>NW_027362763.1:522501308-523110236 GCF_046119375.1 Phyllobates terribilis | reverse complement strand
CATCAGATGAGGGAGACCTTGATCACATTTCTGTTGTGCGAGGTTGGGGGGAGAGGACAGAGGAAGGAAGCATGATTGTTACCTCGCCACCAACACAACAGGGACTTGGTGCTCCTGGATGCGCAACACACATGAGTGCCTTTTTGCTGCACTACCTGCAACATGACCCTCGAATTGTGAGAATTAGAAATAATCCTGACTACTGGGTTGCCACACTGTTAGATCCCCGGTACAAAAGTAAATTTGCAGAAATTATTCCTGCCATAGAAAGGGATGCACGAATGCAGGAGTATCAGCAGAGACTGTTGCAAAATCTTACATGTGCTTTTCCACAAAATACCAGTGGTGCACGTAGTGAATCTCACAGTTCCAACTTGCCAACCGTGGGACCGTCAAGTGTTCAGCACTCAAACCGTAACAGAACCACAGTATCTGCTGGTAACATCAATTTTGCGGAATCATTTCACCACTTTTTTAGCCCATCCTTTGCAAGGCCACAGGAGACAAGAAGTCTGACACATAGTCAACGCCTAGAGACGATGGTACAGGAGTATCTCCAAGTAAACATTGAAGCCACGACTGTGTCACTGGACCCTTGCTCTTTTTGGGCTTCCAATCTGGATAAATGGCTGGAGCTAGCCACTTACGCCTTGGAGATCTTGTCATGCCCCGCAGCCAGCGTTCTGTCTGAACGTGTGTTCAGCGCTGCTGGTGGTGTGCTGACAGATAAGCGCACGCGGCTCTCCACTGATAATGTAGACAGACTCACGTTCATAAAGATGAACAAATCATGGATCCGAAACGACTTTTCTACCCCTGTGTCATCCTGGGGAGAGTAAAAGCTTGATGATTGGTTAAAATCACCCTACCAACCGTTTTAAGCTTTCAAATTACTAATCATGTTTATCTGTATCTTGGCTGGAAAATAATTTGGGCTTTGTAGCAGTGTGCAGCACTGATTCTATTAGGCCATCTATAATAAGCTCCACCAGATTTAAAATTACTAATCATGTTTATCTGTATCTTGACTGGAAAATAATTTGGGCTTTGTAGCAGTGTGCAGCACTGATCCTATTAGGCCATCTATACTAAAGCTTCACCAGATTTAAAATTAATAATAATTTTTAGCTGCATCTAGCCCGGAAAATAATTTTGGGGCTCCGAGATGCGCAAGATACATAAGTGCCTTCTTGCTGCACTACCTGCAGCATGACCCTCATATTGTCAGAATTCGAAGTAATCATGACTAGAGATGAGCGTTTTTCTACTTGAACTGTTCGCCAATCTCAAATTCGAGCTGTTTTGGGCGGTGTTCGAGCCGTTCGGCGAACACGAACAATTTGATAAAAATTCGGCTGTTCGAGGTTATGTTCGATAACTGTTCGTGCACCAAAATCATAACTGGATTTTTTCTCAGTAATGATGAAAATTAATGTTAATATGCAGTTTGAGTGTACAGCGGGGTGGGGGGAGGGGCAGGGGATGGATCTCTGCAGGAACAATGAAGATCTCCATTTTTTTTTCTTTTTCCCGCATTTGCAGTGGGGAGGTGCAATCTGTCAGCCTATCAGCAGCGCACACACGGAGCGAAGTGCTTTTTTTCACACAAGCAAGGGCATGTGTCATTGGCAGTGTATGTCACATGTCCTTGCCCTATAAGACCAAGCCATTTTCCCCGTCGCCACCATTTTCTCACTGCTGCAGCTGCATGTTAGACGGCACCGCTGTTGCTGTGTGCGCTATACCTTGTTAATTTCAAGCCAATTTTCGCACAAATCTACAGATAGCTTGGGAGTAGGGAATAGTTGTGATTGCAGTCCTTTTAAGGACTAGGTTATAGCATTTCCTACGACTTTTATCAGGGAGGTCTGTGCTCTTAAATAGATAGGTTGTGGGAGTAAAGACTAATTGTAATTGGAGTCCTTTTCAGAACTAGGTTACATCAGTTCCTATCAGTTTTTGCCAGGCAGGTCTGTGCCAGTGCTGTGCAAGTTTTTTTCACAGCATTTGGCTGAATCTAGCAAAGCTAATCCTTTTTGGCCTATTGCAGAGTGTGTTAGTCAGTGGAGTAGCCTATCTGTGCTGCAAGATATACCACCTGTGTATAGAATACCAATTTTTTTACTGCACCTAGTGAAGTAAAATCTTTTGGGCATAGCATCATTCTATTAGTCCATCTATACTGACCTCCATCAGGTTGCAAATTAAAACTAATTTTTATCTGCATCTACAGTACCTCTGAAAAAATATTTGGGCTTCTAGCTGTGTGTGGGACTTGTTGTATTAGTCCATCTATACTGACCTCCATCAGGTTGCAAACTGAATATATTTTTTTCTGCATCTACCTCTGAAAAAATATTTGGGCTTCTAGCTGTGTGTGGGTCTTGTTCTATTAATCCATCTATACTGACCTCCATCAGGTTGCAAACTGAATATAATTTTTTTCTGCATCTAGCTCTGAAAAAATATTTGGCCTTCTAGCAGTGTGTCGGACTTTCTCTATTAGTCCATCTATACTGACCTCCATCAGGTTGCAAATTAAAAATAATTTGTATCTGCATCTACAGTACCTCTGAAAAAATATTTGGGCTTCTAGCTGTGTGTGGGACTTGTTGTATTAGTCCATCTATACTGACCTCCATCAGGTTGCAAATTAAAAATAATTTTTATCTGCATCTACAGTACCTCTGAAAAAATATTTGGGCTTCTAGCTGTGTGTGGGACTTGTTGTATTAGTCCATCTATACTGACCTCCATCAGGTTGCAAACTGAATATATTTTTTTCTGCATCTACCTCTGAAAAAATATTTGGGCTTCTAGCTGTGTGTGGGACTTGTTGTATTAGTCCATCTATACTGACCTCCATCAGGTTGCAAATTAAAAATAATTTGTATCTGCATCTACAGTACCTCTGAAAAAATATTTGGGCTTCTAGCTGTGTGTGGGACTTGTTGTATTAGTCCATCTATACTGACGTCCATCAGGTTGCAAATTAAAAATAATTTGTATCTGCATCTACAGTACCTCTGAAAAAATATTTGGGCTTCTAGCTGTGTGTGGGACTTGTTGTATTAGTCCATCTATACTGACCTCCATCAGGTTGCAAACTGAATATATTTTTTTCTGCATCTACCTCTGAAAAAATATTGGGCTTCTAGCTGTGTTTGGGTCTTGTTCTATTAATCCATCTATACTGACCTCCATCAGGTTGCAAACTGAATATCATTTTTTTCTGCATCTAGCTCTGAAAAAATATTTGGCCTTCTAGCAGTGTGTCGGACTTTCTCTATTAGTCCATCTATACTGACCTCCATCAGGTTGCAAATTAAAAATAATTTTTGTCTGCATCTACCTCTGAAAAAATATTTGGGCTTCTAGCTGTGTGTGGGACTTGTTGTATTAGTCCATCTATACTGACCTCCATCAGGTTGCAAATTAAAAATAATTTGTATCTGCATCTACAGTACCTCTGAAAAAATATTTGGGCTTCTAGCTGTGTGTGGGACTTGTTGTATTAGTCCATTTATACTGACCTCCATCAGGTTGCAAACTGAATATTTTTTTTTCTGCGTCTACCTCTGAAAAAATATTTCGGCTTCTAGCTGTGTGTGGGACTTGTTGTATTAGTCCATCTATACTGACCTCCATCAGGTTGCAAATTAAAAATAATTTGTATCTGCATCTACAGTACCTCTGAAAAAATATTTGGGCTTCTAGCTGTGTGTGGGACTTGTTGTATTAGTCCATCTATACTGACCTCCATCAGGTTGCAAACTGAATATATTTTTTTCTGCATCTACCTCTGAAAAAATATTTGGGCTTCTAGCTGTGTGTGGGACTTGTTGTATTAGTCCATCTATACTGACCTCCATCATGTTGCAAACTGAATATATTTTTTTCTGCATCTACCTCTGAAAAAATATTGGGCTTCTAGCTGTGTGTGGGTCTTGTTCTATTAATCCATCTATACTGACCTCCATCAGGTTGCAAACTGAATATAATTTTTTTCTGCATCTAGCTCTGAAAAAATATTTGGCCTTCTAGCAGTGTGTCAGACTTTCTCTATTAGTCCATCTATACTGACCTCCATCAGGTTGCAAATTAAAAATAATTTTTATCTGCATCTATAGTACCTCTGAAAAAATATTTGGGCTTCTAGCTGTGTGTGGGACTTGTTGTATTAGTCCATCTATACTGACCTCCATCAGGTTGCAAATTAAAAATAATTTGTATCTGCATCTACAGTACCTCTGAAAAAATATTTGGGCTTCTAGCTGTGTGTGGGACTTGTTGTATTAGTCCATCTATACTGACCTCCATCAGGTTGCAAACTGAATATATTTTTTTCTGCATCTACCTCTGAAAAAATATTTGGGCTTCTAGCTGTGGGTGGGACTTGTTGTATTAGTCCATCTATACTGACCTCCATCAGGTTGCAATTTAAAAATAATTTGTATCTGCATCTACAGTACCTCTGAAAAAATATTTGGGCTTCTAGCTGTGTGTGGGACTTGTTGTATTAGTCCATCTATACTGACCTCCATCAGGTTGCAAACTGAATATATTTTTTTCTGCATCTACCTCTGAAAAAATATTTGGGCTTCTAGCTGTGTGTGGGACTTGTTGTATTAGTCCATCTATACTGACCTCCATCAGGTTGCAAACTGAATATATTTTTTTCTGCATCTACCTCTGAAAAAATATTGGGCTTCTAGCTGTGTGTGGGTCTTGTTCTATTAATCCATCTATACTGACCTCCATCAGGTTGCAAACTGAATATAATTTTTTTCTGCATCTAGCTCTGAAAAAATATTTGGCCTTCTAGCAGTGTGTCGGACTTTCTCTATTAGTCCATCTATACTGACCTCCATCAGGTTGCAAATAAAAAATAATTTTTATCTGCATCTACAATACCTCTGAAAAAATATTTGGGCTTCTAGCTGTGTGTGGGACTTGTTGTATTAGTACATCTATACTGACCTCCATCAGGTTGCAAATTAAAAATAATTTGTATTTGCATCTACAGTACCTCTGAAAAAATATTTGGGCTTCTAGCTGTGTGTGGGACTTGTTGTATTAGTCCATCTATACTGACCTCCATCAGGTTGCAAATTAAAACTAATTTTTATCTGCATATACAGTACCTCTGAAAAAATATTTGGGCTTCTAGCTGTGTGTGGGACTTGTTGTATTAGTCCATCTATACTGACCTCCATCAGGTTGCAAACTGAATATATTTTTTTCTGCATCTACCTCTGAAAAAATATTTGGGCTTCTAGCTGTGTGTGGGTCTTGTTCTATTAATCCATCTATACTGACCTCCATCAGGTTGCAAACTGAATATAATTTTTTTCTGCATCTAGCTCTGAAAAAATATTTGGCCTTCTAGCAGTGTGTCTGACTTTCTCTATTAGTGCATCTATACTGACCTCCATCAGGTTGCAAATTAAAAATAATTTGTATCTGCATCTACAGTACCTCTGAAAAAATATTTGGGCTTCTAGCTGTGTGTGGGACTTGTTGTATTAGTCCATCTATACTGACCTCCATCAGGTTGCAAATTAAAAATAATTTGTATCTGCATCTACAGTACCTCTGAAAAAATATTTGGGCTTCTAGCTGTGTGTGGGACTTGTTGTATTAGTCCATCTATACTGACGTCCATCAGGTTGCAAATTAAAAATAATTTGTATCTGCATCTACAGTACCTCTGAAAAAATATTTGGGCTTCTAGCTGTGTGTGGGACTTGTTGTATTAGTCCATCTATACTGACCTCCATCAGGTTGCAAACTGAATATATTTTTTTCTGCATCTACCTCTGAAAAAATATTGGGCTTCTAGCTGTGTGTGGGACTTGTTGTATTAGTCCATCTATACTGACCTCCATCAGGTTGCAAACTGAATATATTTTTTTCTGCATCTACCTCTGAAAAAATATTTGGGCTTCTAGCTGTGTGTGGGACTTGTTGTATTAGTCCATCTATACTGACCTCCATCAGGTTGCAAATTAAAAATAATTTGTATCTGCATCTACAGTACCTCTGAAAAAATATTTGGGCTTCTAGCTGTGTGTGGGACTTGTTGTATTAGTCCATCTATACTGACGTCCATCAGGTTGCAAATTAAAAATAATTTGTATCTGCATCTACAGTACCTCTGAAAAAATATTTGGGCTTCTAGCTGTGTGTGGGACTTGTTGTATTAGTCCATCTATACTGACCTCCATCAGGTTGCAAACTGAATATATTTTTTTCTGCATCTACCTCTGAAAAAATATTGGGCTTCTAGCTGTGTGTGGGTCTTGTTCTATTAATCCATCTATACTGACCTTCATCAGGTTGCAAACTGAATATAATTTTTTTCTGCATCTAGCTCTGAAAAAATATTTGGCCTTCTAGCAGTGTGTCGGACTTTCTCTATTAGTCCATCTATACTGACCTCCATCAGGTTGCAAATTAAAAATAATTTGTATCTGCATCTACAGTACCTCTGAAAAAATATTTGGGCTTCTAGCTGTGTGTGGGACTTGTTGTATTAGTCCATCTATACTGACCTCCATCAGGTTGCAAATTAAAAATAATTTGTATCTGCATCTACAGTACCTCTGAAAAAATATTTGGGCTTCTAGCTGTGTGTGGGACTTGTTGTATTAGTCCATCTATACTGACCTCCATCAGGTTGCAAATTAAAAATAATTTGTATCTGCATCTACAGTACCTCTGAAAAAATATTTGGTCTTATAGCTGTGTGTGGGACTTGTTGTATTAGTCCATCTATACTGACCTCCATCAGGTTGCAAACTGAATATATTTTTTTCTGCATCTACCTCTGAAAAAATATTTGGGCTTCTAGCTGTGTGTGGGACTTGTTGTATTAGTCCATCTATACTGACCTCCATCAGGTTGCAAACTGAATATATTTTTTTCTGCATCTACCTCTGAAAAAATATTGGGCTTCTAGCTGTGTGTGGGTCTTGTTCTATTAATCCATCTATACTGACCTCCATCAGGTTGCAAACTGAATATAATTTTTTTCTGCATCTAGCTCTGAAAAAATATTTGGCCTTCTAGCAGTGTGTCAGAGTTTCTCTATTAGTCCATCTATACTGACCTCCATCAGGTTGCAAATTAAAAATATTTTTTATCTGCATCTACAGTACATCTGAAAAAATATTTGGGCTTCTAGCTGTGTGTCGGACTTGTTGTATTAGTCCATCTATACTGACCTCCATCAGGTTGCAAATTAAAAATAATTTGTATCTGCATCTACAGTACCTCTGAAAAAATATTTGGGCTTCTAGCTGTGTGTGGGACTTGTTGTATTAGTCCATCTATACTGACCTCCATCAGGTTGCAAACTGAATATATTTTTTTCTGCATCTACCTCTGAAAAAATATTTGGGCTTCTAGCTGTGTGTGGGACTTGTTGTATTAGTCCATCTATACTGACCTCCATCAGGTTGCAAATTAAAAATAATTTGTATCTGCATCTACAGTACCTCTGAAAAAATATTTGGGCTTCTAGCTGTGTGTGGGACTTGTTGTATTAGTCCATCTATACTGACCTCCATCAGGTTGCAAACTGAATATATTTTTTTCTGCATCTACCTCTGAAAAAATATTTGGGCTTCTAGCTGTGTGTGGGACTTGTTGTATTAGTCCATCTATACTGACCTCCATCAGGTTGCAAATTAAAAATAATTTGTATCTGCATCTACAGTACCTCTGAAAAAATATTTGGGCTTCTAGCTGTGTGTGGGACTTGTTGTATTAGTCCATCTATACTGACCTTCATCAGGTTGCAAACTGAATATATTTTTTTCTGCATCTACCTCTGAAAAAATATTTGGGCTTCTAGCTGTGTGTGGGACTTGTTGTATTAGTCCATCTATACTGACCTCCATCAGGTTGCAAATTAAAAATAATTTGTATCTGCATCTACAGTACCTCTGAAAAAATATTTGGGCTTCTAGCTGTGTGTGGGACTTGTTGTATTAGTCCATCTATACTGACCTCCATCAGGTTGCAAACTGAATATATTTTTTTCTGCATCTACCTCTGAAAAAATATTTGGGATTCCAGCTGTGTGTGGGACTTGTTGTATTAGTCCATCTATACTGACCTCCATCAGGTTGCAAATTAAAAATAATTTGTATCTGCATCTACAGTACCTCTGAAAAAATATTTGGGCTTCTAGCTGTGTGTGGGACTTGTTGTATTAGTCCATCTATACTGACCTCCATCAGGTTGCACACTGAATATATTTTTTTCTGCATCTACCTCTGAAAAAATATTTGGGCTTGTAGCTGTGTGTGGGACTTGTTGTATTAGTCCATCTATACTGACCTCCATCAGGTTGCAAATTAAATATAATTTGTATCTGCATCTACAGTACCTCTGAAAAAATATTTGGGCTTCTAGCTGTGTGTGGGACTTGTTGTATTAGTCCATCTATACTGACCTCCATCAGGTTGCAAACTGAATATATTTTTTTCTGCATCTACCTCTGAAAAAATATTTGGGCTTCTAGCTGTGTGTGGGACTTGTTGTATTAGTCCATCTATACTGACCTCCATCAGGTTGCAAATTAAAAATAATTTGTATCTGCATCTACAGTACCTCTGAAAAAATATTTGGTCTTCTAGCTGTGTGTGGGACTTGTTGTATTAGTCCATCTATACTGACCTCCATCAGGTTGCAAATTAAAAATAATTTGTATCTGCATCTACAGTACCTCTGAAAAAATATTTGGGCTTCTAGCTGTGTGTGGGACTTGTTGTATTAGTCCATCTAAACTGACCTCCATCAGGTTGCAAACTGAATATATTTTTTTCTGCATCTACCTCTGAAAAAATATTTGGGCTTCTAGCTGTGTGTGGGACTTGTTGTATTAGTCCATCTATACTGACCTCCATCAGGTTGCAAATTAAAAATAATTTGTATCTGCATCTACAGTACCTCTGAAAAAATATTTGGGCTTCTAGCTGTGTGTGGGACTTGTTGTATTAGTCCATCTATACTGACCTCCATCAGGTTGCAAATTAAAAATAATTTGTATCTGCATCTACAGTACCTCTGAAAAAATATTTGGTCTTATAGCTGTGTGTGGGACTTGTTGTATTAGTCCATCTATACTGACCTCCATCAGGTTGCAAACTGAATATATTTTTTTCTGCATCTACCTCTGAAAAAATATTTGGGCTTCTAGCTGTGTGTGGGACTTGTTGTATTAGTCCATCTATACTGACCTCCATCAGGTTGCAAACTGAATATATTTTTTTCTGCATCTACCTCTGAAAAAATATTGGGCTTCTAGCTGTGTGTGGGTCTTGTTCTATTAATCCATCTATACTGACCTCCATCAGGTTGCAAACTGAATATAATTTTTTTCTGCATCTAGCTCTGAAAAAATATTTGGCCTTCTAGCAGTGTGTCAGAGTTTCTCTATTAGTCCATCTATACTGACCTCCATCAGGTTGCAAATTAAAAATATTTTTTATCTGCATCTACAGTACATCTGAAAAAATATTTGGGCTTCTAGCTGTGTGTCGGACTTGTTGTATTAGTCCATCTATACTGACCTCCATCAGGTTGCAAATTAAAAATAATTTGTATCTGCATCTACAGTACCTCTGAAAAAATATTTGGGCTTCTAGCTGTGTGTGGGACTTGTTGTATTAGTCCATCTATACTGACCTCCATCAGGTTGCAAACTGAATATATTTTTTTCTGCATCTACCTCTGAAAAAATATTTGGGCTTCTAGCTGTGGGTGGGACTTGTTGTATTAGTCCATCTATACTGACCTCCATCAGGTTGCAATTTAAAAATAATTTGTATCTGCATCTACAGTACCTCTGAAAAAATATTTGGGCTTCTAGCTGTGTGTGGGACTTGTTGTATTAGTCCATCTATACTGACCTCCATCAGGTTGCAAACTGAATATATTTTTTTCTGCATCTACCTCTGAAAAAATATTTGGGCTTCTAGCTGTGTGTGGGACTTGTTGTATTAGTCCATCTATACTGACCTCCATCAGGTTGCAAATTAAAAATAATTTGTATCTGCATCTACAGTACCTCTGAAAAAATATTTGGGCTTCTAGCTGTGTGTGGGACTTGTTGTATTAGTCCATCTATACTGACCTCCATCAGGTTGCAAACTGAATATATTTTTTTCTGCATCTACCTCTGAAAAAATATTTGGGCTTCTAGCTGTGTGTGGGACTTGTTGTATTAGTCCATCTATACTGACCTCCATCAGGTTGCAAATTAAAAATAATTTGTATCTGCATCTACAGTACCTCTGAAAAAATATTTGGGCTTCTAGCTGTGTGTGGGACTTGTTGTATTAGTCCATCTATACTGACCTCCATCAGGTTGCAAACTGAATATAATTTTTTCTGCATCTACCTCTGAAAAAATATTTGGGCTTCTAGCTGTGTGTGGGACTTGTTGTATTAGTCCATCTATACTGACCTCCATCAGGTTGCAAATTAAAAATAATTTGTATCTGCATCTACAGTACCTCTGAAAAAATATTTGGGCTTCTAGCTGTGTGTGGGACTTGTTGTATTAGTCCATCTATACTGACCTCCATCAGGTTGCAAACTGAATATATTTTTTTCTGCATCTACCTCTGAAAAAATATTTGGGATTCCAGCTGTGTGTGGGACTTGTTGTATTAGTCCATCTATACTGACCTCCATCAGGTTGCAAATTAAAAATAATTTGTATCTGCATCTACAGTACCTCTGAAAAAATATTTGGGCTTCTAGCTGTGTGTGGGACTTGTTGTATTAGTCCATCTATACTGACCTCCATCAGGTTGCACACTGAATATATTTTTTTCTGCATCTACCTCTGAAAAAATATTTGGGCTTGTAGCTGTGTGTGGGACTTGTTGTATTAGTCCATCTATACTGACCTCCATCAGGTTGCAAATTAAAAATAATTTGTATCTGCATCTACAGTACCTCTGAAAAAATATTTGGGCTTCTAGCTGTGTGTGGGACTTGTTGTATTAGTCCATCTATACTGACCTCCATCAGGTTGCAAACTGAATATATTTTTTTCTGCATCTACCTCTGAAAAAATATTTGGGCTTCTAGCTGTGTGTGGGACTTGTTGTATTAGTCCATCTATACTGACCTCCATCAGGTTGCAAATTAAAAATAATTTGTATCTGCATCTACAGTACCTCTGAAAAAATATTTGGTCTTCTAGCTGTGTGTGGGACTTGTTGTATTAGTCCATCTATACTGACCTCCATCAGGTTGCAAATTAAAAATAATTTGTATCTGCATCTACAGTACCTCTGAAAAAATATTTGGGCTTCTAGCTGTGTGTGGGACTTGTTGTATTAGTCCATCTAAACTGACCTCCATCAGGTTGCAAACTGAATATATTTTTTTCTGCATCTACCTCTGAAAAAATATTTGGGCTTCTAGCTGTGTGTGGGACTTGTTGTATTAGTCCATCTATACTAACCTCCATCAGGTTGCAAATTAAAAATAATTTGTATCTGCATCTACAGTACCTCTGAAAAAATATTTGGGCTTCTAGCTGTGTGTGGGACTTGTTGTATTAGTCCATCTATACTGACCTCCATCAGGTTGCAAATTAAAAATAATTTGTATCTGCATCTACAGTACCTCTGAAAAAATATTTGGGCTTCTAGCTGTGTGTGGGACTTGTTGTATTAGTCCATCTATACTGACCTCCATCAGGTTGCAAACTGAATATATTTTTTCTGCATCTACCTCTGAAAAAATATTTGGTCTTCTAGCTGTGTGTGGGATTTGTTGTATTAGTCCATCTATACTGACCTCCATCAGGTTGCAAATTAAAAATAATTTGTATCTGCATCTACAGTACCTCTGAAAAAATATTTGGGCTTCTAGCTGTGTGTGGGACTTGTTGTATTAGTCCATCTATACTGACCTCCATCAGGTTGCAAACTGAATATATTTTTTTCTGCATCTACCTCTGAAAAAATATTTGGGCTTCTAGCTGTGTGTGGGACTTGTTGTATTAGTCCATCTATACTGACCTCCATCAGGTTGCAAATTAAAAATAATTTGTATCTGCATCTACAGTACCTCTGAAAAAATATTTGGGCTTCTAGCTGTGTGTGGGACTTGTTGTATTAGTCCATCTATACTGACCTCCATCAGGTTGCAAACTGAATATATTTTTTCTGCATCTACCTCTGAAAAAATATTTGGTCATCTAGCTGTGTGTGGGACTTGTTGTATTAGTCCATCTATACTGACCTCCATCAGGTTGCAAATTAAAAATAATTTGTATCTGCATCTACAGTACCTCTGAAAAAATATTTGGGCTTCTAGCTGTGTGTGGGACTTGTTGTATTAGTCCATCTATACTGACCTCCATCAGGTTGCAAATTAAAAATAATTTTTATCTGCATCTACAGTACCTCTGAAAAAATATTTGGGCTTCTAGCTGTGTGTGGGACTTGTTGTATTAGTCCATCTATACTGACCTCCATCAGGTTGCAAATTAAAAATAATTTGTATCTGCATCTACAGTACCTCTGAAAAAATATTTGGGCTTCTAGCTGTGTGTGGGACTTGTTGTATTAGTCCATCTATACTGACCTCCATCAGGTTGCAAACTGAATATAATTTTTTTCTGCATCTACCTCTGAAAAAATATTTGGCCTTGTAGCAGTGTGTCGGACTTTCTCTATTAGTCCATCTATACTGACCTCCATCAGGTTGCAAACTGAATATATTTTTTTCTGCATCTAACCCAGCCAATAGTTTTGGCCTAATACCACAGTTTGGCCACTCAGCTCTGCTCGGTTACCATCCATTGTTTTTTTGTGCAAACAACTCCAGAGTTGTGAATTAGTTAACCACCAAAATGAGTGGAAAAAGGCCTGCTGCTGGTGGAAAGGGGAATAGGCGTGTTGGGAAGGGGAAAAAAGGTTGTGTCCGTGGGGTAGGTGTTAAAGCAACAGTAACATCTGCAGAAGAAAGACCATCTTCCAGCCAAACTAAAATGTCTACTTCTTTTAGCGGACAATGTGATAAGATCCCTTTCTTACGGCCACGCCAATCGCTACAAATTCCAGATGAGGCACAAAAACAGCAGGTGCTTCAACGGATATCAAGTGCTCCTTTAAGTGGGCTCTCCTCCACATCAACTTCAACATCACAAATACTCCAGTCCTCAAAGGTGTCACCCAAATCGCACTTGCTTCCTCACAGCTCCCAAATCTCCAGCTGCCTGTCTGAGTATGAGGAAGAACAGATGGTTGAGTCTGCAGAGCTGTTTACTCATACTATAGCCTGGGAATCAGAGGTCGACTCCAGCGCTTCTGTGAATCCAGACGAGGAAATGATCTGCACTGATGCCCAGAATCTTTATGAGTCGGATCCAGGACCAGACGCAGAAGGTTCTGACCATAATGTAGACCCTCATTCCCAAACTGTAACTCCTGTTGGTGGAGACAATGAGGAAGACGATGATAAGACTCAAATACCTGATTGGAGCGACAACTTTAGTTTTTTGTCAGGGCAGGAACAGGTTGGCTCTGAGGACGACGGGTGTGATAACACACAGGGTGATGATGATGAGGTTGGAGATCCCACTTACTGTCAACCTACAGTCAGCCAAGAGATGAGGTCAGCAGAGGAGGTGGAGGAAGATGCTAGTGACGACGAGGTCAGGTTGCGCCTTCCTGGACAGAGACGTAGTACTGGAAGCACGTCAACAACTGCATCCTCAAACACAACTCTGCCTCTCACCACAAGTCGTGGTGGCTCTTCAGGTCGCATGGGTGCTAAGCCTTGCATAGCCTGGGCATTTTTTCAGATCGATAAAGATGACCCAACTCGTGTTATCTGTAACATTTGTCAGCAAAAGCTAAGTAGAGGCCAAAAAATACATAGTTTGAGTACTTCATGCATGAACCGGCACATGGACATGAAGCATAAGTTGCAGTGGGAAGCTCAGTGTGCTACAATGCGGCCTAGCCGGCCGGGCCAACCGCCGTCTGCCATATCTTGTGCATCCGCGGCCTCTTCATCCTCTGTGACTGGGGGGACAGCAGTCACACCTGTTTTGGGGCGCAGATGACGCGCCCCTGGGCCTGTGTCGCGCTGCGTTGCGCACGCGGGAGCCTACCCGGAGCCGGATCAGTGGAGGGTTGTAGTCTCGTGGCGGTGACCCGGTCCGTGCCCAGGGAGTCAAACTAGATGGCAGTCTATTAGTAGTAAATAGTTGATGACTACGCCACCCGTTGAGTGCAGCCAGGAAGCTGCTGCTGCAGGGCAGACCGCTGAGGCCGGTGGTAGGATTGTGCAGCGTGATAGTATAACCCCCAACGGGAGGGGTATGGCCTCAGGGCAGCCGACGTGGATGATGGGGGTAGCAGGAACCACTCAGAGACGGTACGGTGTAGTTTAGGGTCTTTACTGGTAACAACGACAGACCCTCCCGGAGTACTTGCTATCAAACGGGGCCTGGTCAGTCTTTGAGCAGATGGGATCTCCCCTGGCCAGGCGTAGTTGTAGGCCTCCCAAACTGACTGTACTCTTCTGGCTACCTTGCTAGAAGCTGATGTAAGTAGCCCACGTCCCTGAGTGTACCGTGTGGTGCTCACCCGTATGGCCGGTGACTCGGGGCCTTCTAATGGCTTCCGCTCCACGATGGCGGTGCTGGTCCCACGCGTGTGACCGTGCCTTCGGGCTTCTGGGCCAGAGGACCTGAAATCCCCTGCCTGACGGATTCTGCTGCTGGGTAGGAGTTAGTCCCCACAGCCTCGGACTCCGGGTCCGGTAAAGAATCTTCTTAGTCAGGGCGAGCTCTGCAGCTGCCAGCCCCTGACTCTTTGTAACTCTGCTGTTTCCTATGCTGCTTCTTGTCTCCACTCTCCTTGTCTGACTCTCCCTGTCTCAGCCCCGGGTTTTTACAGGGGAAGTTCTTCCCCTCCCAAGACTGGGCAGGAGGTGTGGCATGCACAGGATCCCTGACCAAAGGACCTCCCACCTGCTCTCAGACATAACATTACATTACTGTGGAAAACCAGACCCCTGGGGTGCCACATTCCCCCCTAGTGAAATTTAGTACTCCGGGACTAAACACATTTAGAAAAACATAACAAGGCAAAAAAACATTAATAATACAATAAGAAAACATATAAAGATGGTTACGGCGTGTCCGCAACCGGGTGCAGTCTCTGAAAGAAGCAAGGTGTCCATTTCACCAACACAGGGAGACGTAACCAGGTAGGGGTCTGTCCTACCCCGAGTCCTTAACAGTCTCTAGTCCATCCTGGGTTACGCTCCAACTATGTACAAGGATTCCCGGTAAATCCACCAAGGTTTCCTAAAAACAACTGGAAACACAAAATTATACACAAGCAACAATACACAGATAAACATAAATAAAACTATTTTTACACTTCAAATTCTCCAGCGTGCGGGTAACTGGCCTCTAGTGGCCCGAGTGGACCTACGGAGCTGACTGTCTGGCCCTGAACTACAGGGTGTAGGAGCTGTCAAGGGTAAACTGGGCAGCTGTCTACCGGCTCTTTGTCTCACTAGGGGTACGGCAGGCTCACTATAAGCAGAGGGTTGATTCTCCTGTTCTGCTTGTGTGGAGTCTTCTGCCTCCTGGACCGGCTGTTCTTCCAGCTCTACCCGTTGCTCCGTAGGTTCTTGGGATGATGGTTGGAGGAAGGTGAGTACGGGTACCACAACTGCACCATTGACTTGAGTCCAAGACCGAGGGAAGTCCCCGAGCACGGTACTAACCATATCTTCCCTTTCTCCCACGGGTCGATGGTCTTCTTGTTCCTCTTCAGGGTTCCTCAGTTGTTCGGGACACTTCTTCAGGTGGTCCCGGGACACAATGGCTGTGGTTTCCCCTCCGTCTTTACTGATGGTACAGACCTTCGGGTTCTCGTGGCTTGAGGGCAGTACGGTGTACGGGTCCTTCTCCCACTGGTCATCCAACTTGTGGAGCCGTCTTTTCCTCTTCAAGACCTGCTCTCCGGGTACCAGGGGAACAGCGGGAGCATACTGGTTGTAAGTCTTCTCTTGTCTTTCCCTAGCCTGACAGAGACTTCGCTCCACGCTCTCTTGTACTCTCCGGTACTGCTGCTGCCTCTCTGTGTCCCAGTCTGTTTCTGGTGAAGTGTCCTCAGGTGTCAGGACTCCCATTCCCAGGTCAACAGGTAACTTACCAGGTCTCGCCCTCATTAGGTAAGCCGGGGTACAGTTGGTGGAACCTACCGGGATGTGGTTGTATAGGTCCACCAGATCGGGCAACTTCTCAGGCCACAGACTGCGTTCTTCCAGGGGCAATGTTTTTAGAAGATCCATTACCACCTGGTTCATTTTTTCACAAAGTCCATTAGTTTGCGGATGGTAGGGTGTCGTCCTTATCTTCCGGCAGCCATACAGATTGCAGAATTCCTGGAAGACCTCCGCTTCAAAGGCAGGTCCCTGGTCCGTCAGCACTTGGTCCGGGTACCCGTGTGGACGGCAGAAGTGCTGCTGGAAGGCTCTAGCTGCTGTTTGAGCCGTTAAGTCCTTGACGGGGACGACAACCAAGAACCGGGAGTAATGATCCACGATGGTTAACGCGTAGACGTAGCCACTTCTGCTTGGGGTCAGTTTTACATGATCCAAGGCTACCAGTTCCAACGGTTGCCGGGTGACGATGGACTGCAGGGGAGTCTTCTGGCTGGCCCGGTCCTTCCTTCTCAGATTGCACGGGCCACAGTCTCTGCACCACTTCTCGATGGTTCCCCTCATGCCTACCCAGTGGAACCGCTCGCGCAGCAGGAACTCCAGCTTTTTCCACCCGAAGTGTCCAGCTCCGTCGTGGTATGCCTCCATCACCATGGCTGCGTCTCTTCGTGGCACCACTACTTGCCAGAGTAGTTCATGCGTCCGGGAGTTGACCATTCTGCGGCACAACTTCCCCTTGTAAAGGAATAGTCGACTCTTCTCCGCCCATAGTTGTTTGGCTTCCTCCGGAGCGTCTGGTTCAAGGCGAGCCTCCGGCCGAGTCAGCATCTCCTTCACTAGTCGGACGGCAGGGTCGCTGTCTTGCGTTTCCGCCCAGTTGTAGTGGGGTAAGGGGTTCAACGTAGCAGCCTGCTTACCCCTTACCCGGTGGGAATACTGGATAGTCCCATGACGGTGGAACGCAGGGAGTTCAACTTCTTCCAGTCCCTCCGGATCTTCTCCTTCGTCCGGCAGGTTGGGCATCCTGGACAGGGCATCCGCGTTAGTATTGGAGCGTCCTGCCCGGTATTTGATTGTGAACTCGTAGTTGGACAGACGGGCCATCCACCTCTGCTCCAGGGCACCGAGTCTTGCCGTGTCCAGGTGTATCAACGGGTTGTTATCCGTGTATACGGTGAACCGGGAAGAAGCGAGGTAATGCCTAAAGCGCTCGGTGACTGCCCATACCACGGCCAGGAACTCTAACTTAAATGAGCTGTAATTCTCGGGGTTCCTTTCGGTGGGTCGCAGTTTTTGGCTGGCATAGGAGATTACTCGTTCTCTCCCCTGCTGAATCTGGGACAGTACGGCTCCTAGCCCGATGTTACTGGCGTCGGTGTAGAGGATGAAGGGCTGGCTATAGTCCGGGTACGCCAAGATTTCATCCCCCGTGAGGGCCATCTTCAGCTGGCGGAAGGACTCCTCTTCTAGCTCCTCCCATTTGAAGGGCGGCTTCTGGTTCTTGGCCTTCCGGGACTGGCCTATCAGGAGGTCCTGCATAGGCGCTGCCTTTTTGGTGAAACCGGGAATAAACCTTCGGTAGTAGCCTACCAACCCTAGGAACTGCCGCACTTCTTTTACGCTGGAGGGGCTTGGCCATCCCTTAATTGCGGTGATCTTATCGGGGTCGGGAGCCACTCCGTCAGCGCTCACCACGTGTCCCAGGTATTGCACCTTTGGTTTCAGGAGGTGACACTTGGAGGGTTTCACCTTTAGGCCGTAACTCGCCAGAGCTTCGAACACCTCCGCCAGGTGTTTCAGGTGGTCCTCATAAGTTTTGGAGTATACGATGACATCGTCCAGGTACAACAGGACCGTCTCAAAGTTTCTGTGGCCCAGACAGCACTCCATTAATCGTTGGAAGGTTCCTGGGGCGTTGCAGAGTCCGAACGGCATGCAGGTGAACTCGCTAAGTCCCATCGGGGTGGTGAATGCGGTCTTCTCCCGGTCCGCCTCTGCTACAGGAACCTGCCAGTACCCGCTAGTGAGATCCAAGGTTGAGAAGAAGTTAGCAGATCTTAAAGCAGCCAATGACTCCTCTATCCTTGGTAAGGGGTACGCATCCTTGTGTGTGATACGGTTGATTTTCCGGTAATCTACACACATCCTCATGGTGTTGTCTTTCTTTTTGACTAAAACTAGTGGGGCTGCCCAGGGGCTACAGCTATCCCGGATTACCCCAGCCTCCTTCATGTCTCGAAGCATCCCCTTGGCGTGTTGGTAGTGTGCAGGGGGTACGGGTCGATACCTCTCTTTTATGGGAGGATGATCTCCCGTGGGGATGCGGTGTTCTACCCCCTTGACCCGCCCAAAGTCTAACGGGTGTTTACTAAACACTCTCTCGTACTCTTGAACCACCCGATAGACTCCTTGTTTCTGATGTGAGGGAGTGGAATCAGTACCCAAATGTAGTTGCTGACACCAGTCCTCCATGTCTTTCTTAGAGCCGTTACCTTCCTCCGGGTGAGATGGAGGCAAGGGTTCCACAGATTGTATAGAATTTTGATTAGTGGTATATAATTTGGCTAGCGTGGCATACCGGGGCAGGTACACTTCCCTCTCCCCGATATTTATTATGCGAATGGGCACCCTCCCATGGCGTACATTGACCACCCCCCGTGCTGTCAAAATGGTGGGCCTACTGTCTGAGTAAACTGGTTCTACCATTGCCTGGTAATCTCTTCCTCTCAGACCAATAGCTGCCCGGCACCAAATCATCATTTCACTTTTTGGGGGCATGGCAATAGGAAAAGGGTCACACATTCTTACGCTACCAATCTCACCGCCGGAGAGTTCCACTTGTTGCCGTTGCATCAGTGCCCGGATCTCTTTCTGGAGCACCCGCTGCTCGCCGGAGCTGGCGTTCTTGGCAACCTGCTGTAAAAGGAAAATCACCTCTGCAAGACAATTTTCAATTACGTTAGTTCCTAGAGTTATTTTTGGGTGACTCTCATGTTTATCAATATCTACAATGATCAGTCCCTGTGCGGCCAGTTCGACTCTACCGATTTTGAGGGCCACCTCTTTAAATCCGATCTGTGGCACGGGCTGGCCATTGCTGGCGATGATACTCAAGTCGTCGTCAGGGTAGTGGGTAATATCCGAGTCATTCCAGTACTGCTTGAAGAGCACGTACGGGATGGTGGTGACCTGTGACCCGGTATCCAGTAGGGCACTCATGGGAATGCCATCCAGTACCACAGGCAAGACTGGACGTCCTCCCACATATCTGTCGCGCCAGTTCGATGGGCCTGGTGATCTTTTTCCTGGGGGTTGGCCCTCTACCCCAGGTTGTGCCTGTTTAAAGAACAGTACCTTTCCATATGTCCGGATTGATTGCAGCGGCGGCAGATGGGTCGTCCGTCCTCGCTGTATCGGTCACTGGGTCTTCCTTTGGCCGGTGGGGTCCTCCTTGGTCGACGCCACGGGATGTCCTCCGGTCCGGATGCCAGCTGGATCTTCCCTGGGGTGGAAACCTGTAAAGACTGCACAGTTCGGGTTAGCGCAGCAACGCTCTTAGCTAGCTCTTGGACCTGATGGTGTAGGTCTGGAGCCGGGTCATTGTCCAAAGCCTGCGCATCAGCTCCCACAGGCCCTGCTGACAAGGGCGCCGCCTCCTGGTAGTAAGTGGTAGTTGGGCGTCTGTGGGTCACAACGCCACCTGGTGCCGGTTCTCGGAGCACCCGGATGGCTCTGTCCTTGAACTGTGCAAAGTCCAGATGGGGATCCTGTAAGGCCATTGCCCGCAACTGGGTTCGGTGGGCATTGCAATATAAACCCTCTATAAATTGTTCAGTCAACAGCCTGTCCTCGTTTCCCACCCCATCAGGGTCGGTCTGCTTTATGGCCCTCAGGGCCTCTTGTAGGTTTAGTGCATAGTCCCTTATACTCTCATGCGCTCGCTGCTTGCACCCGTAGAATCTAAGCTTAATCTCGGCTGAGGTGCGGGTATCAAAGGTGTCCTTCAGCCGGGTTAGTATCCCTGCGACAGTCTTCCTCCCAGGTGGCCAGGATTTTACTTCCCTTTTGGCTGCCCCGGTTAGTTGGGCCACCAGGATGCTCACTTTTTGCTCTTCTGTGAGGGGGTACACCTGGAAGAGGCTATCCAGCTTTTCTCTAAAGTCATGCAGGGTATGTGACTCCCCTGAGTACTGGGGTAGCCAGGCTGCTCCCGGGATATAGGGCATGGTGAAGGGCATAACTGCAGCAGCGGTAGCGCTGGCGGGGGTTGGGGCAGTGAAGCTCTCCTCCGTATCCGACATCTTCCTCCCCCCTAGTGGACCGTGGCCTACCTTGCGATGATCCTCTTCCGTAGGCCGCGGCTCCGCAGTGGATCGTCAGGGTTGAGGACCTTCCGTCGCGCTCCTCTGACGTCGGCGTCTGCTGGGCTCCTTCCAGGACCTTACGCAACGTCCGGACGTGAGGCGGGGCTTCAGTTCTCGCGCGCTTTCAGAGTCCACGCCCCTCTTCTTCCCGCGCGGCGTCCCCAAGATGGCGTCCAACGGCGGGAAAACTCCACGGATGGCGGGAAGAAGGCCGAAGATGGCGCCGGATGGCGGGAAACTTCACCGATGGCGGGAAGAAGGTAGAAGATGGCGCCGGATGGCGGGAAACCTCCACGGATAGCGGGAATCTTCACCACTGGTAAGTTTGAACAGTCTTTGCTTTTCAGGCACGCAGTACCCGGTGGTTGCGGGCACGAGATCCTGCCGACTACGCCAAAGTTGACGCGCCCCTGGGCCTGTGTCGCGCTGCGTTGCGCACGCGGGAGCCTACCCGCAGCCGGATCAGTGGAGGGTTGTAGTCTCGTGGCGGTGACCCGGTCCGTGCCCAGGGAGTCAAACTAGACGGCAGTCTATTAGTAGTAAATAGTTGATGACTACGCCACCCGTTTAGTGCAGCCAGGAAGCTGCTGCTGCAGGGCAGACCGCTGAGGCCGGTGGTAGGATTGTGCAGCGTGATAGTATAACCCCCAACGGGAGGGGTATGGCCTCAGGGCAGCCGACGTGGATGATGGGGGTAGCAGGAACCACTCAGAGACGGTACGGTGTAGTTTAGGGTCTTTACTGGTAACAACGACAGACCCTCCCGGAGTACTTGCTAGCAAACGGGGCCTGGTCAGTCTTTGAGCAGATGGGATCTCCCCTGGCCAGGCGTAGTTGTAGGCCTCCCAAACTGACTGTACTCTTCTGGCTACCTTGCTAGAAGCTGATGTAAGTAGCCCACGTCCCTGAGTGTACCGTGTGGTGCTCACCCGTATGGCCGGTGACTCGGGGCCTTCTAATGGCTTCCGCTCCACGATGGCGGTGCTGGTCCCACGCGTGTGACCGTGCCTTCGGGCTTCTGGGCCAGAGGACCTGAAATCCCCTGCCTGACGGATTCTGCTGCTGGGTAGGAGTTAGTCCCCACAGCCTCGGACTCCGGGTCCGGTAAAGAATCTTCTTAGTCAGGGCGAGCTCTGCAGCTGCCAGCCCCTGACTCTTTGTAACTCTGCTGTTTCCTATGCTGCTTCTTGTCTCCACTCTCCTTGTCTGACTCTCCCTGTCTCAGCCCCGGGTTTTTACAGGGGAAGTTCTTCCCCTCCCAAGACTGGGCAGGAGGTGTGGCATGCACAGGATCCCTGACCAAAGGACCTCCCACCTGCTCTCAGACATAACATTACATTACTGTGGAAAACCAGACCCCTGGGGTGCCACACAGACCTGCCACCTCTTTACCCGCAACAGCCAGCGTGATTGGCAGGTCATCATTTTCTTTGGAGGTGGTAACACCAGCTGGTGTTGAGCGCTGTCCGACATCGATAGCACCACCTTTGGATCAAGGCAACCTAACATGTCCGCCTGCATCTTCCTCACAGACCGGCAGTTTGCCGGGGACACCCTTATCAACCCCGTCTAAGCACAATAGCAGCCCTCGGTCCCTCAGATGTGGACAAGTAAAAGACCATTTCCTCCTAGCCATGAGAAAGCTAAGAGGTTGAATTTCACCATCTGCAAGCTCTTGGCTACAGAAATGCTGCTTTTCCGCCTGGTGGACACAGAGGATTTTCGAGACCTTATGTCCGTCGCAGTGCCCCAGTACCAGATGCCCAGTCGGCACTACTTCTCAAAGAAAGGTGTGCCTGCGCTCCACCAGCATGTCGCACACAACATCACCGCTTCTTTGAGAAACTCTGTGTGTGACAGGGTGCATTTCAGCACAGACACTTGGACGAGTAGGCATGGACAGGGGCGTTACATGTCGCTGACTGGGCACTGGGTAACTATGGTGACAGCAGGACAAGGGGCTGCTGTCCAAGTCTTGCCGTCCCCACGAGTTGTGCGTCAATCCTCTTTATGTCAAAGTTCCTCCACTGCTTCTGCCTCCTCAACCTCCTCTCGGTCTTCCACCTGCACCCAAAACCTGTCTGGACATGCCACAAGCTTTCTAACTGCGCAGAAGGGATCCTGCACACCTCCTTACTATGCTGGCAGTAGGGCTCAACGTCATCAGGCGGTTTTTACATTGAAATGTCTGGGAAATGTGAGTCACACAGCTGAGGAGTTGTGGTCAGCTCTGGAGAACCAATTTCATGAATGGTTGTCTCCACTGGACCTGAAACCAGGGAAGGCCGTGTGCGACAATGCTGCAAACCTGGGTGCGGCCCTTCGCCGGGGCAATGTCACACACGTGCCTTGTATGGCTCACGTGTTGAACCTGGTTGTCCAGCAATTTTTAGCCCACTATCCCAGACTAGATGGCCTTCTGCAGAGGGCACGGTCGCTGTGTGCTCACTTCCGCCGTTCGCATCCCGCAGCTCAGCGACTTACATCTCTACAGAAGTCGTTGGGCCTGCCACTTCACCGGCTAAAATGCGATGTGCCTACCCGGTGGAATTCAACTCTGCACATGTTGCAGCGACTGTGGCAGCACCGACAAGCCCTGGTGCAATACGTTCTGACGTATAGCCTGGGCCAACGAGATTCAGAGGTGGGGCAAATCACGCTGGAGGAGTGGTCTCAGATCAGGGACCTATGCACCCTTCTGCACAGTTTTGAAATGGCGACGAAGATGTTTAGTGCTGACGATGCCATTATCAGCATGACTATTCCGGTGATTTACATGCTGGAGCACATGTTAAACAGAATTCGGAGTCAGGTGGTGGCACAAGAGGAGGTGGAGGAAGTAGAGGAGGAGGAGTTGTATGCGGAAGGGCTAACATCTGCAAGGTCCAGACGGTCGGCAGCACCAAGGCGGCAGGCATGTGAGGGTGGGGGAGATGGTTTTACCAGGGCGCATGGTAGCAGCCAAACTAGTGAGGAAGGTGCAGGAGCCCAGGAAGAAGTGGAGGACGAACTGATGGAAGACTCATCAGATGAGGGAGACCTTGATCACATTTCTGTTGTGCGAGGTTGGGGGGAGAGGACAGAGGAAGGAAGCATGATTGTTACCTCGCCACCAACACAACAGGGACTTGGTGCTCCTGGATGCGCAACACACATGAGTGCCTTCTTGCTGCACTACCTGCAACATGACCCTCGAATTGTGAGAATTAGAAATAATCCTGACTACTGGGTTGCCACACTGTTAGATCCCCGGTACAAAAGTAAATTTGCAGAAATTATTCCTGCCATAGAAAGGGATGCACGCATGCAGGAGTATCAGCAGAGACTGTTGCAGAATCTTACATGTGCTTTTCCACAAAATACCAGTGGTGCACGTAGTGAATCTCACAGTTCCAACTTGCCAACCGTGGGACCGTCAAGTGTTCAGCACTCAAACCGTAACAGAACCACAGTATCTGGTGGTAACATCAATTTTGCGGAATCATTTCACCACTTTTTTAGCCCATCCTTTGCAAGGCCACAGGAGACAAGAAGTCTGACACATAGTCAACGCCTAGAGACGATGGTACAGGAGTATCTCCAAGTAAACATTGAAGCCACGAATGTGTCACTGGACCCTTGCTCTTTTTGGGCTTCCAATCTGGATAAATGGCCGGAGCTAGCCACTTACGCCTTGGAGATCTTGTCATGCCCCGCAGCCAGCGTTCTGTCTGAACGTGTGTTCAGCGCTGCTGGTGGTGTGCTGACAGATAAGCGCACGCGGCTCTCCACTGATAATGTAGACAGACTCACGTTCATAAAGATGAACAAATCATGGATCCGAAACGACTTTTCTACCCCTGTGTCATCCTGGGGAGAGTAAAAGCTTGATGATTGTTTAAAATCACCCTACCAACCGTTTTAAGCTTTCAAATTACTAATCATGTTTATCTGTATCTTGACTGGAAAATAATTTGGGCTTTGTAGCAGTGTGCAGCACTGATCCTATTAGGCCATCTATAATAAGCTCCACCAGATTTAAAATTAAAAATAATTTTTAGCTGCATCTAGCCCGGAAAATAATTTTGGGGCTCCGAGATGCGCAAGACACATAAGTGCCTTCTTGCTGCACTACCTGCAGCATGACCCTCATATTGTCAGAATTCGAAGTAATCATGACTACTGGGTTGCCACACTCTTAGATCCCCCAAACTTTTCGATCAACCTTTTCATTTTAATAAAGACCAAAAAAATGGTCATTTTTGAAATTATAAGCATTAGCAGGTTGTTAGAAACTGAAATCAAACAGTTTTCAACTCAAAACTTTATTCTAGGTGATGTTACATTTTCACATAGGACCCCTTGTTCGAAAGGAGCTTCTGAACTCTCTCGTCCATTGAATTTGTCAGGTTTTGGATGGTTTCTGCTTCAATTGTTTTGCATGAGGACAGAATACCCTCCCAGAGCTGTTGCTTAGATGTGAACTGCCTCCCGCCATCATAGACACTCTTTTTAATGATGCTCCAAAGGTTCTGAATGGGGTAGAGGTCAGGGGAGCATGGGGGTCACACCATAAGTTTGTCCCCTTTTATGCCCATATCAGCCAGAGATGCAGATGTTTTATGTGCAGCATGAGATGGTGCATTATCATGCAGAAAAATGATCTTGTTGTGAAATACACGGTTCTTCTTCTTGAACCATGGCAGGAAGTGCTGTTTGAGAAAATCCACATACATTATGGAGTTCATCTTTAGCGCCTTCAGGGATCCTAAAGGGGCCGACAATCTCTCTCCCCATGATTCCAGCCCAAAACATTACTCCACCTCCTCCTTGTTGGCGCTGTAGCCGTGTTTGCGTGGGGTGTCCATCAACCAGCCATCCTCCACTCCATCCATCTGGACCATCGAGCGCTGCACGGCACTCATCCGTGAACAAAACAGTTTTGAAATCAGTCTTCATGTAATGTTTGGCCCACTGGAGCCATGTCTGCTTGTGTGAAGTGGATAGAGGAGGTCGACAGGATGGCGTATGCACAGCTGCAAACCTCTGAAGGACCCTGCATCTTGTTGTTCGGGGGACGTTGGAGGCACAAGCAGCTTCAAAAATTTGTCTGCTGCTATGACAAGGCTTTTTTGCCGCTGCTCTTTCAACCTGACGTAATTGCCTGTAGGAAAGAGTCCTCAATTTGCCCTTATCAGCACGCACACGTGTGTACTGTGAATCAGCTACATACTTCTTGATTGCCAAGACACTTCATCCTGATCATCGCACAATGTTGATTGTAGTCATGCCTTGACCTAAACACTCCACAATTTGTTGCTTCTCAGCAGCCGACACATCCTTTTTCTTTCCCATTTTGGCAGAAAATGTAGGCTGCTGAATAATGTGAGAGAGCCTTCTTAAGTAGTCTTGCCTTTCATTGGACACACCTGACAAACTAATTAGCACTGGTGTCTGCAATTGCTTACAGTGATATAAAGAGCCCTGACACACATCACCATCAATGAGTTTAACTGACAAACAAACAAATTCTTCCCTTATCACTCCTAAACACTTTTTGCAAAATAATTTGGAACACAGTGTACATGTGCTTTTCCACAAAACACCAGTGGTTCACGTAGTGAATCTTACAGTTCTAACTTGCCAACCGTGGTCTGTATGGAGTTGTTCAATAAAGGGACCAAAATTAAGATAACATAGATGGGAGAGGTCTCTATGAATAGGAATTCCTAAGTATTTGATACCCTGTGAGGGCCAGGCAAAGGGAAAGTTGGACTGGATGGAATCCTATATGGATTTGGGGAGGGAGACATCGAGGGCCTCAGACTTCGCTGCATTGATTTTAAAATTTGACCATGTAACAAAGTGATCTATTTCAGCCATAACAGCATGGATGGATATATGTGATTGAGTGATATATACTAGGACATCATCAGCAAATAGAGAGCACTTGTACTCGGTGCCTCCCACCTCAATCCACCTAATATTGGGGTTATGGCGAATTGATGAGAGCAGGTGCTCCGTCACTAGGATGTATAAGAGAGGGGACAGAGAACATCCCTGCCTTGTCCCATTGGTGATTGTGAAAGGTGATGAAAATGTTCTGACGCGTCCCCTGGGCCTTGGGACACCTGGAGCCGGACCCTTTTTGGTGGATGCTGGTGGTTGTAGTCTCCGTGGCGGCAACCCGTTTCCGTGGCTCAGGGCAGTCAAACCAGTGGCGGAACTATTTATGTGGTTTTGATGTTTAAATGTCCGACTACGCCACCCGTGGATTGCGGTCAGAGTGAACCGCCGCTCCAGGGCAGACCGCTGAGGCTGGTGTTGTGGGTGCAGCAGAGCGTAGCATAACTCCCCACGGGAGGAGTATAGCCTCAGGGCAGTGTATGCGGAGGATGGGGGTGATGGTGCAGGGCAGCAGCAGTAATGACACGGAGTCAGTGATGCAGTCCAGGGACTTTACTCACAGTTCTTATTATCCAGACCACGTCTGCAGGTAACGGCTGCCCACGTCGTACTGTGCTCACCAGGTGAGGGGCTCAGACAACTCCCAAATAACTTTGGAGCGCTTCACAGGACCCCCTTTGTGTGTCCTTTGTCTGGCCTTTCTTACCAACCCTTCTGTCCGGCTGCCTCGGGCCTCCTCTTGGTAAACTTGGCGCCAGTTTCCCTGACCCTATGTGGTGCCTTCCTAGCGGGTGTAGCGAGGGGCTGCGCCACAAAAAATGTCACAGCCTCCTGTTTCTAGCTGAGGGTCGTTTCCTGCCTCCACTAGTTTCGGGGACCGGTCTCCCCCTTTGGCCTGACCCCTCCACGCAGGTGGATTCTGGCGTGCGGTGGCGACTCGCCCGTCCACACCCCTGAGATCCCTTCGTTCCTCGTTCCTGGAGCCTTCTCCGCTCCTCTTCCTTCCTTCTCCCTCTTCCAGGCCTGGGCCTCTGTTACTAGGCCCGCCTCCGGAGCAGAGCTCATGCAGAGCCCCTGCTCCCTGCCACTTCTGCTCAGGCTTCTCTGCACTGAACTAAGATGGTGCCCACCTTTTATACTCCCTTCTCAATGCACCCAGGAACTGCTTCCTCCCTGCTCCTGCACTACAGGGTTCCCCTTCCTCAGTGTTCCCTCCCCCCACTCCAGCCAGGGACAGGGACTGTCGTGCCCATCTCAGGGGCATATTGGTCGCCCTGCCCCACGGCAATGTGGTGTAATGCATGCAGGTGTCGGGTCCTGATCCACACTACATCCTTACCTGAGAGTGAGATATCACACCTCTGGGTGAGGTGCAATACCTCTGTAGCAACCGAGCTCTCAAGGTGCTACAGTTCCATTTATCTTCAGCCTAGGTGACGTATTGCGATACAGGGCCGTGATTTTGGCTATAAAAGGGTCCCCTAGACCCCTACCCCAAGCTTTTTAAGAGAATCATATATGGCGTGCCAGGAGACTCTATGGAATGCTTTCTCAGCATCCAACGAGAGTATCTAATTACAAATTTTTAACTGCATCTAGCCCAGGAAATACTTTGTGCCTAGTAGCAGGGTCTGCTAGTCAGCGGATTATCCCGGCTGTTAAGCAATCTACACCACCTGTAGTTTGGACACTTCATTTTTTCAAAGGAAATGCTTCGGGACCACGGGATACTCAGTGAAGAGCATCAGGAGGCACCCCAAGGCATAGGGGCTGGGACTGGCAGTAGGATGCCTTGCGGTGGACAGCCGAGCTCGATCCTTATAAAAGCTTTTTAACTGCAGCAGCTTTAGTGGACGCTACTGGAGCTGGAATTACGCGGCTGCTGGCATGAGACTTGCCCTCCAATAGATCCTTGTAAATGGATTTAAAGTGTATTCATTCAAATTAGAGAGACAATTTAAATTAAAAAGCTTAGAGCTGCCTCCACCACAGGGGGGCTTGCTCGACCCACCAGCGGACAGGCACCAGTATTGGGAGAGGGGGGCTGGCCATCAGGGTTCACCGCGGCTCCGGCACAAACCCGGCGACACGGAGGTGGCACGGGCAGGAGCGGACTGGCCCTGTCGGCTTCTCACTTTTTGGATTTTAGAAGGGCATGACATGCCTATATCTGTGTCTCCCCCTCCTTTTACTCCTCCACCTCTTTTATTTTCGCATGACTATATGTACTTGTCACTTTTCCATGTGTTAGTTATGTCTTCTGAGCAGTTTGTCAGCTTTTGGACACCTTTGAAGGTGTTTTCTATGTGTTTCTATGTGTTTTTGTTTGCCTGCCATTGGTTTTAACGGTGTTCGAAGGTGTTCGACGAACAGTTCGACGAACAGTTCGGCGAACACACGGGTGTTCGACGAACCGAACCGAACTCGAACACTACGGGGGTGGCTCAACACTAATCATGACTACTGGGTTGCCACACTCTTAGATCCCCCAAACTTTTCGATCAACCTTTTCATTTTAATAAAGACCAAAAAAATGGTCATTTTTGAAATTATAAGCATTAGCAGGTTGTTAGAAACTGAAATCAAACAGTTTTCAAGTCAAAACTTTATTCTAGGTGATGTTACATTTTCACATAGGACCCCTTGTTCGAAAGGAGCTTCTGAACTCTCTCGTCCATTGAATTTGTCAGGTTTTGGATGGTTTCTGCTTCAATTGTTTTGCATGAGGACAGAATACCCTCCCAGAGTTGTTGCTTAGATGTGAACTGCCTCCCGCCATCATAGACACTCCTTTTAATGATGCTCCAAAGGTTCTGAATGGGGTAGAGGTCAGGGGAGAATGGGGGTCACACCATAAGTTTGTCCCCTTTTATGCCCATATCAGCCAGAGATGCAGATGTTTTATGTGCAGCATGAGATGGTGCATTATCATGCAGAAAAATGATCTTGCTGTGAAATACACGGTTCTTCTTCTTGAACCATGGCAGGAAGTGCTGTTTGAGAAAATCCACATACATTATGGAGTTCATCTTTTGCGCCTTCAGGGATCCTAAAGGGGCCGACAATCTCTCTCCCCATGATTCCAGCCCAAAACATTACTCCACCTCCTCCTTGTTGGCGCTGTAGCCGTGTTTGCGTGGGGTGTCCATCAACCAGCCATCCTCCACTTCATCCATCTGGACCATCGAGCGCTGCACGACACTCATCCGTGAACAAAACAGTTTTGAAATCAGTCTTCATGTAATGTTTGGCCCACTGGAGCCGTTTCTGCTTGTGTGAAGTGGATAGAGGAGGTCGACAGGATGGCGTATGCACAGCTGCAAACCTCTGAAGGACCCTGCATCTTGTTGTTCGGGGGACGTTGGAGGCACAAGCAGCTTTAAAAACTTGTCTGCTGCTATGACAAGGCTTTTTTGCCGCTGCTCTTTCAACCTGACGTAATTGCCTGTAGGAAAGAGTCCTCAATTTGCCCTTATCAGCACGCACACGTGTGTACTGTGAATCAGCTACATACTTCTTGATTGCCAAGACACTTCATCCTGATCATCGCACAATGTTGATTGTAGTCATGCCTTGACCTAAACACTCCACAATTTGTTGCTTCTCAGCAGCCGACACATCCTTTTTCTTTCCCATTTTGGCAGAAAATGTAGGCTGCTTAATAATGTGAGACAGCCTTCTTAAGTAGTCTTGCCTTTCATTGGACACACCTGCCAAACTAATTAGCACAGGTGTCTGCAATTGCTTACAGTGATATAAAGAGCCCTGACACACATCACCATCAATGAGTTTAACTGACAAACAAACAAATTCTTCCCTTATCACTCCTAAACACTTTTTGCATAATAATTTGGAACACAGTGTACATGTGCTTTTCCACAAAACACCAGTGGTTCACGTAGTGAATCTTACAGTTCTAACTTGCCAACCGTGGTCTGTATGGAGTTGTTCAATAAAGGGCCCAAAATTAAGATAACATAGATGGGAGAGGTCTCTATGAATAGGAATTCCTAAGTATTTGATACCCTGTGAGGGCCAGGCAAAGGGAAAGTTGGACTGGATGGAATCCTATATGGATTTGGGGAGGGAGACATCGAGGGCCTCAGACTTCGCTGCATTGATTTTAAAATTTGACCATGTAACAAAGTGATCTATTTCAGCCATAACAGCATGGATGGATATATGTGATTGAGTGATATATACTAGGACATCATCAGCAAATAGAGAGCACTTGTACTTGGTGCCTCCCACCTCAATCCACTTAATATTGGGGTTATGGCGAATTGATGAGAGCAGGTGCTCCGTCACTAGGATGTATAAGAGAGGGGACAGAGAACATCCCTGCCTTGTCCCATTGGTGATTGTGAAAGGTGATGAAAATGTTCTGACGCGCCCCCTGGGCCTTGGGACACCCGGTGCCGGACCCTTTTTGGTGGATGCTGGTGGTTGTAGTCTCCGTGGCGGCAACCCGGTTCCGTGGCTCAGGGCGGTCAAACCAGTGGCGGAACTATTTATGTGGTTTTGATGTTCAAATGTCCGACTACGCCACCCGTGGATTGCGGTCAGAGTGAACCGCCGCTCCAGGGCAGACCGCTGAGGCTGGTGTTGTGGGTGCAGCAGAGCGTAGCATAACTCCCCACGGGAGGAGTATAGCCTCAGGGCAGTGTATGCGGAGGATGGGGTTGATGGTGCAGGGCAGCAGCAGTAATGACACGGAGTCAGTGATGCAGTCCAGGGCCTTTACTCACAGTTCTTATTATCCAGACCACATCTGCAGGTAACTGCTGCCCACGTCGTACTGTGCTCACCAGGTGAGGGGCTCAGACAACTCCCAGATAACTTTGGAGTGCTTCACAGGACCCCCTTTGTGTGTCCTTTGTCTGGCCTTTCTTACCAACCCTTCTGTCCGGCTGCCTCGGGCCTCCTCTTGGTAAACTTGGCGCCAGTTTCCCTGACCCTATGTGGTGCCTTCCTAGCGGGTGTAGCGAGGGGCTGCGCCACATAAAATGTCACAGCCTCCTGTTTCTAGCTGAGGGTCGTTTCCTGCCTCCACTAGTTTCGGGGACCGGTCTCCCCCTTTGGCCTGACCCCTCCACGCAGGTGGATTCGGGCGTGCGGTGGCGACTCGCCCGTCCGCACCCCTGAGATCCCTTCGTTCCTCGTTCCTGGAGCCTTCTCCGCTCCTCTTCCTTCCTTCTCCCTCTTCCAGGCCTGGGCCTCTGTTACTAGGCCCGCCTCCGGAGCAGAGCTCATGCAGAGCCCCTGCTCCCTGCCACTTCTGCTCAGACTTCTCTGCACTGAACTAAGATGGTGCCCACCTTTTATACTCCCTTCTCAATGCACCCAGGAACTGCTTCCTCCCTGCTCCTGCACTACAGGGTTCCCCTTCCTCAGTGTTCCCTCCCCCCACTCCAGCCAGGGACAGGGACTGTCGTGCCGATCTCAGGGGCATATTGGTCGCCCTGCCCCACGGCAATGTGGTGTAATGCATGCAGGTGTCGGGTCCTGATTAGAGATGAGCGTTGTTCTACTCGAACTGTTCGCCAATCTCAAATTCGAGCTGTTTTGGGCGGTGTTCGAGCCGTTCGGCGAACACGAACAATTTGAGAAAAATTTGGCTGTTCGAGGTCATGTTCGATAACTGTTCGTGCACCAAAATCATAACTGGATTTTTTCTCAGTAATGATGAAAATTAATGTTAATACGCAGTTTGAGTGTACAGCGGGGTGGGGGGAGGGGCAGGGGATGGATCTCTGCAGGAACAATGAAGATCTCCATTTTTTTTTCTCTTTCCCGCATTTACAGTGGGGAGGTGCAATCTGTCAGCCTATCAGCAGCGCACACACGGACGAAGTGCTTTTTTTCACACAAGCAAGGGCATGTGTCATTGGCAGTGTATGTCACATGTCCTTGCCCTATAAGACCAAGCCATTTTCCCCGTCGCCACCATTTTCTCACTGCTGCAGCTGCGTGTTAGACGGCACCGCTGTTGCTGTGTGCGCTATACCTTGTTAATTTCAAGCCAATTTTCGCACAAATATACAGATAGCTTTGGAGTAGGGAATAGTTGTGATTGCAGTCCTTTTAAGGACTAGGTTACAGCATTTCCTACGACTTTTATCAGGCAGGTCTGTGCTCTTAAATAGATAGGTTGTGGGAGTAAAGACTAATTGTAATTGGAGTCCTTTTCAGGACTAGGTTACATCAGTTCCTATCAGTTTTTGCCAGGCAGGTCTGTGCCAGTGCTGTGCAAGTTTTTTTCACAGCATTTGGCTGAATCTAGCAAAGCTAATCCTTTTTGGCCTATTGCAGAGTGTGTTAGTCAGTGTAGTAGCCTATCTGTGTTGCAAGATATACCACCTGTGTATAGAATACCAATTTTTTTACTGCACCTAGTGAAGTAAAATCTTTTGGGCATAGCATCATTCTATTAGTCCATCTATACTGACCTCCATCAGGTTGCAAACTGAATATATTTTTTTCTGCATCTAGCTCTGAAAAAATATTTGGCCTTCTAGCAGTGTGTCGGACTTTCTCTATTAGTCCATCTATACTGACCTCCATCAGGCTGCAAATTCAAAATAATTTTTATCTGCATCTACAGTACCTCTGAAAAAATATTTGGGCTTCTAGCTGTGTGTGGGACTTGTTGTATTAGTCCATCTATACTGACCTCCATCAGGTTGCAAACTGAATATATTTTTTTCTGCATCTACCTCTGAAAAAATATTGGGCTTCTAGCTGTGTGTGGGACTTGTTGTATTAGTCCATCTATACTGACCTCCATCAGGTTGCAAACTGAATATATTTTTTTCTGCATCTACCTCTGAAAAAATATTGGGCTTCTAGCTGTGTGTGGGACTTGTTGTATTAGTCCATCTATACTGACCTCCATCAGGTTGCAAACTGAATATAATTTTTTTCTGCATCTAGCTCTGAAAAAATATTTGGCCTTCTAGTAGTGTGTCGGACTTTCTCTATTAGTCCATCTATACTGACCTCCATCAGGTTGCAAATTAAAAATAATTTTTATCTGCATCTACAGTGCCTCTGAAAAAATATTTGGCCTTCTAGCAGTGTGTCGGACTTTCTCTATTAGTCCATCTATACTGACCTCCATCAGGTTGCAAACTGAATATATTTTTTTCTGCATCTACCTCTGAAAAAATATTTGGCTTCTAGCTGTGTGTGGGTCTTGTTCTATTAATCCATCTATACAGACCTCCATCAGGTTGCAAACTGAATATAATTTTTTTCTGCATCTAGCTCTGAAAAAATATTTGGCCTTCTAGCAGTGTGTCGGACTTTCTCTATTAGTCCATCTATACTGACCTCCATCAGGTTGCAAAGTCAAAATAATTTTTATCTGCATCTACAGTACCTCTCAAAAAATATTTGGGCTTCTAGCTGTGTGTGGGACTTGTTGTATTAGTCCATCTATACTGACCTCCATCAGGTTGCAAACTGAATATATTTTTTTCTGCATCTACCTCTGAAAAAATATTGGGCTTCTAGCTGTGTGTGGGACTTGTTGTATTAGTCCATCTATACTGACCTCCATCAGGTTGCAAACTGAATATATTTTTTTCTGCATCTACCTCTGAAAAAATATTGGGCTTCTAGCTGTGTGTGGGACTTGTTGTATTAGTCCATCTATACTGACCTCCATCAGGTTGCAAACTGAATATATTTTTTTCTGCATCTACCTCTGAAAAAATATTGGGCTTCTAGCTGTGTGTGGGACTTGTTGTATTAGTCCATCTATACTGACCTCCATCAGGTTGCAAATTGAATATAATTTTTTTCTGCATCTAACCCAGCCAATAGTTTTGGCCTAATACCACAGTTTGGCCACTCAGCTCTGCTCGGTTACCATCTATTGTTTTTTTGTGCAAACAACTCCAGAGTTGTGAATTAGTTAACCACCAAAATGAGTGGAAAAAGGCCTGCTGCTGATGGAAAGGGGAATAGGCGTGTTGGGAAGGGGAAAAAAGGTTGTGTCCGTGGGGTAGGTGTTAAAGCAACAGTAACATCTGCAGAAGAAAGACCATCTTCCAGCCAAACTAAAATGTCTACTTCTTTTAGCGGACAATGTGATTAGATCCCTTTCTTACGGCCACGCCAATCGCTACAAATTCCAGATGAGGCACAAAAACAGCAGGTGCTTCAACGGATATCAAGTGCTCCTTTAAGTGGGCTCTCCTCCACATCAACTTCAACATCACAAATACTCCAGTCCTCAAAGGTGTCACCCAAATCGCTCTTGCTTCCTCACAGCTCCCAAATCTCCAGCTGCCCGTCTGAGTATGAGGTAGAACAGATGGTTGAGTCTGCAGAGCTGTTTACTCATACTATAGCCTGGGAATCAGAGGTCGACTCCAGCGCTTCTGTGAATCCAGACGAGGAAATGATCTGCACTGATGCCCAGAATCTTTATGAGTCGGATCCAGGACCAGACACAGAAGGTTCTGACCATAATGTAGACCCTCATTCCCAAACTGTAACTCCTGTTGGTGGAGACAATGAGGAAGACGATGATAAGACTCAAATACCTGATTGGAGCGACAACTTTAGTTTTTTGTCAGGGCAGGAACAGGTTGGCTCTGAGGACGACGGGTGTGATAACACACAGGGTGATGATGATGAGGTTGGAGATCCCACTTACTGTCAACCCACAGTCAGCCAAGAGATGAGGTCAGCAGAGGAGGTGGAGGAAGATGCTAGTGACGACGAGGTCAGGTTGCGCCTTCCTGGACAGAGACGTAGTACTGGAAGCACGTCAACAACTGCATCCTCAAACACAACTCTGCCTCTCACTACAAGTCGTGGTGGCTCTTCAGGTCGCATGGGTGCTAAGCCTTGCATAGCCTGGGCATTTTTTCAGATCGATAAAGATGACCCAACTCGTGTTATCTGTAACATTTGTCAGCAAAAGCTAAGTAGAGGCCAAAAAATACATAGTTTTAGTACTTCATGCATGAACCGGCACATGGACATGAAGCATAAGTTGCAGTGGGAAGCTCAGTGTGCTACAATGCGGCCTAGCCGGCCGGGCCAACCACCGTCTGCCATATCTTGTGCATCCGCGGCCTCTTCATCCTCTGTGACTGGGGGGACAGCAGTCACACCTGTTTTGGGGCGCAGACCTGCCACCTCTTTACCCGCAACAGCCAGCGTGATTGGCAGGTCATCATTTTCTTTGGAGGTGGTAACACCAGCTGGTGTTGAGCGCTGTCCGACATCGATAGCACCTTTGGATCAAGGCAACCTAACATGTCCGCCTGCATCTTCCTCACAGACCGGCAGTTTGCCGGGGACACCCTTATCAACCCCGTCTAAGCACAATAGCCAGCCCTCGGTCCCTCAGATGTGGACAAGTAAAAGACCATTTCCTCCTAGCCATGAGAAAGCTAAGAGGTTGAATTTCACCATCTGCAAGCTCTTGGCTACAGAAATGCTGCCTTTCCGCCTGGTGGACACAGAGGATTTTCGAGACCTTATGTCCGTCGCAGTGCCCCAGTACCAGATGCCCAGTCGGCACTACTTCTCAAAGAAAGGTGTGCCTGCGCTCCACCAGCATGTCGCACACAACATCACCGCTTCTTTGAGAAACTCTGTGTGTGACAGGGTGCATTTCACCACAGACACTTGGACGCGTAGGCATGGACAGGGGCGTTACATGTCGCTGACTGGGCACTGGGTAACTATGGTGACAGCAGGACAAGGGGCTGCTGTCCAAATCTTGCCGTCCCCACGAGTTGTGCGTCAATCCTCTTTATGTCAAAGTTCCTCCACTGCTTCTGCCTCCTCAACCTCCTCTCGGTCTTCCACCAGCACCCAAAGCCTCTCTGGTCATGCCACAAGCTTTCTAACTGCGCAGAAGGGATCCTGCTCACCTCCTTACTATGCTGGCAGTAGGGCTCAAAGTTATCAGGCGGTTTTTACTTTGAAATGTCTGGGAAATGTGAGTCACACAGCTGAGGAGTTGTGGTCAGCTCTGGAGAACCAATTTCATGAATGGTTGTCTCCACTGGACCTGAAACCAGGGAAGGCCGTGTGCGACAATGCTGCAAACCTGGGTGCGGCCCTTCGCCGGGGCAATGTCACACACGTGCCTTGTATGGCTCACGTGTTGAACCTGGTTGTCCAGCAATTTTTAGCCCACTATCCCAGACTAGATGGCCTTCTGCAGAGAGCACGGTCGCTGTGTGCTCACTTCCGCCGTTCGCATCCCGCAGCTCAGCGACTTACATCTCTACAGAAGTCGTTGGGCCTGCCACTTCACCGGCTAAAATGCGATGTGCCTACCCGGTGGAATTCAACTCTGCACATGTTGCAGCGACTGTGGCAGCACCGACAAGCCCTGGTGCAATACGTTCTGACGTATAGCCTGGGCCAACGAGATTCAGAGGTGGGGCAAATCACGCTGGAGGAGTGGTCTCAGATCAGGGACCTATGCACCCTTCTGCACAGTTTTGAAATGGCGACGAAGATGTTTAGTGCTGACGATGCCATTATCAGCATGACTATTCCGGTGATTTACATGCTGGAGCACATGTTAAACAGAATTCGGAGTCAGGTGGCGGCACAAGAGGAGTTGGAGGAAGTAGAGGAGGAGGAGTTGTATGCGGAAGGGCTAACATCTGCAAGGTCCAGACGGTCGGCAGCACCAAGGCGGCAGGCATGTGAGGGTGGGGGAGATGGTTTTACCAGGGCGCATGGTAGCAGCCAAACTAGTGAGGAAGGTGCAGGAGCCCAGGAAGAAGTGGAGGACGAACTGATGGAAGACTCATCAGATGAGGGAGACCTTGATCACATTTCTGTTGTGCGAGGTTGGGGGGAGAGGACAGAGGAAGGAAGCATGATTGTTACCTCGCCACCAACACAACAGGGACTTGGTGCTCCTGGATGCGCAACACACATGAGTGCCTTCTTGCTGCACTACCTGCAACATGACCCTCGAATTGTGAGAATTAGAAATAATCCTGACTACTGGGTTGCCACACTGTTAGATCCCCGGTACAAAAGTAAATTTGCAGAAATTATTCCTGCCATAGAAAGGGATGCACGCATGCAGGAGTATCAGCAGAGACTGTTGCAGAATCTTACATGTGCTTTTCCACAAAATACCAGTGGTGCACGTAGTGAATCTCACAGTTCCAACTTGCCAACCGTGGGACCGTCAAGTGTTCAGCACTCAAACCGTAACAGAACCACAGTATCTGCTGGTAACATCAATTTTGCGGAATCATTTCACCACTTTTTTAGCCCATCCTTTGCAAGGCCACAGGAGACAAGAAGTCTGACACATAGTCAACACCTAGTGACGATGGTACAGGAGTATCTCCAAGTAAATATTGAAGCCACGACTGTGTCACTGGACCCTTGCTCTTTTTGGGCTTCCAATCTGGATAAATGGCCAGAGCTAGCCACTTACGCCTTGGAGATCTTGTCATGCCCCGCAGCCAGCGTTCTGTCTGAACGTGTGTTCAGCGCTGCTGGTGGTGTGCTGACAGATAAGCGCACGCGGCTCTCCACTGATAATGTAGACAGACTCACGTTCATAAAGATGAACAAATCATGGATCCGAAACGACTTTTCTACCCCTGTGTCATCCTGGGGAGAGTAAAAGCTTGATGATTGGTTAAAATCACCCTACCAACCGTTTTAAGCTTTCAAATTACTAATCATGTTTATCTGTATCTTGACTGGAAAATAATTTGGGCTTTGTAGCAGTGTGCAGCACTGATCCTATTAGGCCATCTATAATAAGCTCCACCAGATTTAAAATTAAAAATAATTTTTAGCTGCATCTAGCCCGGAAAATAATTTTGGGGCTCCGAGATGCGCAAGACACATAAGTGCCTTCTTGCTGCACTACCTGCAGCATGACCCTCATATTGTCAGAATTCGAAGTAATCATGACTACTGGGTTGCCACACTCTTAGATCCCCCAAACTTTTCAATCAACCTTTTCATTTTAATAAAGACCAAAAAAATGGTCATTTTTGAAATTATAAGCATTAGCAGGTTGTTAGAAACTGAAATCAAACAGTTTTCAACTCAAAACTTTATTCTAGGTGATGTTACATTTTCACATAGGACCCCTTGTTCGAAAGGAGCTTCTGAACTCTCTCGTCCATTGAATTTGTCAGGTTTTGGATGGTTTCTGCTTCAATTGTTTTGCATGAGGACAGAATACCCTCCCAGAGCTGTTGCTTAGATGTGAACTGCCTCCCGCCATCATAGACACTCCTTTTAATGATGCTCCAAAGGTTCTGAATGGTGTAGAGGTCAGGGGAGCATGGGGGTCACACCATAAGTTTGTCCCCTTTTATGCCCATATCAGCCAGAGATGCAGATGTTTTATGTGCAGCATGAGATGGTGCATTATCATGCAGAAAAATGATCTTGCTGTGAAATACACGGTTCTTCTTCTTGAACCATGGCAGGAAGTGCTGTTTGAGAAAATCCACATACATTATGGAGTTCATCTTTAGCGCCTTCAGGGATCCTAAAGGGGCCGACAATCTCTCTCCCCATGATTCCAGCCCAAAACATTACTCCACCTCCTCCTTGTTGGCGCTGTAGCCGTGTTTGCGTGGGGTGTCCATCAAGCAGCCATCCTCCACTCCATCCATCTGGACCATCGAGCGCTGCACGGCACTCATCCGTGAACAAAACAGTTTTGAAATCAGTCTTCATGTAATGTTTGGCCCACTGGAGCCGTTTCTGCTTGTGTGAAGTGGATAGAGGAGGTCGACAGGATGGCGTATGCACAGCTGCAAACCTCTGAAGGACCCTGCATCTTGTTGTTCGGGGGACGTTGGAGGCATCAGCAGCTTCAAAAACTTGTCTGCTGCTATGACAAGGCTTTCTTGCCGCTGCTCTTTTAACCTGACGTAATTGCCTATAGGAAAGAGTCCTCAATTTGCCCTTATCAGCACGCACACGTGTGTACTGTGAATCAGCTACATACTTCTTGATTGCCAAGACACTTCATCCTGATCATCGCACAATGTTGATTGTAGTCATGCCTTGACCTAAACACTCCACAATTTGTTGCTTCTCAGCAGCCGACACATCCTTTTTCTTTCCCATTTTGGCAGAAAATGTAGGCTGCTTAATAATGTGAGAGAGCCTTCTTAAGTAGTCTTGCCTTTCATTGGACACACCTGCCAAACTAATTAGCACTGGTGTCTGCAATTGCTTACAGTGATATAAAGAGCCCTGACACACATCACCATCAATGAGTTTAACTGACAAACAAATTCTTCCCTTATCACTCCTAAACACTTTTTGCATAATAATTTGGAACGCAGTGTACATGTGCTTTTCCACAAAACACCAGTGGTTCACGTAGTGAATCTTACAGTTCTAACTTGCCAACCGTGGTCTGTATGGAATTGTTCAATAAAGGGCCCAAAATTAAGATAACATAGATGGGAGAGGTCTCTATGAATAGGAATTCCTAAGTATTTGATACCCTGTGAGGGCCAGGCAAAGGGAAAGTTGGACTGGATGGAATCCTATATGGATTTGGGGAGGGAGACATCGAGGGCCTCAGACTTCGCTGCATTGATTTTAAAATTTTACCATGTAACAAAGTGATCTATTTCAGCCATAACATCAGGGATGGATATATGTGATTGAGTGATATATACTAGGACATCATCAGCAAATAGAGAGCACTTGTACTCGGTGCCTCGCACCTCAATCCACCTAATATTGGGGTTATGGCGAATTGATGAGAGCAGGTGCTTCGTCACTAGGATGTATAAGAGAGGGGACAGAGGACATCCCTGCCTTGTCTCATTGGTGATTGTGAAAGGTGATGAAAATGTTCTGACGCACCCCCTGGGCCTTGGGACACCCGGAGCCGGACCCTTTTTGGTGGATGCTGGTGGTTGTAGTCTTCGTGGCGGCAACCCGGTTCCGTGGCTCAGGGCGGTCAAACCAGTGGCGGAACTATTTATGTGGTTTTGATGTTTAAATGTCCGACTACGCCACCCGTGGATTGCGGTCAGAGTGAACCGCCGTTACAGGGCAGACCGCTGAGGCTGGTGTTGTGGGTGCAGCAGAGCGTAGCATAACTCCCCACGGGAGGAGTATAGCCTCAGGGCAGTGTATGCGGAGGATGGGGGTGATGGTGCAGGGCAGCAGCAGTAACGACACGGAGTCAGTGATGCAGTCCAGGGCCTTTACTCACAGTTCTTATTATCCAGACCACGTCTGCAGGTAACGGCTGCCCACGTCGTACAGTGCTCACCAGGTGAGGGGCTCAGACAACTCCCAGATAACTTTGGAGCACTTCACAGGACCCCCTTTGTGTGTCCTTTGTCTGGCCTTTCTTACCAACACTTCTGTCCGGCTGCCTCGGGCCTCCTCTTGGTAAACTTGGCGCCAGTTTCCCTGACCCTATGTGGTGCCTTCCTAGCGGGTGTAGCGAGGGGCTGCGCCACATAAAATGTCAGAGCCTCCGGTTTCTAGCTGAGGGTCGTTTCCTGCCTCCACTAGTTCGGGGACCGGTCTCCCCCTTTGGCCTGACCCCTCCACGCAGGTGGATTCGGGCATGCGGTGGCGACTCGCCCGTCCGCACCCCTGGGATCCCTTCATTCCTCGTTCCTGGAGCCTTCTCCGCTCCTCTTCCTTCCTTCTCCCTCTTCCAGGCCTGGGCCTCTGTTACTAGGCCCGCCTCCGGAGCAGAGCTCATGCAGAGCCCCTGCTCCCTGCCACTTCTGCTCAGACTTCTCTGCACTGAACTAAGATGGTGCCCACCTTTTATACTCCCTTCTCAATGCACCCAGGAACTGCTTCCTCCCTGCTCCTGCACTACAGGGTTCCCCTTCCTCAGTGTTCCCTCCCCCCACTCCAGCCAGGGACAGGGACTGTCGTGCCCATCTCAGGGGCATATTGGTCGCCCTGCCCCACGGCAATGTGGTGTAATGCATGCAGGTGTCGGGTCATGATCCACACTCCATCCTTACCTGAGAGTGAGATATCACACCTCTGGGTGAGGTGCAATACATCTGTAGCAACCGAGCCCTCAGGGTGCTACAGTTCCATTTATCTTCAGCCTAGGTGACGTATTGCGATACAGGGCCGTGATTTTGGCTATAAAAGGGTCCCCTAGACCCCTACCCCAAGCTTTTTAAGAGAATCATATATGGCGTGCCAGGAGACTCTATGGAATGCTTTCTCAGCATCCAACGAGAGTATCTAATTACAAATTTTTAACTGCATCTAGCCCAGGAAATACTTTGTGCCTAGTAGCAGTGTCTGCTAGTCAGCGGATTATCCCGGCTGTTAAGCAAGCTACACCACCTGTAGTTTAGACACTTAATTTTTTCAAAGGAAATGCTTCGGGACCATGGGATACTTAGTGAAGAGCATCAGGAGGCACCCCAAGGCATAGGGGCTGGGACTGGCAGTAGGATGCCTTGCGGTGGACAGCCGAGCTCGATCCTTATAAAAGCTTTTTAACTGCAGCAGCTTTAGTGGACGCTACTGGAGCTGGAATTACCGCGGCTGCTGGCATGAGACTTGCCCTCCAATAGATCCTTGTAAATGGATTTAAAGTGTATTCATTCAAATTAGAGAGACAATTTAAATTAAAAAGCTTAGAGCTGCCTCCACCACAGGGGGGCTCGCACGACCCACCAGCGGACAGGCACCAGTATTGGGAGAGGGGGGCTGGCCGTCAGGGTTCACCGCGGCTCTGGCACAAACCCGGCGACACGGAGGTGGCACGGGCAGGAGCGGACTGGCCGTGTCGGCTTCTCACTTTTTGGATTTTAGAAGGGCATAACATGCCTATATCTGTGTCTCCCCCTCCTTTTACTCCTCCACCTCTTTTATTTTCGCATGACTATATGTACTTGTCACTTTTCCATGTGTTAGTTATGTCTTCTGAGCAGCTTGTCAGCTTTTGGACACCTTTGAAGGTGTTTTCTATGTGTTTCTATGTGTTTTTGTTTGCCTGCCTTTGGTTTTAACGGTGTTCGAAGGTGTTCGACGAACAGTTCGACGAACAGTTCGGCGAACACACGGGTGTTCGACGAACCGAACCGAACTCGAACACTACGGGGGTGGCTCAACACTAGTCTTGATCCACACTACATCCTTACCTGAGAGTGAGATATCACACCTCTGGGTGAGGTGCAATACCTCTGTAGCAACCGAGCCCTCAGGGTGCTACAGTTCCATTTATCTTCAGCCTAGGTGACGTATTGCGATACAGGGCCGTGATTTTGGCTATAAAAGGGTCCCCTAGACCCCTACCCCAAGCTTTTTAAGAGAATCATATATGGCGTGCCAGGAGACTCTATGGAATGCTTTCTCAGCATCCAACGAGAGTATCTAATTACAAATTTTTAACTGCATCTAGCCCAGGAAATACTTTGTGCCTAGTAGCAGGGTCTGCTAGTCAGCGGATTATCCCGGCTGTTAAGCAAGCTACACCACCTGTAGTTTGGACACTTCATTTTTTCAAAGGAAATGCTTCGGGACCACGGGATACTCAGTGAAGAGCATCAGGAGGCACCCCAAGGCATAGGGGCTCGGACTGGCAGTAGGATGCCTTGCGGTGGACAGCCGAGCTCGATCCTTATAAAAGCTTTTTAACTGCAGCAGCTTTAGTGGACACTACTGGAGCTGGAATTACGCGGCTGCTGGCATGAGACTTGCCCTCCAATAGATCCTTGTAAATGGATTTAAAGTGTATTCATTCAAATTAGAGAGACAATTTAAATTAAAAAGCTTAGAGCTGCCTCCACCACAGGGGGGCTCGCACGACCCACCAGCGGACAGGCACCAGTATTGGGAGAGGGGGGCTGGCCGTCAGGGTTCACCGCGGCTCTGGCACAAACCCGGCGACACGGAGGTGGCACGGGCAGGAGCGGACTGGCCGTGTCGGCTTCTCACTTTTTGGATTTTAGAAGGGCATAACATGCCTATATCTGTGTCTCCCCCTCCTTTTACTCCTCCACCTCTTTTATTTTCGCATGACTATATGTACTTGTCACTTTTCCATGTGTTAGTTATGTCTTCTGAGCAGCTTGTCAGCTTTTGGACACCTTTGAAGGTGTTTTCTATGTGTTTCTATGTGTTTTTGTTTGCCTGCCTTTGGTTTTAACGGTGTTCGAAGGTGTTCGACGAACAGTTCGACGAACAGTTCGGCGAACACACGGGTGTTCGACGAACCGAACCGAACTCGAACACTACGGGGGTGGCTCAACACTAGTCTTGATCCACACTACATCCTTACCTCAGAGTGAGATATCACACCTCTGGGTGAGGTGCAATACCTCTGTAGCAACCGAGCCCTCAGGGTGCTACAGTTCCATTTATCTTCAGCCTAGGTGACGTATTGCGATACAGGGCCGTGATTTTGGCTATAAAAGGGTCCCCTAGACCCCTACCCCAAGCTTTTTAAGAGAATCATATATGGCGTGCCAGGAGACTCTATGGAATGCTTTCTCAGCATCCAACGAGAGTATCTAATTACAAATTTTTAACTGCATCTAGCCCAGGAAATACTTTGTGCCTAGTAGCAGGGTCTGCTAGTCAGCGGATTATCCCGGCTGTTAAGCAAGCTACACCACCTGTAGTTTGGACACTTCATTTTTTCAAAGGAAATGCTTCGGGACCACGGGATACTCAGTGAAGAGCATCAGGAGGCACCCCAAGGCATAGGGGCTCGGACTGGCAGTAGGATGCCTTGCGGTGGACAGCCGAGCTCGATCCTTATAAAAGCTTTTTAACTGCAGCAGCTTTAGTGGACACTACTGGAGCTGGAATTACGCGGCTGCTGGCATGAGACTTGCCCTCCAATAGATCCTTGTAAATGGATTTAAAGTGTATTTATTCAAATTAGAGAGACAATTTAAATTAAAAAGCTTAGAGCTGCCTCCACCACAGGGGGGCTCGCTCGACCCACCAGCGGACAGGCACCAGTATTGGGAGAGGGGGGCTGGCCGTCAGGGTTCACCGCGGCTCTGGCACAAACCCGGCGACACGGAGGTGGCACGGGCAGGAGCGGACTGAACGTGTCGGCTTCTCACTTTTTGGATTTTAGAAGGGCATGACATGCCTATATCTGTGTCTCCCCCTCCTTTTACTCCTCCACCTCTTTTCTTTTCGCATGACTATATGTACTTGTCACTTTTCCATGTGTTAGTTGTGTCTTCTGAGCAGTTTGTCAGCTTTTGGACACCTTTGAAGGTGTTTTCTATGTGTTTCTATGTGTTTTTGTTTGCCTGCCATTGGTTTTAACGGTGTTCGAAGGTGTTCGACGTACCGTTCGACAAACAGTTCGGCGAACACACGGGTGTTCGACGAACCGAACCGAACTCGAACACTACGGGGGTGGCTCAACACTAGAAGAGACTTCTTTGGGATAAAGAACACAAGGAATGGACATTAGACCAGTGGAAATCTGTGCTTTGGTCTGATGAGTCCAAATTTGAGATCTTTGTTTCCAACCACCGTGTCTTTGTGCGACGAAGAAAAGGTGAACGGGTGGACTCTGCATGCCTGGTTCCAACCGTGAAACATGGAGGAGGAGGTGTGATAGTGTGGGTGTGCTTTGCTGGTGACACTGTTGAGGATTTATTCAAAATTGAAGGCATACTGAACCAGCATGGCTACCACAGCATCTTGCAGCAGCATGCTATTCCATCCAGTTTGCATTTAGTTGGACCATCATTTATTTTTCAACAGGACAATGACCCCAAACACACCTCCAGACTGTGTAAGGGCTATTTGACCAAGAGGGAGAGTGATGGGGTGCTACGCCAGATGACCTTGCCTCCACAGTCACCAGACCTGAATCCAATCGAGATGGTTTAGGGTGAGCTGGACCGCAGAGTGAAGGCAAAAGGGCCAACAAGTGCTAAGCATCTCTGGGAACTGCTTCAAGATTGTTGGAAGACCATTTCCGGTGACTACCTCTTGAAGCTCATCAAGAGAATGCCAAGAGTGTGCAAAGCAGTTATCAAAGCAAAAGGTGGCTACGTTGAAGAACCTAGAATATAAGACATATTTTCAGTTGTTTCAAACTTTTTTGTTAAGTATATAATTCCACATGTGTTAAATCATAGTTTTGATGCCTTCAGTGTGAATGTACAATTTTCATAGTCATGAAAATACAGAAAAATCCTTAAATGAGAAGGTGTGTCCAAACTTTTGGTCTGTACTGTATATTACCTGTAGTCACAGATGAATTTCTGAGGAGACCCTTGACAAAGATAATCCTACCTTTATCATCACTGTATTTATCTTTGAACGTAAAGGGTGACTGTGAATTAATTCCAATACTGACTCCTTTTGAGTTACCAGTTTGAGAGGGACTGTGGTACCAAAAGGAAAAGAAGGCTTTAGATAGAATAGGAATATGTGTTTTCCTGAAATGGGTTTCTTGTAGAAGTCATATGCAGTATATACTCTGCTCCAAAAAATAAAGGGAACACTTAAAAACAGAATCTAACTCCATGTAAATCAAACTTCTGTGAAATCTAACTGTCCACTTAGAAAGCAACACTGATTGACAATCAATTTCACATGCTGTTGTGCAAATGGAATAGACAATAGATGGAAATTATTGCCAATTATCAAGACCCACTCAATAAAGGAGTAGTTCTCTAGGTGGGGACCACAGACCACATCTCAGTACCAATGCTTTCTGACTGATGTTTTGGTCACTTTTGAATGTTGGTTGTGCTTTCACACTCATAGTAGCATGAGACGGACTCTAAAACCCACAGAAGTTGCTCAGGTAGTGCAGCTCATCCAGGATGGCACATCAATGTGAGCTGTGGCAAGAAGGTATGCTGTGTCTGTCAGCGGAGTGTCCAGAGGCTGGAGGCGCTACCAGGAGACAGGCCAATACACCAGTAGACGTGGAGGGGGCCGTAGGAGGGCAACAACTTAGCAGCAGGACTGCTACCTCCGTCTTTGTGCAAGAAGGAACAGGAGGAGCACTGCTAAAGCCCTGCAAAATGACCTCCAGCAGGCCACAAATGTGCATGTGTCTGCATAAACAGTTATAAACCGACTCCATGATGGTGGTATGAGGGCCCGACGACCACAGATGGGGGTTGTGCTCACAGCCCAACACCGTGCAGGAGGCTTGGCATTTGCCACAGAACACCAGGATTGACAAAGTCGCCACTGGCACCCTGTGCTCTTCACAGATGAAAGCAGGTTCACACTGAGCACATGTGACAGATGTGACAGAGTCTGGAGATGCTGTGGAGAGCGATCTGCTGCCTGCAACATCCTTCAGCATGACCGGTTTGGCAGTGGGTCAGTAATGGTATGGGGTGGCATTTCTTTGGAGGGCCGCACAGCCCTCCATGTGCTCGCCAGAGGTAGCCTGACTGCCATTAGGTACCGAGATGAGATCCTCAGACCCCTAGTGAGACCATATGCTGGTGCGGTTGGCCCTGGGTTCCTCCTAATGCAGGACAATGCCAGACCTCATGTGGTTGGAGTGTGTCAGTAGTTCCTGCAAGATGAAGGGATTGAAGCTATGGACTGGCCCGCCCTTTCCCCAGACCTGAATCCGATTGAGCACATCGGGGACATCATGTCTCGCTCCATCCACCAACGTCATGTTGCACCACAGACTGTCCAGGAGTTGGCAGATGCTTTAGTCCAGGTCTGGGAGGAGATCACACAGAAGACCATCCGCAATCTCATCAGGAGCATGCCCAGGCGTTGTAAGGAGGTCATAAAGGCACGTGGAGGCCACACACAATACTGAGCCTCATTTTGACTTGTTTTAAGGACATTACATCAAAGTTGGATCAGCCTGTAGTGTGCTTTTCCCCTTTAATTTTGGGGGTGACTCCAAATCCAGGCCTCCATTGATTAATAAATTTGATTTCCATTGATGATTTTTGTGTGATTTTGTTGTCAGCACATTCAACTTTGTACAGAACAAAGTTTTCAATGAGAATATTTCATTCATTCAGATCTAGGATGTGTTATTTGAGTGTTCCCTTTATTTTTTTGAGCAGTGTATTTTTTATTTTTTTAGATATTTAAATATTTGAACTCGTTTGGATGGGGAGTTCATGCCTCTTACATTGTATAACATTTGTTTAACTTGGGCCATATTTGAAGGAATTTGTGTGAACATATTTGTGGATTTATTATTATTATTATTTATTATTATAGCGCCATTTATTCCATGGCGCTTTACATGTGAAAAAGGGGGTATACATAGCAAAAACACTTGCAATAATCTTGAACAAAACGAGTCAGCGACTGGAACAAGAGGAGAGAGGACGCTGCCCGCGAGGGCTCACAATCTACAAGGGATGGGTGAGGATACAGTAGATGAGGGTAGAGCTGGCTGTGCAGCTATATGGTGGAGCCAGGGTTACTGCAGGTTGTACGCTTGTTGGGAGAGGTGGGTCTTCATGTTCCTTTTGAAAGTTTCTACGGTACCCCAGTCTGATATGCTGGGGTACAGACTTCCAGAGTAGGAGGAATGCACGGGAGAAATCTTGTATGCGATTGTGGGAAGAGGAGATAAGAGTGAAGTAAAGAAGGAGATCTTGTGAGGATCGGAGGGCACGTGTAGGTAAGTACTGGGAGACTAGGTCACAGATGTATGGAGGAGACAGGTTGTGGATGGCTTTGTATGCCAAGGTTAGGGTTTTGAACAGGAGTCTCTGAGTAATAGGGAGCCAGTGAAGGGATTGACAGAGGGGAAAGGCCATGGAGTAGCAATGGGACAGGTGGATTAGTCAGGCAGCAGCGTTTAGGATAGATTGGAGAGGTGTGAGAGTGTTAGAAGGTAAGCCACAGAGCAGGAGGTTGCAGTAGTTGAGGAAGGAGATGATGAGGGCGTGCACTAGTGTTTTTGCAGAGTCTTGGCTGAGGAATGTGTGGATCTAGGAGATATTTTTGAGTTGGAGTCAGCAGGAAGTGGAAAGGGTTTAGAAATGTGATTTGAATGAGAGATCAGAGTCCAGGGTTACCCCGAGGCAGCGAGCTTGTAGGACTAGGGAGAGTGGCCAGCCGTTAACTTTGATGGATATGTCAGATGGGGGGGGTTGAGTGAGGTGGGGGAAAGATGATGAATTCAGTTTAATCCATGTTACGTTTTAGTAATCTAGAAGAGAAGAAAGATGAAATAGGGGACCGACATTGTGGGATTCTGGTTAGTAAGGAGGTGATCTTGGGTCCAGAAAGGTAGATCTGTGTGTCATCAGTATGGAGGTGATACTGAAAGCCGTGAGGCTCTATGAGCTGTCCCAGGCCAAAGGTGTAGATGGAGAAAAGCAGGGGCCCTAGAACTGAACCTTGGGGAACACTGACATGTAAGGGGTGAGATGAGAAGGTGGTGTGTGAGTGGGAGACGCTGAATGTCTGGTCTGTTAGGTATGAAGAGATCCAAGATAGGAAGATAGGGCCAAGTCTGCGATGCCAAGAGATGAGAAAGTCTGTAGTAAGAGGGAATGGTCTACTTTGTCGAAGGCAGGTGACAGGTCCAGGAGGAGGGGGACAGAGTTGTGCAACTTGGATTTGGCAGTTAGAAGGTCGTTGGTGACTTTAATCAGGCAGTTTCAGTAGAGTGATGCAGTTGGAAGCCAAATTGTAAGCAGTTGAAGAGGGAACAGAAGGAGAGGTGGGGGGAAAGTTCAAAGTGGACATGTTGTTCCAGTAGTTTTGAGGCAGAGGGGAGAAGTGATATGGGGTGATAGCTAATTAGAGAGGAAGGGTCAAGGGAGGGCTTTTTGAGGATGGGTGTGATTGAGACATGTTTGAAACATGAGGGGAAAACACCAGTTGTTAGTGACAGGTTAAAGAGGTGGGTTAGGGTTGAGATGAAGACTGTGGTGAGGTTACGGATGAAGTGGGACAGGATTTGGTCAAGTTCACAGGTGGTGAGGTGTGATTTGGTGAGTAAAGAGGCAAATTTATCTTCCGTAATGGTGGAGAAGGTGGTTTTGGAGGAGGAAAGTTGAGTAGATATGAGTAGAAATAATCTATGCACATTCTCTTAGATAGGCAGGTTTGCTTTGGTATCCTGGAAGGCAAAAAGGAGATAATGGAAATTTAAGAGGGAGGTGAGTCTTTTGTACTTTTTCAGTACTTAAATGGAAGGTGTAGGTATGGAAGCATTACCATACCTGTCTGTCTGAAATGACGAACCAAGTGTCTTAGGGAGTCTTTTGGAAAAAAAAGGTCAAACAAGACAGACAGAAAAGAGAGTATAATAAACATTTTAAAATATTATTGAACATTTTCTTTAGTTGTGTTAAAAACATCAAGGGGAGAGCACTGCTTTACAATATTGTAAAACATAGTTACACAGATTGAAAAAAGAGCTAGGTCTATCAAGTTCAACATTCTTCCACCAATTGCACATTTTGTCACTAATTAAACTATAACCCACAATGTTATGTTTTTTGAGGAAATCATCCAGCCATTTTTTGAAAGCTATTATAGTGTCTGCCATTACTATCTCTTGTAGTAGGGCATTCCACAGTTCGACTGCTATAACTGTAACCCTTTCCTATTTAGCTGAGAGAATCGCCTTTCTTCCGCCCGTAATGAGTGCTCCCTGGTTCTTCCTATTGTCTTTGGAAGGAAGTCATGTGCTAGTCCTTTATACTGACCACACATATATTTATACTTGTAAATAAGATGTCATCTGAGGCGTTTTTTTTCTAAGCTAAACAAGCCCAACTTTTCCAACCTCTCATCATATGAAAGGTCTTCCATCCCTTGTAATTATCTAGATGCCCACCTTTGAACGGACTCTAAGTTCTGAATATCTTTTTTAAAATGTGTAGCCCAAAACTGGATCCTATATTCTAGATGTGGCCCCACCAGTAATTTATAAAGGGGAAACAATACATTGGTATTGCAGGATTTTATCTCTCTTTTTATACATCCTAAAATCTTGCTTGCTTTTGCACCTGCTGCTTGACATTGAGTACTGCTGCTCAGCTTAATTGTAACCAGAATACCCAAGTGCTTCTCCTGCTCTGTAGTCCTGAGTATACTCCCATTTAATGTATATGCAGCAATAGGATTACTCCGTCCTAGGTGCATTACTCTACATTTATCTACATTAAACCTCATCATCCCATTCAGTCATCTTATCCACATCATTTTGCAATAATGTATTGTCAAGATCAGATTTTAATATCCTACAGTTTGGTGTCATCAGTAGTGATGGGCGAGCATTAAAATGCTCGGGTGCTCGATACTCGGGTCAAGCAAATTGGAATGCTCAGGTGCTCGACCTGAGCAATGAGCCCAATGTAAGTCTATGGGAAACTCGAGCATTTTTCAGGCGGCTCCCCACGGCGGTCTGAAGAGGGCCTAAAAATTGCCCAAATCAATGGGAACAGGGCTGAAATGACATGGGAACAGCATGGGTAAGACCCCTGGAAGCATTTCTAACTCCCAGCTCCCTGCTGTCAATAAGGTTGTCGGAGGTATTACGCCACTTTTACGGACTCAAAATAAAACATGCAAAAACGAAACCAAAATGGATTTTCCTGGGAAATATGTTAAGGAACATCCTTTCCAGTGTAATGACTTGTATATAAGGCAAAATAACTAACCAAAAACAAAAATACTCCTCCACACCTTGGGCTATGTTCACAAGTAGCGTTTTTGATGCGTTTTTGCACTTTTGCATTGCTTTCAACCATGACAAATACATTTACCGGGAAATGTAATTTTAACATTTTACAACCTTATCTGGCCATGTGGTGTGTGAGACATGATCAGACACATTGTGTTTCATTTATGAAGGAGGGACTATGGAAGTCACAAAGCCTATTTTTATAGGGCCATCAGGCGGCCTTTACTATTCTTAAAGGGCCAGCATTGGGCCCTTGCTATTCTTAGAGAGTCATCAGCCGGCTATGGTTTGTTGTTCCCATTACTAAAGAATGGATCTCCTATAGTGTTATTGCGTATGCAGTGAGAGGCATGTCTGCCCAAAATTTGCACCCTAATACCCCTTTGAAAATTTGGACCCACCCCAATACCCATTGGAAGAGACGTAGAGGAGGGCCTCCTGAAAAAAATGTTCACATTATTAGGAAGTGGGTCTCCCATTATGTTTGCCTATGCAGTGAATGCAAGGGTTGCCAAAAATTTGGAGGCACTAAAATGCCCCTTGGAAGAGACGTGGGGGTCAGAGGGCCTTCTGAAAACAATGTTCCCATTATTAGGAAGTGGGTCTCCCATTGTGTTGGCCTATACAGTGAATGCAAGGGTTGCCAAAAATTTGGAGGCACTCCAATGCCCCTTGGAAGAGACGTGGAGGTCAGAGGGCCTCTTGAAAAAAATGTTCCCATTATTAGGAAGTGGGTCTCCCATAGTGTTGGCCTATGCAGTGAATGCAAGGGCTGCAAAAATTGGGAGGCACTCCAATGACCCTTGGAAGAGACGTAGAGGGCCTCACTTGAAAAATTTTCCCATTATTAGGAAGTGGGTCTCCCATAGTGTTGGCCTATGCAGGGAATGCAAGGGCTGCCAAAAATTGGGAGGCACTCCAATGCACCTTGGAAAAGACGTGGAGGAGGGCCTCATATAAAAATGTTCCCATTAGAAAGGAGCGTGTCTCCTATACTTGCAATGCCCATGCACTAAGTGTATGGGCTGACAAACATTTACCCCTGGGGGGGTATACATGAACATACTGTATTAAAACATTTTTTAAGGGCATCATAAACACCCTTTAAAAAAATTATGTGGGTGTTGCATCACAGACCATGGTCACCCTGGTGAGGAGGACAAGAGAAAATAGCCAAAATTAGGAAGCGTATACCCATGTGTGGGTGTGAAAAGGTGCATGGGAATAAACCTCCCAAAATAAGACACTGGATTTGAGCTTATGTTACGCTGCTATCATTCGGTGGTGTTGAGAAGTCTGGCCCAACCCAGCCCTTGTTCATTTTTATAAGAGTCAGCCTGTCAGCATTTTCAGTTGACAGGTGGATGCGCTTATCAGTTATAATTCCACCAGCGGCACTAAAAACCCATTCTGATAAAATGCTAGTGGCAGGGCAGGCCAGGACCTCGAAGGCATAGAGAGCTAGTTCATTCCACATGTCTAGCTTGGATAGCCAATAATTAGAAGGCACAGAAGAATCACGGAGGACATTGGTACGGTCGGAAAGGTACTCCCTCAGCATCTTCACAAACTTTGCACTCCTTGTGAGAGTACCCTGCGCCTCAGGGCCTGTGCGATGAGAGGGGCTAAGAAAACTCTCCCAGAACTTTGATAGTGTTCCCCTGCCTCTGCTGGATTGGAGTTGTGTCTCTCTCGCCTGTAGTCCTTGGTTGTCCAACGAACTGTGACCTCTGCTGCCAGCGTTTTCAGATGGGAATTTTTTTAATAGTTCCGCAACAAGGGCCTTCTGGTACTGCACCATTTTTGTAGACCTGTCTGCCTCAGGAATAAGAGATATAAAGTTCTCCTTGTAGCGTGGGTATAGAAGTGTCACCAACCAGAAATGACTGTCACCCAAAATTTTGAGAACGTGAGGGTCACAGGAAATGCAGCGTAACATAAACTCAGTCATGTGTGCCAGACTGCTAACAGTCAAGACTTCCATGCCCTCACCAAGAGGACGGCTGAACATGCTCTCCTCCTCCTCCTCCTCCTCCCTGTCCTCAGACCATCTATGCTGAACAGATGGTATGACAGTTGCGCAGGTAGTACCGTCTATAGCGCATGAAACTAGCTCCTGTTCTTCCTCCTCCTCTTCCTCATTGTCACCCAATCCACGTTGGGATGAGATGAGGCTGGGCTGTGTGTAATCACCCTGTATGGTTCCTTGCTCCATCTCATCGTGCTCCGCCTGTAATGCATCCTCTTTGATTGTGAGCAGAGAGCATTTCAGAAGACAGAGAAACGAGATGGTGATGCTAATTATGGCGTCATCGCAGCTCACCATCTTGGTGCAGTTCTCAAAGTTTTGGAGGATGGTACATATGTCTGACATCCATGTCCACTCCTGAGGTCTTATGTGTGGAGTCTGAACTGAATACCGACGGCCTTGTTTATGTTGGTACTCAAGAACTGCTATCTTCTGCTCACAAATTCTTCCCAACATCTGCAATGTACAGTTCCAACGCGTGGGGACATCACACACCAGCCAGTGAGCCGGAAGCTGCAAACACTGCTGAAGCACGGCAAGGGTGGCGGAAGCTGTATCCTGACTTTCTAAAATGGGCACACAGGTGGCGCACTTTGACAAGCAGATCCGGCAGCTCCGGGTAGGTTTTGAGAAACCGCTGAATCACGAGGTTAAGCACATGGGCCAGACATGGTACATGTGTGTGAGCTTGCCTCGCCTCAGAGCCACCACCAGGTTCCAGGTCATTGTCACAAATGAGCATGCCTGGCTGTAGATTCAGCGGTGTCAGTCAGAGATCTGCCTGCTCTTTCAGAGCTGTCCACAATTCTTCAGCATTTTGCGGTTTGTCACCTAAGCATATTAGCTTCAGCACAGCCTGTTGCCGCTTGGCTGAGGCAGTGTTGCAGTGCTTCCAGCTTGTGACTGATGTGGTCATTTCAGAGATGAAGGCTGAAGAGGAGGAGGAGGAGGCTGAGGAAGAGGAGGTGCAGAAGTTGTAGACTGTGGGGGCAGTCCTGGTTGACCTAGTGGCCACAATCCTTGGTGTCGAGAGGATGTATTCCATCCCAAGGTCCGACTGGGGTCTCAGCTTCCACTATGTTAACCCAGTGTGCTGTCAGCGAGATGTACCGTCCCTGCCCACATGCACTTGTCCACGTGTCTGTGGTTACGTGGACTTTCCCAATAACTGCATTGTTGAGGGCACTGCTAATGTTATGGGACACATACTTGTGTAATGCAGGGACGGCACACTGGGAGAAATAGTGGCGGCTGGGGACTGAGTACTGAGGGACGGCTGCCGCCATCAGGTTTTGGAAAGCTTCCATCTCCACGAGCCTAAAAGGCAACATTTCGAGAGAAAGAAGTTGCAAAATGTGGGAATTTAGTAGTGTGGCCTGGGGGCATTGGATGCGTATTTGCGCTTGCATTCCAAGGACAACTGAACGCTGCACTGGGACAAGGACGTGCTTGCTGATGGTGCTAGTTGAGAGTGTGCAAAGACAGGTGCAGGGCAGGAGGCATCTTCGCATGCACTATGGACAGGGGAATGGCTTGCACGCACAACAGCAGAAGAAGCAGTGGTGTCACCTGCAGACACTGTTGCTGGACCCTGGGGTTCGGCCCACATGTTGCTTTGCTGTCTTGTGCCTGATCATGCTGGTAGTTTTGCTACCCCTCCTGATGCTTGCCTGGAGAGTGGTGCAAATGGCCTTTTTGGGGTTTTCGACAAAGTCTTTAATAAACAACCAGACTCGGGAAGACCTGTTCTGGCAACTTCTGTCGTGTTGGTGTTACGGGAAACGGTTGCCCGCCTTTTGTCTGCGGCCACCACACTGCTTCTTCCTGCCTGTTGGGGTGCTCTGCCTCCCTCCCCCTGTGTGCTGCTGTCCTCGCTCTGCATATCCTCCTGCCAGCTTGGGTCAGTTACTATATCATCCATCACCTCGTTTTCCACTTCCGCATTCTGGTCCTCCTCCTGAATTTCTGGCAATTGTGTCTCATCATCGTCTACCTCTTGTGACACTTTCCCACCGTCGCCTTCGCATGACCGTGGCTGCTCAAATATTTGGGCATTGCTACATGCGATCTCCTCTTGCCCCACTTCAAGTGGACCAGGCGAGAGGCCCGAATCTATAAATGGAAAAGTGAACAGCTCTTCAGAGTATCCAAGTGTGGGATCAGTTGTCTCTGGGGACGCGGCATGGTGGGAGGAAGGAGGATCACGGTGAGGAATATGGAATCCAGACTCACGGCTACTGAGACTTGACCATGTGGAAGACAGGGTGGTGGTGGTGGCTAAGTGACTGGAAGCATTATCTGCTATCCAACCAATAACCTTTTCACACTGCTCTGTGTTCAATAGTGGTGTTCTGCGGTCCCCTATTAATTGGGACAGGAAGATCGAGCGAGAAGATGTGGGTGTTTGTTGTGGCACAATTTCAGCTTGCCCACGGCCTTGGCCTCTGCATGCACCATCACCATCATGTCCAGTTCCCCGTCCCTTGCCATGCGCCTTGCCCATTTTAAATGGAGGACAATATCTTCCACGCTCACTACAAATGGCTGAATTTAGAGCGAACTTATATGTGATCCGTGTGACGAACAAACCACAGTTTTAAGTAGCTGGCCTGTAGGTAACTATTTTTAACAGCAAACTGGTGTCAAGAACTTCGCTGACACACTAAAACAAAATTTTAATGGGTGCCAGAAATGGCAGAATTTTCAGCGCAATTATATGTGATCTGTGTGACGGACAAACCACAGTTTTAAATAGCTAGCCTTTAGGTAACTATTTTTAACAGCACCGACCTCGTGTCAATAAGTTCACTGACATACCGCAGCAAAATTTCAAAGGAGGCCCGAAATGGCAATATTTTCAGCGCAATTATGTGTGATCCGTGTGACGGACAAACCACAGTTTTAAATAACTGGACTGTAGGTAACTATTTTTAACAGCAAACTGGTGTCAATAACTTCGCTGACACACTGAAACAAAATTTTAGTGGAGGCCAGAAATGGCAATATTTTCAGCGCAATTATATGTGAAATGTGTGATGGACAAGCCACAGTTTTAAACAGCTGGCCTGTAGGTAACTATTTTTAACAGCGCCGACATCGTGTCAATAAGTTTACTGACACACTGCAACAAAATTTCAATGGAGACCAGAAATGGCAATATTTTCAGAGCAATTATATGTGATCCGTGTGACGGACAAACCACAGTTTTAAATAGCTGGATTTTTAGCTCTGTAATATTGAAAGGACCTTGCTGTATTCTGCAGTGCCAACAAGCAAATGGCGCAGAAAACGGTGTTCTCTGGATTGCTTTTTAAGCAAATAAAGAGGATTAAGATAAAAAAAAATATTCCTGGCCCCTGATACCTGGGGATATTTCTACAAATATCTGTAAAAGCACCAGCAGACAGAACTAGAATAGACCCTTTTGCTATGTGCACTGCAGTCTGCTATATACCTGCCTGCCTGCCTAGCACTGATATCTTTGCAGCTGGATTAGTCCTCAGAAGGATTATTAGTTGAGATGGTTATGTGTCTCTAATATAGTCTGTCTATATATAGTCTATAACAAGAAAATCTCTCCCTAGCTCAGCAGCAGCCCTCCCTATACTGTCTGATTCCAGAGTGACTGTGACGAACACAGCGGCGCCAGGTCTGAAATAGATCTGCTGACGCTGTGCGGCCAGCCAATCACTGTAATGCCATAAACAACATGGCTGCGGCATTACAGTGTGGGGAAGACAATCGATGCATGTTGATTGGCTCTCTAAAGAGCGCTAAACATGCAGGGAGGGGACCCGAGTTCCCTCCGATCAACCCCAGAAATACTCGGCGAGCGACGAGCATCTCAAGCAGTGAGATGCTAGGGACGAGCCCCGAGCAGTAGCGAGCATGCTCGCTCATCACTAGTCATCAACAAAGACTGACACTTTATTCTCAGTCCCATCCACTAGGTCATTAATAAAGAGATTAAAAATAATTGGTCCTAGCACAGATCCCTGCGGCACCCCACTGCTGACTATAACCCATTTAGAGAATGTACCATTTATAACAACTCTTTGTTTCCTGTAATTTAGCCAATTCCCTATCCATCTGCATATAGTTCCCTCAAGTCCTTGCTTCTGTAGCTTCAGTATAAGGCTGTTATGTGGTACAGTGTCAAATGCCTTTACAAAGTCCAGATAAATCACATCAGCTGCATTACCAACATCAAGATTTGCACTTACCGAGTCTGGGAGGCCTCTAATTCTTAGATTGCTTTGGTGGCTCCTGTTTTCTTGGTCCTCAAGAGCTTTGAAGGCAGAATTAAGGTGTTGCTGACCTTTTTGAAAACATTCAATTGCGGCCGAGGAAAAATTACATAGAGAATCTTGAACATTCTTCAATCACTCGACTCTGGTGGCAATTTGGTCCATTTCTTATTTGATATCACACACTTCCTGTATACGTGGTTCCAAAGCCTTATTAAGTGTCCTTTGTATAAAGGAGTCAGAAATCAGGAGTGTATCCGTGAATGAATTTTCCTGGTCAGTCTTCATCTTCCTCTAGTACCACATAGGAGCTTGCAGTGAGATCTTCAGTTGGGATATTTTGTTTGAAGAAGGATGTTGTAATGTTTTTTTTTATATATATCTGTCTCCTTTGTTTGATGATGGTTTTGAGATGTTAGAGGGTTCTCTTGCAGGGCCTCCTCCTATTTTGATAATTTTCCACAGATTTGAAATTGGCTGTAGCTGTTTATTTTTTTTAACTTGTTAGAGTTCTATCTTCCTTTAAGAGTAATTACATATTATATAGAGATAGAATTAAAGGGAGGGATTATAACTGTAATATCAGTAGTGGTTGAGCTTTATGTTGGAACTTCATTTATATATAAGAGTTGTAATTTCTATTATATCCAGAAGATGGCACTCTAGGCTCAAACATACCATTTAATTTTGATGTTTTGTGCTCTTCTATCTTTTTTTGGACAGAAAGGTAATATAGCAGTGGAATACTTTAAAATACAGTCATTCACAGAGTATAATTTCCCACAAAAATTCAGGCCAAGCCTGCTATTATAACAGTCTTATATGTTAGTAGGTCTATGTAGATATAATAGCTCAAGATTTTATTTTTATTTGTTTTTAATTAAAATCTGTAATTTGTGTGCTGCAGATATTTCTATCTATTTCAATCCCCTCTTGGACTTGGAAATGGTGATAAAGTGAAGATAGCTATAGTCCATTGGATTTTTTGCCAATCCTTGTTCTATCACATTTGGGAGGCTTTGCAGATCTTTTTTCTGTATTTGCAGTGATCTGAGCCGGTGAAGTTATGTGACTTTTTTTCCTGGCAGTTGTATCTGTAACTGCGCCACAGGTCACTAATTGTCTCTCTCTGCTTCTTAAGATGGCGGTTTTGGAGCCAGAAAGCAGAGCAGGTGGAAAATCCAGGACAAAGTGCCCAAGAGGCACAAGGAGCACCTCAAACGCTGCAGTGCAGGATCCGACACTTTCCAGTCGGTATGTGGAAAAGGGGGACGCTATGAGCTCGTACAAGATCGTGACTCTTCGGGTTCTTTGGCGGCGACATGCTGTGACGGTTTATAAAGGCCGTCCAAGATGGCAGCGGCTGAGCCGCAGTGTCCGCTCAGGACCCACTGCCCTCCTCATTCACCGGGTCCCGTGAGCCTCCGGCAGTTCGGCACCTCACTAGGGCTGTCTCATGTGCAACCGCACCTCCGTCCAGGGTTCAGTCTCGTTCCATTTCCAGCGTGTGTGATGTCTTAGGAGGAAAGAGGGTAGGGGAAAATGGTGATCCCTCTCCTCCTCGGCGTTTCTACTGTCTTCAGACATCGGGGTGATGATCTTTGGGTGGGCGCCGGTCAGCACACAGCATAGGTGTAGATAGGGTAACTTTCTCTTCTTGTACTCCTATTTTGAGGGTTAGGCAACTAACGTTTAGCTCTTTTTATGCGTAACTCCTCTAAAGCACATCTGCTTGGCTTGAGGTCTAGGACACACCCCCAGAAAGTAATAGCTTCTGATAGCATCAATAAATCCCCCTTCAGAGACAAAATTTCTATCTAGAATAACCGTTAAGTTGCTAAGGGTGTATTCACGTGACCGTGCTGTCCGTGAACTGCCGTCATAAGGATAGCACTTAGACCAATGTTATTTAATTGGGCTTTTCAAATTAAATTTTTTTCACATGGACCGAATATTCTTGTGAAAAAAATTGTAGTATGCACTAGTCTCTTCGGCATCTCGGATGAGACTCACCTATTGAATTCCATGAGTGGCCAAAAATAATCGTATCATATCGATCATTCGTATAGAACCTAACTTTTACAGATACACTGCAAATATTATCATAAGAAAACAGCATTTGATCTTGTAAATTTTATTAACTGTTGATGAATAAACATGTATGCCATACGTATGTAAAAAAATTACAAACTGTTAGTATGCAGATGACAATATCGATGAAAAATCATCTGTTTTTTTCAGGATGAATGTGGAATGATTTTATATATGCTCAACCTAGTCATCTTAGCCAAAAATTGGTGAAATTAATAGTTACATATTTTTAGTCTTATATCTTAAGAATGAATGATACCATTAATTTCAATGAGATTTATAATACTGACAGTGCATCGTAAATACATACAGCAATAATTAGAGATGACGGCAACAGGCAAGATTCAAATTCACATGTTTGTAGGGATTTTCTTAGCAAAGTTGATTAGAAAAGGAGTTATCTGCAAATGCAATGTCCGTTAATATGCGGTGGGGTATCTGCAGAGCGCAGAGTATAATAAAAACGGACATATGGATGGCTTACAGACAAAAAAAATGGCCATATAGATGCAATACGGATATGAAAAAATGGACATACGGGGCATAATTGGCAAGTAAAGTGTTCTGCATAAATAAATACACCCCCTTTGAAAATCAATATCTCACTCAACGCTAGAATAATTTCCAGATTTTAAAAAAGACTGAGTTTCATAGAACTTTCATTACAAATTAGTGGATGCAAAAATGATTACTCCACACATCAAAAAATTACTACATTTGGTATTTTTTATGACCTTCATGATTTTTAACCCCTTTAAAGCTCATGACGTATTAGTACGCATCTGTGCCCTGGGCTTTAAGAGCCTGACCCGTAATAGTACATCATGGCGATCGCGTGCGCACACAGGCTGTGCGGGTGCGATCGCCGCCGGGTGTCAGCTGATTGTCACAGTTGACACCCGGTGCTATGTGCACCACTCCCGGCACATTAGCCCCCACAATGCTGCAATCAAAGTCGATCGCAGCATTGCGGTGGCTAAGGGGAGGTGATCGCGATACTCACCTTCTCTTCCGGCCTCCAGCACTGTCTGCCGCGGCTTCCCGGATGTTGCCATGACGACCCGATGTTGTCATGACAACATCCGGGTCACCAGACAGCAGGAAGATTTTTTGGTCATGCACAGTGCATGACCAAACTATCTTCTCCCTGTGCAGCGCTGACAGCTTGCATAGCACAGGTATGGTGCTCCATTCCTGTGCTATGCAGGCGATCAGAGTAAAAAAAGTGAAAGTCCCATAGTGGGACACAGAATAAAAGTAAAAAAACTGTCAGAAAGTAAAAAAAAAATAAATAAAAAATAGTAAAAATATTTATATAAAATAATCCACCAAAAATAAAAATATAATGTACCCATCAATAAATATTATTATGAAAAAAAACAAAAACAAGCAATAAAAGTACACATATTTGGTATCGCTGCGTCCGGAACGACCTATAAAATTATCCCACTAGTTAACCCCTGCAGTGAACACTGTAAAAAAAAAAAAAAAAACGAAGCAAAAAGCAATACTTTATCATCATACTGCCAAACAAAAAATGGAATAACACGCGATCAAAAAGACGAATATAAATAAAAATGGTACAGCTGAAAACGTCATCTCGTCCCGCAAAAAACAAGCCACCACACAGCTCCATCAGCCGAAAAATAAAAAAGTTAAAGCTCTCGGAATAAAGCGATGCAAAAAAAGTATTTTTTTCTATAAAATTGCTTTTATTATGTAAAAGCGCCAAAACATAGAAAAACAATATAAATGTGGTACCGCTGTAAATGTACTGACCCAAAGAATAAAGCTACCTTATCAATTTTACCACACGCGGAGCAGAATAAAAAAAATAAAAAAAAAAACAATTCCTGAATTATTGGTTTTTGTTTATTCCGCCTCCCAAAAATTGGAATAGAAAGTGATCAAAAAATGTCACGTGCCTGAAAATGGCGCCAATAAAAACGTCAACTCATCCCGCAAAAAACAAGCCATCACATGACTCTGTCGGCCAAAATATGGAAAAATTATAGCTCTCAAAATATGGCTATGCAGAAACTAGATTTTTTGCATAGCATCTTTTAGTGTTTGACAGCTGTCAATCATAAAACCCCGATATGATTCTGGTATCTCTGTAGTCGCACCGATTCGAAGAATAAAGTCGTCTAATCACTTATACCGCACGTGGAACGGCGTATAAAATAAATTCTCGGGTTAGGGTTGTGCTAGGGTTAGGGTTGGGGTTGGGGTTAGGGTTGTGCTAGGGTTAGGGTTGGGATTTTTTTCAAAAGTAAAAAAAAAAAAAAAAAGATGACGATATGGCAACTAGTGTTGAGCGCAACTGCTCACTAATTGAGTTTGCATCGAGTGCTCGGGTATGCATTGAGTATCGTGGGTGCTCGAGTGACATGCTCGAGTCTCCACCCCATATGCTTCATGGCCAAGAAAACCTTGTGGGGATTGCCTCCCATGCACGAGCGATCCCTACATGTTTTTTTTTGGGTGTATAATAACCGTGAAACATGCGGGCGGGGACTCGAGCATGTCACTCGAGCACCCTTGATACATGGTGAATACCTGAGTACCCAATGCAAACTCAAGTAGTGAGCACTTGCGCTCAGGACTAATGACAACTTATTCAATATGATGACCTAATGTTATCAAATTCTGTGTCGAACCTCTGGGTTCAAAATGTTCACTATACCCCTTGATAAAATCCTTGAGTGGTGTAGTTTCCAAAACGAGGTCACTTGTGGGGGGTTTCCACTATTTAGGCACATCAGGGGCTCTCCAAACGTGACATGGCGTCCGCTCTCGATTCCAGCCAATTTTGCGTTCAAAAAGTCACACAGTGCTCCTTCCCTTCTGAACTCTGCCGTGCACCCAAACACTGTATTTTCCCCACGTCTGGGGTATTGGGGTACTCAGGAGAAATTGCACAAAAGTTCTTTTGGTCCATTTTCTCCTCTTACCCTTGTGAAAATAAAAAAATTGGGGCTAAAACATAATTTTTGTGGAAAAAGCTTATTTTTTTATTTTCATAAACTTCTGTAAAGGACTTGGGGGTTCAGGGTGCTCACCACACATCTAGATAAATTCCTTGAGGGGTCTAGTTTCCAAAATGGTGTCACTTGTGGGGGGTTTCCACTGTTTAGGCACATCAGGGGCACATCCGCTAATTATTCAAGGAAATTTTATATTCAGAAAGTCAAATGGTGCTCCTTCCCTTCCGAAACCCTGCCGTATGCCCAAGCAGTGGTTTTCCCCCACATATGGGGTATCTGCTTACTCAGGAGAAATTGCACAACAAATTGCATGGTGCAATTTCGCCTGTTACCCTTATGAAAATGCAAAATTGGGGGCTGAAAAACATTTTTGTGGGAAAAATGTGAAAATTTTATTTTTACGGCTCAATGTTATAAACTTCTGTGAAGCATCTGGGGTTAAAGGTGCTCACCACACATCTATATAAGTTCCCTGAGGGGTCTATTTTCCAGAATGGTGTCACTTTTGGGGGGTTTCCACTGTTTAGGCACATCAGGGGCTCCCCAAATGCAAAATGGCGTCCTCTAATTATTAAAGCAAATTTTACATTCAAAAAGTGAAATGGCGCTCCTTCCCTTCCGAACCCTGCCGTGTGCCCAAACAGTGTTTTTTCCCCACATATGGGGTATCTGTGTGCCCAGGGGAAATTGAACAACACATTTTGGGGTCCATTTTTTCCTGTTACCCCTGTGAAAATAAAAAAAAATTGGGTCTAAAGTAACATTTTTGTGAAAAAAGTTAAATGTTCATTTTTTTCTTCCACATTCCAAAAATTCCTGTGAAGCACCTAAAGGGTTAATAAAGTTTTTGATTGTTGTTTTGAGTACCTTGAGGGGTGCAGTTTTTATAATGGTGTCACTTTTGGGTATCTTCTGTCATAAAGACCCCTCAAAGTGACTTCAAATATGATGTGGTCCCTAAAAAAATGGTTTTGTAAATTTTCTTGGAAAAATGAGAAATCGCTGGTCAACTTTTAACCCTTTTAGCTCCCTAATAAAAAAAAAAATTGTTCCAAAATTGTGCTTATGTAAAGTAGACATGTGGGAAATGTTATTTATTAACTATTTTGTGTGACATATCTCTCTGATTAAAGGGCATAAAAATTCTAATTTTAAAAATTGCAAAATTTTCTAAATTTTCGCCAAATTTCCTTTTTTTCACAAATAAACGCAAGTGATATCAAAGAAATTTTACCACAATCATGAAGTACAATATGTCATGAAAAAACATTCTCGGAAACAGGGAGATCCGTTTAAGCGTTCCAGAGTAATTACCTCGTAAAGTGATAGTGGTCAGAATTGTAAAAATTTGCCTGGTCATTAACATGCAAACCACCTTGGGTTGTAAAGGGATTAAGGACAGTAACAAGTCTTCTAGGCATAGAATGAACTAGCTAGCAACATATTGCAACAGTGATCTTTACCCATTATTCAAGAATGATCTCTTTTAGAGCCTGGATAATGGATGGAAAGTGATGCTCAACTTGACTCTTCAGAAATCCCGGTGAGTTTTTCAGCTGAATTCAGATAAGGAGTAGAGATGAGCAAACGTTTTGAAGTTCAGGTTAATCGACTAAACCCGAACATCAAAAAAAGGTTCATGTTGGGGCACCCAAACACAAACCCGAACGGGGCCCCGAACATCAGTAGTTTCCCACTCTGTTATCTGTGTACAGCACAAGAAACAGGGGCTTTTATCGGCAATAACATAGTTACCGCCAGTCAGAGCGCTACGGGATCACTCTGTCAGATGTCAGCGTCATCCTGCAGCTGTGACAGTGACCCGTGGTAAAAAGCTTACTGCGGTTCACAGGCGCCGGCTGATGAAACTACTTCTCCCAGAGCGCTGAGCTGCTGGGAGAGAGGTCACATGAGTTCATCAGCTGATGATCTCACTTACTGCACCGCTGCGTGAGAAGATGCTCACGCAGCGGTGAAGAAAGTGAGGTCACATGAGTTCATCAGCTGATGAACTCAAGTGACCTCTCTCGAGGTATCTCAGCGCCATATATTCCAGGAGTGATGATGCTCCTGTCAGTATATCACCAGCTGCCAGATAGAGCAGTCACATCTCCGAATCAATCTCTTTCCCTCTGCTTTTTATAAAATTTAGGTTGATCCCAGCCCAGTTTTTTTTAAATTTTAGGATTTATTAATAAATTACATGTACAGTAAGCTACTGACCCCATAGTCAAATTCTAAAAAAAAAACACCCAGAACAAACTACTTTATTTTATATAATGACACAGACTCCTTTATAAAAATAAAAAAAACACTTATACTCACCTGTACACCCATTTCATTGAAGCCCATTTCTCCTGTAACAAAATTAAAATAATAAAGCAACATAATACTCTCCTGTCCCTGATGTGAAGATAATCCTCCAGATGCCCTTGTCCCCTATAAATGAGTTAAAAAAAATAAACAACCATATTCCTCACGTTTCCAACATGCAGATACTAATCCATTTGTGTCCTGTGGTGTGTCCAGCTCTGCGACATCTGCTTGACAGGTTGAATGCCGGTATGATGAATGGTTGAATGCCTGTCAGGCAGCAGAGACACTGACCTGTGCTTGCAATCAACTCCGTTCACCTCAATGATGTCACCGCGAGCGCCGTGGGAAAATTCTCATGTCGCTCGCGACAATGTCATTAACGTGAACGGAGTTCATTGGTTATTAACCTAGCTTACATAATTGATGGCACCGCGGGGCACTGAGCTGTGTGTGCTAGCACACACAGCTCAGTGTATCTGGTGTCTGACAGGCTGAATGCTAGCATCATGCCAGTGTTCAGCCTGTCATGCAGATCTGGCAGAGCTGGACAAGCTGCGGGACAGAAGTGGATTATTATCTGCACGTCAGAAAGGTGAGGAATATGGTTATATTTTAACTCATTTATAGGGGACAAGGGCATCAGGAGGATTATCTTCACATCGGGGACAGGTTAGTATTATGTTGCTTTATTATTTTAATTTTGTTATAGCAGACATGGGCTTCAGTGGAATGGGCATACAGGTGAGTGTAAGTGTTTTTTTATTTTTAAATAAATGAGTTTAAATGAGTCTGTGTCATTATTTAAAATAAGAGACTTTATTCTTGGTGTTATTTATTTCAAATTTGACTATGAGGCTAGTAATGGGGGTGTTTTATAGACGCCTCTCCATTACTAATCTGGACTTTATATCAGCTTCCAATGCAAGGCTGACTTGAGCCCCAACCCAATTAACCCATTTGCCACCGCATAAGGGCAAGTGAGAAAAGCTAGGCTAAGCATCAGATTTGGTGCATCTTACTGATTCGCCATTTCTGGGCTGCTGAAGGCTGATATTATTAGCCTCGGAGGGGGCCAGCATCCAAGGCCCCTTCCCTGGCTATTAATATGAAGTCACAACTGTCTGTTTAGCCTTTGCTGGTTTGATTTTATAGGGGGACCCCACATATTTTTTTCCTGGAGTCCCCCTGTAATCTAGCCAATAAAGTCTAATCAAACAGCTGTGAGCTGTTATTATTAGCCAGGGAACATTTTGGGCTAATGTCCACTTCCCTGGCTGATCGACTTTCTCTCTGCTGGTTCTGAAAATGACACGGGAGACCACGCTGTTTTTTTTTAAATTCTTTATTTTACGCCTAATGTATACTGTGGGTGCTGACTATTGATGAGCGAGCACTAAAATGCTCGGGTGCTCGATGCTCGGGTCGAGCACATTGGAAAACTTGGGTTCTCGACCCGAGCAACTTCTCCAATGTAAGTCTATGGAAAACTTGAGCCTAAAAATTGCCCAAATCGATGGGAACAGTGCTCAAATGACATGGGAACAGCATGGGGAAGACCCCTGGAAGCATTTCTGACTCCCAAGTCACTTCTCTCAACAACGTTGTCAGAGGTATTACGCCACTTTTACGGACTCGCAATAAAACATACCAAAACAAAACCAAAATGGAATTTCCTGGGAAATATGTTAAGGAACATCCTTTCCAGGGTAATGACTTGTATATAAAGCAAAATAAATAACCAAAAACAAAAATGCTCCTACACACATTGGGCTATGTTCACACGTAGCGTTTTTGATGCGTTTTTTGACTTTTGCATTATTTTCAACCGTGACAAATGCGTTCACCAGGAAATGTCATTTTAACACTTTACAGCCTTATCTGGCCATGTGGTGTGTGAGATATCATCAGACACATCATGTTTCATTTATGAAGGAGGGACTCTGAGAGTCACAAAGCCTATTTTTATAGAGCCATCAGGCGGCCTTTACTATTCTTAAAGGGCCAGCAGTCGGCCCTCACTATTCTTAGAGAGCCATCAGCAGGCTAAGTTTTATTGTTCCCATTACTAAAGAGTGGGTCTCCTATACTGTTATTGTGTATTCAGTGAGTGCCAGGGCTGCTCAAAATTTGGATGCACCCCAATACCCCTTTGAAGAGACTTAGAGGAGGGCCTCCTGAAAACAATATTCCCATAATTAGGAAGTAAGTCTCCCATTGTGTTTGCCTATGCAGTGAATGCAAGGGTTGCCAAAAATTTGGAGGCATACCAATGCCCCTTGGAATAGACGTGGAGGTCAGAGGGCCTCCTCTAAACAATGTTCCCATTGTTAGGAAGTGGATCTTCCATTGTGTTTGCCTATGCACTGAATGCAAGGGTTGCCAAAAATTTGGAGGCACTCCAATGCCCCTTGGGAGAGACGTGGAGGTCAGAGGGCCTCATAAAAAAATAAATGTTCCCATTAGAAAGGAGCAGGCCTCCTACACTTGTAATGCCCATGCACTAAGTGTATGGGCTGACAAACATTTATCTCTGCGGGGTATACATGAACATACTGTATAAAAAAATTTTTTTTATGGGCTTCATAAGCACCCTTTAAAAAAATGATGTGGGTGTTGCATCACAGACCACGGTCAACCTGGTGATATGGTGGTGGAGGATGAGGAGAAGGAGGAGGACAAGAGCAAATAGTCAAAATCAGGATGCGTATACCCATGTCTGGGTGTGAAAATGTGCATGGGAATATACCTCCCAAGAAAAGACACTGCATTTGAGTTTATGTTAAGGTGCTATCATTCGGTGATGTTGAGAAGTCTGACCGAATCCAGCCCTTATTCATTTTTATAAGAGTCAGCCTGTCAGCATTTTCAGTTGGCAGGCGGATGCGCTTATCAGTTATAATTCTACCAGCGGCACTAAAAACCCACTCTGATAAAACGCTAGCGGCAGGGCAGGCCAGGACCTCCAAGGCATAGAGAGCCAATTCATTCCACGTGTCCAGCTTGGATACCCAATAATTATAAGGCACAGAGGAATCACGGAGGACGTTGGTACGGTCGGCAAGGTACTCCCTCAGCATCTTCCCAATCTTTGCACTCCTAGTGATAGAGCCCCACGCCTCAGGGCCTGTGCGATGGGAGGGGCTGAGAAAACTCTCCCAGAACTTTGACAGTATTCCCCTGCCTCTGCTGGATAAAAGTGTGCCCTCTGCCGCCAGCGTTTTCAGATGGGAATTTTTTTAATAGTTCCGCAACAAGGGCCTTCTGGTATAGCCCCATTTTTGTAGACCTGTCCGCCTTAGCAATAAGAGATATAAAGTTCTCCTTGTAGCATGGGTCTAGAAGTGTCACCAACCAGTAATGACTGTCCCTCAAAATTTTGAGAACGCGAGGGTCATGGGAAAGGCAGCGTAACATAAACTCAGCCATGCGTGCCAGACTACTAACAGGCAAGACTTCCGTGTCCTCACCAAGAGGATGACTGACCATGCTCTCCTCCTCCTCCTCTCTGTCCTCTGGCTGTCCACGCTGAACAGACGGTATGACAGCTGTGCAGGTATTACTGTCTATAGCGCATGAATCTAGCTCCTGTCCTTCCTCCTCCTCCTCCTCTTCCTTATTGTCACCCAATCCACGTTGAAATGAGATGAGGCTGGGCTGTGTGTAATCACCCTGTATGGTTCCTTGCTCCTTCTCATCGTGATCCGCCTGCAATGCATCCTCTTTGATTGTGAGCAGAGAGCATTTCAAAAGACAGAGAAGTGGGATGGTGACGCTAATTATGGCGTCATCGCCGCTCGCCATCTTGGTGGAGTCCTTAAAGTTTAGGAGGATGGTACACATGTCTGACATCCATGTCCACTCCTGAGGTCTTAAGTCTGAACTGAATACCAATGGCATTGTTGAAGCTGGTACTCAGCAACTGCCCTCTTCTGTTCACAAATCCTTCCCAACATCTGCAGTGTAGAGATCCAACGTGTGGGGACATCACATACCAGTCTGTGAGCCAGGAGCTGCAAACGCTGCTGAAACATGGCAAGGGTAACGGAAGCTGTAGGTGACTTTCTAAAATGGGCACACAGGCGGCGTACTTTAACAAGCAGATCCAGCAGCTCCGGGTAGGATTTGAGAATCCGATGCACCACGAGGTTAAGCACATAGTTCAGGCATGGTATGTGTAACGGGTCTGGGAGGCGGAACCTCTGAGCAACTTATACAAGGGGGCGGTCCTTGTAAGGAAGCGGGTGGCGACCAGGGAAGACAGGCAGGCAGTCACAGCAGGTGACCGGGACAGTCTCTGGGTAAACGGGCAGGAGGTCACGGCAAGTGACCGGGGCAGTCTCTGGGTAAACGGGCAGGAGGTCACAGCAAGTGACCGGGACAGTCTCTGGGTAAATGGGCAGGAGGTCACAGCAAGTGACCGGGACAGTCTCTGGGTAAACGGGCAGGAGGTCACAGCAAGTGACCGGGACAGTCTCTGGGTAAACGGGCAGGTACGACCTGTGACGGCTGAGCCTCCAGGTAGGCTAGCAGGCAGATGGCAGATGAGTGCTCCCAGGTGAGCAGGCGAGAGTCTCTGGATAAGCAGGTGGTCTCAGCATGTGACGGCGGAGCCTCCAGGTAGCCTAACAGGCAGGTAGCAGATGAGCGCTCCCAGGTGAGCGGGCAAGAGTCTCAGGACAGGCAGGTGGTCACGGCACATGACGGCGGAGCCTCCAGGTAGGCTAACAGGCAGGTAGCAGATGAGCGCTCCCAGGCGAGCGGGCAAGAGTCTCTGGACTGGCAGGTGGTGACAGCACGTGACGGCGGAGCCTCCAGGTAGGCTAACAGACAGGTAGCAGGTGAGCGCTCCCAGGTGAGCAGGCAAGAGTCTCTGGACAGGCAGGTGGTCACAGCATGTGACGGCGGGGCCTCCAGGTAGGCTAGCAGACAGGTAGCAGGTGAGCGCTCCCAGGTGAGCGGGTAAGCTGGTCCATAGACAGACTGACAGGTGTCGGAAGGCAGACCGTCGGACCTCAGGCTAGCAAGCAGGAAAGCGGATGACAGGCAGGAATCAGGCCGCAAACTGGCAAGAAACTGGCAGGCAACTGGCAGGCAACTGGCAGGTAACAGGCAGGTAACAGGCAGGTAACTGGCAGGCAACTGGCAGGCAACTGGCAGGTCACAGGCAACGGGACCTGAGGGCTGAAGCAGAGTAGTGAACAGTGCAACAACATTGCTCGGGCACCTCCATTTTGGAGGAGGTGCCTTATATATGGAGCGATCCTCCGGCCATTGGCCGGGGACTCCTTAGGGCGATGCGCGCGGCCCCTTTAAGAGAGGGGGAGCGCGCGCGAGCGCGCCCTAAACACAGTGACCGGGGGAGAGCGGGCGCTGCAGGCAGAGCGGGAGGAAGCCGCCGGGCACGGAGCAGAGATGTGAGGGGAACAGCGTCCCTGCCTAGCAGGAGGCAGGGACGCCGACGCTACAGTACCCCCCCTTTAGGCCCCCCCTTTTTTAGGCCATACAGAAATTTAGCAAGAATGAGAGGGGCATGGATGTTCTCCCGGGGCTCCCATGTTCTCTCCTCAGGACCAAGCCCCTTCCAATCCACTAGAAAAAAGGTCTTTCCTCTTACCCTTTTGGTGGCCAGAATGTTCTCTACCTCAAACTCGTCTTCAGCAGAAACCGGAGCAGGAGGCGTACCTGTAGACTTGGAAAAGGAGTTAAGTACCACGGGTTTGAGAAGAGATACATGGAAGGAGTTAGGGATCCGTAAGTTGGCCGGGAGTTTCAATTTATAGGGCACCAGGTTGATCTGTTTGATAACCTCCAGTGGGCCGATGAACCGAGGCCCTAACTTATAGGAAGGAATCTTGAGCCGGACATATTTGGATGAGAGCCAGACTTTATCTCCGGGACGAAATTGTGGGGAATCCAGGCGTTTTTTGTCGGCGTGTCTCTTCATCCGCTCGGACGACTGAAGGAGTGCGGATCGGGTACTCTCCCAAATGGAGGAAAATTTGCTAACGAGAGATTCCGCGGCCGGGTTGTCCACAGAGGTGGAGACAGGAAAAGGGATCCGAGGATGCTGACCGAAGACTACAAAAAACGGGGATTTAGAAGAAGATTCGCTCTCGTGATTGTTGTAAGAGAACTCGGCCCATGGTAGGAGATCCACCCAGTCTGAATGGTGGGCATTAACGAAGTGCCGGAGGTAACTGGTCAAATTCTGATTGATCCGCTCCACTTGACCATTGGACTGTGGGTGGTAAGCGGAGGAGAAGTCCAGGGTGACGTCGAGCAGTTTACATGTGGCTCTCCAGAAGCGTGAGGTGAACTGAACCCCACGATCCGACACGATGTGGAGAGGCAGACCATGGAGACGGAAGATGTGGCGGATAAAGTCTTTAGCTAGCTCGGGGGCAGACGGGAGGCCTGGCAGGGGAATAAAGTGAGCCATTTTGGAAAAGCGGTCAGCGACCACCCAAATGACCGTACAACCGGCAGAGACGGGGAGATCTGTTATGAAGTCCATAGCTATATGTTGCCACGGGGCAGCAGGCACAGGCAGAGGAAGAAGGCGGCCGGCAGGCAGGTGTCTCGGAACTTTGTTGCGGGCGCAGGACACACAGGCAGAAACAAAGTCAATTACATCCTTGCGCAGGGTAGGCCACCAGTACTGCCGGGTAATAAGCTGGAGGGTCTTTTTCTGACCGGCGTGCCCAGCTAGCTTAGACGAGTGACCCCAGTGTAGAATCTTCTCCCGATCGGACTCCGTTACGAACGTCTTACCGGGAGGGAGACGATTTAGGCCCACGGGGGCTATCTGCATTACTCTGGCGGGATCGATGATGTGTTTAGGCTCCTCCTCAAGATCAGACACCAGAAAGGATCGGGACAGGGCGTCAGCTTTGATGTTTTTGTCAGCCGGACGAAAATGAAGAATGAAATCAAAGCGGGCAAAAAACAAAGACCACCGGGCTTGGCGCGGGTTAAGTCTCTGGGCGCTCTGGAGATATGCCAAGTTCTTGTGGTCAGTGTAAATTATTACCGGGTGGAGAGCCCCCTCGAGCAGGTAACGCCACTCCTCCAGTGCCATCTTAATGGCCAACAATTCTTGGTCTCCTATAGAATAATTGCGCTCAGAAGAGGAGAAAAGTTTGGAGAAAAAGCCGCAGGTTACCTTTCTTCCGGAAGAAGATTTTTGGGTAAGTACCGCCCCAGCTCCGGAGGAGGAGGCATCAACTTCTAGAAAGAATTGTTTGTTGCCGTCCGGACGATGCAGCACCGAGGCGGAGAGGAAGGCCTGTTTTAAGGAAAGAAATGCCTCCTCTGCTTCGGGCGGCCATTCTCTGGGGTTCGTACCTTTACGGGTGAGAGCAGAGATTGGGGTGGTCCGGGAAGAGAAGTGCGGTATGAACAGGCGGTGATAATTGGCGAAGCCCAGGAACCGCTGAATAGCCTTCAACCCCTCTGGTCGGGGCCACTTCTTGATGGCAGACAGTTTCTCATGATCCATTTGTAGACCTGTCTGAGAGATTATGTAGCCCAGAAATGGAAGAGAGGTCTGCTCAAAGATGCACTTCTCATATTTAGCGTAGAGGTGGTTCTGCCTGAGCCTGAGCAGGACCTGACGAACGTCCCTCCGGTGAGTAGGAAGATCCGGAGAGAAGACCAAGATATCGTCCAGGTACACCACCACGCAGGAGTAGAGAAGATCACGGAAGATGTCATTGACCAACTCTTGAAAGACGGCAGGAGCGTTACAGAGACCGAAGGGCATCACAAGGTACTCATAGTGGCCGTCCCGGGTATTGAATGCCGTCTTCCACTCATCCCCCTGACGGATACGGACCAAGTTATACGCCCCACGGAGATCCAGTTTGGTGAAGATTCTAGCCCCCCTCAGACGGTCAAATAATTCAGGAATAAGTGGAAGGGGGTATTTATTCTTCACAGTAAACTGGTTTAGGCCTCTATAGTCTATACATGGACGGAGTGAGCCGTCCTTCTTTTTGACAAAGAAGATGCCTGCTCCCGCCGGGGAGGTAGATTTCCGGATAAATCCCCGGGCCAGGTTCTCCTCAATATATTCAGACATGGACCGGGTTTCAGCAGCGGACAAAGGGTAGATTCGCCCACGGGGAGGAGTAGAGCCGGGCATCAGGTCGATTGGGCAGTCGTATGGTCTATGAGGAGGTAAAGTCTCTGCCTCTTTTTTATTGAAGACATCCGCATAAGACCAATAGGGAACCGGAAGACCGGGCAGATTAGCTGGGGTAGGAGAAGGACGGGCAGGACGAACGGGAACTAGACAAGTCTTATGGCAGTCCTGTCCCCAGCGAAGGACCTCTCCGGTCTGCCAGTCAAGCACGGGTGCATGTTTCTGGAGCCAAGGCAGGCCAAGCAATAGTGCGTGAGAGAGTCCAGGCAGAACATGAAAGGAGATGCTCTCAGAATGCAGCATTCCCACCTGTAGAGTCAGAGATTCGGTGATGAGTTGGATGGGATGTGGTAAGAGACCCCCATCCACGGCAGCGACAGATAAAGGTACGGCCAGAGGTTTGGTGGGAATGTGGTATTTTTCTACCAGGTATTGAGAGATGAGATTTCCAGCAGCTCCAGAGTCAAGTTGAGCCAGTTCAAAATAGCGGTTCTCTCCGCAGAAGATAGAAACAGACAGCATCAGGGATGGAGAGGGTTTACTTTTGTCTAGGGCGACATCTCTGAGCGATCCTAGACACAGGCGTTTCCCGACCTCTCAGGGCAGGAACGGATCCGGTGCTCCTTACTGCCACAGTTGAAACAGCTCCCCTCGGCACAACGTAAGTCTTGACGGGTCTTGACCATCTTGGTCTGGTCGACCTGCATAGGCTCAGGTGAGTGTGCCTGGGGAGTAACAGAGGGAGTGACGGGTCTCTGGAAGGTAGGGACTAGACGTGGAATCCTCCTCTCACGGGTGACCTCCCTAGCGTGCTCCTGGAACCGGATGTCAATCCAGGCGGCAAGTGTAATCAAGTCGTCGAGAGTGGTAGGAATGTCCCGACCGGCGAGTTCATCTTTAATACGGCCGGACAGACCCTCCCAGAAGACGGACACCAGGGCGTCGTTATCCCAGGCCAGCTCCGAAGCAAGGGTACGGAACCGTATGGCATATTGGCCCACGGTGAGACTCCCTTGACGGAGGCGTAGCAGAGATGAGGCGGATGAGGTCTTCCGTCCGGGTTCGTCGAAGACCTTCCGGAAAGCCGTGAGAAAGGCTGGCAGGTCGGACACCAGAGGGTCTCCTCTCTCCCATAGAGGATTTAGCCAAGCCAGTGCCTCTCCCGTGAGATGGGACATGATGAAGGCTACTTTGGCCTGGTCAGAATTAAACTGGTGGGACTGTTGTTCAAAGTGCAGGGTGCACTGGTTAATGAAGCCCCGAACTTGAGTGGAGTCGCCTCCGAAGCGAGGAGGTGCAGAAAGCCGGATTCCAGAGCAGGATACTATGGTATTGGTGGGCAGCGGAGCAGCCGGGCTGCGAGTCATGACACTAGCGGTGGTTGCTGGTGGGGCAGTCAAAGTGTCCAGGCGAGTATTGACATTCCGCAGGTGACCCAGGATGGACTCCTGTTGGGACCTCTGTCGGGACAATTCATGACAAAGGTCCGAGAGCGAAGGAGCTTGGGTGCCACCGGGTTCCATGGCCCGAGCAAACTGTAACGGGTCTGGGAGGCGGAACCTCTGAGCAACTTATACAAGGGGGCGGTCCTTGTAAGGAAGCGGGTGGCGACCAGGGAAGACAGGCAGGCAGTCACAGCAGGTGACCGGGACAGTCTCTGGGTAAACGGGCAGGAGGTCACAGCAAGTGACCGGGACAGTCTCTGGGTAAACGGGCAGGAGGTCACAGCAAGTGACCGGGACAGTCTCTGGGTAAACGGGCAGGAGGTCACAGCAAGTGACCGGGACAGTCTCTGGGTAAACGGGCAGGAGGTCACAGCAAGTGACCGGGACAGTCTCTGGGTAAACGGGCAGGAGGTCACAGCAAGTGACCGGGACAGTCTCTGGGTAAACGGGCAGGTACGACCTGTGACGGCTGAGCCTCCAGGTAGGCTAGCAGGCAGATGGCAGATGAGTGCTCCCAGGTGAGCAGGCGAGAGTCTCTGGATAAGCAGGTGGTCACAGCATGTGACGGCGGAGCCTCCAGGTAGGCTAACAGGCAGGTAGCAGATGAGCGCTCCCAGGTGAGCGGGCAAGAGTCTCAGGACTGGAAGGTGGTCACGGCACGTGACGGCGGAGCCTCCAGGTAGGCTAACAGGCAGGTAGCAGATGAGCGCTCCCAGGCGAGTGGGCAAGAGTCTCTGGACTGGCAGGTGGTCACAGCACGTGACGGCGGAGCCTCCAGGTAGGCTAACAGACAGGTAGCAGGTGAGCGCTCCCAGGTGAGCAGGCAAGAGTCTCTGGACAGGCAGGTGGTCACAGCACGTGACGGCGGGGCCTCCAGGTAGGCTAGCAGACAGGTAGCAGGTGAGCGCTCCCAGGTGAGCGGGTAAGCTGGTCCATAGACAGACTGACAGGTGTCGGAAGGCAGACCGTCGGACCTCAGGCTAGCAAGCAGGAAAGCGGATGACAGGCAGGAATCAGGCCGCAAACTGGCAAGAAACTGGCAGGCAACTGGCAGGCAACTGGCAGGTAACAGGCAGGTAACAGGCAGGTAACTGGCAGGCAACTGGCAGGCAACTGGCAGGTAACAGGCAACGGGACCTGAGGGCTGAAGCAGAGTAGTGAACAGTGCAACAACATTGCTCGGGCACCTCCATTTTGGAGGAGGTGCCTTATATATGGAGGGATCCTCCGGCCATTGGCCGGGGACTCCTTAGGGCGACGCGCGCGGCCCCTTTAAGAGAGGGGGAGCGCGCGCGCCCTAAGCACAGTGACCGGGGGAGAGCGGGCGCTGCAGGCAGAGCGGGAGGAAGCGGCCGGGCACGGAGCAGAGAGGTGAGGGGAGCAGCGTCCCTGCCTAGCAGGAGGCAGGGATGCCGACGCTACAGTATGTTTGTGTGCTTGCCTCGCCTCAGAGCCGTCACCATGTTCCGGCCATTGTCACACACGACCATGCCTGGCTGTAGGTTCAGCGGTGTGAGCCACAGATCTGCCTGCTCTTTCAAAGCTGTCCACAACTCTTCAGCATTGTGCGGTTTGTCACCTAAGCATATTAGCTTCAGCAGAGCCTGCTGCCGCTTGGCCGAGGCAGTGCTGCAGTGCTTCCAGCTTGTGAATGATGTTGTCATTTCGGAGATGGAGGCTGAAGAGGATGAGGAGGCTGAGGAGGATGAGGTACAGGAGCTGTAGACTGTGGGGGTAACCCTGATTGACCTAGTGCCCGCAATCCTTGGCGTCGGGAGGGCGTATTCTGTCCCAAGGTCCGACTGGGTCCCGGCTTCCACTATGTTAACCCAGTGTGCCGTCAGCGAGATGTACAGTCCCTGCCTACAAGCACTTGTCCACGTGTCCGTGGTTAGGTGGACTTTCCCGGTAACTGCGTTGTTGAGGGCACGGCTAATGTTTTGGGACACGTGCTTGTGTAATGCGGGGACGGCACACCGGGCGAAATAGTGGCGGCTGGTGAGCGAGTACCGAGGGACGGCCGCCAACATCAGGTTGCGGAATGCTTCCGTCTCCACGAGCCTAAAAGGAAATATTTCGAGTGCGAGAAGTCATAAAATGGGAGAATTTAGTGGTGTGGCCTGTGGGGCGTTGGCTGCGTATTTGCGCTTGCGTTCCAAGGACTGGGGTATGGACAACTGAAAGCTGCGCTGGGACAAGGACGTGGACATGCTTCCTGATGCTGCTACTTGAGAGTGTGCAATGACAGGTGCAGGGCAGGAGGCATCTTTGCATGCACCATGGACAGGGGATTGGCTTGCATGCACGAAAGTGGAAGAACCAATGGTGCCACCCGCAGACACTGTTCCTGGACCCTGGGCTTCGACCCACAAAGTCTAGTGCTTTGCTGCCATGTGCCTTATCACGCTGGTGGTGGTCAGGCTGGTCGTTTTGCCACCCCTGCTGATGCTGGCCTGGCAGGTGTTGCAAATGGCCTTTTTGGGGTTATCTGCAAAGTCTTTAAAAAACAACCAGACTTGGGAAGACCTAATAGTTGTACTGGCAACTTCCTTCCTGTTGGTGCTACGGGGAACTGTTGCCTTCCTTCTGTCTGCGGCCACCACACTGCTTCTTCCTGCCTGTTGGGGTGCTCTGCCTCCCTCCCCCTGTGTGCTGCTCTCCTCACTCTGCATGTCCTCTGGCCAGGTGTGTCTGTCACTATATCATCCACCACCTCGTCTTCCACTTCCGCACCCAGGTCCTCCTGACATTTTTGGCAATTGTGTCTCATTATCGTCCACCTCTTGTGACACTTTCCCACCGTCACCTTCGTGTGACAGTGGCTGCTCAAATATTTGGGCATCGCTATATGTGATCTCCTCTTGCCCCACTTCAAGTGGACCAGGCAAGAGGCCCGAATCTATAAATGGAAAAGTGAACAGCTCTTCAGAGTGTCCAAGTGTGGGATCAGTTGTCTCCGGGGACTCGGCATGGTGGGAGGAAGGGGGATCAGGGTGAGGAATATGCGGTCCTGACTCACGGCTACTGAGACTTGACCGTGTGGAAGACAGGGTGGTGGTGGTGGCTAAGTGACTGGAAGCATTATCCGCTATCCAACCAACAACCTTTTGACATTGCTCTGGGTTCAATAGTGGTGTGCTGCGGTCCCCTTGAAATTGGGACAGGAAGGTCGGGCGAGAAGATGTGGGTGTTTGTTGTGGCACCATTTCAGCTTGCCCATGACCTTGACCTCGGCCTCTGCATGCACCATCACCATCACGTCCAGTTCCCCATCCCTTGCCACGTGCCTTGCCCATTTTAAATGGAGGACAGTATCTTCCACGATCACTACAAATGACTGAGTTTGGGGCGAACTTATATGTGATCCGTGCGACGAAGAAAACAGAGTTTTAAATTACTGGCCTGTAGGTAGCTAGTTTGAACAGCAAACTGGTGTGAATTTCTTCACTGACAAACTGAAAGAAATTTTTAATGGAGGCCAGAAATGGCAGTATTTCCTGACAACGTATATGTGATCCGTGTGACGTAGAAAACAGAGTTTTAAATACCTGGCCTGTAGGTAGCTAGTTTGAACAGCAAACTGGTGTGAATTGTTTCACTGACACACTGAAAGAAATTTTTAATGGAGGTCAGAAATGGCAGTATTTTCTGACAACGTATATGTGATCTGTGTGACGGAGAAAACACCGTTTTAAATAGCTGGATTTCTAGCGCTGTAATGTGGAAAGGACCTGGCTGTTTTCGGAAGTGCCAACAAGCAAATGGCGCAGAAAAACTGTGTTTTCTGGATTGCTTTTTAAGCAAATAATGAGGATTAAGATTAGTGTTGAGCCACCCCCGTAGTGTTCGGGTTCGGTTCGGTTCGTCGAACACCGGGATGTTCGAGGAACTGTTCGTTGAACTGTTCGTCGAACACCTTAGAACACCGTCGAACACCGTTAAAACCAATGGCAGGCAAGCAAAAACACATAGAAACACATAGAAAACACCTGCAAAGGTGTCCAAAAGCTGACAAACTGCTCAGAAGACACTCTCTTTAAAAAAGCCGGCCGGCAAATTCAGCAGCGGCATACACCGGTACCCGACAATTTAGACAAGAAGGAATAGAGCATCACACATAGATTAGATAGATAGAAACATGTCAGTCACACATATAAGAAGCACAGTGACAGTGTTGGTTACTGCACTTGTCATTTAGTGTAAAGGATTTATTAAAAAAAATATTGGTGTTTTCATGCACCGTCTCTTTAAAAAAGCCGGCCGGCAATTCAGCATCTGTACCCGACAATTTAGAACAGAAAGAATAGAGCTTCACACATAGATTAGATAGATAGAAACATGTCAGTCACATATATAATAAGTACAGTGATAGTGTTGCTTACTGTACTTGTCATTTAGTGTAAAGGATTTATTTAAAAAAATAATAGTGTTTTCATGCACTGTCTCTTTAAAAAAGCCGGCCGTCAATTCAGCAGCGGTACCCGACAATTTAGAACAGAAAGATAGAGCATCACACATAGATTAGATAGATAGAAACATGTCAGTCACATATATATGAAGTACAGGGATAGTGTTGGTTACTGTACTTGTCATTTAGTATTAAAATAAAGGATTTATTATTAAAAAAATTGGCGTGGGGTTCCCCTTAATTTTAGGCTCTAGCGGAGGTTAAGCAGACAGCTGGGGCAGATGTTTGAAGCCTGGGAAGGGGGTAATACCCACGGAGCTTCCCAGGCTACTAATATCAGCCCCCAGCTGAATACATAGCCTTTACTAGCTATTAAAATGGGGGACCCCCAAAAAAAATGACGTGGGGTCCCCCCTAATTTAATAGCTAGCAAAGGCTAGGCAGACAGCTGGGGGCTGATATTAATAGCCCAGGAAGGGAGCCATGAATATTGGCCCCCTCCCAGGCTAGAAACACCAGCCGTCAGCCGCCCCAGAAATGGCGCATTCATAGGATGCGCCAATTCTGGCACTTAGCCTCGCTCTTCCACGCTGCCCTGGTGCGGTGGCAGGGGGTAATAGGGTTGGGGTTGATGTCAGCTTATAATGCCAGCTGACATCAAGCCCAGGTTAGTAATGGAGAGGCGTCTATAAGACACCCCCATTACTAACCCCATAGTCAAAGTTAAAAAAAACACAAACACCCAGAATAAAGTCCTTTAATTGAAATAAAGACACAATCCTTTATTGTTCTAAATTAAACCATACTTACCATCACGCCCATTCCAGCTGAAGCCAACGATCTCCTGCAATAAAAGAAAAATAATAAAGCAACCTCATCCTTACCTTTCCATGGTTCCCACGACAGCTTCAGCTCTGCTACATCGAGATGACAGGCGGGACCGCAGCAGAACGCTGCCATCCAGCCTGTCATCCCGCAGACACTGAGAAGCGCAGGCTTGCTTGCGCTGCTCAGCGTCTCTCTGTGACGACATCCAGATGAGCCGAGTTCATGTCCAATGAACTCGGCTCACCTCATGCACGTCACTGACAGCGTGGGAAAATTCTGACGCTGAAGCGCTGATTGCAGGAGAATTTTCCCACGCTGTCAGTGACGTGCAGGAGGTGAGCTGAGTTCATTGGACATGAGCTCACCTCATGCACATCACTGACAGCGTGGGAGTATTCTCCTGCACTCAGCACTTCAGCGTGAGAATTTTCCCACGCTGTCAGTGACGTGCATGAGGTGAGCCGAGTTCATTGGACATGACCTCGGCTCATCTGGATGCCGTCACAGCGAGACAGTGAGGAGCGCAAGCATGCCTGCGCTTCTCAGTGTCTGCGGGATGACAGACTGGATGGCAGCGTTCTGCTGCGGTCCAGCCAGTCATCTCGATGTAGCAGAGCTGAAGCTGTCGTGGGAACCATGGAAAGGTAAGGATGAGGTTGGTTTATTATTTTTCTTTTATTGCAGGAGATCGTTGGCTTCAGCTGGAATGGGTGTGATGGTAAGTATGGTTTAATTTAGAACAATAAAGAATTGTGTCTTTATTTCAATTAAAGGACTTTATTCTGGGTGTTGTGTTTTTTTTAAATACTTTACTAGAAATTCATGGCGGTCATGTCTAATACTGGCGTGACCCCATGAATTTTGGGCTTGGGGCCAGCTGATAATACCAAGCTGGCCCTAACCCCTTTATTACCCAGTGAGCCACCGCACCAGGGCCCTGGATGAGTTGGGTACAGCGCCAGAAGATGGCGCTTCTATGAACGCTCCATTTTCCGGGGTGGCTGCGGACTGCAATTTGTAGCAGGGGGGGGCCCAGAAAGCTTGGGCCTCCCTGCGCTGCAGATTCCAGCCCCCAGCTGCCTAGTTGTACCTGGCTGGACACAAAAATAGGGCGAAGCCCCACGTACTTTTTTTTTAATTATTTCATGAAATTCATGAAATAATTAAGAAAAAAAGGCCTTCCCTATATTGTTGTGTCCGGCCAGGTACAAATAGGCAGCTGGTGGTTGGGGGCAGCCCGTTCCTGCCTGCTGTACCTGGCTGGACAAAAATATAGTGCGAAGCCCCACTTCAATTTTTTTTAATTATTTCATGAAATTCATGAAATAATTAAGAAAAAAAGGGCTTCCCTATATTGTTGTGTCCGGCCAGGTACAAATAGGCAGCTGGTGGATGGGGGCAGCCCGTTCCTGCCTGCTGTACCTGGCTGGACACAAATATAGTGCGAAGCCCCACTTCAATTTTTTTTAATTATTTCATGAAATTCATGAAATAATTAAGAAAAAAAGGGCTTCCCTATATTGTTGTGTCCGGCCAGGTACAAATAGGCAGCTGGTGGATGGGGGCAGCCCGTTCCTGCCTGCTGTACCTGGCTGGACACAAATATAGTGCGAAGCCCCACTTCAATTTTTTTAAATTATTTCAGGAAATTCATGAAATAATTAAAAAAAAATTGACGTGGGGCTTCGCACTATATTTGTGTCCAGCCAGGTACAGCAGGCAGGAACGGGCTGCCCCCAACCACCAGCTGCCTATTTGTACCTGGCCGGACACAACAATATAGGGAAGCCCTTTTTTTCTTAATTATTTCATGAAATAATTTAAAGAAAATTGACGTGGGGCTTCGCCCTGTTTTTGTGTCCAGCCAGGTACAACTAGGCAGCTGGGGGCTGGAATCCGCAGCGCAGGGAGGCCCAAGCTTTCTGGGCCACCACCGCTGCAAATTGCAGTCCGCAGCCACCCCGGAAAATGGCGCGTTCATAGAAGCGCCATCTTCTGGCGCTGTACCCAACTCATCCAGGGCCCTGATGCGGTGGCTCACTGGGTAATAAAGGGGTTAGGGCCAGCTTGGCATTATCAGCTGGCCCTAAGCCCGAAATTCATGGGGTCACGCCAATATTAGACATGACCACCATGAATTTCTAGTAAAGTATTTAAAAAAAACACAACACCCAGAAAAAAGTCCTTTAATTGAAATAAACACACAATTCTTTATTGTTCTAAATTAAACCATACTTACCATCACGCCCATTCCAGCTGAAGCCAACAATCTCCTGAAATAAAAGAAAAATAATAAAGCAACATCATCCTTACCTTTCCATGGTTCCCATGACAGCTTCAGCTCTGCTACATCGAGATGACAGGCTGGACCGCAGCAGAACGCTGCCATCCTGCCTGTCATCCCGCAGACACTGAGAAGCGCAGGCTTGCTTGCGCTCCACAGTGTCTCTCTGTGAGGGCATCCAGATGAGCCGAGTTAATGTCCAATGAACTCGGCTCACCTCATGCACGTCACTGACAGCGTGGGAAAATTCTCCTGCACTCAGCGCTTCAGCGTGGGAGATTTCTCACACTGAAGCGCTGAGTGCAGGAGAATTCTCCCACGCTGTCAGTGACGTGCAGGAGGTGAGCTGAGTTCATTGGACATGAGCTCACCTTATGCACGTCACTGACAGCGTGGGAAAATTCTCCTGCACTCAGCGCTTCAGCGGGAGAATTCTCACGCTGAAGCGCTGAGTGCAGGAGAATTCTCCCACGCTGTCAGTGACGTGCAGGAGGTGAGCTGAGTTCATTGGACATGAGCTCACCTTATGCAAGTCACTGACAGCGTGGGAGAATTCTCCTGCACTCACCGCTTCAGCGTGAGAATTTTCCCACGCTGTCAGTGACGTGCATGAGGTGAGCCGAGTTCATTGGACATGAACTCGGCTCATCTGGATGTCGTCACAGTGAGACGCTGAGCAGCGCAAGTAAGCCTGCGCTTCTCAGTGTCTGCGGGATGAGAGGCTGGATGGCAGCGTTCTGCTGCGGTCCAGCCTGTCATCTCGATGTAGCAGAGCTGAAGCTGTCGTGGGAACCATGGAAAGGTAAGGATGAGGTTGCTTTATTATTTTTCTTTTATTGCAGGAGATCGTTGGCTTCAGCTGGAATGGGCGTGACGGTAAGTATGGTTTAATTTAGAACAATAAAGGATTGTGTCTTTATTTCAATTAAAGGACTTTATTCTGGGTGTTTGTGTTTTTTTTAACTTTGACTATGGGGTTAGTAATGGGGGTGTCTTATAGACGCCTCTCCATTACTAACCTGGGCTTGATGTCAGCTGGCATTATAAGCTGACATCAACCCCAACCCTATTACCCCCTGCCACCGCACCAGGGCAGCGTGGAAGAGCGAGGCTAAGTGCCAGAATTGGCGCATCCTATGAATGCGCCATTTCTGGGGCGGCTGACGGCTGGTGTTTCTAGCCTGGGAGGGGGCCAATATTCATGGCTCCCTTCCTGGGCTATTAATATCAGCCCCCAGCTGTCTGCCTAGCCTTTGCTAGCTATTAAATTAGGGGGGACCCCACGTCATTTTTTTGGGGGGGTCCCCCATTTTAATAGCTAGTAAAGGCTATGTATTCAGCTGGGGGCTGATATTAGTAGCCTGGGAAGCTCCGTGGGTATTACCCCCTTCCCAGGCTTCAAACATCTGCCCCAGCCGTCTGCTTAACCTCCGCTAGAGCCTAAAATTAAGGGGAACCCCACGCCAATTTTTTTAATAATAAATCCTTTACTTTAATACTAAATGACAAGTACAGTAACCAACACTATCACTGTACTTCATATATATGTGACTGACATGTTTCTATCTATCTAATCTATGTGTGAAGCTCTATTCTGTCTGTTATAAATTGTCGGGTACCGCTGCTGAATTGCCGGCCGGCTTTTTTAAAGAGATGGTGCATGAAAACACTATTATTTTTTTTGATAAATCCTTTACGCTAAATGACAAGTACAGTAAGCAACACTGTCACTGTACTTCGTATATATGTGGCTGACATGTTTCTATCTATCTAATCTATGTATGATGCTCTATTCTGTCTGTTATAAATTGTCGGGTACCGCTGCTGAATTGCCGGCCGGCTTTTTTAAAGAGACGGTGCATGAAAACACTATTATTTTTTTTGATAAATCCTTTACGCTAAATGACAAGTACAGTAAGCAGCACTTTCACTGTACTTCGTATATATGTGGCTGACATGTTTATATCTATCTAATCTATGTGTGAAGCTCTATTCTTTCGGTTCTAAATTGTCGGGTACAGGTGTATGCCGCTGCTGAATTGCCGGCTTTTCATGTTTCACTGTTGGCACTGTTCCCATCGATTTGGACAATCACTGTAATGCCACAACCACCATGGCTGTGGCATTACAGTGAGTGGCAGACAATCCCTGCATGATTGGTGCTCTAAATAGCGCCAGACATGCAGGACACGCTTTTGGTGCACGAACAGTTATCGAACATAACCTCGAACAGCCGAATTTTTTGCAAATCGTTCGGGTTCGTCGAACAACTCGAACACCGCCCAAAACAGCTCGAATTTGAGATTGGCGAACAATTCTAGTCGAACACCGCTCATCTCTAATTAAGATCCAAAAAAAAGTATTTCTGGCCCCTGAGACCTGGGCCTTTGTATAGAAATATCTAACAGCAGCAGAAGGCAGAATTGCAATGGAGCCTCTTATGCTATATGCACTGCAGTCTGCTATATTTTACTTGCCTGCCTATATACCCTGCCTGCCTGATATCTCTGCAGATGGATTAGTCCTCAGAAGGACTGTTTGTTAAGATGGATATGTGTAATGTACGGTTTTTCTCCCTATACTACCTAATACACAAGCAAATATCTCCCTGACACAACAGCACCTCTCCCTACTCTGCCTGATTCCGGAGTGACTGTGACGAGCACAGCGGCGTCAGGTCTGATATAAACCTGAGGATGCTGTGCGGCCAGCCAATCACTGTAAATGGAGGAGGAAGAGGTGATGGGCGAGCAACTGTCAGGATATGAAGAGGATTATCATCCCCTCTCTGTTGATCGTGTTTGGCGGGAGGGGACGGAGGTAACAACATCAGAGTTACCCAGCCACCAACACACCATGGGTTTGGACATCCTGGAAGAGCCCGACATATGAGTGCCTTCTTGTTGCACTATCTGCAACCTGATCCCCTTATAGTTATGATTCGAAATAGTGCTGACTACTGGGTTGCCATTTTGTTAGATCCATGTTATAAGAGTAAATTTTGCCAGATGCCTCCTACCCGGGAAAGGGACCCGAGTATGCTGCTGTCACGCCTTGGAGGTTTCATCATGCCCGGCAGCCAGCGTCCTCTCAGAATGTGTCTTCAGCGCTGCTGGTTGTGTCCTGATGGATAAGCGCAGCCGGCTGTCTCTTGATAGTGTAGACTGCCTAACTTTCATCAAGAAGAACAAGTCATGGATCTCCAAGGACTTTTGCACCCCAATCACAGACTGTACAGACTAGGCGATGCTGTAGTTTTTAGTGTGCTGCACTGATCTCGAGAGATTGCAGTCTATGATATGTTTAGTGTAGCTTCTGTACCTGCTGTTGCTGCTGCAGATGTTAACAATCATTTTTGGAAATGTGAACACTCCTGGTTGGGTCTCCATCTGCTGGGTTGGCTGTAGTGGAAGAGGTGTTGGTCCCCATTATAATAGTTACTAGATGGTGGCCCGATTCGAATGCATCGCGTATTCTAGAATATGTATGCAGCCGACCGGGCGCGACTAATCAGTGAAGCAGTGTTTAAATGGGTTGTGCACTACTTTAAATTAACCCCCCAATGTATCCCCTGGGGCCCCTAATGAATTTTGTAATTACATCATGTTGTCAATACTGATTGTGACAACATCGCTGACCACGCACAGCCAGCACGTAATTCCCCCGGCTGCAGCCGGCTCTTGCTTCCGCTTACATCATCACTATTTGCGGCTGCAGCCAGGGGTCTCCTGTTCCTCGTACCACGGTGAATGAAACGTGACAGAAATACGTCACACTGTGACTGATAGAACGTGTTCACTGAACGTGACAGAAGTACATCACTCTCTGACTGACCGTGTTTAGTAAACGTGACTGAACTATGTCGCACTGTGACTAACGGAACGTATTCATTAAACGTGACAGAAATACATCACACACTGTGACTGACAAAACATGTTCAGTACGTCATGGGCAGTTGGTGAGTCACATGACCACATGGGCGGAGTCAGCCCTGCTATCTCCCGACTTGTTCTGAAATCCCGCGTCGCTGATTGGCCGTGGCCGGACCAATCAGTGACGCGGAATTTCCTGGACGGACAGACAGACACAGGTGCAGATATTTTTCTCCACACAGGGGTGCACATGATAAAATCGAGATTAGTTTTCTTACTACCATTGTGTATAAAGCAGGCTACATTTCATCTTTTAATTCTTTAGTGCAAATATTGTTCTACATACAGGGGAAAAAATACTTTTTTTGTTACTAACATGATACAGTAGGGGAGATCTTAGTTTGCAATTGTTTGGAACATATCTAGTATGTTATACAGGCCTCATCCAAACTAAAAAAAAATACTTTATTGTGCTGCTAATGAGATACAGCAAGTCATATTTCACCTTGTCATTTAGTGCCGCTGAAATTCAGATGTGTGCAGAGCTGGTGCTGAGTAAAAAATCTAATTTTTTGTTTGCTAATAGCGTTCTCCTACCATACTATCTGAGCAACATGAGTGGGAAAAAGAGAGGTCGTTGTGGATAGGGGAATAGGTTTGGTGTTCAAGGTATAAGTGGGGTAGGTGGTAATGTTACGGAAAGCACTAGTGAACCAACACCGTCACGTCCTATTGAAAGACAACTGACAACTTCTGTTACTGGTCGGGCTACTCCACTCCCTTTCTTTGGCAGCCACACAGCGATATGCCTTGTTGACGAGGGCGAGAAAGAGCATGTGCTCCAGTGGATGGCAAGCGCTGCTTCAAGTGGCCTCTCCTGCTCTTCCTCCACCTCAACATCACACACAGTACAGTCCACAGAGGTGGCACCCCAATTACCTTTGCTTCCCTTCATGTCACAACTCTCCAACTGCCCAACTGACAGTAGGGAACCATAAATGGGTGTGTCTGCAGATCTGTTCACACATGCTATGCTATGGGCATCAGAAGTGTACTCCAAAGATTCAGAGTCAAGAGGAGGAAATCATCTGAACCGATGTCCCTTTTTTTTTAGGTTAGATTTAGGGCAGGACAAAGTAGGGTTCGGGCAGCTTCCTGACCCTCATCACGAGACGTTAACCCCCGGGGAGGGGGGTGATCCTGATGAGACTCAGATACCTGGGGCTCACACGGACTGTACTGTGCAGTCAGGCCAAGAAGAGGACTCTCAGGGTGAGGAATGGGATAACACATTGGCTGATGATGAGGTTGTAGTTCCCACTTTGTGTGAACCCATAGGCATGCAGCGAAAGATGGGTGAGGATACAGTAGGTGAGGGTACAGTCTGTCATGCAGTGCTATGGTGGAGCAAGGGTTACTTCAGATTGTACGCTTGTCAGAAGAAGTGGATCTTCAGCTTCCTTTTGAAGGTTTCTATGGTACTGTGACCTCTTTTCACATGTAAAGCAGCATGGAATAAATGGTGCTATAATAATAAATAATAATAATTATACTATTTGTACTCTAGGTCAATTGATAGCACTTTCCTGGTGTCTGCCCCTAATTTGATGTGTTTTGGCAGCTTTTGGGCCCATTTGAAAGTGTTGTGTATGTGTTTGGTTTTGCCATCCCATTGAATCCAATGGCATTCGGCTATGTTCAGCGAATATTCTACAAATAAATAGGCGAATAAATCGGCGAATATTGCAAATTCGACGATCATAATCCAAACCAAATATTGAAATATTCTCCCATCTCTATTCACTGGTTTTGCCTAATTTTCTCAGAAAATTCAAATTTTGGCAATTCTCAATACTGCAAAGTCTCTATCTGAAAATAGGTGTATAGCATTTGGTGGATTCCTAGGACTTGATCAAACCACTTTTGAGCTCTTTCATGCAAACACAAGTTTCCACAATAAGTATTTTGTGAGTTTTTCACCTTGCAGATTTTCTGCAGCTTTCTGCACCTATTAGATAAATTAGGTTACTTGCATTTTTTTATTGCATTTTGTGTGCATTGGAATACATGTATTTTTATTGGGTTTTTCATGCTGTTGTTTTTGTCTCCTTTTGATGTGTCATGTTTTAAGGTAAACTGCTTTGCTTTTGACAATTCCTTGCATTTGGCTTTTAATAAATATTAGTGATACAGCATTGCGTGGATTGCAAGCATATGTGTTTTATCCCTGTGGATTTTCCACATCTGATTCAGTTCTATGGGAAAAATCTGCACATAAAACTCATTGTACTAGCAAGAGAAATTGATATATTGCAGATTTCAAACAAGCACTCTAGGTCACCGGCTATGAACTCCAGTCACCTTGTCAGCTTGCGAGAAAGTTCTCACGTAGTGAGCGCTGACATCAGTGAGCTGACCAGAGTGCATTGGCTATGAACTCCACTCACCTTATCGACGTCACCTCTAGGCATTGAAGCTAAATTCTCAGGCTCAGCTCAGTGTCTCCTGGATTCACGGCTGAGCAGTCCCTTCATGCCACCGCTCAGCCATGCAATCCAGATGTAACAGAGTTGGAGCACGTCATGGGACATATGGATTACTGTCGGATAGGTGAGGAATATGCTATTTTATTATTTTTAATTTTATAGTAATAAATAGGTGATAAAGGGTGGGGAGTGTTTCTTTCAAATGTGGCCCCTTCCCAGTCTGAGAATATCAGTCCCAAGCTGTCTGCTCTAGCTTGGCCGGTTGTCAAAAATGGATAGGACCCCATGCAGTTTTTTTTAAATTATTTATTGAATTAATTAAACAAAAATGGCTTCGGACTCCTCTATTTTTGATAACCAGCCGATATAAAGCTGACAGCTGAGGGCTTCAGACCCTAAACTTTACCGTTAGGGATCACCCATCCTTTGTCATGGGTTGATAAATTGGACTATTAAACAGTTATTCAAAAAATTTAAATGTGTCCATTTTATAATGGATTTTTAAAACAATTGCATCCGTGGTAAAATGAAAAGTATGCTAGTTTTGCATCCCAAAATTAAGCATCTGCAGCAGGCCTATGTTTGGGTGGTGTATATAGGTCTAATATTGAACTATTACAACAAAGAAGTATGCAAAAGAAAATTAGAATTTCTAACAATGCACACACTTTGTGAGATAAACAGTTGAATTTTGATTTTTTGATTCTGAGGATTGGCATTTTAAAAAAAAAGTATACACAAGCCTGGGTTTCAGGATTCTTTTTTTACTAGCAAGAGTATTAAACCGCCTTCCTGGTTTGCAATTGCAGTGTATGAAAATTAAAAAAAATATGTTATTAAGGAGCTGTTACTGCAATATATGACAGATCATTGAATTCACAGTCACATAACTATGCAGGTAGAGCACCTCCCTATCTCACTTAACTCTTTGGATTATTATTCACAGACTGATAACAACACCCATTTTCAATGGACATCAACTATAGTGCAGTAGTACAGCATAATCCAATTTTGGCCTTTTTCTGCTTCTACCTGCTATGACCTATTTCTGAGTTGGAAAAGCATAAATTGTGCACTGATTGGCTGCCCTAGACCATGTGATGTGATTGCTACAGGATATTATGGGAAAGCCCAACTAGCTGTGCCTGATGCTATTAGCCTGCTTTGTGACTCTTCTGCAGTGTATGAAATGGAGCTGGGAATGTTGTTTTATTTTTTTTTGGAGAACTGACTTTTAGTCTACTTTCCTGATTCGCAAACTGCTCGACCCTCAGGAAGTTCAACTTAAAGCAAATTCTCTGTGGATCGATTTTGAGCTGATATTTCCTATATGTTCAAAGCTTTATAAATGAATGTTTCCAGGATAATTTACAAAATCCTTTTGGTGAAATCTTCTGAAAAGTTCTCTCAGCTAGAATTTTTTTTCACTCTAAAGTCAGATTTAATCATGAATGTTAGCGATTTAATAGGGTGATTTATCTCAATATTATTATTATTATTATCATTATTATTAATATTATTACCATAATTTAAAATTGGTTCCAAATTGAAAGTCAAAGTAAAAATAATCTAAGGCCTTGTTCAGACTTCAGTGATTTTTCTCATACATAAAAACATGAACTATTGTTCAACAGTGTTTTAGATCCCATTTTTATCAGTGTTTAGTCAGAATGTCACTTTTTATCAATTGTGTTTTATCAGTGATTTTCACTAATAAAAATATTGAAATCAATAAATTGCAAAGCTCCTACTATTCATTAAAATGTTAATCACACACAGCACACAGAATGCACTCGGGTACCATACATATACATTTATACAAATCACATTACTATGCTTTTATACCATGGAACTCCAGTCATGCATACTATATATATGTAATAGTGGGGAAGGACTTAGCCTTCCCTTGGCACTGAGGTAGTTAAAAGAAGTGTTCCTGCAGTTAAACCTCTCTGAACTATTGGTAGGCCAAGCTAAGGGGTTAGCTTCAGTGGTCCAGTCAGTAGAGTAGAGGGGGAACTTAGTACCCTGATCAAGCCCTGAGTGTGGTAGAGCTTGTTCCTGACATAATTCCTTGTGGGTTGCACTGCAGTACCTGTAATCAGCCACAAGATGCCACTGTCCTGGGTGCAGATGTCAGGTTGAATCTGCTAGCAGTGTTACAGGCAGTGATGGGGTTAATGTTGTGTTATGACAGTCTACAGAGGGTGGGCACTTTAGGTAAATCCCTGCTTTGCTTCCAGAAGCAGGAAGAGATATTCCTTAAGAGATAGGACAGTGAACCGTATGGGCAGCCTGAATATATGGTGGCTGCTAGGGTAGACGGGAGCTCCATACCCTCAGACAGTGGGATCACCAGTGTGAAAGTCTCCCTACGCAAGAGCAAGAGTCCTGTTAGCCGGCCGGAGAAACTCAAAGGAAGTATTGAGAACCCGGGGCACTTCTAGTCTGCAGGAAGCAGAGGAAGATAAATAGGACTCCAGGCTAAGACGTGGGGAAGAGATCAAATTCGTAACACTGTTGATATTGCAGAAGAGTCTCTTGGGCTAGAGATTAGAGTCACAGAGATGTTTCACTTAAAGAGGGAGCCAGGGCTGAAGATGTTGCCAGCGCCTGTGAGAGAGATAATAACCTGTCGGGCCTTATCCATTATATCTGCCTGTAAATACTGTACATATTCCTCTTCCCCAAGTAAAGTCCAAGTTATGGTTAAGAACCTTGTGTCCTCTGAATTTATTGCTGCCCTGGTCCCAGAAGAGAAATGCCTGGAGACAGCCGCGATCGGATGGTTTGAAGTAAGTGGAGAGCACCACATACACAGCCACACATCAGAGGGAGGACACAAATTGTCTGTATGGTGCCAGAGCGAGAGGGGGCTACAGCTCGCCCACGACTACCTCGCGGGGGCACCTTACATATACACTCAAAAAATGTACATACACAGCTGATATATGAGCTATGATTATTCTAACTGCTTGACATACAACTCATGAAGACATAAAACTCATGTAAGTATAGTAATTATTCATGCAACTATAACGTCTATCTTGGGACAGAGGAGCCCATTTTTTATTATCCCCATCAGTCTTTAAATGAGTTGTCCAGCATTAGGCTACAGGTCTGCAGTCACTCTATGTGCCAGTGCTGGAAATGGCAGGCACACGACCGCAAGTATGCGATTTTCATACATACAGTCACATGCCGATTAGACGTGCACCGACTCGCTCAATGCAAGTGTATTGAGTAAGGCCAATCAAGTCTATTTGGAATGTGTCCAGAAGTATGTAAATCACATACTTGCAGTCACATGCCTGTAGCTCCTGGCGCTGGCATCGGAGAATCCTTACAGCGAGCACAGTTATATAGAGTAATACTTACATGAATCAATAGTGTTTCCTTTAGGCCACATTCACACTTTCAGTATTTGGTCATTATTTTACCTCAGTATTTGTAAGATAAAATCAGGAGTGGAACAATCAGAGAAAAAGTATAATAGGAACACGGCACCACTTCTATATGTTTCACCCACTCCTGGTTTTGACTTACAAATACTGATGTAAAATACTGACCAAATGCTGAATGTGTGAAGGTGGCCTTATCTCTCTTCTGCTTTTGTTTATTAATAGTGATGAGTGAATGTGCTCGCAACTACTCGGTATTCGCCCGAGCATCACGGTGCTCGACAAGCTCAGAGCTCGGCGAGTATTTCCGGGTTGCTCTGGGGGGAGCTAGGGTGCCCGCCCTCTATGTTTGGCGCTTTTTAGAGTGCCAATGAACATGCAGGGATTGCTTGCCATGCACTGTAATGCTGTAGCCATGTTGCTTGTGGCATTACAGTGATTGGCTGGTCGCACAGTATCATCGGGTGACGCTAGGCTCATCACAATCTACCCCGAAAACAGGCAGATTAGGGAGAGCTGCTGCTGAGTCAGGGAGAGATTTGATTGTTTATAGTTAGAATAGGTATTCCACAGAATATCTATATATCCATCTGAACTAACAGTCCTTCTGAGGACTAATCCAGCTGCATATATTCAGTGATGATAGCAGGAGTTAGGCAGGCAGGGTTTGTGACAGACTGCAGTGCATATAGCACAAGAGGGTCCATTGCACATTCTGTCTGCTGCTGTTACAGTTATTTGTAGGCACAGCCCAAGATATCAGGGGCCAGGGACAATGTTTTTATCTTTATCCTGGTTAATTGCTTAAAATGCAAGGCAGGCAGGGTATGTGGCAGACTGCAGTGCATACAGCACAAGAGGATCCATTGCATGTTCTGACTGCTGCTGTTACAGATATTTGTAGACATAGCCCCAGGTATGAGGGGGCAGGGCTAATTTTTTTTTATCTTAATCCTAATTATCTGCTTAAAAAGCAATCCGGAGTACACCATCTTTCTGCTCCATTTGCTAGTTAGAACTGCAGAAAACAGCCAGATCTTTTCCATGTTACAGAGATACAAATCCAGAAATTTGAAGTGAACGTGGAAAATATTGACCTCCATTTCCATTTTGTTGCAGTGTGAAGCTATTCACACGAGGTCGCTGTGAAGAATAGTTTTGGTAAGCTAAAGGCCCACTTTTTAAAACTGTGGTTCTATGTCAGACGTATCACATATAACTCCGTTCCAAATTCAGTCATTTCTGACCTCCATTTCCATTTTGTTGCAGTGTGTCTGTGAAACTATTCACACAAGGTCGATGTGAAGAATAGTATTAGTAAACTACAGGCCGACTTTTTAAAACCGTGGTTCTCTGTCAGACATATCACATATGACTGCATTCCAAATTCAGTCATTTGTAGTGAACGTGGAAAATATTGTCCTCCATTTACAGTTTGTAGTAGTGTGTCAGTGTACACCATTTTACAGCTCCATTTGCTTGTTTGCAGAATACAGACACATTTTTTTTGTTTTATTAACATTACTGTATTGTGGAAGCAGAGGAACTTTTTTCAATGATTAGACACACGTGATCCATATGACTGCCGTAATAATACAGAAATTTTGTGGCGTATGCCAAATATTCCACTCCATTTAAAGTCAGCCACCTGTGTTTTGTTGAAGCAATTGACACTTGGTCGCTGACAGATATCATACTATTAGGCGACTGAATGAAACCATGGCCATCAGACCTTATCCCATTTGTCTGCCCTAATAATCCAGCAATTTTTGTGAGCGTGTCAAATATTACACTCCATTTAAAGAATTGCAGTTGTGGGTTCAAACCTATTCCCAGTTGGCCTCTGACAAATAGCATATCTGTGAACAATATTGTCAGAACATACAAAAATCAAGCTAAAATGGAAAAAAAATTAGGAAACATTCTTTCCAGGGTAATGACTTGTATATAAGGCCAAAGAATTATAAAAAATAAAGTTATGAACTGTGGGAGACATTTATGCGACCAGAATGAACACTCATTTGTAGCTGGTGATGATACCACCTAGCAGCACCTGTCCCTATTGTAAATGTATCTAATCAGCAGCACGCAGTATAAGGCAATAATACCTGGGTGGATCGGTATAATACGCTATCCATACTACGATACCTCACCCGTAAAAAAAATTTCAGATAAGACAGTTAATATTCTAGAATATAGAATCTATTTGAATTGTCCTTCCCATTATTAAGGAGTGTGCCTCCTATACTGTTATTGTAAATGCAGCAATTTCAAGGGCTGCCAAAAATTAGGACGAACTCCAATACACATTTGAAGAGACGTAAAAAATAAATAAATAAAAAAATAAAAACACAGTAGGATCTTTCTTTAGTGTAAAAACCAGACTCGCTAATGTAACCTCAATGTAATCACATTGTTCAGTTCCTGCACCTCCTACTCCTCTTGTTCAGCCTCCATCTCCGAAATGACCACATCAGTCACAAGCTGGAAGCACTGCAGCACTGCCTTGGCCAAGTGGCAACAGGCTGTTCTGAAGATAATATGCTTAATGATTAGGTGACAAACCGCCCACCGCTGCAGAGTTGTTGAAAGCTGTAACATAGCAGCCTGATCTGTGGCTCTCAGAGCTGAACATACAATCAGCATGGTTGTGTGTGACAATGGCCGGAATCTGGTGGCGGTAAAATGACAGCCGGAGTAGATATGGTTTTCCTCTATGCCAGTCCTTTCACCGAGCTAAAGACTATGGCTGTGGTGAAATACAAATCTCACTGAGAAGCAGTGTCAGACTGAAGAATATTGGGCCCACCAGAAGATTTGATTCTGAAGGCCCACTTTCTCCCAGGCTCAAGAGCCCAATAGCAGCTGCAAAGTTTGCGCTATCATGAACTCTCCTGATGGAGAAGCCAGGGCCCACCGGAGAAGTCTCCGGTTCTCTGGTGGGCCTGTCCAACCCTGCCGAGAAGCAGCCCTGGCTAAAAAAAGTCTGTAGTAAGGTTCCTGGACTCTCTGTGGCTGCTCTTTTACTGTGGACTGGCTAGAGCAATCTATAAGTTTGCAATCTATAAGATCACTTCACTGGCTCCTCATTAGCCAGAGACTTCAGTTCAAAACTGTAACCATGACATGCAAAGCCATCCACGACCTGTCTCCTCCATAAATAGTGGTGGGTGGGGACTGAGTATGGACAACCGGCACCAGCCATGAGGTTGTGGAAAGCTTCCACCTCCACGAGCCTAAAAGGCAACATTTCAAGTGCAAGCAAACAATCCAGAAATGTAGCAGTTTAGTATTGCGGCCTGTGGGTGGGTGGTTGGCTGCATACTTGTGCTTGCATTCCAAGTAACACAAAGCTAAGGAGATGGATGATTTGACCATAATGAATTATTTGGTCGTTGTCTAGGAGACTGAATACAATACTAACCCAGTGATTCGTCAGTGTGATGTACCGTCCCTGGCCACATTCACTTGTCCCCGTGTTTGTGGTTAGGCGGTCCTTCCCACCTAAGTGCACTGGGGAGGGCACGGGTAATGTTCTAGGACCCGCGCTTGTGGAAGGTGGAGACGATACCGGGAGAAATAGTTGCGGCTGGGGACCGAGTATGGACACCTGACAGCCACCGCCATGAGGTTGTGGAAAGCTTCCGCCTCCTAAAAGGCAACGTTTCAAGTACAAGCAAGCAGTCCAGAAATGTGGCAGTTTAGTATTGCGGCCTGTGGGTGGGTAGGTGGTTGGCTGCATACTTGCGCTTGTATTTCAAGGACTGTGGTGGGGACAACTGAACGCTGCCAAGGGACAAGGATGTGGACGGTGATGGTTGCAAGTCTGCAATGACAGGTGCAGGGCAGGAGGCATCTTCACATGCTCCATGGACAGGGGATTGGCCTGCACGCACAACAGCGGAAGAGGCAGTAGTGTTACCCGCAGACACTGTTTCTGGACCTTGGTGTTTGACCAAGCTAGTTGGGTGCTTTGCTGTCATCTGTCTGAGCATGCTAGTGGTGGTCAGGCTGGTAGTTTTGGTGCTCTTGCTGATGCTGGCCTGGCAGATATTGCAAATGGACTTTTAGGGATTATCTGAACAGTCTTTAAAAAGAACCAGACTCGGAAAGAACTAACAGTAGTACTGGCAACTTCAGTCTTGTTGGTGTAACGGGGAGCAGTTGTCCACCTTGTGTCTGTGGCCACCACACTGCTTGTTCCTGCCTGTTGTGGTGCTACACCTCCCTTCCCCTGTGTGCTGCTGTCTTCACTCTGCATGTCCCCTTGCCAGGTTGGGTCAGTGACTTTATCGTCCACAGCTTCATCTTCCACTTCCGCACCCTGGTCCGCCTCCTGACTTTCTGTCCAATGTGTCTCATCATTATCCACCTCTTGCAACAGTAATTGCACTTTCCCATTGTCACTTTCGGGTGACCATGGCTGCTCAAATCGCTATATGCGATCATGTGTTGCCCTGCTCGAAGCTGGCTGGCCGAGAGGCCCGAATCTATCCATGGAAAAGTGAACAGCTCTTGGGGTAACCCTGGACTCTAGCCTCTCCTTCAAACCACATATCCAAGTTTTTTCCACTTCCAAGCAGACCAAGCGAGAGGCCAGAATCTATAAATGGAAAGATGAACAAAACATCTCAGTGTCCAAGTGTGGGATCAGTTGTCTCAGGGCATTCGAAATGGTGGGAGGAAGGAGGATCAGGGTGAGGAAGATGCTGACTCCAAGTAAAAAAATCTCTTGGATCTGCACATTCCTCAACCAAGAATCTACAAAAACACTAGTGCGCGCCCTTATCATCTCCCTTCTCGACGACTGCAACCTCCTCCAGTGTGGCCTCCCTTCTAACACTCGCATTCTTCCAATCTATCCTAAACTCTGTTGCCCTACTAATCGACCTGTCCCCTTGCAATTTCCTGGCCTCTCCTTTCTGTCTATCCCTTCACTGGCTCCCCATTGCCCAGAGACTCCAGCTCAAAACCTTTACCTTGGCATGCAAAGCCATCCCCAACCTGTCTCCTCCATACATCTGTGACCTAGTCTCCTGGTACTTACCTGCACGCAACCTCCGATTCTCACAAGATCTCCTTTTCTACTCCACTCAAATCTCCTCTTCCCACAATCGCATGCAAGATTTTTCCAGTGCATCCCCCCTTCTCTGGAACTCTCTACCCCACCATTTCTGACTCTCGCCTACTGTTGAAATTTTCAAAAAGCACCTGAAGACCCACCTCTTTCGACATGCGTACAACCTGCAGTAACCCTCGCTCCACCATACCGCTGCACAACCAGCTCTATCTTCACCAACTCTATCCTCACCCATCCCTTGTAGACTCTGAGCCCTCACGGGCAGGATCCTCTCCTCTCCTATACCAGTCGCTGTCACATTTTTGTTCAAAATTATTGTAATTGTTTTTGCGATGTATACCCCTTGGACAAGGTCCAGTCTCAGACTCACATCTACTGAGACTGGACCATGTGGAACACAGGGTGGTGGTGATGGCGGCAAACTGACTGGAAGCTTTATCTGCTATCCAACCGCAACCTTTTCACACTGCTCTGGCTTCAATAGTGGTGTTCCACGGCCCCCTAGAAATTGGGACCTCAAGGTAGTTCGACATGATGTGGGTGTTTGTTGTGCTCCCTCAGCAGGCACAATTTCATCTTTCCCATGGCCTCTGCGTGCACTATCACCATCAGCATCATGTCCACTTCCCCGTCCCTTGCCACACACCTTGCCCATTTTAAATGGAGTTTAATATTTGTCACGTTGCCAAAAATGTCTGTATTATTACTGCAGTAATATAGGATCACGTCTGATGAGATGACCACAATTTAAGGCAGTGACCTGGGAGTCAGAGATGCTTCCAGGGGTCTTCCCATGCTGTTTCCATGTCTTTTCAGCACTGTATGAATGTGTCTGATTATGTCTCATGCACCACATGGCCAGATAAGGTAGTAAATTGTTAAAATGACTTTTACCGGTGAATGCATTTTTCACAGCTGAAAACAATACAAAAATGCATTCAAAAACCCTACGTGTGAACATAGCCCAATGTGTGGAGGAGCATTTTTGTTTTTGGTTATTTATTTTGCCTTATATACAAGTCATTACCCTGGAAATTATGTTCCTTAACATTTTTCTCAGGAAAATCCATTTTGGGTTTGTTTTAGTATGTTTTATTGTGAGTCTGTAAAGTGGCGTAATACCTCTGACAACATTGTTGACAGCAGTGACCTGGGAGTCAGAGATGCTTCCAGGGGTCTTCCCCATGCTGTTCCCATGTCATTTGAGCACTGTTCTCATCGATTTGGGCAATTTGTAGGCCCTCTGCAGGCCGCCGGGGGGGGGGGCCGCTGGAAAAATGCTCAAGTTTCCCATAGACTTAAATTGGGTTTGTTGCTTGGATCGCCCACTCGAGCATTCCGATTTACTCGACCTGAGCAATGAGTACCTGAGCATTTTAGGGCTCGCTCATCACTATTAATTAATATTGCAATGCATTTAAAAGGAGGACTTAACACTCACAGGCATGAGGTGTGAGCTGCTTGGACTCATACAATCACAAAGAATACCTCAGAATGCTGTACATACATAATACCCTTGATAACATGCAATGATTAAATATTCAAAAAGCTGCAAATTGTAATTACGGTATGTGAATGGGTAAAACCTTAGAAGATTTGGGCTAATGTGATTAATAAGAAAACAGAATGAGCTGCACAGCAGACAGGGCGTTCTTGCTTCCAATATTCTTTACTGTAATATATCAAGCAGAAAAAGGAATTCTGTTAGTTTCCAGAATCATTTAAAACAACATTTTTTCTTAATTCAGGAATGCTGGCTCCTGGACTACATTTTATTCTCAGAGCCTATTATTTTCCACTGTTTATGCTAGTAACCCACTAATGTTCAAACTCATGGGAAAAGTCTCCTGGATAGCTTTCTGTTTCTACATAGTGATAAGTTACAACAAAAACACTGACATGGTAAATCTGAGATGAAGGAATTAGGACATTACCTGATTCCATCTGATAGGGAGCAAATAATGCTGGGCTTATAGTCAGAAGAGTTCACAATGCCCACATTCCTCCATGGAGTACGTATTTCACGAAAAAAAATATGAAATGATTACAAGACATGAAAGGAATAAAACAAAGATTTAAACAGATTTTAGCCTCTGCAATTGAGTTTAAAAAATGATGGGAAAACATAAGATTTGGGAAACATTCATGTCTCATTTCCAGCAACTATTTCTAATGCATCAGATAGTGCCAATTCTCTTACTGGATTTTACAGCTGAGCAATAGTCTTTTATGAAGAAATGCAGCCGAACAACGTATGCTCATAAGCTTTGTTCACACCATGTTTTTTAATTCTTTTGAGGCATATATCTTTTTGTTCTTTTTTCCTACCTGCTGTATTTTAAGTATTCTGTACAAATATATATGTCTGCCCATTTACTTTCAAGTGGTTTTCTATTTTTAAAGGGGTCTTCCCACAAACAAAAGTTAATTTTATTCACTAGATCTTAGAATAATAATAATTTCCACAATAGAAAGTGATTAAATAAAATGTTCCTGTGCTGAGATAATCTTATAAATGTGCCCCTGCTGTGTACTGTGTAATGGCCGTGTCTCACCATACAGGAATATGATCTGATCATACCACAGCTTTTGGGCAGTGGAGGAAGCAAAAGAGTATACAGACATTAAAGCAGGGGATCGCAGCTGATTCTTTTTGTTAGACAAAACATTTCTCTACCTGCTTTTAAGCAATGTTTTACATCACAGACTCAGCTGTGATCCCCTGCTGTAATGTCTGCATACTCTTTTGCTTCCCCCCTGCCCAGGAGCTGTGGTACAATCAGACTATGTTTCTGTACGGTCAGAAACATCCATTACACAGTACACAGCAGGGGCACATTTATAGGATTATTATGCGATTACCGTACATGTGCCCTCCACAGACAACCACTTGACTCAGCAGCACGTGCCATCTACATCGGCTGACCTACCAAGCCCAGTGATTACCTGCAGCGTTTACATGTGTTTTAATTGTGACATCATTGCTGCAGCTTGTAAACAATCACAGGGAAAGCAGGAAAGAGTTGTCACTTGAGCAGGGGAAGGTGAACAACACTGAATGTATAATTTTAACTAGGTAAAGCCAATGGGATGAAGAAATTTGAAAAGGGGAAAACCCCTTTAATTTTTCAATATTTCTGTGGAACTCCACCAGGCACAAGCCATGTCTAAGGATGAGAGAACCCGAATGGTAAAGGTAAGGGTCTGGAACCGAACCGCGAACACAGATTTTTTACTGTACGTCCGGTTTCCTGTTCGGGTTTTCCATTCTAATAAAGCTTGTTGAAAGTCTGCAGTGCAGCTAATCAACAAGCTTTTAGGTTGTGGGCACTTCCTGTGCCATCACAGCCATTACAAATATTGGCATGGCTGTGATTGGCCGGCGCACCATGTGACCTGCGCTATATAGAGGCCGGATCACTAGTGCCGCAGCCATTCTGCTCTTATTAGTGTAGGGATAGGATGCAGCTGGAGTAAGGGACAGATTCTGACTGTGCACTCTGCAAAAAAGCTACTGTCTGTACTCTGCAACCCATATCTGTGGGAGTACTGTGCCAAAAGTCGCTGTGTGTATTTTGCAACCCATATCTGTGGCAGTACTGTACCTTTAAGCCGCTGTGCATACACTGCAACCTCGACTGTGAGAGTACTGTGCCTTTAAGCCGCTCTGAGTACTCTGCACCCCCCTGCCTATGAGAGTATTGTTCCTTTAAGCGCCTGAGTGTACTCTGCACCCCCCCGCCTGTGGAAGTACTGTTCCTTTAAACCATTGTGTGTTTTCTAGTAGTCTGAGAAATAAATAATTGGCATTAGCCATTTTGTTGCCATTTGTAAGCCAAAGAAATAATTTTTCAGGACTGCTTTTTTTTTCAATTAGCATTGCAAATAAATAACTGGCATGAGCCATCTCGTTTCCATTTGTAGGCCAAAGAAATAATTTTTCTGGTCTGCTGTGTGTTTTCTAGTACTTTTGAAAACAAATAATTGACATCAGCCATCTCATTGCCATTTGTAAGCCAAAGATATAATTTTTCAGGACTGATGTGTGTTTTTTAGTAGTCTGGGAAATAAATAATTGGCATCAGCCATCTTGTTGCCATTTTTAGGCCAAAGAAATAATTTTTCTGGATGGCTGTGTGTTTTCTAGCACTGTTGCAAACAAATAAATCTACTCTTCTGCCATCTCTTTGAGAGTAGCGTGCAGAAAAACCACTTCTAAAAATGAGGAGAGCATCAAATAGCTGACAAGGCTGTGGTGGTGCGGGTGTAGTTGCTGATTGTGGTGGTGGTGGTGTAGCTGTTGCAGGGAGAGAACGTGGTCATTCTGTACCTGTTACGTGCCCAAACACAACACCTTCCTCTGGTGCACACAGGCAACAGGATGTTATGCATCCTTTCACAGGCCCGAATACTGCTGCACGAATGGTGAGGCCACAAGATGTTGAAAAGGTGCTAGATTGGATTGGTGAGAGTAGCTCCAGTTCCTTCACATTATTTTCCACCCGGTACACTGCAGAAAGTGCACAGTTAGCACCTGAGGACCATGGTCATCCAGCTTCCACCTCATCCCATTGCAAATCAGCCAAGCAGTCTGAGCTCCAATACATGCAGCAGTCTTTTCTGCATTTTGATGAGTCCACTGACTGTGGTTCCCTGATCCATTCACCTGGCCCTGCCCCAGAAATGGAAGAGACAAGGGAGCGCTAGGGCACACGGCCAGTGGACCACCGCAGCACGTCAGATGATGACGAAACTCAGTTCCAACTGTGTTTTTCTGCAGTGTGCAGACTGGCACAGAGGGCAAGGTTGAAGAGTTGTAACAGTAATTTGTTAGTTTATGTTGTGCTCATTCTATGTTCCTTGAAGTCAGTTCCCTAAAAAAGAAAAAAACAAACAAAAAAAAAACAGTGTTAGATTACTCCTTGCTTGCTTCTTCCACCCATACCGCCGTATCCACTTCTTCCTCCACTTGGACCTACGCCTTGTAGTTCTAGATAGCTATTTTTATATTTTTTTAAATCTGGGTTGTTGTACATCAGTTCCACAAAAAAAATTAAAATAAAAACACTTAAAAAAAACACAAAAAAAAAAAATCAGAGTGTTGGATTGCTTCTCCTGTGCATCTTCCACCTATACCACCATGTCCACCTCTTCTCCAACTTGGACCAATGCCTCCTCATTCTAGATTGCTAGTTTTAGTTTTATAAATTCTAGGTTGTTTTAAGACTGTTTTAAATAAAAAAATAAACAGTATATATAAAAAAAAAATATTGTTAGGTTACTCCTTCCTTGACTTTTTATTAAATTATTCTACTCACTTCTAAAGTGCCATTAATTCCACAGCACTTTACAGACATTATCAGCACCGTCCCCATTGGGGCTTACAATCTAAATTCCCTATCAGCATGTCTTTGGAGTGTGGGAGGAAACCCAGGCAAACAAGGGGAGAACACATAAACTCCTTGCAGATGTTGTCCTTGGTTGCATTTGAACCCAGGACCCCATCGCTGCAAGGCTGCAGTGATGACCACTGAGCCACCATGCTACCCTGCCTCTTCCACCATGTCCACCTCCTCCTCCACATGGACCTGTTCCTCCTAGTTCAAGATTCTTGTTTTAATCTGCTCTGGTTAGCTATAGTGAGGGATAGTATTAGGTTTTGCGGGTGTGCAGTTTTACAAAAACATTGTGTTCTCTGCACCCATGTCTGTGATAGTACCGTTTTTACCCAAAAGTTTTCATAATCTTCACCTGTGTCAGTATGAGAGATGCGCGTCTAAACATATTTTTATACTCTTATGCAACCATGTGATAGTACTGTGCCAAAACCTGATATGTAATTCTTTAACACATATCTGTAGGAGTACTGTGCCAAAAGCCGCTGTGTGTACTCTGCAACCATATCTGTGATAGTACTGTGCCAAAAGCTACTATATGTATTCTTTAACACATATCTGTAGGAGTACTGTGCCAAAAGCCACTGTGTGTATTCTTTAACCCATATCTGTGGGAGCACTGTGCCTAAAGCCACTGTGTGTATTCTTTAACCCATATCTGTGAGAGTATTGTTCCAAAAGCCGCTGTGTGTATTCTGCACCCTCGCCTGTGGGAGTACTGTGCCTTTAAGCTGCTGTGTCTACTCTGAGCCCTGCCTGTGGAAATACTCTGCCGCATTGTCTATGTGTGAAATGTGCTATCAGCTTCTGTTGGGGTACTGTACCCTATGCTCTGTGGGTGAAATTTGCTATCAGCTTCTGTGGGGGATGTGAAAACATGCTATGTGGGTGAAATTTGGTATCAGCTTCTGTGGGGGTACTGTGCCCCTTGCTCTGTGAGTAAAAATTGTGCCCCATGCTCTGTGAGTAAAAATTGTTATCTGCTTCTGTGGGGGAAATGCGAAAATATGCTCTGTGGGTGAAATCTGGTATCAGCTTCTGTGAGGATACTGTGCCCCATGCTTTGTGGGTGAAATTTATTATCAGCTTCTGCGGGAGAAATGTGAAAACATGCTCTGTTTGTGGAATTTGTTATCAGGTTCTGTGGGGGTACTGTGCTCCATGCTCTGTAGGTGAAATTTGTTATCAGTGTCTGTTGGGGTACTGTGCCTCTGTGTACTCTGCTGCTATGTCTGTACTCTGCTGCTATGTCTGTACTGTGCCTTTGTGTACTCTGCTGCTATGTCTGTACGATTATTAATTACAGGGCCTCTAAATTGTCATGGATAGCTATTTTGTCGCGCTACATCAACTGCTAAGTTAAGAAATGGTTAATTTGCTTTACTGCTGCCTTCCTTGGGTATGGTACCCATTTATCAGGTTGCCTCTCTGGAATACAACCTTGATTCTCAGTTACCCGTGTGTACTCTACAACCCTGCCTGTGGGGGAACTGTGCCCCATGCTCTGCTGATGAAATTTGTTATCAGCTTCTGTGGGGGTACTGTGCCCTATGTTCTGTGGGTGAAATTTGTAAGCTGCTTTTGTTGGGGTACTGTGCTACCCTAATTAATAATGCTATATGATTGACTCATATTATGCAGCTACTCTAATTACTTAGGCCTGCTATATGATTGCACTGTGCACTTTATTAGGTTATACCATTAGAGGGATTTCTTGATTATTAGACTTTGGGCAGTTTAAGTGGCATGAGACATAGCACTATTATTCTCCCCTATCTGAGGGTGAGATTACTATATGGTTCTACCTACAGTCATGGCCAAAAGTATTGAGAATGAGACAAATAGTAATTTTTCCAAAGTTTACTGCTTCATTTTTGTAATGGCAATTTGCATATACTCCTGAATGTCAAAGAGTGATCAGCTTAACAGCAATTACTGTACTTGCAAAGTCAATATTTGCCCAGAAAATTAACTTTAACCCCCAAAACACATTTCAACATCATTGCAGTCCTGCCTTAAAAGGAGCAGCTAACATTGTTTTAGTGATTGATCAATTAACACAGGTGTGGGTGTTGATGAGGACAGGGCTGGCAATCAATCAGTCATGATTAAGCAAGAATGACATCACTGGACACTTTAAAAGGAGGCTGGTTCTTGGTATCATTGTTTCTCTTCAGTTAGCCATGGTTATCTCTAAAGAAACACGTGCAGCCATCATTGCACTGCACAAAAATGGCCTAACAGGGAAGAGTATCGCAGCTACAAAGATTGCACCTCAGTCAACAATCTATCGCATCATCAAAAACTTCAAGGAGAGAGCTTCCATTGTTGTCAAAAAGGCTCCAGGGCGCCCAAGAAAGACCAGCAAGCGCCAGGACCGTATCTTAAAACTGTTTCAGCTGCGGGATCGGACTACCAGCAGTGCCGAGCTTGCTCAGGAATGGCAGCAGGCTGGTGTGAGTGCATCTGCATGCATTGTGAGGCGGAGACTCTTTGAGCAAGGGCTAGTTTCAAGGAGGGCAGCAAAGAAGCCACTTCTCTCCAGAAAAAACATCAGGGACCGACTGATATTCTGCAAAAGGTACAGGGAGTGGACTGCTGAGGACTGGGGCAAAGTCATTTTCTCTGATGAATCCCCTTTTCGATTGTTTGGGACATCTGGAAAACAGCTTATTCGGAGAAGAAGAGGTGAGCGCTACCACCAGTCTTGTCTCATGCCAACTGTAAAGCATCCTGAAACCATTCATGTGTGGGGTTGCTTCTCAGCCAAGGGAATCGGCTCACTCACAGTCTTGCCTAAAAACACAGCCATGAATAAAGAATGGTACCAGAATGTCCTCCAAGAGCAACTTCTCCCAACCGTCCAAGAGCAGTTTGGCGCCCAACAATGCCTTTTCCAGCATGATAGAGCACCTTGCCATAAAGCAAAGGTGATAACAAAATGGCTCATGGAACAAAACATAGAGATTTTGGGTCCATGGCCTGGAAACTCCCCAGATCTTAATCCCATTGAGAACTTGTGGTCAATCATCAAGAGATGGGTGGACCAACAAAAACCAACAAATTCTGGCAAAATGCAAGCATTGATTATGCAAGAATGGACTGCTATCAGTCAGGATTTGGTCCAAAAGTTGATTGAGAGCATGCCAGGGAGAATTACAGAGGTCTTGAAGAAGAAGGGGCAACACTGCAAATATTGACTTGCTGCATTAACTCATTCGAACTGTCAATATAACCTATTGGTACTCATAATATGATTGCAATTATATTTCTGTATGTGATATAAACATCAGACAAACGCTAATAAAAACCAGAGGCCAGCAGATCATGTGAAAATATAATTTTGGTGTCATTCTCAAAACTTTTGGCCATGACTGTAGATATTATTTAACATTAGAGATAGCAGTGGATAACTAATTTTTTGACACATTGTGATATACAACAGCTTGCTTTTCCTGATTAATATATATATACCCACTTTGCCATTAAGATTGTGTATTTTTAGTGTCTTCCCCTTTTCTGGAAGTTCCCCTTTGATGCCTTATTTTTATTGTGGTTTTTTTTTTTGTATTTTATAATTTTTATTGATAAACTATGTATTTTATATTGAGCTAGAGTCTCTTTAATCCCTCAGCCCTCATTGTGGCTAATAGGGATCTTGGGTATAGTGTATTGCACTTAGATAGTGATGGACAACCCGCCTAATCTAATAGTATGGGTGTCACTAATAGGCTGTAAGCCAGACACTGTGAAATATCTGCGTGTTACCAACGCCCTATACAAGCTTTTTTTGTGTGCAATCCTAATACTAAGCAATCACCCCCTCCATGAACTGGTAGGCTGTCTCATCACTCATCAGTATTTTGCACCCATTTTGCCGCCATCTTTGTTACATGGGTTTGCTGCATCCCGATAGTGCATTAGTCCTGAGATCTAGGCAGGTAAACACTGCTGCTGTTTCTTGCTGTGTTAATACTAGAGATGAGCGTTGTTCGACTCGAACTGTTCGCCAATCTCAAATTCGAACTGTTTTGGGGGGTGTTCGAGCCGTTCGGCGAACACAAACGATTTGAAAAATATTCGGCTGTTCGAGGTTATGTTCGATAACTGTTCGTGCACCAAAATCATAACTGGATTTTTTCTCAGTAATGATGAAAATTAATGTTAATACGCAGTTTGAGTGTACAGCGGGGCGGGGGGAGGGGCAGGGGATGGAACTCTGCAGGAATAATGAAGATCTCCATTTTTTTTTTCTCTCTCCCTCATTTACAGTGGGGAGGTGCAATCTGTCAGCCTATCAGCAGCGCACACACGGAGCGAAGTGCTTTTTTTCACACAAGCAAGGGCATGTGTCATTGGCACTGTATGTCACATGTCCTTGCCCTATAAGATCCAGCCATTTTCCCCATCACCACCATTTTCTCACTGCTGCAGCTGCGTGTTAGACGGCACCGCTGTTGCTGTGTGCGCTATACCTTGTTAATTTCAAGCCAATTTTCGCACAAATCAACAGATAGCTTTGGAGTAGGGAATAGTTGTGATTCCAGTCCTTTTAAGGACTAGGTTACAGCATTTCCTACAACTTTTATCAGGCAGGTCTGTGCTCTTAAATAGATAGGTTGGGAGTAAAGACTAATTGTAATTGCAGTCCTTTTCAGGACTAAGTTACATCAGTTCCTATCAGTTTTTGCCAGGCAGGTCTGTGCCAGTGCTGTGCAAATTTTTTTCACAGCATTTGGCTAAATCTAGCAAAGCTAATCCTTTTTGGCCTATTGCAGAGTGTGTTAGTCAGTGGAGTAGCCTATATGTGTTGCAAGCTACACCACCTGTGTATAGAATACCAATTTTTTTACTGCACCTAGTGAAGTAAAACCTTTTGGGCATAGCATCATTCTATTAGTCCATCTATACTGACCTCCATCAGGTTGCAAATTGAATATAATATTTTTCTGCATCTAGCTCTGAAAAAATATTTGGCCTTCTAGCAGTGTGTAGGACTTGTTCTATTAGTCCATCTATACTGACCTCCATCAGGTTGCAAACTTAATATAATTTTTTTCTGCATCTACCTCTGAAAAAATATTTGGGCTTTTAGCTGTGTGTGGGACTTGTTTTATTAGTCCATCTATACAGACCTCCATCAGGTTGCAAATTGAATATAATGTTTTTCTGCATCTAGCTCTGAAAAAATATTTGGCCTTCTAGCAGTGTGTGGGAGTTGTTCTATTAGTCCATCTATACTGACCTCCATCAGATTGCAAACTGAATATAATTTTTTTCTGCATCTACCTCTGAAAAAATATTTGGGCTTCTAGCTGTGTGTGGGACTTGGTCTATTAGTCCATCTATACTGACCTCCATCAGGTTGCAAATTGAATATAATATTTTTCTGCATCTAGCTCTGAAAAAATATTTGGCCTTCTATCAGTGTGTGGGACTTGTTCTATTAGTCCATCTATACTAACCTCCATCAGGTTGCAAACTGAATATAATTTTTTTCTGCATCTAACCCAGACAATAGTTTTGGCCTAATACCACAGTTTGGCCACTGAGCTCTGCTCGGTTCCCATCACTTGTTTTTTTTGCGCAAACAACTCCAGAGTTGTGAATTAGTTAACCACCAAAATGAGTGCAAAAAGGCCTGCTGCTGGTGGAAAGGGGAATAGGCATGTTGGGAAGGGGAAAAATGGTTGTGTCCATGGAGTTGGTGTTAAAGCAACAGTAACATCTGCAGAAGAAAGACCATCTTCCAGCAAAACTAAAATGTCTACTTCTTTTAGCGGACAATGTGATAAGATCCCTTTCTTACGGCCACGCCAATCGCTACAAATTCCAGATGAGGCACAAAAACAGCAGGTGCTTCAACGGATATCAAGTGCTCCTTTAAGTGGGCTCTCCTCCACATCAACTTCAACATCACAAATACTCCAGTCCTCAGAGGTGTCACGCCAATCGCACTTGCTTCCTCACAGCTCCCAAATCTCCAGCTGCCCGTCTGAGTATGAGGTAGAACAGATGGTTGAGTCTGCAGAGCTGTTTACTCATATTATAGCCTGGGAATCAGAGGTCGGCTCCAGCGCTTCTGTGAATCCAGACGAGGAAATGATCTGCACTGATGCCCAGAATCTTTATGAGTCGGATCCAGGACCAGACGCAGAAGGTTCTGACCATAATGTAGACCCTCATTCCCAAACTGTAACTCCTGTTGGTGGAGACAATGAGGAAGACGATCATGAGACTCAAATACCTGATTGGAGCGACAACTTTAGTTTTTTGTCAGGGCAGGAACAGGTTGGCTCTGAGGACGACGGGTGTGATAACACACAGGGTGATGATGATGAGGTTGGAGATCCCACTTACTGTCAACCCACAGTCAGCCAAGAGATGAGGTTAGCAGATGAGGTGGAGGAGGATGCTAGTGACGATGAGGTCAGGTTGCGCCTTCCTGGACAGAGACGTAGTACTGGAAGCACGTCAACAACTGCGTCCTCAAACACAACTCTGCCTCTGACCACAAGTCGTGGTGGCTCTGCAGGTCGCATGGGTGCTAAGCCATGCATAGCCTAGGCATTTTTTCAGATCGATAAAGATGACCCAACTCGTGTTATCTGTAACATTTGTCAACAAAAGCTAAGTAGAGGCCAAAAAATACATAGTTTGAGTACTTCATTTATGAACCGGCACATGGACATGAAGCATAAGTTGCAGTGGGAAGCTCACTGTGCTACAATGCCACCGTCTGCCCCATCTTGTGCATCTGTGGCCTCTTCATCCTCTGTGACTGGGGGGACAGCAGTCACACCTGTTTTGGAACGCAGACCTGCCGCCTCTTTACCCGCAACAGCCAGCGTGATTGGCAGGTCATCATTTTCTTTGGAGGTGGTAACACCAGCTGGTGTTGAGCGCTGTCCGACATCGATAGCACCACCTTTGGATCAAGGCAACCTAACATGTCCGCCTGCATCTTCCTCACAGACCGGCAGTTTGCCGGGGACACCCTTATCAACCCCGACTAAGCACAACAGCCAGCCCTCAGTCCCTCAGATGTGGACAAGTAAAAGACCATTTCCTCCTAGCCATGAGAAAGCTAAGAGGTTGAATTTCACCATCTGCAAGCTCTTGGCTACAGAAATGCTTGCTTTCCGCCTGGTGGACACAGAGGATTTTCGAGACCTTATGTCCGTCGCAGTGCCCCAGTACCAGATGCCCAGTCGGCACTACTTCTCAAAGAAAGATGTGCCTGCGCTCCACCAGCATGTCGCACACAACATCACCGCTTCTTTGAGAAAATCTGTGTGTGACAGGGTGCATTTCACCACAGACACTTGGACGAGTAGGCATGGACAGGGGCATTACATGTCGCTGACTGGGCACTGGGTAATTATGGTGACAGCAGGACAAGGGGCTGCTGTCCAAGTCTTGCCGTCCCCACGAGTTGTGCGTCAATCCTTTTTATGTCAAAGTTCCTCCACTGCTTCTGCCTCCTCAACCTCCTCTCGGTCCTCCATCTGCACCCAAAGCCTGTCTGGTCATGCCACAAGCTTTCAAACTGCGCAGAAGGGATCCTGCACACCTCCTTACTATGCTGGCAGTAGGGCTCAACATCATCAGGCGGTTTTTACTTTGAAATGTCTGGGAAATGTGAGTCACACAGCTGAGGAGTTGTGGTCAGCTCTGGAGAACCAATTTCATGAATGGTTGTCTCCACTGGACCTGAAACCAGGGAAGGCCGTGTGCGACAATGCTGCAAACCTGGGTGCGGCCCTTCGCCGGGGCAATGTCACACACATGCCTTGTATGGCTCACGTGTTGAACCTGGTTGTCCAGCAATTTTTAGCCCAGTATCCCGGACTAGATGGCCTTCTGCAGAGGGCACGGTCGCTGTGTGCTCACTTCCGCCGTTCGCATCCCACAGCTCAGCGACTTACATCTCTACAGAAGTCATTGGGCCTGCCACTTCACCGGCTAAAATGCGATGTGCCTACCCGGTGGAATTCAACTCTGCACATGTTGCAGCGACTGTGGCAGCACCGACATGCCCTGGTGCAATACGTTCTGACGTATAGCCTGAGCCAACGGGATCCAGAGGTGGGGCAAATCACGCTGGAGGAGTGGTCTCAGATCAGGGACCTATGCACCCTTCTGTACAGTTTTGAAATGGCGACGAAGATGTTTAGTGCTGACGATGCCATTATCAGCATGACTATTCCGGTGATTTACATGTTGGAGCACATGTTAAACAGAATTCGGAGTCAGGTGGTGGCACAAGAGGAGGTGGAGGAAGTAGAGGAGGAGGAGTTGTATGCGGAAGGGCTAACATCTGCAAGGTCCAGACGGTCGGCAGCACCAAGGCGGCAGGCATGTGAGGGTGGGGGAGATGGTTTTACCAGGGCGCATGGTAGCAGCCAAACTAGTGAGGAAGGTGCAGTAGCCCAGGAAGAAGTGGAGGATGAACTGATGGAAGACTCATCAGATGAGGGAGACCTTGATCACATTTCTGTTGTGCGAGGTTGGGGGGAGAGGACAGAGGAAGGAAGCATGATTGCTACCTCGCCACCAACACAACAGGGACTTGGTGCTCCTGGATGCGCAAGACACATGAGTGCATTCTTGCTGCACTACCTGCAACATGACCCTCGAATTGGGAGAATTAGAAATAATCCTGACTACTGGGTTGCCACACTGTTAGATCCCCGGTACAAAAGTAAATTTGCAGAAATAATTCCTGCCATAGAAAGGGATGCACGCATGCAGGAGTATCAGCAGAGACTGTTGCAGAATCTTACATGTGCTTTTCCACAAAACACCAGTGGTGCACGTAGTGAATCTCACAGTTCCAACTTGCCAACCGTGGGACCGTCGAGTGTTCAGCACTCAAACCGTAACAGAAACACAGTATCTGCTGGTAACATCAATTTTGCGGAATCATTTCACCACTTTTTTAGCTCATCCTTTGCAAGGCCACAGGAGACAAGAAGTCTGACACATAGTCAACGCCTAGAGACGATGGTACAGGAGTATCTCCAAGTAAACATTGAAGCCATGACTGTGTCACTGGACCCTTGCTCTTTTTGAGCTTCCAATCTGGATAAATGGCCGGAGCTCACCACTTACGCCTTGGAGATCTTGTCATGCCCCGCAGCCAGCGTTCTGTCTGAACGTGTGTTCAGCGCTGCTGGTGGTGTGCTGACAGATAAGCACACGCGACTCTCCACTGATAATGTAGACAGACTCACGTTCATAAAGATGAACAAATCATGGATCCGAAATGACTTTTCTACCGCTGTGTCATCCTGGGGAGAGTAAAAGCTTGATGATTTGTTAAAATCACCTCACCAACCGTTTAAAGCTTTCAAATTACTAATCATGTTTATCTGTATCTTGGCTGGAAAATTATTTGGGCTTTGTAGCAGTGTGCAGTAATGATTCTATCAGGCCATTTATACTAAGCTCCACCAGATTTAAAATTACTAATCATGTTTATCTGTGTCTTGGCTGGAAAATTATTTGGGCTTTGTAGCAGTGTGCAGTAATGATTATATTAGGCCATCTATACTAAGCTCTACCAGATTTAAAATTACTAATCATGTTTATCTGTATCTTGGCTGGAAAATAATTTGGGCTTTGTAGCAGTGTGCAGTAGTGATTCTATTAGGCCATCTATACTAAGCTCCACCAGATTTAAAATTAATAATAATTTTTAGCTGCATCTAGCCCGGAAAATAATTTTGGGGCTCCGAGATGCACAAGAAACATAAGTGCCTTCCTGCTGAACTACCTGCAACATGACCCTCAGATTGTCAGAATTCGAAGTAATCCTGACTACTGGGTTGCCACACTCTTAGATCCCCCACACTCTTCGATCAACCTTTTCATTTTAATAAAGACCAAAAAAATTGTCATTTTTGAAATTATAAGCATTAGCAGGTTATTAGAAACTGAAATCAAACAGTTTTCAACTCAAAACTTTATTCTAGGTGATGTTACATTTGCACATAGGACCCCTTGTTCGAAAGGAGCTTCTGAACTCTCTTGTCCATTGAATTTGTCAGGTTTTGGATGGTTTCTGCTTCAATTGTTTTGCATGAGGACAGAATACCCTCCCAGAGCTGTTGCTTAGATGTGAACTGCCTCCCGCCATCATAGACACTCCTTTTGATGATGCTCCAGAGGTTCTGAATGGGGTAGAGGTCAGGGGAGCATGGGGGTCACACCATAAGTTTGTCCCCTTTTATGCCCATATCAGCCAGAGATGCAGATGTGTTATGTGCAGCATGAGACGGTGCATTATCATGCATGAAAATGATCTTGCTGTGGAATACACGGTTCTTCTTCTTGAACCATGGCAGAAAGTGCTGTTTGAGAAACTCAACATACATTATGGAGTTCATCTTTACCCCTTCAGGGATCCTAAAGGGGCTGACAATCTCTCTCCCCATGATTCCAGCCCAAAACATTACTCCACCTCCTCCTTGTTGGCGCTGAAGCCGTGTTTGCGTGGGGTGTCCATCAACCAGCCATCCTCCACTCCATCCATCTGGACCATCGAGCGTTGCACGGCACTCATCCGTGAACAAAACAGTTTTGAAATCAGTCTTCATGTAATGTTTGGCCCACTGGAGCCGTTTCTGCTTGTGTGCAGTGGATTGAGGAGGTCGACAGGATAGCATACGCACAGCTGCAAACCTCTGAAGGACCCTGCATCTTGTTGTTCGGGGTACTTGGAGGCACCAGCAGCTTCAAAAACTTGTCTGTTGCTATGACAAGGCTTTTTTGCTGCTGCTCTTTTAACCTGACGTAATTGCCTGTAGGAAAGAGTCCTCAATTTGCCCTTATCAGCACGCACACGTGTGTACTGTGAATCAGCTACATACTTCTTGATTGCCAAGACACTTCATCCTGATCATCGCACAATGTTGATTGTAGTCATGCCTTGACCTAAACACTCCACAATTTGTTGCTTCTCAGCAGCCGACACATCCTTTTTCTTTCCCATTTTGGCAGAAAATGTAGGCTGCTCAATAATGTGGGACAGCCTTCTTAAGTAGTCTTGCCGTTCATTGGACACACCTGCCAAACTAATTAGCACAGGTGTCTGCAATTGCTTACAGTGATATAAAGAGCCCTGACACACATCACCATCAATGAGTTTAAATGACAAACAAACAAATTCTTCCCTTATCACTACTAAACACTTTTTGCATAATAATTTGGAACACAGTGTACATGTGCTTTTCCACAAAACACCAGTGGTTCACGCAGTGAATCTTACAGTTCTAACTTGCCAACCGTGGTCTGTATGGAGTTGTTCAATAAAGGGCCCAAAATTAAGATAACATAGACGTGAGAGGTCTCTATGAATAGGAATTCCTAAGAATTTGATACCCTGTGAGGGCCAGGCAAAGGGAAAGTTGGACTGGATGGAATCCTGTATGGATTTGGGGAGGGAGACATCGAGGGCCTCAGACTTCGCTGTATTGATTTTAAAATTTGACCATGTAACAAAGTGATCTATTTCAGCCATAACAGCCTGCTGATGGATATATGCAATTGACATCATCAGCAAATGCAGAGCACTTGTAATCGGTGCCTCCCACCTCAATCCACCTAATATTGGGGTTATGGCGAATTGATGAGAGCAGATGCTCCGTCACTAGGATGTATAAGAGAGGGGACAGAGGACATTCCTGCCTTGTCCCATTGGTGATTATGAAAGGTGATGAAAATGTTCTGACGCGCCCCCTGGGCCTTGGGACATCCGGAGCCGGACCCTTTTTGGTGGATGCTGGTGGTTGTAGTCTCCGTGGTGGCGACCCGGTTCCATGGCTCAGGGCGGTCAAAGCAGTGGCGGAACTATTTATGTGGTTTTGATGTTTAAATGTCCGACTACGCCACCCGTGGATTGCGGTCAGAGTGAACTGCCGCTCCAGGGCAGACCGCTGAGGCTGGTGTTGTGGGTGCAGCAGAGCGTAGCATAACTCCCCACGGGAGGAGTATAGCCTCAGGGCAGTGTATGCGGAGGATGGGGGTGATGGTGCAGGGCAGCAGCAGTAACGACACGGAGTCAGTGATGCAGTCCAGGGCCTTTACTCACAGTTCTTATTATCCAGACCACTTCTGCAGGTAACGGCTGCCCACGTCGTACTGTGCTCACCAGGTGAGGGGCTCAGACAACTCCCAGATAACTTTGGAGCGCTTCACAGGACCCCCTTTGTGTGTCCTTTGTCTGGCCTTTCTTACCAACGCTTCTGTCCGGCTGCCTCGGGCCTCCTCTTGGTAAACTTGGCGCCAGTTTCCCTGACCCTATGTGCTGCCCTCCTAGCGGGTGTAGCGAGGGGCTGCGCCACATAAAATGTCACAGCCTTCGGTTTCTAGCTGAGGGTCGATTCCCGCCTCCACTAGTTTCGGGGACCGGTCTCCCCCTTTGGCCTGACCCCTCCACGCAGGTGGATTCGGGCGTGCGGTGGCGACTCGCCGGTCCACACCCCTGGGATCTCTTCGTTCCTCGTTCCTGAAGCCTTCTCCGCTCCTCTTCCTTCCTTCTCCCTCTTCCAGGCCTGGGCCTCTGTTACTGGGCCCGCCTCCGGAGCAGAGCTCATGCAGATCCCCTGCTCCCTGTCACTTCTGCTCAGACTTCTCTGCACTGCACTAAGATGGTGCCCACCTTTTATACTCCCTTCTCAATGCACCCAGGAACTGCTTCCTCCCTGCTCCTGCACTACAGGGTTCCCCTTCCTCAGTGTTCCCTCCCCCCACTCCAGCCAGGGACAGGGACTGTCGTGCCCATCTCAGGGGCATATTGGTCGCCTGCCCCACGGCAAAGTGGTGTAATGCATGCAGGTGTCGGGGTCCTGATCCACTCTCCATCCTTACCTGAGAGTGAGATATCACACCACTGGGTGAGGTGCAATACCTCTGCAGCAACCGAGCCCTCGGGGTGCTACAGTTCCATTTATCTTCAGCCTAGGTGACGCATTGCGATACAGGGCCGTGATTTTGGCTATAAAAGGGTCCCCTAGACCCCTACCCCAAGCTTTTTAAGAGAATAATACATGGCGTGCCAGGAGACTCTATGGAATGCTTTCTCAGCATCCAACGAGAGTATCTAATTACAAATTTTTAACTGCATCTAGCCCAGGAAATACTTTGTGCCTAGTAGCAGTGTCTGCTAGTCAGCAGATTATCCCGGCTGTTAAGCAAGCTACACCACCTGTAGTTTGGACACTTAATTTTTTCAAAGGAAATGCTTCGGGACCACGGGATACTCAGTGAAGATCATCAGGAGGCACCCCAAGGCATAGGGGCTGGGACTGGCGGTAGGACGCCTTGCGGTGGACAGCCGAGCTCGATCCTTATAAAAGCTTTTTAACTGCAGCAGCTTTAGTGGACGCTACTGGAGCTGGAATTACACGGCTGCTGGCATGAGACTGGCCCTTCAATAGATCCTTGTAAAAGGATTTAAAGTGTATTCATTCAAATTAGAGAGACAATTTAAATTAAAAAGCTTAGAGCTGCCTCCACCACAGGGGGGCTCGCTCGACCCACCAGCGGACAGGCACCAGTATTGGGAGAGGGGGGCTGGCCGTCAGGGTCCACCGCGGCTCTGGCACAAACAGAGGTGGCACGGGCAGGAACGGACTGGCCGTGTCGGCTTCTCACTTTTTGGATTTTAGAAGGGCATGACATGCCTATATCTGTGTCTCCCCCTCCTTTTACTCCTCCACCTCTTTTCTTTTCGCATGACTATATGTACTTGTCACTTTTCCATGTGTTAGTTATGTCTTCTGAGCAGTTTGTCAGCTTTTGGACACCTTTGAAGGTGTTTTCTATGTGTTTCTATGTGTTTTTGTTTGCCTGCCATTGGTTTTAACGGTGTTCGAAGGTGTTCGATGAACAGTTCGACGAACAGTTCGGCGAACAGACGGGTGTTCGACGAACCGAACCGAACTCGAACACTACGGGGGTGGCTCAACACTAGTTAATACTTGAATTTTGGGGGGAATTTTAATTCCTCTTACTATTGCTTTGTTTTTAATTTTACTTCCTATAGTACCATGATTGCTATGATGAGAGAACTCTGTCACGCTGTACATGCAGTCCAATCTGTGGGTAGCATGGCATAGAGAATGGAAAGCTGAACACAATAATATATAGGTTTGTCAGAAAAGATTCAGTATAACTTGGATATTTTTCATTGAAATCCCTGATATTTAAATACATTGAGTCCAGTGGGCGGTCCTACTTATTGATTGACAGCTGGCTCTGCATTCACAGTCACTTTGAGAAGATTGTCAATCACTGAAATGGACCACCCACTGGTCTCGTATGTTTGCAAACAACAAAGATACCAATGAATGTAAGGCTGTGTGCCCACTATGCATTTTTTAAGCGTTTCCGCAGCCGCAATTCCGCTGCAGAAACGCTTAAAAAACGCTTGGTAGAAGGTCTGCTATGTTCCCCAATGATAATCCGCATGTGCTGTGCACATGCTGCGGAAATTTCCGCTGCGGATTATCATTGCGGAAAAATATGCAGCACTACCAATTATTTTGCGGAAGCGCTGCATTTTTGCCGCAATTGACTTGCATTGGAACGCATGGATTACACATCACTGCATCTGTACATGCGGATTCCATGCATTTCAATGTGCGGATTGTACCCGGGTTTGGAGAAGTGGAGACTCTCCTCCGGACCCGGGTACCATAGAACCTGTAAAAAAAAGAATAAAATAAAAAATATACATTATACTTACCTTTTGATGGCCCCCGGTGTCCTAGTTTCGGCTTGCCGGCAGCTCGCGGTGGACTCAAGGACCTGCCATGACGTCATTTAGTCATGTGATGGGTCACGCGACTCCTGCCGTCGGCAGGTCCTTTAGTCTACCGCGAGCTGCCAGCAAGCCAGGACGCATCGGATAAAAAAATCGGGGGCCATCAGAAGGTAAGTATAATATATATTTTTTATTTTTTACCATTCTTTCGGTCACAGTATATAAATCCATGCTGTTTGCATGGATTTATATAGTGTGACCAAGTTGTCAAGCACTTTCCAAGTGATGCTAAAATCGCTTGGAAAGCGCTTGACATCCCGCATGCGGAAATGCATGCGAAGAACGCTTCACATCTGCTTGTCCCTGGCTGTGATATTCAGCTGTGACCCACTACTGTAAGTAAAGTAATTGAATTAAAGGATAATCAAATGAAGACTAAGTTTTAGCATAGTTTTGACATTTTAGAACAATATTTTTTGCCTTAGGGCAACTTGTGATAGTCCTTTTTCTAGATGCCTTTGCAAGCAGGAAAAGAGTCTCATCCTGCCATGATACTCCATCTGATCAAGACTGTGATGTCCCCACAATTGTAGTAGACCAGCATATGAGATAGTGTGTTACAGATCCGGGTGGTTGAACCTCTGTGCTGCAGTGCAAGGAGGGACCAGAGGGGCGTAACTAGGTATCAACTCGGACTGACCAAGGCCGTATGGCGGCTCAATCGACTCCGTGACCAGGGAAGGACCGAGCAGAGGGACCAGGTGCTACTCTGTGGACCGACCTTGTATGAGAGCAGGTGACTCTCAAGGGTCAGAAGGCAGAGACTGACCGATACAGCAGATGAGCATGGCAGGCAGGCTGACGGGAGATCCGGGCAGACTGGCTGGCAGGCACAGCAGGTAACTAGCAGGAGCCTCTAGAAAGGCTGTCTGGTGGTCACGGCAAGTGACAGGCAAGTTCTCCAAGTAGGCAGGCTAGCCTAGCCCATAGACAGACTGGCGGGTTTGACTGTAGGCAGACCGTCGGGCTGGAGAGTGTCCTTGGCAGGCGGAGACAGGTAGCAGGTGAAGGCTCCGGATAAGCGGACTGGCCAAGCCCATAGACAGACTAGCGTACTGGGCTGTAAGCAGACTGTCGGGCTGGACTGGTAATCAGGCTGGCAGACTGGACTGATAGTCAGATGGACTAGACTGGTAGTCAGACAGGCAGCAGGACCTGTGGGCTGAAGCAGAGTTTAGCATACAGAGCAACAACCTTGCACAGGCACCTCCTTATTGGAGGAGGTGCCTTTTATAGGGGAAGTCCTCCGGCCATTGGCCGGGGACTTTTTAGGATGCCGCGTGCGGCCCCTTTAAGAGAGAGGGAGCGCGCGCGCCCTAAGCACAGTGCCCGGGGAGCTGCACGTGCCGGCAGCAAGAGAGGCAGGAGTGACGCGCCCCTGGGCCTTCTGTGTCGTGCGGCATCGCGTGCACGGGGGCTTACCCGGAGCCGGATCAGATGGGGGTAGTAGTCTCGTGGCGGTGACCCGGTCCGTGCCCAGGGAGTCAAACTAAGTGGCGAGTCTATTAGCAGTAGATGTTGGATGACTACGCCACCCGTTGAATGCAGCTTTGGAGCTGCCGCTGCAGGGCAGACCGCTGAGGCCGGTGGAAGGATGGTGCAGCGGGGATGGTATAACCCCCAACGGGAGGGGTATGGCCTCAGGGCAGCCGAAGTGGATGATGGGGGTAGCAGGAACCACTCAGAGACGATGCGTGTAGTTCAGGGTCTTTACTGGTGACAAAGATAGACCCTCCCGGAGTACTTGCTAGCGATCGGGGCCTGGTCAGTCCTTGAGCAGATGGGATGTCCCCTGGCCAGGCGGAGTTGTAGGCCTTCCCAGCTAACTGTACTCTTCTGGCTACCTTGCTAGAGGCGGGTAAAAGTAGCCCACGTCCCTGAGTGTACCGTGTGGTGCTCACCCGTATGGCCGGTGACTCGGGGCCTTCTAATGGCTTCCGCTCCACGATGGCGGTGCTGGTCCCACGCGTGCGACCGTGCCTTCGGGTTTCTGGGCCAGAGGACCTGCAATCCCCTGCCGGTCGGTTTCTGCTGCTGGGTAAGGATTAGTCCCCACAGCCTCGGACTCCGGGTCCGGTGATAACTTCTCAGTCAGGGCGAGCTCTGCAGCTGCCAGCCCCTGACTCTTTGTAGCACTGCTCCCACAGAGCTCCTGTTGTTTCTTCCTATGCTGCTTCTCTTCTCTACTCTTGTTCTCTCTCTCTCTCTCTCTCCTAACCCTGCCTCAGCCCCAGGTTTATATAGGGGAAGTTCTTCCCCTCCCAGGACTGGGCAGGAGGTGTGGCATGCATAAGATCCCTGACCAAGAGACCTCCCACCTGCTCTCAGACATAATATTGCTATTATTGTGGAGACCAGACCCCTGGGGTGCCACATTCCCCCCTAGTGAAATTTAGTACTCCGGGACTAAACATATTTTACAAAAACATAACAGGGTATAACAACAACAATAAAATACAATAAGGAAACACATAAAGATGGTCACGGTGTGTCCGCAACCGGGTGCCGTCTTTGAAGAAAACAAAGGTGTCCATTTCACCAAAACAGGGAGACGTAACCAGGTAGGGGTCTGTCCTGCCCCGAGTCCTTAACAGTCTTTAGTCCATCCTGGGTTACGCTCCAACTATACACAAAGGATTCCCGGTAAATCCACCAAAGACTCCTGTAAATAACTAGAAACACAAAATTATACACAAGCAACAATAACAGATAAACATTAATAAAATAACTTAAACACTTAGATCCTCCACCGTACGGGCAGCTGGCCTCTAGTGACCCTAGTGGACCTACGAAGCTGGTTGACTGGTCCTGAGCTACAGGGTATAGGAGCTGTCAAGGGTAAACTGGGCAGCCGTCTACGGACCCTTTGGCTCACTAGGGGTATGGCAGGCTCACTATAAGCAGAGGGTTGATCCTCCTGGTCTGCTTGTGTGGAGTCTTCTGCCTCCTGGACCGGCTGTTCTTCCAGCTCTACCGGTTGCTCTGTAAGTACTTGGGATTCTGGTTGGAGGAACGTGAGGACGGGTACCACAACTGCACCATTGACTTGAGTCCAGGACCGAGGGAAGTCTCCGAGCACAGTACTAACCATATCTTTCCCTTCCTCTATGGGTCGAGGGTCTTCTTGTTCCTCTTCAGGGTTCCGTAGCTGTTCGGGACACTTCTTCAGGTGATCCCGGGATACAATGGTTGTGGTTTCCCCTCCGTCTTTGCTGATGGTACAGACCTTCGGGTTGTCGTGGCTTGAGGGCAGTACGGTGTACGGGTCCTTCTCCCACTGGTCGTCCAACTTATGGAGCCGTCTTTTCCTCTTCAAGACCTGCTCTCCGGGCACCAGGGGAACAGCGGGAGCATACTGGTTGTAAGTTTTCTCTTGTCTTTCCCTAGCTTGACAGAGACTACGCTCCACGCTCTCCTGTACTTTCCGGTACTGCTGCTGCCTCTCTGTGTCCCAGTCTGCTTCTGGTGAAGTGTCCTCGGGTGTCAGGACTCCCATCTCCAGGTCAACAGGTAGCTTACCAGGTCTTGCCCTCATCAGGTAAGCCGGGGTACAGTTAGTGGAACCTACCGGGATGTGGTTGTATAGGTCCACTAGGTCGGGCAACCTCTCGGGCCACAGACTGCGTTCTTCCAGGGGCAATGTTTTTAGAAAATCTATCACCACCTGGTTCATTTTCTCACAAAGTCCATTAGTTTGCGGATGATAGGGTGTCGTCCTTATCTTCCGGCAGCCATACAGAGTGCAGAATTCTTGGAAGACCTCCGCTTCAAAGGCAGGTCCCTGATCCGTCAACACTTGGTCCGGGTACCCGTGTGGACGGCAGAAATGCTGCTGGAAGGCTCTAGCTGCTGTTCGAGCTGTTAAGTCCTTGACGGGGACGACAACCAAGAACCGGGAGTAGTGATCCACGATGGTTAGTGCGTAGACGTAGCCACTTCTGCTTGGGGTCAGTTTTACATGATCCAAGGCTACCAGTTCCAACGGCTGCCGGGTGACGATGGACTGCAGGGGAGTCTTCTGGCTGGCACGGTCCTTCCTTCTTAGGTTGCACGGGCCACAGTCTCTGCACCACCTCTCGATGGTTCCTCTCATGCCCACCCAATGGAACCGCCCGCGCAGCAAGAACTCCAGCTTCTTCCATCCGAAGTGCCCAGCTCCGTCGTGGTATGCCTCCATCACCATAGCTGCGTCTCTTCTTGGCACCACTACTTGCCAGATTAATTCATGCGTCCGGGAGTTAACCATTCTGCGGCACAACTTCCCCTTGTAAAGGAACAGTCGACTCTTCTCAGCCCACAGTTGCTTGGCTTCCTCCGGAGCGTCTGGGTCAAGGCGTGCATCTGGCCGAGTCAGCATCTCCTTTACCAGTCGGACGGCAGGGTCACTGTCTTGCGTCTCCGCCCAGTTGTAATGAGGTAAAGGGTTGAACATAGCGGATTTACTCCTTACACGGTGGGAATACTGGATAGTCCCATGACGGTGGAATGCGGGGAGTTCAACTTCTTCCAGTCCCTCTGAGTCTTCCCCTACGTCCGGTAGATTTGGCATCCTGGACAGGGCGTCCGTGTTGGTATTGGAGCGTCCTGCCCGGTATTTGGTTGTAAACTCATAGTTGGACAAACGGGCCATCCATCTCTGCTCTAGGGCACCGAGTCTTGCTGTGTCCAGGTGTGTCAATGGGTTGTTATCCGTGTACACGGTGAACCGGGAAGAAGCGAGGTAGTGCTTAAAGCGTTCGGTGACTGCCCACACCACTGCCAGGAACTCTAGCTTAAATGAGCTGTAATTTTCAGGGTTTCTTTCGGTGGGTCGCAGTTTTCGGCTGGCGTAAGCAATTACCCGTTCTTTCCCCTGCTGAATCTGGGACAGTACGGCTCCTAGCCCGATGTTACTGGCGTCGGTGTAGAGGATAAAGGGCTGGCTATAATCAGGGTATGCCAGGATTTCATCCCCCGTGAGGGCCATCTTCAGCTGGCGGAAGGACTCTTCTTCCAACTTCTCCCATCTGAAGGGTGGCTTCTGGTTCTTGGCCTTCCTGGACTGGCCTATCAGGAGGTCCTGCATAGGAGCTGCCTTTCTGGTGAAACCGGGAATAAACCTTCGGTAGTAGCCTACCAACCCGAGGAACTGCCTCACTTCCTTTACGCTGGAGGGGCTTGGCCATTCCTTAATTGCGGTGATCTTATCAGGGTCGGGAGCCACTCCGTCAGCACTCACCACGTGTCCCAGGTACTGCACCTTTGGCTTCAGGAGGTGACACTTAGAGGGTTTCACCTTCAGGCCATAACTTGCCAGGGCTTCGAACACTTCCGCCAGGTGTTTCAGGTGGTCCTCATAAGTCTTGGAATATACGATGACATCGTCCAGGTACAGCAGGACCGTCTCGAAGTTTCTGTGTCCCAGACAGCACTCCATTAATCGTTGGAAGGTTCCTGGTGCATTGCAGAGTCCAAACGGCATACAAGTAAACTCACTAAGTCCCATCGGGGTGGTGAATGCGGTCTTCTCCCGGTCCGCCTCTGCTACAGGAACCTGCCAGTACCCGCTACGGAGATCCAAGGTAGAGAAGAAGTTAGCAGATTTTAAAGCAGCCAAAGACTCCTCTATCCTTGGTAAGGGGTACGCATCCTTGTGTGTGATTCGGTTGATTTTCCGGTAATCTACACACATTCTCATGGTGTTGTCTTTCTTTTTGACTAAGACTAGTGGGGCTGCCCAGGGGCTACAGCTATCCTTGATTACCCCAGCCTCCTTCATGTCTCTAAGCATCCCCTTGGCGTGTTGGTAGTGTGCAGGGGGTACGGGTCGATACCTCTCTTTTATGGGAGGATGGTCTCCCGTGGGGATGTGGTGTTCCACCCCCTTGACTCGCCCGAAGTCTAACGGGTGTTTACTAAACACTCTCTCGTACTCTTGAACCACCCGATAGACTCCCTGTTTCTGATGGGAGGGAGTGGAGTCAGTACCCAAATGTAGTTGCTGACACCAATCCTCCATTATTTTCTTAGAGCCGTTACCTTCCTCCGGGTAAGATGGAGGCAAGGGTTCCACAGACTGTATAGAATTTTGGTTGATGGTGTATAATTTGGCTAGCGTGGCATACCGGGGTAGGTACACTTCCCTCTTCCCGATATTTATTATGTGAACGGGCACCCTCCCATGGCGTACATCAACCACCCCCCGGGCTGTCAAAATGGTGGGCCTACTGTCTGAATAGGCTGGTTCTACCATTGCTTGGTAATCTCTACCTCTCAGACCAATAGCTGCCCGACACCAAATCATCATTTCACTTTTCGGGGGCATGGCAATAGGGAAAGGGTCACACATTCTTACGCTACCAATCTCACCGCCGGAGAGTTCCACTTGTTGCCGTCGCATCAGTGCCCGGATCTCTTTCTGGAGCACTCGCTGCTGGCCGGAGCTGGCGTTCTTGGCAACCTGCTGTAAAATGAAAATCACCTCTGCAAGACAATTTTCAATCACATTAGTTCCTAGAGTTATCTTTGGGTGACTCTCACGCTTGTCAATGTCTACAATGATCAGTCCCTGTGCTGCCAGTTCGACTCTACCGATTTTAATGGTCATCTCTTTAAATCCGATCTGTGGCACGGGTTGACCATTGCTGGCGATGATACTCAAGTCGTCGTCAGGGTAGCGGGTTATATCCGAGTCATTCCAGTACTGCTTGAAGAGCACGTACGGGATGGTGGTGACCTGTGACCCGGTGTCCAGTAGGGCACTCATAGGAATGCCATCCAGTACCACAGGCAAGACTGGACGTCCTCCCACATATTTGTCGCGCCAGCTCGATGGGCCTGGTGATCTTTTTCCTGGGGGTTGGCCCTCTACCCCAGGTTGTACCAGTTTAAAGGACAGTACCTTGCCATATGTCCGGGTTGATTGCAGCGGCGGCAGATGGGTTGTCTGTCCTCGTTGTATCGGTCGCTGGGTCTTCCTCTGGCCGGTGGGGTCCTCCTTGGTTGGCGCCACGGGATGTCCTCCGGTCCGGATGCCAGCTGGATCTTCCCCGGAGTGGAAACCTGTAAAGACTGCACAGTTCGGGTTAGCGCAGCAACTCTTTTAGCTAGCTCTTGGACCTGATGGTGCAGGTCTGGAGCCGGGTCATTGTTCAAAGCCTGCGCATCAGCCCCCACAGGCCCTGCCGACAAGGGCGCCGCCTCCTGGTGGTAAGTGATAGCTGGGCGCCTGTGGGTCACAACGCCACCCGGTGCCGGTTCTCGGAGCACCCGGATGGCTCTGTCCTTGAACTGTGCAAAGTCCAGATGAGGATCCTGTAAGGCTATGGCCCTCAACTGGGTTCGGTGGACATTGCAATATAGTCCCTCTATAAATTGTTCGGTCAACAGCCTGTCCTCGTTTCCCACGCTGTCGGGGTCGGTCTGCTTAATGGCTCTCAGGGCCTCTTGTAGGTTTAGTGCATAGTCCCTTATACTCTCATGTGCTTGCTGCTTGCACCCATAGAATTTAAGCTTAATCTCGGCTGAGGTGCGGGTATCAAAGGTGTCCCTCAGCCGGGTTAGTATCCCTGCGACAGTCCTCCTCCCAGGTGGCCAGGACTTTACCTCCCTTTGGGCTGCCCCGGTTAGTTGGGCCACCAGGATGCTCACTTTTTGCTCTTCTGTGAGGGGGTACACCTGGAAGAGGCTATCCAGCTTTTCTCTAAAGTCATTCAGGGTATGTGACTCCCCTGAGTATTGGGGTAGCCAGGCTGCTCCCGGGATATAGGGCATGGTGAAAGGCATGACTGCAGCAGCGCTGGCGCTGGCGGGGGTTGAGGCAGTGAAGCTCTCCTCCGTATCCGACATCTTCCTCCCCCCCGGTGGACCGTGGCCTACCTTGCGATGATCCTCTTCCATAGGCCGCGGCTCCGCAGTTGATCGTCAGGGTCGAGGACCTTCCGTCGCGCTCCTGTGACGTCGGCGTCTGCTGGGCTCCTTCCAGGACCTTACGCAACGTCCAGACGTGAGGCGGGGCTTCAGTTCTCACGCGCCTTCGGAGTCCACGCCCCTCTTCTTCCCGCGCGGCGTCTTCAAGATGGCGTCCAACGGCGGGAAAACTCCACGGATGGCGGGAAGAAGGCAGAAGATGGCGCCGGATGGCGGGAAAACTTCGCGGATGGCGGGAAGAAGGCAAAAGATGGCGCCGGATGGCGGGAAACTTCACCACTGGTAAGTTTGAACAATCTTTTTCAGGCACGCAGTACCCGGTGGTTGCGGGCACGAAATCCTGCCGACTACGCCAAAAGTTGACGCGCCCCTGGGCCTTCTGTGTCGTGCGGCATCGCGTGCACGGGGGCTTACCCGGAGCCGGATCAGATGGGGGTAGTAGTCTCGTGGCGGTGACCCGGTCCGTGCCCAGGGAGTCAAACTAAGTGGCGAGTCTATTAGCAGTAGATGTTGGATGACTACGCCACCCGTTGAATGCAGCTTTGGAGCTGCCGCTGCAGGGCAGACCGCTGAGGCCGGTGGAAGGATGGTGCAGCGGGGATGGTATAACCCCCAACGGGAGGGGTATGGCCTCAGGGCAGCCGAAGTGGATGATGGGGGTAGCAGGAACCACTCAGAGACGATGCGTGTAGTTCAGGGTCTTTACTGGTGACAAAGATAGACCCTCCCGGAGTACTTGCTAGCGATCGGGGCCTGGTCAGTCCTTGAGCAGATGGGATCTCCCCTGGCCAGGCGGAGTTGTAGGCCTTCCCAGCTAACTGTACTCTTCTGGCTACCTTGCTAGAGGCGGGTAAAATTAGCCCACGTCCCTGAGTGTACCGTGTGGTGCTCACCCGTATGGCCGGTGACTCGGGGCCTTCTAATGGCTTCCGCTCCACGATGGCGGTGCTGGTCCCACGCGTGCGACCGTGCCTTCGGGTTTCTGGGCCAGAGGACCTGCAATCCCCTGCCGGTCGGTTTCTGCTGCTGGGTAAGGATTAGTCCCCACAGCCTCGGACTCCGGGTCCGGTGATAACTTCTCAGTCAGGGCGAGCTCTGCAGCTGCCAGCCCCTGACTCTTTGTAGCACTGCTCCCACAGAGCTCCTGTTGTTTCTTCCTATGCTGCTTCTCTTCTCTACTCTTGTTCTCTCTCTCTCTCTCTCTCTCTCTCCTAACCCTGCCTCAGCCCCAGGTTTATATAGGGGAAGTTCTTCCCCTCCCAGGACTGGGCAGGAGGTGTGGCATGCATAAGATCCCTGACCAAGAGACCTCCCACCTGCTCTCAGACATAATATTGCTATTATTGTGGAGACCAGACCCCTGGGGTGCCACAGGAGCGCCGGAGGACGCCGGGCAGGGAGCGCGGCGGTGAGTGGGACGGCGTCTCTGCCTGTCAGGGGGCAGAGACGCTGATACTACATAGTGTCATTATAGTTCTTGATTTTGCATGACAGCAAGACTCTTTTTATGCACTAAATTTTAAAGCTATAGTCATCCTCACTTTCACAAAAGGTATGGTGACCTCTCTCATTTACTGTCATATACTTTTATTTTATACAGTCTACACACCCATGCAGGTATTATTTCAAAGATTCATTGCTTCTATAGGGAAATACAGTGCACAGAGTGCTTATTCAAGATGAGGGGATCATTTCGAGGAAGATCAAATTCAAGTCGAATTTCCTGAAACCTATGGTTCCATGCAAATTCGAACAATCTGTGATTCAATATATGAGGGTCAGCGAATAAGAGTGCCGGGTGCCATTTCACACATGCTGCACATGGCATCACACAGGCTATTGGCAGTAGGCATGTCAGTGCGAGCATCCCCATAATACCTTCAACAATGGGATCACATGGATCACATGGTGTTACACAGCCAATCTGGGAGGCTATCATAGCCAGCATGAAATATAGGGGATGGCCAAAGAAAAACATTTTATGCTTGTACTGTGTAGGGATAGTAGCACTGAAAGCACACAAGATAGGAATAGAAAAAGGCCTAATCCGATTTTGGTGTACTACTTCAGTGCTGATGTACCAGATTGAAAATGTGAGTGATAGTCTCAATCTGTAAATTGAATTTCAAGATTCAAGTGATATATAGTGAGTTAGGATGAGCGAGTATGTTCGGTTAACCCTTTCGCCGAGTATACTCGGCCGAGCACCGAGTATTTATAGAATGCTCGGGCTTTAAGTTTTCATCGCTCCGTGAACATGATTTGCAACTGTTTGACAGATTTAATACATGTGAGGAATGCTGGAAAAACAGGCATTCCTCACATGTATTAAATCTGTCAGTCGCAAATCATGTTCACGGAGCGACGAAAACTTAAAGCCCGAGCATTCTATAAATACTCGGTGCTCGGCCGGGTATACTCGGCGAAAGGGTTAACCGAACATACTCGCTCATCACTATATAGTGAGCTGTTTTAGAAGTGCTATCATCGCCACCCAGTGTGTGACCGTGAATTAATACATTTGTGATATACAGCAACAACAGTACCTTAATCCCTTCATGACCTTTGACGTACATATACATCAAAGGTCATGTCCTCGACTTTGATGCGGTCTCACAAGCTGAGCCTGCATCTTTCCAAGATGATGGCTAATTTAATCATCCATCAGGTGCTTTTAAAAACCACAGGTGTTAAACCTGTTAAATCCAACTGTCAATCTCTGACAGTGGCATTTAACACACGCCTGTGATGTGATCACAGGGTTTCCGATTGCCATGACAACCAGGGGTCTGCTGATGACCCCTGCTCCTGTCATTATGACCCTCTTGTGAAAGCCAGCGTTTAGCTTGCATTCAAAGGAGATCGTGATTTTAGCTATACATAGCAGTATATCACAAGCGATCTGTTGATTGCAGCTTCAAGTTCTCTAGCAGGACTATTAAATACAGTAAAAAGTGAAAAAAACTTTTCAAAAATAAGTTCAAATCCCCCTCTTTTCAAATCGCCACTAAAAATGAAACAGTTATAAAAAATTAAAAATACGCATATTTGGAATCACTCTATTCATAATAGTCCGATATATTAAAAGTTAAAAACAAAATAAATTAATCCGACCGGTAAACAGCGTAACGAGAAAATATCAAAATGCCAGAATTACAGTTTTTAGCCGCCGCTACATTGCCATAAAGTGCAGTAAGAGACGATCAAAACATCGTATCTATGCCAAAATAGTATCAGTAAAAACAGCAGCCCAGGACAAAAAAAATAAACCCTCAAACAGCCCAACATTCTGAAAATTTAAAGTGTTACAAGTTTTGAAAAATTGCAACATTTACAAATTTCCAATTTTTTGTTCACTACTTAAATAAATAAAAAAAACTATGCGTTTGGTATCTGCGTACTTGTACTGAACTGGAGAATCATTGCCAGGTTAGTTTTAGTGTATAGTAAACATGTTAAATAAAATACCCAAAAAACTGTTGTGAAATTGCACTTTGTCATTCAAATGTACAAATCGTCGTGCAAAAAACAAGTCCTTACATGGCTATGTGGATGGGAAAATAATAAAAGTTATGGCTCTTGGAAAAAGAGGAGGAAAAAAAATCAAAAACGAAAAAATGGAAAAATCACCCGATTGTAAAGGGGTTTATAGCTGTTTTTTTTTCACACAGTGATAGCAAGCAAGTGTAGTATTAAACCACTCATTGCAGATTTTGAAAATAAATCCAAATTCTGAATTCAAGGCCTCTTTCTGTTTGCAGAACCGGCGTCGCACCAGCTTATGACATCCGATGTGAGAGTATCAGATGCGATATGCTAATGACGCTTGGCTCCTGCTTGCTGCATGCCGAATCGTCATGAGAAAATAATCGCTGATTTGAGCAGCCCTATAGAATAACACTGGGCCGAGTGCTATGAGATGTTTTATCGCATAGCACTCGTCCATGTTATATGGTAGTGTGACTCCGGCCTAATTCTCAAAGTTAAACACAAGTGTTTACCTACCTAAGTGTGCCTATTGTTTAAAATAATTTGAGGAGTCCACTTCATTGATCCAATAGTCTAATATTGGACGCGTACACACACCACCTGAATACAGTGGCTAGTTACAAGTGCTTGCTATTAGGATATGATTCTACCTAGATTGTCTGGTCCATCCTAAAACATAAAGGCATGAGGCCTTTTTTTTTCTTCACCTTTAATATAAAATGTACTTTTTTTATATTACCTGCTTTAATTGTCTACTCTACATACTTTACACCCCAAGAACATATTGCCCTTATTGCTACATGTTCATCACTAGTCAAGAGCCTACATGTAGCAACTTCGCATTTTGAATTTCATTAAATCACTTTTCATGATGGTTGGGCATCATTATTTAAAAAAAAAAAAATAGATATAAAAAGATAAATAAAAAATGTAGCACAAAACTAAAAACAGAAAAGCAGCAAGAGGTTAAGGTTTTGCAAGTCTTTAACTAGTCACATTTGCCAATCGAAGATGCCACAGCTTTAATGCTAGCCATTGCCATAAAGGGGTTTTAGTGCGTTTACTTATGTAGCATGTCTTTATTTAGGGTCAAGCTTTTTTAGTCAAGAATGGAAGAATTTTAAACTAAAAATTGGTTGTTTGTTAACAAAGTTTATAAACAAATTAACCACTATACTTTTGTCCAAACTGTATGCTAAACTCAAATATGGCAAGGGTGACAGCCATAGCAGGGTGACAGAAAAAAAATGAATGTCACGGATAAGAATGTGGTTACCATTACCAACAACTCTAACACCACCGGTAGCGCTGGCCGCAACCGTCGCTGCAATAGTAATAGCATATGCAAGTCACAATTGGCCTCCATAGCAAACTCTGTCAAGTGCAATAGTAGGGAGGAACCGGAGGCGTAATGGATTATATGGCCCATCTCTCATCTCAATCACAGCAGGATACTGTGGCCTTTGAGAAGCTGAAGTCAGTGTTCTGCTCAGTTCACCTACTCTACCACCATAACTGTTAATGGTTCACATTGCGGAATTTCCAATTTGTCAATGAGACCTGTTTCTATTCTTCCCCAAAGTCTTCTAACTTCTTCCAGTTGATATTTTGGAAAACATGAACATCGAGCCTTTCTTCTTGGAAGATGCGATACAGGAGGAGATGGACAATATGATTCTAATGCCAATCTGTGTTACAGGCTCTGTGAGCCACGGTGAAATGGACACTGTCAGTCAAAGTAGCAATCTGAACCAGGCCAAACCTTAGGGTGGGTTTCATAGAGGGGAGCAAGGGACACTAGACATTTAACATTCAGAGGTGCCTGTTAGCTGAATCAGGGATGATGATGAATATTATGATGAAGATGATGATTTTGTGTTAGACAAAACCTGGGAACAAGACAGGGGTGACAATGACTCATCTGAGGAGAAGGTTGCTGATATCAGCGAAACACAGCGCAGGCAAAGTATGTCAAAAACATCCTTCGGGGCCAAAGCAGCTTTTCCAATGGTCTGTAGCAGGTAATGATGCACATGTTGTTAGTGGAGCTGGCTTCTCATTTGTGGGAATTCTTTTCCAAGTTGCCGGAGAACAAATATTTTGCATTGGGCATACAATGTTCTTGCAAAATAAGCTGGATACATCCTGGCACATATCGAATAAAAACTAGATCACCTTGTGAGAACATGAAACAACATCACCTGCTCATGTGGAAAAAGCAAACACCAGCTAGATGAGCAAAGCTCAACTGTCCTCCTTCCTCTCTTCATGATCATTGTTTTTGGTGACCATTCTGCACCCATAAGTAGTGTCAGCAATTGTCAATATCCCCATAATCATCCCTACCTACTGCTTTCCATATACCTCCTCCTCTTCCTCCATTGCATCGGCAGTTCTCCAAAAAGCTATGCTTGCCTGGTTTGGGCGCAAAATGCATTTTTTAACACAATTGATTATATTATGTGCATCAAATTTTTGATACAGCAAACTCACCTTTTATTTTTTGGTGAAATTAAATATTATTTTGTCTGTATCTGGGTTGAACTTTCATGGTACCACCCTGATCAGGATTGTGTGAAAGGGCAGCATTGTTGAAAACTATCCAATCAAAATTCTTTCAACTTCATAAATGAATTTTTTTCTTTTAAATTATACATTTTTTCCAAAATTGTTCAAAATATTTTGGGGCAATTACATTGGAATAATATCAGGAGAATCTGTGTTTCCTAATTATTGAAACTTTTGCACAGTGAACAATTGCCGACTATATGTCTGACCATGAAAACCTTTTCACTTCCTACAAAATCAACATTTCCCCCAGTGTATGGCTTCTGCGCAGGGCAGGTCAGAAAGAGAAAAATTGGCGGAAAAATTGGCAGAAAGGGCAAAAGTGTTGAAAATTATTAAAATAAAATTCTTTGACTTCCAAGTCTGCGATTTTCTTTCCAAAAATTGTTCAGAAATTTTTGTGGCAGTGGAATTAGCATACTTGGAGGAAAATTTTTATTCCCTATATAGTGAAGATTTTGCTTAGTGTGTTAGAACTAGTGTTGAGCCACCTCCGTAGTGTTCGGGTTCGGTTCGGTTCGTCGAACACCGGGATGTTCGAGGAACTGTTCGTCGAACTGTTCGTCGAACACCTTAGAACACCGTCGAACACCGTTAAAACCAATGGCAGGCAAACAAAAACACATAGAAACACATAGAAAACACCTGCAAAGGTGTCCAAAAGCTGACAAACTGCTCAGAAGACACTCTCTTTAAAAAAGCCGGCCGGCAAATTCAGCAGCGGCATACACCGGTACCCGACAATTTAGACAAGAAGGAATAGAGCATCACACATAGATTAGATAGATAGAAACATGTCAGTCACACTTATAAGAAGCACAGTGACAGTGTTGATTACTGCACTTGTCATTTAGTGTAAAGGATTTATTAAAAAAAAAAATATTAGTGTTTTCATGCACCGTCTCTTTAAAAAAGCCGGCCGGCAATTCAGCATCTGTACCCGACAATTTAGAACAGAAAGAATAGAGCTTCACACATAGATTAGATAGATAGAAACATGTCAGTCACATATATAATAAGTACAGTGACAGTGTTGCTTACTGTACTTGTCATTTAGTGTAAAGGATTTATTTAAAAAAATAATAGTGTTTTCATGCACTGTCTCTTTAAAAAAGCAGCGGTACCCGACAATTTAGAACAGAAAGATAGAGCATCACACATAGATTAGATAGATAGAAACATGTCAGTCACATATATATGAAGTACAGTGATAGTGTTGGTTACTGTACTTGTCATTTAGTATTAAAATAAAGGATTTATTATTAAAAAAATTGGCGTGGGGTTCCCCTTAATTTTAGGCTCTAGCGGAGGTTAAGCAGACGGCTGGGGCAGATGTTTGAAGCCTGGGAAGGGGGTAATACCCACGGAGCTTCCCAGGCTACTAATATCAGCCCCCAGCTGAATACATAGCCTTTACTAGCTATTAAAATGGGGGACCCCCCAAAAAAATGACGTGGGGTCCCCCCTAATTTAATAGCTAGCAAAGGCTAGGCAGACAGCTGGGGGCTGATATTAATAGCCCAGGAAGGGAGCCATGAATATTGGCCCCCTCCCAGGCTAGAAACACCAGCCGTCAGCCGCCCCAGAAATGGCGCATTCATAGGATGCGCCAATTCTGGCACTTAGCCTCGCTCTTCCACGCTGCCCTGGTGCGGTGGCAGGGGGTAATAGGGTTGGGGTTGATGTCAGCTTATAATGCCAGCTGACATCAAGCCCAGGTTAGTAATGGAGAGGCGTCTATAAGACACCCCCATTACTAACCCCATAGTCAAAGTTAAAAAAAACACAAACACCCAGAATAAAGTCCTTTAATTGAAATAAAGACACAATCCTTTATTGTTCTAAATTAAACCATACTTACCATCACGCCCATTCCAGCTGAAGCCAACGATCTCCTGCAATAAAAGAAAAATAATAAACCAACCTCATCCTTACCTTTCCATGGTTCCCACGACAGCTTCAGCTCTGCTACATCGAGATGACAGGCTGGACCGCAGCAGAACGCTGCCATCCAGCCTGTCATCCCGCAGACACTGAGAAGCGCAGGCTTGCTTGCGCTGCTCAGCGTCTCTCTGTGACGACATCCAGATGAGCCGAGTTAATGTCCAATGAACTCGGCTCACCTCATGCACGTCACTGACAGCGTGGGAAAATTCTCCTGCACTCAGCGCTTCAGCGTGGGAGAATTCTCACACTGAAGCGCTGAGTGCAGGAGAATTCTCCAACGCTGTCAGTGACGTGCAGGAGGTGAGCTGAGTTCATTGGACATGAGCTCACCTTATGCACGTCACTGACAGCGTGGGAAAATTCTCCTGCACTCAGCGCTTCAGCGTGGGAGAATTCTCACGCTGAAGCGCTGAGTGCAGGAGAATTCTCCCACGCTGTCAGTGACGTGCAGGAGGTGAGCTGAGTTCATTGGACATGAGCTCACCTTATGCACGTCACTGACAGCGTGGGAGAATTCTCCTGCACTCACCGCTTCAGCGTGAGATTTTTCCCACGCTGTCAGTGACGTGCATGAGGTGAGCCGAGTTCATTGGACATGAACTCGGCTCATCTGGATGTCGTCACAGAGAGACGCTGAGCAGCGCAAGCAAGCCTGCGCTTCTCAGTGTCTGCGGGATGAGAGGCTGGATGGCAGCGTTCTGCTGCGGTCCAGCCTGTCATCTCGATGTAGCAGAGCTGAAGCTGTCGTGGGAACCATGGAAAGGTAAGGATGAGGTTGCTTTATTATTTTTCTTTTATTGCAGGAGATCGTTGGCTTCAGCTGGAATGGGCGTGACGGTAAGTATGGTTTAATTTAGAACAATAAAGGATTGTGTCTTTATTTCAATTAAAGGACTTTATTCTGGGTGTTTGTGTTTTTTTTAACTTTGACTATGGGGTTAGTAATGGGGGTGTCTTATAGACGCCTCTCCATTACTAACCTGGGCTTGATGTCAGCTGGCATTATAAGCTGACATCAACCCCAACCCTATTACCCCCTGCCACCGCACCAGGGCAGCGTGGAAGAGCGAGGCTAAGTGCCAGAATTGGCGCATCCTATGAATGCGCCATTTCTGGGGCGGCTGACGGCTGGTGTTTCTAGCCTGGGAGGGGGCCAATATTCATGGCTCCCTTCCTGGGCTATTAATATCAGCCCCCAGCTGTCTGCCTAGCCTTTGCTAGCTATTAAATTAGGGGGGACCCCACGTCATTTTTTTGGGGGGTCCCCCATTTTAATAGCTAGTAAAGGCTATGTATTCAGCTGGGGGCTGATATTAGTAGCCTGGGAAGCTCCGTGGGTATTACCCCCTTCCCAGGCTTCAAACATCTGCCCCAGCCGTCTGCTTAACCTCCGCTAGAGCCTAAAATTAAGGGGAACCCCACGCCAATTTTTTTAATAATAAATCCTTTATTTTAATACTAAATGACAAGTACAGTAACCAACACTATCACTGTACTTCATATATATGTGACTGACATGTTTCTATCTATCTAATCTATGTGTGAAGCTCTATTCTGTCTGTTATAAATTGTCGGGTACCGCTGCTGAATTGCCGGCCGGCTTTTTTAAAGAGACGGTGCATGAAAACACTAATATTTTTTTTGATAAATCCTTTACGCTAAATGACAAGTACAGTAAGCAGCACTGTCACTGTACTTCGTATATATGTGGCTGACATGTTTCTATCTATTTAATCTATGTGTGAAGCTCTATTCTGTCTGTTATAAATTGTCGGTTACCGCTGCTGAATTGCCGGCCGGCTTTTTTAAAGAGACGGTGCATGAAAACACTATTATTTTTTTTGATAAATCCTTTACGCTAAATGACAAGTACAGTAAGCAGCACTTTCACTGTACTTCGTATATATGTGGCTGACATGTTTATATCTATCTAATCTATGTGTGATTCTCTATTCTTTCGGTTCTAAATTGTCGGGTACAGGTGTATGCCGCTGCTGAATTGCCGGCTTTTCATGTTTCACTGTTGGCACTGTTCCCATCGATTTGGGCAATCACTGTAATGCCACAACCACCATGGCTGTGGCATTACAGTGAGTGGCAGACAATCCCTGCATGATTGGTGCTCTAAATAGCGCCAGACATGCAGGACACGCTTTTGGTGCACGAACAGTTATCGAACATAACCTCGAACAGCCGAATTTTTTTCAAATCGTTCGGGTTCGTCGAACAACTCGAACACCGCCCAAAACAGCTCGAATTTGAGATTGGCGAACAGTTCTAGTCGAACACCGCTCATCTCTAGTTAGAACCCTCCTGTTTGTTTTTTTCAGCTTGTGTTTTGCGGTCACGTGACCATCTGCCTTTATATTCCAGCTCCGTCCTTATGGCTGTGCTGGACTTCAGTGTTTGACTGTTTCTCTAGCCTGGTGCTTCGGTGCCTTTCTCTGTCAAGGTCGCTTGGTCCTCTGGGACCTCTAGTACATTTTTGTCAGTTTGTCTTTTTGTGTTCTGCAACAACTTCTCTGTTTAGGAGGTGTCCAATTTTTGTCCAAGTCCTTAGTTCTTTTAGGGACCCTTCCTTAAATCTATAGGTCTTCGTTCAGACTAGCCGAGGACTAAGGCGGGTCTGTTCACTAGGAACAGGCAGCCCGCTACATCGTAGGGATTCAGCTTAGTCTTACTGTAGGGACTGCTTTCCCCTATCTTTCCTTAGTACATGTTGCAGATCATAATATAGTGGATGGTTGCTAACTACATGTTAGACCAGATAACCACTATGTGCTCCTTGAAGAATTAAAATTCAGCATTTGCAGCCCCTGTGCAAAGCAGGTCAGATCTATGGGTTCGACACAGATCTCACTGAGAATCTGCCTCCTTATTTTAAATGAAAGGGGATGTTACCAGAATGAGACATGTAATAACTGACAATCTGCTCGCTTTATCTCACTGCAGAGCTGTGTGTGATTATAATCAACACAGTATTGCAGAGCTGAATTTTGTCTTATTACAAACACAGCAGCTGCAGCTCTCCACTCACCATGCTATCAGCTTTGCTGTACTACCCCCCCCCCCACTGACTGGCTGCCACTATGAGAGCACATCTGTAGCTGCAAATGTATATAGTAAAAAACTTCGAGAAAAGAGTAGCAAAATCATGCGGGCAATAGCCATATCAATTTATATATTTATGCTACTATAAGGACTAATATATAGACCAAACGCTCTAAACAATTTCAACAAGGAGGGTGGCCCGAGGGCCAGAAATGAGCAACACTAGCTCACAAATAAATAAATATCATAACTTTATTAATTACGTAGATACAGGTAAATAGAAAAAAAGTGCATCAGACAAATATATGATAAAAATGACCACTAAAGTGCACATAGTGGCAGGCTCCAGACTGTATATAATTGCACATGGATACAATGGATATAATAGATATATAATGTACATAAACCAAATCGTGTACTAACCTACAGATCGTATGACTTAATATTGTAAATTATGCTCATCCTATTAGGTTATATTATTCCATATAAACAATTGTCAAAGAACTTCAATGCAGTCATTGTGTTATATTACCTCGATTAGTAAAAGTCTGGACCGGCCACATAGCGTACGTCCCCCGCGCGTTTCGGCGTGATCCTTTCTCAAGGGGTACCTATCATTTGCATGAGTCCGCTATAAATAGGGCCCCTAAGCTCTACATGTGCACAATATTGATTAACACACCTTTACAACGCTGATTATGCTAAGATGCTTATACAGGGCGCCAGTCACTGCCGGTTTGTACAATGCGCATGTCCAAAATGGCGCTGAGTGCGTCACAGGAAGTGACGTGACACGTGTCACATGCATCTCTGACCACGCACCACGCATGTACCTGTTTGACACAGGAACCAGGGGCGGAACTACCGCCCGTGCAGCCCGTTCATTGAACGGGGGCCCCGAGGGAGAGGGGGCCCCTCCAGCCTCCAGCAGGGCCGCCATCAGGGCATGACTGCCCTGACTCCAGTATGGGGCCCAGCCGGTAGGGGCCCCCTCGGAGCCCCGTTGGGGGCCCCCCTCTTGTGCGTCTCTCTACTCATGGGGCCCCCGGCCCCATGCTAAGCGCCGGGTCCGGGACATCTCAGAGCTGCGCTGCTGCGGCAGCGCCTTCATGATTCCCCTGACTTCCGGTCATGTGACGGCGCCGTCACATGGCCGGAAGTCAGGAGAACCTGGTGTCAGCGATTTGGACGAGCTCCAGGATTCTGCAGGGATCGCATGGGTGTAAGTATAACAAGTTTTATTTTTTTTTAAATACAATTAACTAGGAGTGGGGGGAGATGAGAGATGCACATGTGGGGGGGGGGAGATGAGAGATGCACATGGGGGGGGGAGATGAGAGATGCACATGTGGGGGGGGGGAGATGAGAGATGCACATGGCGGGGAGATGAGAGATGCACATGGGGGGGAGATGAGAGATGCACATGGGGGGGAGATGAGAGATGCACATGGGGGGGAGATGAGAGATGCACATGGGGGGGAGATGAGAGATGCACATGTGTGGGGGGGGGATGAGAGATGCACATGTGTGGGGGGAGAGGAGAGATGCACATGTGTGGGGGGGGGAGATGAGAGATGCACATGTGGGGCGGTGAGAGATGCACATGTGGAGGGGGGTGAGAGATGCACATGTGGAGGGGGGTGAGAGATGCACATGTGGAGGGGGGGGAGATGAGAGATGCAGATGTGTGGGGGGGAGATGAGAGATGCACATGTGGGGGGGGTGAGAGATGCACATGTGGGGGGGTGAGAGATGCACATGTGGGGGGGATGAGAGATGCACATGTGGGGGGGGATGAGAGATGCACATGTGGGGGGGATGAGAGATGCACATGTGATGAGGGGGATGAGAGATGCACATGTGGTAGAGGGGGATGAGAGATGCACATGTGGTAGAGGGGGATGAGAGATGCACATGTGGTGGAGGGGGATGAGAGATGCACATGTGGTGGAGGGGGATGAGAGAGGTGCACATGTGGGGGAGGGGGATGAGAGAGGTGCACATGTGGGGGAGGGGGATGAGAGAGGTGCACATGTGGGGGAGGGGGATGAGAGAGGTGCACATGTGGGGGAGGGGGATGAGAGAGGTGCACATGTGGGGGAGGGGGATGAGAGAGGTGCACATGTGGGGGAGGGGGATGAGAGAGGTGCACATGTTGGGGAGGGGGGTGAGAGATGTGCACATGTGGGGGAGGGGGATGAGAGATGTGTACATGGGGGGATGAGAGATGTGCACATGGGGGGGTGAGAGATGTGCACATGGGGGGGGTGAGAGATGTGCACATGGGGGGATGAGAGATGTGCACATGTGGGGGAGGGGGATGAGAGATGTGCACATGGGGGGAGATGAGAGCTGCACATGGAGGGGTGAGAGCTGCACATGGAGGGGTGAGAGCTGCACATGGAGGGTGAGAGCTGCACATGGAGGGGTGAGAGCTGCACATGGGGGGGTGGAAGCTTCACATGGGGGGTGAGAGCTGCACATGGGGGGGTTTGAGAGCTGCACATGGGGGGGATGAGAGCTGTACATGGGGGAATTGGGAGAAAATGAGCTGCACATGGGGGAATTGGGAGTAGGGGGATAATGAGCTGCACATAATGAATGTGGGGTGGGGGAGAGTAAATGATGATGGGGTGGGGAGAGCACGGACATGATATAATGAATTGGGGCAGGGGGTGCATGTAAATAATGAATGCGGGGAGCAGGAAGTATAGAGTAGGGGGCGTTGCGGATGCAGGAGTGTAACTGGTAACAAATTGGCGGAAAGAGTAGAGGTTCTAATTAAATTATATATTAAGTGCCTATTTACAGTTAATGGGGGCACCGTGGTGGATTATAATTTATATTTGGAATGGTAGGTTGTATAATAACTAACCATATATTGAAGGTGGATGCACGTCTGTATTCAGCTGCGTAATGTAGAAGTTGGGGAATGTGCTCTAGATCAGAGGTCCCCAACCGCCGGTCCGCGGACCAGGACCGGGCCATTGGGGTTTTTCAGCCGGTCTGCGGCGCCGCTGACCAGGGCCGGCGTCAGCACCCGGGCAAATGCCGGGGCTCTGAGCAGGCAGAGGGGCCCACTGGCGGTCGCGCACCCCGCTGGGCTATGGGCGGAGGAGAGCGGTGTCAGCGCCCGCCCTTCTCCGCCGCTTGCTCAGGGCCCCGGCAGCCCGATACTTACCTCTCCCCGTGCCTCCGCAGATCAGCTGTCTTCCTGCTCTGCGCTCCCTGTGACGTCTCAGGTCAGAGGGCGCGGTGACGTCTTTATACCGCGCCCTCCCCTGAGCCGTCACAGGGAGCGCTGAGCGGGAAGAAACGACAACGCTGGAGTTCGGAGCCGAGCAGCGAGCGGCGGGCAGCAGGTAGCAGGTGAGGAGAAGGGAGGTGAGTATTTGATTTTTTTTTTTTTTTTAATGTATGGAGGCATGGGGCAGTATAAAGAGGGGAGGGGGGGCATCCTGCTTGGGGCATTATAAAGAGGAGGGGTGACAGCCTGCATGGGGCATTATAAGGTGGGGAACAGCCTGCATGGGGCATTATAAAGAGGGGGGGATTCCTGCTTGGGGCATTATAATGAGGAGGGGTGACAGCCTGCATGGGGCATTATAAGGTGGGGACCAGCCTGCATGGGGCATTATAAGGTGGGGAACAGCCTGCACGGGGCATTATAAAGAGAGGTGGGGACATCCTGCATGGGGCATTATAAAGAGGAGGGGTGACAGCCTGCATGGGGCAGTATAAAGAGGAGGGGTGACAGCCTGCATGGGGCAGTATAAAGAGGAGGGGTGACAGCCTGCATGGAGCATTATAAAGAGGAGGGGTGACAGCCTGCATGGGGCATTATAAAGAGGGGGGGTGACAGCCTGCATGGGGCAGTATAAAGAGGAGGGGTGACAGCCTGCATGGGGCAGTATAAAGAGGAGGGGTGACAGCCTGCATGGGGCATTATAAAGAGGGGGGGGCAGCCTGTATGGGGCATTATGTGGGGGGTAACAGCCTGCATGGAGCATTAAAAGGGGGGGCCTGTATGGGGCATTATGTGGGGGGGAACAGCCTGCATGGAGCATTATAAGGGGGGGGGGGCAGCCTGTATGGGGCATTATGTGGGGGTAACAGCCTGCATGGAGCATTAAAAGGGAGGGGCCTGTATGGGGCATTATGTGGGGGGTAACAGCCTGCATGGAGCATTATAAGGGGGGGACAGCCTGTATGGGGCATTATGTGGGGGGTAACAGCCTGCATGCAGCATTATATGGGGACCGGTATCCTGTATGGAGCGTTATATGGGGGCCAGTATCCTGTATGGAGCGTTATATGGGGGCCAGTATTCTGTATGGAGCCTTATATGGGGGCCAGTATTCCGTATGGGGTCTTATATGGGGGCCAGTATTCCGTATGGGGCCTTATATGGGGGCAAGTATTCCGTATGGGGCCTTATATGGGGGCAAGTATTCCGTATGGGGCCTTATATGGGGGCAAGTATTCCGTATGGGGCCTTATATGGGGGCCAGTATTCTGTATGAAGCGTTATATGGGGGCCAGTATTCCGTATGGGCGTTATATGGGGACCAGTATTCCGTATGGAGCCTTATATGGGGGCCACTATTCTGTGTGGAGCGATTCACCGGTTTCTGAGCTATTGTAGAATTTACAATAGATATCACTCATGAAGTGAAATCTTTGCATTGTACTATATATATATATTTCTCCGCCGTATCTCTGCATCATGAATCGTGGTATGTGTTAAAGGGGCCCACTGAGACTCTTTCGCCCGGGGCCCAGAAAAACCTGGAGCCGGCCCTGCCGCCGACAGCTAGCTCCGCGGCCCTGCGCCTGGTCAGAACTCGCTCTGTGTGGATTTATAATGTTTTCTGCCATAGCCGTGACAGCTCGCAGCTCCCGGCAGAGAACATTATGCAGGACGGGGTGGGGCGTCGGGCGGGTCTTAGTGACGCAGCCCTCCACAGCACAGCATGGTACCTGTTGTACGTCACGGGGCGGGTCTTAGTGACGCGGCCCTCCTGCACAGCATGGTGTGTTCCTGACGGGGTGGGGCGGCAGGCTCTCCTCACTGACACGCCCCCGGCAGAACATGTTATGTGGGGCGTGCTGGGGCAGCAGACTGGCTTCAGTGACGCGGCTCCCGGTACCGGTGTTCAGTGTGTAGCGCTGCTAAGCAGCAGCGCTGTATACACTGACGCTCAATGTACAATGCTGCTACTTAGCAGCGCTGTACACCGAGGTCCCGCCAGCATCCTCCCCATACAACTCCACCCCTCCATAACCCCACCCCCATATGACCAAAGCCCCGCCCCCACCCCCACCGGGCCATGGAAAACTGGTCTTGCTTAAAGCCGGTCCCTGGTGCAAAAAAGGTTGGGGACCTCTGCTCTAGATAACTGTGTTATTTTATGCAGAGACGAGTCCTGGCTGGAAGACGTGATGGCGGTCTGTGCTGGATGAAGGAGAAAAGCGTAGCTGAAGGACTTCACCTAGAGACGTCACCAGTGAGTCAGTGTATTACATGTACACTTACACTATATACTATGTACCGGGCTCCTGTGTATAATGTCACTGGTGATCACTGTATTACCTGTACACTAAATACAGAGCTCCTGTGTATAATGTCACTGGTGATCACTGTATTACCTGTACACTGACACTATACACAGAGCTCCTGTGTATAATGTCACTGGTGATCATTGTATTACCTGTACACTATATACAGAGCTCCTGTGTATAATGTCACTGGTGATCACTAGATTACCTGGACACTTACATTATACATACCATGTATAGAGCTCCCATGTATAATGACACTTATGGTAATATTAGTAATGTGGTGGTACTATTAGTAATGTGGTGGTAATATGTGGTCTGGTCATGGTGTGGCAGTTTTTCTCCCTTCTGTGTGGCATTATTCGGTCACTATGTTGTGGTAATATGTGGTCTGGCCATGGTGTGGCGGTATTCCCTGTATGTGGTATTATTGGTCATTTTAAAAAAAAATGTATATGACACATTCCCTTAAAGAAAACTAAATAAAAATATATCTAAAAAGAGGATTGGATATTTTAAGAAAATTTTAATAGGTTAGAGTAGGGCCCGGCCAGAAGAGTCTACCTTATCGTGGTGGCGGCTTTAAAAATCTTTTGGCCAAAACAAAAGCTGCTGGCTATGTATGTGGCGCCGTCACATGGCCGAACGTCAGGAGAACCTGGTGGCAGCGACGTGGACGAGCGCCAGGATTCTGCAGGGATCGCATGGGGGTAGGTATAACAAGTTTGATTTTTTTTTAAATACAATTAATTAACTAGGAGTGGGGGGAATCAGAGATGCACGGGGGGGATGAGAGATGCACAGGGGAATCAGAGATGCATGGGGGGGATGAGAGATGCACAGGGGGATGAGAGATGCACAGGGGGATGAGAGATACACATGGAGGGGTGAGAGATACACATGGAGGGGTGAGAGATGCACTTGGGGGGGATGAGAGATGCACATGGGGGGATGAGAGATGCACATGGGGGGATGAGAGATGCACATGGAGGGGGGATGAGAGATGCACATGGGGGGGATGAGAGATGCACATGGGGGGGATGAGAGATGCACATGGGGGGGGATGAGAGATGCACATGGGGGGATGAGAGATGCACATGGGGGGGTGAGAGATGCACGGGGGGGTGAGAGATGCACGGGGGGGTGAGAGATGCACGGGGGGGTGAGAGATGCACGGGGGGGGTGAGCTGCACATGGGGGGGGATGAGAGATGCACATGGGGGGGTTATGTTTACATAACTTTGTTGCCTTATGAAGGGCAGGGAGGGGCCCCCAAAAATTACTTGCACAGGGGCCCACTACAGTCTGTGTCCGCCCCTGACAGGAACGTCACCGTTACCAAGGCATCCGGGGGCGTCTGCATCACACTCCAAATGGTGTGAACATGCCGAGAGCCTGCGGGCATAAAGGGACCGCGACACCCCCGCGTTCGGACCGCACGGTGCGTGCAATCCAGGATGTGCAAAGTGACCATATATCTTTATACATATACACAAAAGATGAAGGACAAAAAAGAAAAAAAGAGATAGAGGAAGTCACAAAAATACTAACAAAAATACAATAGATGGAAACTAAGTAGATGATAAACTCCTGCTAGCTCCATTAAATATACAGATGGGCCCTACATACAACGTGCATACAGAGAGATATTGTCTCTATATATGCAAAAGCCGTAATTATAGGCTGCAAGATAATCATGTTATAATCATATTATATCATATTATATATATATATGGCGTGCATGCAAGAGAATCCCATCTGTATATGTGCAGATGCAGTACCATTACATTACATAACAATCATATATACATAATTTATGCCTATGAAAAGGAAAGTAATGATACCAAGGAACAATGCATCTGCAATAGCAGGCAATATACCAAATACCCATGCTACTATGACTAAACAGTCAGCTGCATATGGCACCACATGTCACATAACAATAATTTAAGATGAGTATATTGTGAATACAAGGGTATACAACACAAGTAATAATTAATTAACCCTTTCCCATCGTTCTTATTCCTGCATTGGTTCATTTTTGTCATTCATCAAATTCCTCCTCTTATCCATTTCCACGTTCATCCTCCTTACGCCCTTTGATGGTCATCGTAGGTGGTGTGATATAAAGATATAGATGAAGCAGACAGATGCAACATGATGTATATAGCCTAGTGTAAACATACAATAAAAGAAAATTAAAATCAATAAAATAAAAATGTATGTCAAGATGTTATATGGACATCTAGCAGGCCAGGAGCTACAAGAAAGGAACAAAACTAATGTTTTCATTTAGCCTAGATGGATGCAGCATTTTAAGTGTCCAGATCCATCTGGATTCCATTTGTGCTAAACATTGGGAAACAGGGCCTCCACGTATGTTGCCCACAATATTATCAATACCTCTCACTCTCAATAATCTTGCATCACAAGCATGATGGAGTTTAAAGTGCCGCAGGATCGTTTTAAGGGTGGATGTGTCCGCGTGGTCAACCGCCGCCACAATGCTCAACACATGCTCACGAATACGTACTTTAAATTGTTTTGTAGTGAGACCAATATATATCAAATTGAATGGACACGTAGCGTAGTACACTGCTCAAAAAAATAAAGGGTACACTTAAACAATAGAATATAACTCCAAGTAAATCAAACCTCTGTGAAATCAAACTGTCCACTTAGGAAGCAACACTGATTGACAATCAATTTCACATGCTGTTGTGCAACTGGAATAGACAATAGGTGGAAATTTTTGGCAATTATCAAGACCCACTGAACAAAGGAGTGGTTCTGCGGGTGGGGACCACAGACCACATCTCAGTACCAATGCTTTCTGGCTGATGTTTTGGTCACTTTTGAATCTTGGTTGTGCTTTCACACTCGTGGTAGCATGAGACGGACTCTACAACCCACAGAAGCTGCTCAGGTAGTGCAGCTCATCCAGGATGGCACATCAATGCAAGCTGTGGCAAGAAGGTTTGTTGTGTCTGTCAGCATAGTGTCCACAGGCTGGAGGCGCTACCAGGAGACAGGCCAGTATACCAGGAGACGTGGGGGGGCCGTAGGAGGGTAACAACCCAGCAGCAGGACCGCTACCTCCGCCTTTGTGCAAGGAGGAAGAGAAGGAGCACTGCCAGAGCACTGCAAAATGACCTCCAGCAGGCCACAAATGTGCATGTGTCTGCATAAACGGTTAGAAACCGACTCCATGAGGGTGGTATGAGGGCCCAACATCCACAGATGGGGGTTGTGCTCACTGCCCAACACCGTGCAGGATGCTTGGCATTTGCCACAGAACACCAGGATTGGCAAAGTCGCCACTGGCGCCTGTGCTCTTCACAGATGAAAGCAGGTTCACACTGAGCACATGTGACAGACGTGACAGAGTCTGGAGACGCCGTGGAGAGCAATCTGCTGCCTGCAACATCCTTCAGCATGACTGGTTTGGAAGTGGGTCAGCAATGGTGTGGGGTGGCATTTCATTGGAGGGCCGCACAGCCCTCCATGTGCTCGCCAGAGGTAGCCTGACTGCCATTAGGTACCGAGATGAGATCCTCAGACCCCTTGTGAGACCACATGCTGTTGCAGTTGGCCCTGGGTTCCTCCTAATGCACGACAATGCCAGACCTCATGTGGCTGGAGTGTGTCAGCAGTTCCTGCAAGATGAAGGCATTGAAGCTATGGACTGGCCCGCTTGTTCCCCAGACCTGAATCCGATTGAGCACATCTGGGATATCATGTCTCGCTCCATCCACCAACGTCACATTGCACCACAGACTGTCCAGGAGTTGGCGGATGCTTTAGTCCAGCTCTGGGAGGAGATCCCACAGGAGACCATCCGCAACCTCATCAAGTGCATGCCCAGGCATTTTAGGGAGGTCATACAGGCATGTGGAGGCCACACACAATACTGAACCTCATTTTGACTTGTTTTGAGGACACTACATCAAAGTTGGATCAGCCTGTAGTATGTTTTTCCACCTTAATTTTGGGGGTGACTCCAGATCCAGGCATCCATTGGTTAATAAATTTGATTTCCATTGATGATTTTTGTGTGATTTTGTTGTCAGCACATTCAAGTTTGTACAGAACAAAGTATTCAGTGAGAATATTTCATTCATTCAGATCTAGTATGTGTTATTTGAGTGTTTCCTTTATTTTTTGAGCAGTGTATATAACATTACGTGTCTGGCATGATATAAATTTCTTAATAGAATATGTACATGAGCCATCTGAATTTGAAAAACGATTACAGCAATCCATATTGGGGCATGCAACACAATGACCACATGGACTACATCCACGCCGATCCGGGATCCCATCAAAGATGGATGGTCTTGGTGAGCCCGCATAATGACTTTGTATGAGGTAATCCCTCAAATTTTTCGTGCGTCTAAATGTTACAGCTGTTTTTTTGGGGATATATTTTGCAACAATTGGATCCGCCCTAAGGACAGGCCATGCTTTAGAAAGTGCTCACCTTACTGCAGGTACTTGAGTATGAAATTTGGTGATAAATCTTACTATCTCGTTATTTATATCATTATGTGTGTTATATCATAGATTATGGCGGGATGAATGTTTTGCCCTCTGGAAGGCTTTTTTCACCATCCTCCGACTATATCCCCATTCATAAAACCGTTCTTTAAGGTTGATGGCCTGAGTCAAAAATTCTTTGTCAATTCAACACAGACGTAGTAGTCGCAGAAATTGCCCTATTTGTACAGATTGTAAAATATGTCTAGGATGAGAGGAGGATGCATGCAATAACGCATTAGTGGATGTTGGCTTACGGAAAATCTTAGTCTGGATAACATTCTCACTATCACGCGATAAACTTACATCTAGAAACTCAGCTTTATCAGTGTTGCACTGATAAGTGATATGTATATTCACCGAATTATTATTTAAATCCGTCATAAATGAATTCAACTGAATTTGTGAACCCTGCCAGATTAGGAGTATGTCATCGATGTACCGCGTCTTTTGCATATATAGAGACAATATCTCTCTGTATGCATGTTGTATGTAGGGCTCATCTGTATATTTAATGGAGCTAGCAGGAGTTTATCATCTACTTAGTTTCCATCTATTGTATTTTTGTTATTTTTGCGACTTCCTCTATCTTTTTTTATTTTTTGTTTTTCATCTTTTGTGTATATGTATAAAGATCTGTGGTCACTTTGCACATCCTGGATTGCACGCACCATGCGGTCTGAACGTGGGGGTGTCGCGGTCCCTTTGTGCCCATGGGCTCTCTGCATTTTCACTCCATTTGGAGTGTGATGCCGACACCCCCGGGTGCCTTGGTAACGTCACACATGGACATGAGCGGTGTGTGGTCTGAGATGCATGTGACGCATGTCACGTCACTTCCGGTGACGCACTCAGCGCCATTTTGGACATGCGTATTGGCAAACCGTAGCATAATCAGCATTGTAAAGGTGTGTTAATCAATATTGTGCACATATAGAGCTTATGGGCCCTATTTATAGCGGACTCATGCAAATTATAGGTACCCCTTGAGAAAGGCTAATGTCGAAACGCGCGTCGAGGGACGTGCGCTACGTGGCCGGTCCAGACTTTTACTAATTGAAGTATTATAACACAATGGCTGTATTGAAGTACTTTTACAATTGTTTACATGGAATAATATAACCTAATAGGATGAGCGTAATTTACAATATTAAGTCATTCGACCTGTAGGTTAGTACACGATTTGGTTTATGTACATTACACTGTGTTCTGAATTATTAGGCAAGTTGTATTTTAGAGGATTATTTTTATTATTGATCAACAGCTATGTTCTCAATCAACCCAAAAGACTCATAAATATCCAAGCTTAATATTTTTGGTAGTTGGAGTGTTTTTTTTTTAGATTTGGCTATCTTAGGAGGATATCTGTTTGTGCAGGTAACTATTACTGTCCCGAATTATTAGGCAACTTAATAAAAACCAAATATAATCCCATCTCACTTGTTTATTTTCACAAGGTAAACCAATATCAGTGCACAAAATTTAGAAATAAACATTTCTGACATGCAAAAACAAAAACCAAAATAATTAGTGATCAATATAGCCACCTTTCTTTATGATGACACTCAACAGCCTTCCATCCATAGATTCTGTCAGTTGCTTGATCTGTTTTCGATCAACATTGCGTGCAGCAGCCACCACAGCCTCCCAGACACTGTTCCGAGAGGTGTACTGTTTTCCCTCCCTGTAGATCTCACATTTTATGATGGACCATAGGTTCTCTATGGGGTTCAGATCAGGTGAACAAGGGGCCCATGTCATTATTTTTTCTTCTTTTAGACCTTTACTTGCCAGCCACGCTGTGGGGTAGTTGGATGCATGTGATGGCGCATTGTCCTGCATGAAAATCATGTTTTTCTTGAACGATACTGACTTCTTCCTGTATCATTGCTTGAAGAAGTTGTCTTCCAGAAACTGGCAGTAGGCATGGGAGTTGAGCTTCACTCCATCCTCAACCCGAAAAGATCCCACAAGTTCATCTTTGATGATACCAGCTCATAACAGTACCCCACCTCCACCTTGCTGGCTTCTGAGTCGGAGTGGAGCTCTCTGCCCTTTACTGATCCAGCCTCTGGCCCATCACGAGTCACTCATCAGTCCATAAAACCTTTGAGAAATCAGTCATAAGTAGTGTTGAGCATTCCGATACTGAAATATCGGGTATTGGCCGATATTCGCGGTATCGGAATTCCGATACTTAATTCCGATACTTTTGCAATATCGTATACCGGAATCGGAAGTTCCCATAATGCAATGAGCCATTTTCATTTTATTCATCCAATGAGGATCCTAAGAAGTGTGGGCACATCCTGTTAGGCATGTAGGCATCTTAACTAATGGCATGGCTGTGATTGACTGCTGAAGTGATGTCATGATGCACTATAAAAGCCGCCGCCGCCATTTTGAGCTCACTCTGCTGTGAATTCAGTTAGGGATAGGATGCTGTTGTTCTGAGGGACAGTTTTAGCTACCTATTTGGTCTATTCTGCTTTACCCAAGCTACTTTATAAATCGCTGTGCCTTGCAGTGCTAGTGAACAGTTCTCTGTGCTGTTCACCGCTTTCTGCAAGGTCTCTGTGTGTGAGTGCAGCTCACCCTGTAGTGTGTGCTTCAGCCACGTCTGGTTATAGTGCACTCACTGTGTGTCACTGCCTCATACATTGTGCTTTTTTGCCAATTCATAATTTTTCCTGATATCTCCTATTAGTGTGGTGGTTCCATCCGTATTCAGCTAAATTTGTTCCAAACACACTATATAGGAGTAGTTAGAGGAGCTTTTCTGCAGCATTGGGCCCTGCAGCCCCAGCCAGATTAGTATTAGCCTATTTTTTGCAGCCTCATCTATTGCATTGTAGGTTACCTTCCTACATTGTAATAGCTACAAAAAGTTTGTGATACTATCGTTATTACATCTTTAGGCACATCCAGTGTCTTTTTCTGACAAAAAAAACCTAAATAAAGTTCACCAAACACTCCACTTTACAGTTGTGTAGGCCACATTAGCTCATATTAAAGTCTAGTCCACACTTTATAAAATTAGTGTTTCTTATACCTGTTAGCAGCTGTTCAGGAATAAGCACACTAAGCCCTTAGTACTTTTCTGCCTATCTTTATCAGTCTACCAAGATGAAGAAGGCAGGGAGTAAGGCATGTGGTCATGGGCGTGGAGTTTCTGCAGGGAGAGGACGTGAGGATTCTGTGCCTGCAGGGAGAGGACGTGGGGATTCTGTGCCTGCTGCGGGCACCAGTGACTCAGCATCCCCCATTTTTACCAGGGAACAGTCCTTTATGCGCAGCTTTGTAGGAGTTAGCCGTATCCCACTGCTGCGGGAGGACCAAATTGAAGCCGTTGTCGGATGGATGGCAGCTAACGCATCGACTTCAATTAGTTCCAGATCCTCTCAGGTCCTGAGCACTGAAGAGCACCCATCTGTCTCTTCACCACCTGCCAAATTGCCCAGGCAGTCAGAGAGCCCTGGACAGGAGCCATCTCTACTTCTGTTCTCTGAATCTCTTGGCTTGGAAAGAGGGGGCCAGCCAAGCAGAATTCGAGAATTTGAAGAAGAGGTAGTATGCAGTGATGCGCAACCGTTTTGTCTCTCTGAATCTGAAGAGGCGGGTGGGCCAGTGCCTATGGTCAGCAGCACACCTCAGTACGCATCTGATGATGAGACTCAGGTGCCACTTTCTGATGCGTACTGTGATGTCGAGACTACCCAGGAGAAGCAGTTGTTTGAAGAGGGTGGTGTAGATGATGAGGTCCTTGACCCATCATGGCGTGAGGGACAGGAAGGTGGTGGGAGCAGCTCTGAGGAAGAGATTCCCCGAACAGCCCAAAAAGGAGGGAGAGGGAGGGGCCAGACTTGCTTGCCTGTAGCCTCCACTTCGGCACCCATTAGGAGCATGGCTCTTCCAAAATCCAAAGCGGGCGCTCCCAAGACTTGCAGTGCCTGGTCCTTTTTTGACACAGTTGCAGATGACATTTGCTTTGTCAAATGCAAGCTGTGTAATCAGAAGGTGAAAAGAGGGAAAAGTGTCAGCAACCTCAATACCACAAATATGTGGAAACATGTGCGGACCAAGCACGTGGTGGAGTTACAAAAACACACTGAAGACCTAGGCCAACCTACAGCGCCACCTACCACCTCTTCAGCTCGTGTTGTAGCCTCTTCCTCCAGCTCACACACAGCTGGTTCGGCTTCCTCACAGGATCGCCATGGAAGAATCTCTGACACTGTTGTACAGAGACACAGTGTAATTCCACCCACAGCACCACTTTCCCAGTCATCCTCACACTCCCAGGCCAGTCTACAGCCATCGTTAGCACAGGCATGGGAGAAAAGGCGCCCATACTCGGCAAACCACCCCCGAGCACAGGCTCTGAATGCTGGCATTGCTAAACTACTGGCCCTTGAAATGCTATCATTCAGGCTGGTGGAGACTGACACATTCCGTAACTTTATGGCATTGGCAGTCCCACAATACAACGTGCCCAGCCGATTTTATTTCAGCAGGAAAGCCGTCCCTGCCCTGCAACATCATGTGGAGGGAAAAATTAAACATGCGCTACAAAACGCCATCAGTAGTAAGGTCCACCTGACCACCCATGCGTGGACCAGTAAGCATGGACAGGGACGATACCTTTCCCTCACTGCCCATTGGGTAAATGTTGTGGAGCCGGGTACAGATCTTGAGAGTGGCGCTGTACGTGTTCTGCCAACTCCAAGGATTGCAGGAATCCAGTCTGTACACATTGACTCCTCCTCATACTCCAGTTCCTCTGAATCAGCGCTGCAGGAGCCGTCACGGTCTACCTCCACATCGACCCGTGAACGGTTACCTGTTATGGTGACCAATATGAGCCCAGCCGTGGCCAAACATCAACAGGCCTTATTAAAATTAATTTCTTTGGGGAATCAAAGCCACACAGCGCAGGAGCTCTGGAATGCCATCAAGCAGCAGAGCGACGTGTGGTTTGTGCCAGCGAATCTCCAGCCAGGCATGGTAGTGTGTGACAATGGCCGAAATCTGGTGGCAGCTCTGGGCCTAGGCAGCCTCACTCACATCCCATGTCTGGCACATGTGCTCAACTTGGTCATGCAGAGTTTTTTGAGGGACTATCCGGATCTTGATGCACTGCTTCACAAGGTCCGCATAGAGTGCGCTCACTTGCGGCGTTCCAGCAATGCAAGATCACGCATTGCAGCTCTGCAGCGCCGATTACGTCTACCGGAATATCGCATCATATGTGACCTACCCACCAGGTGGAATTCAACGTTACATATGTTGGAGAGGTTGTGTGAGCAGCAGGCAGCAGTAATGGAGTACCAGCTGCAGCAGGCGCAAAGAAGTCGCAGTGCGCGCCGTTCACACTTCACCACCACTGAGTGGGCCTCTATGAAGGACATTTGCCACGTTTTGCGTGCCTTCGATTATTCCACGCGGATGGCGAGTGCAGATGATGCACTAGTCAGCATGACTATCCCCCTTATCTGCCTGCTTGAAAAAACACTGCAAGCACTAAGGGACGAGGTTTTGGAAGAGGTGGAGGATGAGGAGTCACAAATGCCATCTGCTTCTCTACAGTCTGCGCAACGTGGTTCCTCACAAAGGCCTAGGCAGGGGACACTTTGTGAGGAGGATGAGGAGGAGTCAATGGATGAGGAAGACATCTGTCCAGAGGAGGGAGGTACACAATGCTCTAGTAGTCAGTATCTAGAGCGAGGGTGGGGTGATGCAGAGCAGGCAGAGATCACACCTCAAGCAGGGGACAGCATTTCTTGGCCAGTTGGCAGTCTGCAGCACATGGTTGATTTCATGCTGTAGTGCCTGAGAAACGACCGCCGCATCGCCCACATTTTCAATACGGCTGATTATTGGGTGTCCACCCTCCTAGATCCTCGCTACCGGGACAACTTACCAAGCCTCATAACACCGTTGAACCGGGAGCGTAAAATGCGGGAGTACCAAGACGCACTGGTTCATTCCATCATGTTCTCCATTCCAACCGAGAGCAGTGCTGCTAGTGCTTTACAAAGCAGCTCAGTGCGTCGAGGCAGTGGAGGAAGCTCTGCAAAAAGAGGGAGCAGAAGCAGCGCCTCAGCACAAGGCAAGACCAGTATGGCCGAAATGTGGCAAAGTTTTGTGTCCCCGCCGCCACAAATGTCTACACCATCACAGACGGCTCCAGTCAGCAGGAGGCAACGTTTCCGTCAGATGGTGACAGACTACATGTCTTGCCCTCTTAGTGTACTCCCAGACGGCTCTTCTCCCTTCAAGTTTTGGGTCTGTAAGCTAGATACATGGCCAGAGCTAAGTCAGTATGCATTGGAGGTGCTAGCTTGCCCTGCTGCTAGTGTATTATCGGAACACGTCTTTAGTGCCGCAGGTGGTGTACTAACAGACCGTCGCATGCGACTATCCTCCGATAACGTTGACCGGCTTACTTTTCTCAAAATGAACAAGGCCTGGATCTCTCATGAATTTGTCAGTCCTCTTCCAGAATAAATAATTGTTGGCAAAAGTATCCAGGTCTCCTGTTCTGTTCTTGTTTCTACCACCTGAACTGTAATCCCTGAGCTCCAACACCGCCAGTTGGCGCTCGGAAGTGAAGTCTGCACAGTCAACACTTGCTGCCGTGTCATTGGGGTTCAGTAACGTCAGCTGTTCCCCGGCTGTGCGGACGGCAATTTCTCCTGCTCTGTCCACATTCTCACTACTACTGATTTTAAAGTTGCTCCAATTACACCTCTGGCTCCTCTGTTTTCAGTATTATCCCTGAGCTCCAACACCGCCAGTTGGCGCTCGGAAGTGCCGTCTGCACAGTCAACACTTGCTGCCATGTCATTGGGGTTCAGTAACGTCAGCTGTTCCCCTGCTGTGCGGACGGCAATTTCTCCTGCTCTGTCCACATTCTCACTACTACTGATTTTAAAGTTGCTCCAATTACACCTCTGGCTCCTCTGTTTTCAGTATTATCCCTGAGCTCCAACACCGCCAGTTGGCGCTTGGAAGTGCCGTCTGCACAGTCAACACTTGCTGCCGTGTTATTGGGGTTCAGTAACGTCAGCTGTTCCCCTGCTGTGCGGACGGCAATTTCTCCTGCTCTGTCCACATCCACTGTACTACTGATTTAAAACCTCCTCCAAATACACCTCTGGCTCCTCTGTTTTCAGCATTATCCCTGAGCTCCAACACCGCCAGTTGGCGCTCGGAAGTGCCGTCTGCACAGTCAACACTTGCTGCCGTGTTATTGGGGTTCGGTAACGTGAGCTGTTCCCCTGCTGTGCGGACGGCAATTTCTCCTGCTTTGTCCACATCCACTGTACTACTGATTTAAAACCTCCTCCAAATACACCTCTGGCTCCTCTGTTTTTAGTATTTACCCTGGGCTCTAATACCGCTAATTGCTGCTCGGAAGTGCCGTCTGCACAGTCAACGCTTGCTCCAGTGTTATTGGGGTTCAGTAACGTCAGCTGTTCCCCTGCTGTGTGTCCGGCAAATTCTCCTGCTTTGTCCACATCCACTGTACTACTGATTTAAAACTTGCTCCAATTACACCTCTGGCTCCACTCTGTTTTTAGTATTTACCCTGGGTTCCAGCACCGCCAGCTGGTTCTCGGTAGTTCCATTTGCTCTTGTACCTTCTACTACCCATCCGGGTTCCAGTACCGTCAGCTGGTTCTCGGCAGTGCCTTTGGATTAGGTGCCTCCTTCTCGGTATCCAAGTTCCACCAACGTCTGCTGGTTCTTGGTAGTGCTTTCTGGCACAGGTACCTCCTGCTTAGTAACCGAGTTCCAGTACCGTCAGCTGGTCTTCGGCAGTTCCATTGGCTCTTGTACCTTCTGCTACCCATCCGGGTTCCAGTACCGTCAGCTGGTCCTTGGTAGTTCAATTTGCTCTTGTACCTTCTACTACTCATCCGGGTTCCAGTACCATCAGCTGGTTCTCGGCAGTGCCTTTGGATTAGGTGCCTCCTTCTCGGTATCCAAGTTCCACCAACGTCTGCTGGTCCTTGGTAGTGCTTTCTGGCACAGGTACCTCCTGCTTAGTAACCGAGTTCCAGTACCTTCAGCTGGTCTTCGGCAGTTCCATTGGCTCTTGTACCTTCTACTACCCATCCGGGTTCCAGTACCGTCAGCTGGTTCTCGGCAGTGTCTTTGGCACGGGTACTCCCTCCTGCCCAGCCTGGTTCCAGCACGCCAGCTGTTTCCGGGTAGTGTCAACGTCACTTTGCCTCCAATGCGTTGTCCTGTCGTGTTGCGGTCGGGTTAGCCGACTCTATGGTGCCTGCAGTTTAGGTGACTCCTATGTGGGCTGCGGGATCTGGCAATGAAGGCTGGTTGCATAGTGCCTATAGGACAAGCACCCCCTGTAGGACTGTGGGTTTTGGTAACTGCGGCCGGCTCGCGGCCTAGAACTTTTTTTTACATGGGTACCTTCTGCTACCCATCCGGGTTCCAGTACCGTCAGCTGGTTCTCGGCAGTGCCTTTGGATTAGGTGCCTCCTTCTCGGTATCCAAGTTCCACCAACATCTGCTGGTCCTTGGTAGTGCTTTCTGGCACAGGCACCTCCTGCTTAGTAACCGAGTTCCAGTACCGTCAGCTGGTCTTCGGCAGTTCCATTGGCTCTTGTACCTTCTGCTACCCATCCGGGTTCCAGTACCGTCAGCTGGTCCTCGGTAGTTCCATTTGCTCTTGTACCTTCTACTACCCATCCGGGTTCCAGTACCGTCAGCTGTTTCTCGGCAGTGACTTTGGCACGGGTACTCCCTCCTGCCCAGCCTGGTTCCAGCACGCCAGCTGTTTCCGGGTAGTGTCAACGTCACTTTGCCTCCAATGCGTTGTCCTGTCGTGTTGCGGTCGGTTTAGCCGACTCTATGGTGCCTGCAGTTTAGGTGACTCCTATGTGGGCTGCGGGATCAGGCAATGAAGGCTGGTTCCATAGTGCCAATAGGACAAGCACCCCCTGTAGGACTGTGGGTTTTGGTAACTGCGGCCAGCTCGCGGCCTTGAACTTCTTTTTACATGGGTACCTTCTGCTACCCATCCGGGTTCCAGTACTGTCAGCTGGTTCTCGGCAGTGCCTTTGGATTAGGTGCCTCCTTCTCGGCATCCAAGTTCCACCAACGTCTGCTGGTCCTTGGTAGTGCTTTCTGGCACAGGTACCTCCTGCTTAGTAACCGAGTTCCAGTACCGTCAGCTGGTCTTCGGCAGTTCCATTGGCTCTTGTACCTTCTGCTACCCATCCGGGTTCCAGTACCGTCAGCTGGTTCTCGGCAGTTCGTCAGCTTTCTTGTACCTTCTGCTACATTTCCAAGTTCACGCTTTTTGAAACGGTTCTTGGTAATCACTCTGGATCTCCCTGACGAGGACCCTGAAGACGAGGACCCTGATGACCAACCCTAAGAAGACGAGGACCCCGAATACAACGACCCTGAAGACGAGAACCCTGAAGACCACCCCGAAGAAGACGAGGACCCTGAAGACCACCCCGAAGAAGACGAGGACCCTGAAGACCACCCCAAAGAAGATGAGGACCCCGAAGATGAGGACCCAGAAGACCAACCCGAAGAAGATGAGGACCCCGAAGACGAGGACCCCCGAAGACGACGACCCTGAAGACCACCTAGAAGAAGACCAAGAAGATGACCCTGAAGAAGTTGACCAAGAGGACAAAGAAGAGAAGACAAGCACCAAGATACAGAAGAACAAGAGACAGAAAACCAAGAAGCTGAAATACAAGAAGCTGCAGAACAAAAAGCAGAAGAACATTAAGCATAAGACTAAAAATCAGAGCAAAAGATAATATCTAAATTATAAGCAGAAGATGACTAAGCAGTGTATGGGGGTGAGTCCGTTCCTCCTCGTGGTGCCCCTGGAAAAGACCTGCTGCTGCAGGCCAAACTGAACGCGGACAAATCCTGTTGTAAATCTTTTGTGACGGGCAGAACGAAAGGTGTAATGTCCAACCTTTTATAGATAACAACTACAGGAATGCCTGTCACAAATAAGAATATGATGAAGAAGTAGAATATGAAGAATGTAAAAAAAAAGAATAATACGAAGAAGGTGAAGAAGAAGAAGATGAAGAAGGTGAAGAAGAATAGGATGAAAAAGATGCTGAGGATGATGAAGGAGAAAGTGTGGGAGAAGTAAAAAAGAAGGTGAAGAGCATGGAAGTAGTGAAACATAAATATCTGACAAAATATAAAAATACTTAACATAGTCAATATTTCCGTAACTCAGAACGTCTTAAAAAAAATATTAATTCCTGCTATTCCATTTGATTGGGCTAAACCTCTATGCCTTTATTGTCTCCCCCACCTCCCCCAATACATTCTACATTATTCTTAGTTGTTTTCCTTCATGTAGAATTAACCTACAAGGAAAGAAAGGGTTTATTTTCATTCTGATATTTCTGTCCCATTGACTTGCATTGGTTTCCGGTATCGGAATCGGTGATATCCGATACTTTTTCGGTATCGGTCCGATCCAATCCGATCCGATATTTCCCGATATCGGAAGGTATCGCTCAACACTAGTCATAAGATATTTCTTGAACCATTCTTGAAGTTTTATCTTATGTTTCTTGTTCAAAGGTGGTCGTTTTTCAGCCTTACTTACCTTGGCCATGTCCCTGAGTATTGCACACCTTGTGCTTTTTGATACTCCAGTAACGTTGCAGCTCTGAAATATGGCAAAACTGGTGGCGAATGGCATCTTGGCATCTTCACGCTTGATTTTTCTCAATTCATGGGCAGTTATTTTGTGCCTTTTTTGGCCAACACGCTTCTTGCGACCTTGTTTGCTATTTTCCATGAAACCCTTGATTGTTCGGTGATCACGCTTCAAAAGTTAGGAAATTTCAAGACTGCTGGATCCCTCTGCAAGACATCTCACAATTTTGAACATTTCAGAGCCCGTCAAAACTCTCTTCTGACCCATTTTGCCAAAGGAAAGGAAGTTGCCTAATAATTAAGCACACCTTATATAGGATGTTGATATCATTAGTCAACACCCCTCCTCATTACAGAGATGCACATCACCAGATTTACTTAATTGGTAGTTGGCTCTCAAGCCTATGCAGCTTGGAGTAGGACAACATGTATAAAAAGTATCATGTGATCAAAATACTAATTTGCCTAATAATTCGGAACACAGTGTATATATCTATTATATCCATTGTATCCATGTGCAATTATATACAGTCTGGAACCTCCCACTATGTGCACTTTAGTCGTCATTTTTATCATATATTTGTCTGATGCACTTTTTTTCTATTTACCTGTATCTACGTAATTAATAATGTTATGATATTTATTTATTTATGACCTAGTGTTGCTCATTTCTGGCCCTTGGGCCACCTTCCTTAGCTGCAAATGTATGTTGTAAGTAAGCAAATCTCATCTCTGTTGTACTTTGTTAATTAAAATAACACACAGCTACGCAGTGAGATCAGAGCCAACTGTCAGTCAATATATGTCTTACTGGTAATGCCCTCTTTCCTTTAAAACAAGCTCTGTAGGCAGATTCTCTGGTAATTTTGAGTGCATCCCATAGATCTTAACCACTCTTTTACATAATTAGAAAAATGTGCTTTTCTTTGGAATTAGACATCAGATCGCAGATATCAAGGTATTATTTTATTCAACATTTTATGACCTGAATGTAGCTGGCTAAGGAGGGTTGATCCTACTGACACATTCCCTTCAAGTGAAATTTTGTGTTGAAAAATTATAAATTTTTTCCAAAATTATTAGTAAGAAATTTTTAGGGCTTGGGATTTGATGCATTGCCAATAAAAATACTTTTTTCTCTAAACAGTGAAATTTTTGCACAGTGGACATTGGCCAACTGCAAGTGTGACTAGGTTACCATTATGTGCTCCTTGCAGAGTCAACATTAGCTTGCTTGGTTGGTCCCTGTGCAGGGAAGGTCAGAAAAGGAAAAATTATCAGAAAGGGCTAAATTGTTTAAAGCTTTCAAACTCAGATTCTTTGAATTCCATAATTGCAATTTTCTTTCACAAACTTAATCATGAGCCCCGATCCAATGAATTTTTAGGGTCAGCAAACTGTACAAGTGGCAAGAAATGACCCAGTTTGCTATAGGGGTGTTGTCAGATCCAGTATGACTGGTTCATTTGCTTGTTTACTTCTGTACTGAACTCAACAGAGTTTGCCAGTGTAATATCTTTTTTGCAAATAAATAAACTGTCCATGCTCAGCCTGGGACAAATTCAATTCTTGAACAATCTTTTCATTTCTGTTTTAGCTTACTTAAGCAACATTTTACATTTCAGCAAAAGTTTGTATCAATCCTGTAACACTGTTTTTTTCCCACTAGCCTGGAAACTGTACTCAGTAATTCTTAGGACAGAGGTAAGGCTTTAGCTCAGACTGGCTTTGCAAGAACTTTCCAGATTATGCTGGAATTGTGTCATAATATCATGAATAATGAGATTGAGAGTTTTCAAGCGTTACATCATTTAGAAAGTGAATTTCTATTTGCAGGTTTACTTTGTACTTTGCAGTATCAAACTCAATATTGTTCCAATGGTACTTACTTTGGCAATATATTATTACTTTCTATATATTTTGCTATATTTATATATTCAATATTTTTTTTTCATATATTCAAAGTGTGTATACATCTTAGCACATATAGAGTGCTGCTTTATAATTTAGTGTGGCTATTATGCAGTCATAGCAGCTTGCACCTGTTCATACATTCTTTATTCTGTTCAGAGGTGCTGCTCAGTTTTTTTGGAGTGTACTTAAATGTATTTTATTTAGATTTTATGTGGTATACCAACACAAAAGTGTGAGTATTTATGAAGTGTAAAGGAAATGATACATGGTTTTCTAAATATTTTAAAAATATAAATCTGAACATTGTGACATGTATTTGTATTCAGCCCCCCTGAGCCAATACATAGTAGGACACCCTTCCACTACAATTACTGCTGCAAGTCTTATATCTCTGCCAGCTTTGCACATCAAGAGGCTGACATTTTTGCCCATTCTTCTTTGCAAACTAATTCTAACTTAGATTGGATGGAGAGCGTCTTTGAAAAGTCTTGCCACAGATTCTCAATGGGGTTTGGGTCTCAACTTTGACTGGGCCATTCAAACACATGAATATGCTTTGATCTAAAACATTCCATTGTAGCTCTGGCAGTATGTTTAGGGTTGCTGTAGTGGTAGAAGATAAACCTACGCCTCAGTATCAAGTCTTTTCTAGCTGCTAACAGGTTTTTATCCAGGATTGCTCTGTATTTAGCTCCATCCACCTTCCCATCAACTCTCACCAGCTTCCCAGTGCCTGCTTAAAAAAAGCATCCCCACAGCATGATGCTGCCACCACCATGTTTGACAATAGGGATGATACTTTCAGGGTGATATACAAGCTTAGCTTTCTGTCAAACATAGCATTTCGCATTTAGCCCAAAAAGTTCTACTTTAGTCTCAGATGACAAGAACACCTTCCTCCACATACTAGTACTGTCCCCTATGTGGCTTTTTGAAATCTGCAAATGGGACTTCTTGTGGTTTGCTTTAAAAAAAATGCTTTCTTCTTGATGCTCTTCCATACAGGCCAGATTTTTGGAGTATACAATTAATAGTTGTACTGTGGGGTAATTCTCCCACCTGAGCTGTGGATCTCTGCAGCTCCGCCAGAGTGACAATCATGCCTCTTGGCTGTTTCTTTAATTAGAACTCTCCTTGCTTGGGATGTCAGTTTAGGTGGATGGCCATGTCTTGGTAGATTTTCAGTTGTGCCATACTCTTTCTATTTTTGGATGTTGCATTGAACAGTACTTCGTGTGATGTTTGGAGCTTGGGCTATTCTTTATCCTTCTTTACTCTGACCTGTATTGTGTGTTCCTTGGTTTTCATGATGCTGTTTGATCATTAATGTTCTCAAACAAAGGCCTTCACAGAACAGCTGTAGTTATACTGAGAAAAAAAAATACACACATGTGGACTCAATTTACTAAATATATGACTTCTAGGGCCAATTGGTCACTCAAGATTTTATTTAGTGGTATCAGACTACAAGGTGATAAATACAAATGATTATCACAATTTTCAGATTTATATTAGAAAGCTATGTATCATTTCCTTTACACTTTACAAATACTTGTTACTCTGTGTTGATATATCATATAAAATCACAATAAAACACATTTAAAGGGGTTTTCCCATCTCCAAGATCCTATCCTAATATGTAGTAGGTGTAATAATTATAATATTAGCAAATACTATCAATTAGAAATGTAGTATAGTATTTTTGATTTGCTATGCCACTTACCTCATCTGCAGCCAATACAGGACCTTAGGTATCCACGGTTATGACCACTAGCAGCTAGATAACTAACTGTCACTTTATCTGTGGACGTAACCATGGATACCTAAGGTCCTGCAATGCCTGCACATGAGGAAAGAGACATACTGAATCAAAAAAACTGTACTATATTTCTAATTGGAGGTATTTGCTAATAATATTATTATTACACCTACTACATATTAGGATAGGATCTTGGAGATGGGAATACCCCTTTAAGTTTGTGGGTGATAAAATGTAGAAAGGTTCACCGGATATGAACACATTTTCAAGGCACCATAGCTGCTCTTTAAATTTGTAGGCTTCTTGCCCGGGAAAGGCATGTTTGATAAATATTCAATTTAAGGTCCCATCAAAAAAAGTATGCCTTGTCATGGCTGGTGGTCTCACATGTATTGGCCAATTTGCACCTTCATTTCGTAACTAAATTCTAAATAGAAGTAATGCAGTTGAAATTTCACATATTCAAAGTTTGCATACATTTTAACACATACAGAGTGTGGTTATATTCTTTACTTTGTATACATTTTACTGTAAATATTCTTTTCATTAAATCCCATCATGAAACCCAAGCATTCCTATTATTAAAACTTTCATGGAAATGATAGTTGCTGCTTGTGTATCATCATTTCCTTTACCAAGTAATATGTATTCGAGCAAACTATTTGGACAATTGAATATCCCGGAGTCCATTTTCTTTACTGTTATAAAATGTTTTGCTTTTCGGTTTTGGAAAATGTATTGTTTATGGTCACATTGCTTAATATTGTCTGATGCCAAATAAAACAAACATTTATTGGTTTTCCCATCATCTCCTGAAATACATTTTTTGGCTAAAATATTGTAACTTGAGCCAAGTATATGTAGCAGATGTTTACCAAATGCCAGTAGACTTTGTCTACTAAAAGGATATTTTTTGAGACATTCATTATTGTTAAGGAGAATGGCATTGAATCCGGTACTTAACTCTGGGCCAAGCCATGACTCATTTGTTCTTTGATGCAAAACTATAGTTCAAAACCTTTTATGTAGAGCACAGTAAATAGCATTAAGAATCCACCTAAGAAAGTTGTAAACACATGATTCATGATGTCATTCCTTACCCAAAGAGGATTATATTTGTGTCAAATCCTCTAATGATCTTAACAAAACAATGTGATTAGTGTAATTACAATCTTTTGTGTACAGAAAGTGATTATGAAGTGCGTACTTGCATTGACATGCATGTTTTAGCTGTGAAAATGAAACATTTATGTAACATTATATCACTTTATATTGACCTTGGAACATTTTGTTGCCTACTATATGTAACTATACTCTATTCTAAGTAAAGGTCTCCTTAAAAATAAAGTGTCTTAGGTGACTATTTGGGGCTCTTGGGTCTGCTGACTGGCATGCAGATGAGGTCTAAGGTAAAGTACTATTTATATATATGGTATGGAATTCTGGTTTCTTTGGCTTTCCATAGTGCATAAAAGACATATCTGTCCTTAGTACACTACATTTTCAGTGCTGATTATTTAAGGGTTGGTTGTTGGCATGACCTACATATTAATGAACAAGTTTGAAAATTATTGTATGTCAACAACAATACTTTCATGAAAATATTACTCCAGACATGTAAATGATGAATGAATAATCAAAATAAAGTAAAGTAGCCAAGTAAAAATTAAAATAAAGTAGCCACGAATTCAAAACATGGACTAAAGTATTGTGAGTCACCTCTTAATTACTGATGAGCGAACGTGCTCGCCACTGCTCGTTACTCTCCCGAGCATCACTGTACTCGATGAGCTCGGCGAGTATTTCCGGATTGCTCGGGCGGGAACTTGAGTCCCCTCCCTGCATGTTTGGCACTCTTTATAGAGCCAATGAACATTCAGGGATTGCCTGCCATGCACTGTAATGTCGTAGCCATGTTGGCTGGGGGCATTACAGTGATTGGCTGGCCGCAAAGCATCATCAGGTCTGTATAAGACCGGGCGCTGCCATGCTCGTCACAGTCTACCTCGGAATCAGGAAGAGTAGTGAGAGCTGATGCTGCGTCAGGGAGAGATTTGCTTCTTCATAGTTAGTATAGTATATATATATATATATATATATATATATATATATATATCTATAATATAATCGTACAAGCGTCCCTCTGTCTGAAGCCTTTATAGACTGCGCAGACAGAAGAACACACAGAGCCATTACAGGTAAGAGCAGTGTGTATGGCGCCGGAGATCGCGGTATGCGTAGACACTGAACGCATACCGCGATCTCCTTCGCCATACTTACATACTTTCCTGACCGGTAGGAGTGTTGCCGCGGCGCCTCTCTTCTGGCCAAAGACCAAAGCAGGAGTGAGGCATCATAATCGGCGCATGCACATACCGCTATCTGGCGCCATTTTACTGAAGACACATTTGCAGTGTGTCTTCAGCAAAATGGTGCCAGACAGCGCAGTTTGGGTTTTCGCGTATTCCGGCGCCGAACTCCTCCCCCGGCCTCCAGCAGAACAGGATGCAGCGCTGGAGCACAGGGAAGAAAGGTGAGTATAAGTGTTTATTTTTTTGTATGTGTCCAGCATAATAGGGAAGAGGGGTGCCATACATACCAGGATTGGGGGGTGAGGGGACCACACATACCAGGATTGGGGGGTGAGGGGTCCACACATGCCAGGATTGGGGGTGAGGGGACCATGCATACCTCGATTGGGGGGTGAGGAGACCATGAATACCAGGATTGGGATGAGGGGGTACCATGCATACCAGGATACAGATGAGGGGCCATGAAAACCAGAATAGGGAAGAGGGGTGCCATGCATACCAAGATTGGGGGATGAGGGGGTATCATACATACCAGGACAGGGATGAGGAGTACCATGCATACCAGAATAGGGATGAGTGGTACCATGCATACCAGAATAGGGATGATGGGTGCCATGCATACCAGGATGAGGGATAGGGTGCCATGCATACAAGGATGAGCGGTACCATACATACCAAGATAGGGATGAGGTGTACCATGCATACCAGGATGAGGGATGGGGTACCATGCATACCAGAACGAGGGGTACCATGCATACCAGAATAGGGATACATGGTGCCATGCATACCAGGATGAGGGGTACCATGCACACCAGAATAGGGATGAGGGGTACCATGCATACCAGGATAAGGGATGAGGGGTACCATACATACCAGGATAAGGGATGGGGTGCCATGAATGCCAGGATTGGGGGATGAGGAGTGACATGCATACCAGGATAGAGATGAGGGGGCCATACATACCAGGATTTGGGATGAGGGAGCTATGCATACCAGGATGATGGATTGGGTGCCATGCATACCAGGATTGGGGGATGAGGAGGCCATACATACCAGGATTGGGGGATGAGGGGTGCCATACATACCAGGATTGGGATGAGGTGTGCCATGTATAACAGATTTGGGATGAGGTGTGCCATGTATACAGATTTGGAATGAGAGGTGCCATGCATACCAGGATTGGGGATGAGGGGTGCCATGCATACCAGGATTGGGGATGAGGGGTGCCATGCATACAAGGATTGGGGATGAGGGGTGCCATGCATACCAGGATGAGGGATGAGGGGTGCCATGCATACCAGGATTTGGGATGAGGGGTGCCATGCATTCCAGGATAGGGATGTGGGGGGGGCCATGCATACCAGGATTCGGATGGCGGGCCATGCATACCAGGATTCGGATGAGGGGCCATGCATACCAGGATTCGGATGAGGGGCCATGCATACCAGGATAGGGATGAGGGGTCCCATGTATACCAGGATAGGGATGAGGGGTACCATGAATACCAGGATGAGGGATGGGGTGCCATAAGTGCCAGGATAGGGATGAGGGGTACCATGCATCCCAGGATGAAGAATGGGGTGGCATGCATACCAGGATGAGAGGTACCATACATACCAGGATAGGGATGAGGATGACGTACCATGCATACCAGGATAGGGATGAGGAGTGCCATGCATACCAGGATGGGGGTGAGGGGCCCATGAATACCAGGATAAGGCTGAGGAGACAATAAATACCAGGATTGGGTATGAGGGGTGCCATGCATACCAGTATTGGGATAAAGGATGCCATGCATATCAGGATTGGGGAAATGGGGAGCCATGTATACCAGGATTGGGATGAGGGGTGCCATGCATACCAGGATTGGGATAAAGGGTGCCATGCATACCAGGATGGGGGATGAGGGGTGCCATGCATACCAGGATTGGGGGTGAAGGGTGCCATGCATACCAGGATAGGTATAAGGGGTACCATGCATACCAGGATAGGGATGAAGGGTGCCATGCATACCAGGATAGGGATGAGGGGTGCCATGCATACCAGGATAGGGATGAAGAGTGCCATTCATACCAGGATAGGGATGAAGAGTGCCATTCATACCAGGATAGGATGGGGGCAGCACATAACAGGATGGGAGAACAGGATTGGGGAGCACAAATACCAGGATGGGGGCAGCACAAATACCTTGATGTGGCGCAGGATGGGGGCAGCACATAAAATAAGGTGGGCAGCGCATAACACTAGGAGGGCAGCACATAGAAGGAGGGGGCAGCACATAGCAGGAGGGTGGCAGCACATAGCAAGAGGGGGGCAGCACATACCTGGATGGCAGGCCATATACCAATAAGAATGCTCGCCACCCGGAACGCGTTCAATAGCTAGTATATACAGTACAGACCAAAAGTTTGGACACACCTTCTCATTAAAAGATTTTTCTGTATTTTCATGACTATGAAAATTGAACATTCACACTGAAGGCATCAAAACTATGAAATAACACATGTGGAATTATATACTTAACGAAAAAGTGTGAAACAACTGAAAATATGTCTTAATTTTAGGTTCTTCAAAGTAGCCACCTTTTGCTTTGATGACTGCTTTGCACACTCTTGGCATTCTCTTGATGAGCTTCAAGAGGTAGTCACCGGAAATGGTCTTCCATCAATCTTGAAGGAGTTCCCAGAGATGCTTAGCACATGTTGGTCCTTTTGCCTTCACTCTGCGGTCCAGCTCACCCCAAACCATCTCAATTGGGTTCAAGTCTGGTGACTGTGGAGGCCAGGTCATCTGGTGTAGCACCCCATCACTCTCCTTCTTGGTCAAATAGCCCTTACACAGCCTGGAGGTGTGCTTGGGGTCATTGTCCTGTTTAAAAATAAATGATGGCCCAACTAAACGCAAACTGGATGGAATAGCATGCCTCTGCAAGATGCTGTAGTAGCCATGCTGGTTCAGTATGCCTTCAATTTTGAATAAATCCCCAACAGTGTCACCAGCAAAGCACCCCCACACCATCACACCTCCTCCTCCATGCTTCATGGTGGGAACCAGGCATGTAGAGTCCATCCTTTCACCTTTTCTGCGTCGCACAAAGACACGGTGGTTGGAACCAAAGATCTCAAATTTGGACTCATCAGACCAAAGCACAGATTTCCACTAGTTTAATGTCCATTCCTTGTGTTCTTTAGCACAAACAAGTCTCTTCTGCATGTTGCCTGTCCTTAGCAGTGGCTTCCTAGCAGCTATTTTACCATGAAGGCCTGCTGCACAAAGTCTCCTCTTAACAGTTGTTGAGCAGATGTGTCTGCTGCTAGAACTCTGTGTGGCATTGACCTGGTCTCTAATCTGAACTGCTGTTAACCTACGATTTCTGAGGCTGGTGACTCGAATAAACTTATCCTCAGAAGCAGAGGTGACTCTTGGTCTTCCTTTCCTGGGGCGGTCCTCATGTGAGACAGTTTCTTTGTAGCACTTGATGGTTTTTCCAACTGCACTTGGGGACACTTTCAAAGGTTTCCCAATTTTTCGGACAGACTGACCTTCATTTCTTAAAGTAATGATGGCCACTCATTTTTCTTTACTTAGCTGCTTTTTTCTTGCCATAATACAAATTCTAACAGTCTATTCAGTAGGACTATCAGCTGTGTATTCACCTGACTTCTGCACAACACAACTGATGGTCCCAACCCCATTTATAAGGCAAGAAATCCCACTTACTAAACCTGACAGGGCACACCTGTGAAGTGAAAAGCATTTCTGGTGACTACCTCTTGAAGCTCATCAAGAGAATGCCAAGAGTGTGCAAAGCAGTCATCAAAGCAAAAGGTGGCTACTTTGAAGAACCTAGAATATAAGACATATTTTCAGTTGTTTCACACTTTTTTGTTAAGTATATAATTCCACATGTGTTAATTCATAGTTTTGATGCCTTCAGTGTGAATGTATAATTTTCATGGTCATGAAAATACAGAAAAATCTTTAAATGAGAAGGTGTGTCCAACAGACTTTTGGTCTGTACTGTATATATATATATATATATATATATATATATATATATATATATATATATATATATATCTAACTGAACTAACAGTCCTTCTGAGGACTAATCCAGCTGCATATATTCAGTGGTGATAGCAGGAGTTAGGCAGGCATGCAGTGTATGTGGCAGACTGCAGTGCATGATACAGCAGAAGAAGGTCCATTGAACGTCCTGAGCACACCATTTTTCTGCTCCATTTGCTTGTTCGCTCTGCAAAATAAAGCCAGATCTGTTCCATATTTCACCGATAAAAATCCAGAAATTTAAACTGAACGTGGAAAATATTGGCCTCCTTTTCCATTCTGTTGCAGTGTGTTGGTCAAGCTATTCACATTAGGTGTCTGTGAAGGATAGTATTAACAAATAAAAGGCCTGCTATTTAAAACCGTGGTTTTCTGTCAGACATAACACCTATAAGAGTGTTCCAAAATCAGACATTTCTTCCATTTTCATTCCGTTGCAGTGTGTTGGTCAAGCTATCAACACTAGGTGTCTGTGAAGGATAGTATTACCAAATTAGAGGCCTGTTATTTAAAATTGTGGTTCTGTGTCAGACGTATCCCATAAAACTGCGTTCCAAAATCAGCCATTTCTCTTGAACGTGGAAAATACTGTGCTCCAGAAAAATGGGCAAGGTGTGTGGCAAGGGACGGGGAAGTGGACGTGATGGTTATGGTGCATGGAGAGGCTGAGGACGTGGCCGTGGGCAAGCTGAAATTGTGCCACAACAAACACCCACATCTTGTCGCTCGACCTACCTGTCCCAATTAATAGGGGACCGCAGATCACCACTTGGATAGCAGATAATGCTTCCAGTCACTTAGCCACCACCTCCACCACCCTGTCTTCCACACAGTCAAGTCTCAGTAGCCGTGAGTCTGGACTAGTGTTGAGCCACCCCCGTAGTGTTCGAGTTCGGTTCGGTTCGTCGAACACCCGTGTGTTCGCCGAACTGTTCGTCGAACTGTTCGTCGAACACCTTCGAACACCGTTAAAACCAATGGCAGGCAAACAAAAACACATAGAAACACATAGAAAACACCTTCAAAGGTGTCCAAAAGCTGACAAACTGCTCAGAAGACATAACTAACACATGGAAAAGTGACAAGTACATATAGTCATGCGAAAATAAAAGAGGTGGAGGAGTAAAAGGAGGGGGAGACACAGATATAGGCATGTCATGCCCTTCTAAAATCCAAAAAGTGAGAAGCCGACACGGCCAGTCCGCTCCTGCCCGTGCCACCTCCGTGTCGCCGGGTTTGTGCCAGAGCCGCGGTGAACCCTGACGGCCAGCCCCCCTCTCCCAATACTGGTGCCTGTCCACTGGTGGGTCGAGCGAGCCCCCCTGTGGTGGAGGCAGCTCTAAGCTTTTTAATTTAAATTGTCTCTCTAATTTGAATGAATACACTTTAAATCCATTTACAAGGATCTATTGGAGGGCAAGTCTCATGCCAGCAGCCGCGGTAATTCCAGCTCCAGTAGCGTCCATTAAAGCTGCTGCAGTTAAAAAGCTTTTATAAGGATCGAGCTCGGCTGTCCACCGCAAGACATCCTACTGCCAGTCCCAGCCCCTATGCCTTGGGGTGCCTCCTGATGCTCTTCACTAAGTATCCCATGGTCCCGAAGCATTTCCTTTGAAAAAATTAAGTGTCTAAACTACAGGTGGTGCAGCTTGCTTAACAGCCGGGATAATCCGCTCACTAGCAGACACTGCTACTAGGCACAAAGTATTTCCTGGGCTAGATGCAGTTAAAAATTTGTAATTAGATACTCTCGTTGGATGCTGAGAAAGCATTCCATAGAGTCTCCTGGCACGCCATATATGATTCTCTTAAAAAGCTTGGGGTAGGGGTCTAGGGGACCCTTTTATAGCCAAAATCACGGCCCTGTATCGCAATACGTCACCTAGGCTGAAGATAAATGGAACTGTAGCACCCTGAGGGCTCGGTTGCTACAGACGTATTGCACCTCACCCAGAGGTGTGATATCTCACTCTCAGGTAAGGATGGAGTGTGGATCAGGACCCGACACCTGCATGCATTACACCACATTGCCGTGGGGCAGGGCGACCAATATGCCCCTGAGATGGGCACGACAGTCCCTGGCCCTGGCTGGAGTAGGGGAAGGGAACACTGAGGAAGGGGAACCCTGTAGTGCAGGAGCAGGGAGGAAGCAGTTCCTGGGTGCATTGAGAAGGGAGTATAAAAGGTGGGCACCATCTTAGTTCAGTGCAGAGAAGTCTGAGCAGAAGTGGCAGGGAGCAGGGGCTCTGCATGAGCTCTGCTCCGGTGGCGGGCCTAGTAACAGAGGCCCAGGCCTGGAAGAGAGAGAAGGAAGGAAGAGGAGCGGAGAAGGCTCCAGGAACGAGGAATGAAGGGATCCCAGGGGTGCGGACGGGCGAGTCGCCACCGCACGCCCGAATCCACCTGCGTGGAGGGGTCAGGCCAAAGGGGGAGACCGGTCCCCGAACTAGTGGAGGCAGGAAACGACCCTCAGCTAGAAACCGGAGGCTCTGACATTTTATGTGGCGCAGCCCCTCGCTACACCCGCTAGGAAGGCACCACATAGGGTCAGGGAAACTGGCGCCAAGTTTACCAAGAGGAGGCCCGAGGCAGCCGGACAGAAGTGTTGGTAAGAAAGGCCAGACAAAGGACACACAAAGGGGGTCCTGTGAAGTGCTCCAAAGTTATCTGGGAATTGTCTGAGCCCCTCACCTGGTGAGCACAGTACGACGTGGGCAGCCGTTACCAGCAGACGTGGTCTGGATAATAAGAACTGTGAGTAAAGGCCCTGAACTGCATCACTGACTCCGTGTCGTTACTGCTGCTGCCCTGCACCATCACCCCCATCCTCCGCATACACTGCCCTGAGGCTATACTCCTCCCGTGGGGAGTTATGCTACGCTCTGCTGCACCCACAACACCAGCCTCAGTGGTCTGCCCTGTAGCGGCGGTTCACTCTGACCGCAATCCACGGGTGGCGTAGTCGGACATTTAAACATGAAAACCACATAAATAGTTCCGCCACTGCTTTGACCGCCCTGAGCCACGGAACTGGGTCGCCGCCACGAAGACTACAACCACCAGCATCCACCAAAAAGGGTCCAGCTCCGGGTGTCCCAAGGCCCAGGGGGTGCGTCAGAACATTTTCATCACCTTTCACAATCACCAATGGGACAAGGCAGTGATGTCCTCTGTCCCCTCTCTTATACATCCTAGTGACGGAGCACCTGCTCTCATCAATTCGCCATAACCCCAATATTAGGTGGATTGAGGTGGGAGGCACCGAGTACAAGTGCTCTCTATTTGCTGATGATGTCCTAGTATATATCACTCAATCACATATATCCATCCATGCTGTTATGGCTGAAATAGATCACTTTGTTACATGGTAAAATTTTAAAATCAATGCAGCGAAGTCTGAGGCCCTCGATGTCTCCCTCCCCAAATCCATATAGGATTCCATCCAGTCCAACTTTCCCTTTGCCTGGCCCTCACAGGGTATCAAATACTTAGGAATTCCTATTCATAGAGACCTCTCCCATCTATGTTATCTTAATTTTGGGCCCTTTATTGAACAACTCCATACAGACCATGGTTGGCAAGTTAGAACTGTAAGATTCACTACGTGAACCACTGGTGTTTTGTGGAAAAGCACATGTACACTGCGTTCCAAATTATTATACAAAAAGTGTTTAGGAGTGATAAGGGAAGAATTTGTTTGTTTGTCAGTTAAACTCATTGATGGTGATGTGTGTCAGGGCTCTTTATATCACTGTAAGCAATTGCAGACACCTGTGCTAATTAGTTTGGCAGGTGTGTCCAATGAAAGGCAAGACTACTTAAGAAGGCTCTCTCACATTATTAAGCAGCCTACATTTTCTGCCAAAATGGGAAAGAAAAAGGATGTGTCGGCTGCTGAGAAGCAACAAATTGTGGAGTGTTTAGGTCAAGGCATGACTACAATCAACATTGTGCGATGATCAGGATGAAGTGTCTTGGCAATCAAGAAGTATGTAGCTGATTCACAGTACACACGTGTTCGTGCTGATAAGGGCAAATTGAGGACTCTTTCCTACAGGCAATTACGTCAGGTTGAAAGAGCAGCGGCAAAAAAGCCTTGTCATAGCAGCAGACAAATTTTTGAAGCTGCTTGTGCCTCCAACGTCCCCCGAACAACAAGATGCAGGGTCCTTCAGAGGTTTGCAGCTGTGCATGCGCCATCCTGTCGACCTCCTCTATCCACTTCACACAAGCAGAAACGGCTCCAGTGGGCCAAACATTACATGAAGACTGATTTCAAAACTGTTTTGTTCACGGATGAGTGCCGTGCAGCGCTCGATGGTCCAGATGGATGGAGTGGAGGATGGCTGGTTGATGGACACCCCACGCAAACACGGCTACAGCGCCAACAAGGAGGAGGTGGAGTAATGTTTTGGGCTGGAATCATGGGGAGAGAGATTGTCGGCCCCTTTAGGATCCCTGAAGGCGCTAAAGATGAACTCCATAATGTATGTGGATTTTCTCAAACAGCACTTCCTGCCATGGTTCAAGAAGAAGAACCGTGTATTTCACAGCAAGATCATTTTTCTGCATGATAATGCACCATCTCATGCTGCACATAAAACATCTGCATCTCTGGCTGATATGGGCATAAAAGGGGACAAACTTATGGTGTGACCCCCATGCTCCCCTGACCTCTACCCCATTCAGAACCTTTGGAGCATCATTAAAAGGAGTGTCTATGATGGCGGGAGGCAGTTCACATCTAAGCAACAGCTCTGGGAGGGTATTCTGTCCTCATGCAAAACAATTGAAGCAGAAACCATCCAAAACCTGACAAATTCAATGGACGAGAGAGTTCGGAAGCTCCTTTCGAACAAGGGGTCCTATGTGAAAATGTAACATCACCTAGAATAAAGTTTTGAGTTGAAAACTGTTTGATTTCAGTTTCTAACAACCTGCTAATGCTTATAATTTCAAAAATGACCATTTTTTTGGTCTTTATTAAAATGAAAAGGTTGATCGAAAAGTTTGGGGGATCTAAGAGTGTGGCAACCCAGTAGTCATGATTACTTCGAATTCTGACAATATGAGGGTCATGCTGCAGGTAGTGCAGCAAGAAGGCATTTATGTGCCTTGCGCATCTCGGAGCCCCAAAATTATTTTCCGGGCTAGATGCAGCTAAAAATTATTCTTAATTTTAAATCTGGTGAAGCTTTAGTATAGATGGCCTAATAGGATCAGTGCTGCACACTGCTACAAAGCCCAAATTATTTTCCAGTCAAGATACAGATAAACATGATTAGTAATTTGAAAGTTTAAAACGGTTGGTAGGGTGATTTTAACCAATCATCAAGCTTTTACTCTCCCCAGGATGACACAGGGGTAGAAAAGTCGTTTCGGATCCATGATTTGTTCATCTTTATGAACGTGAGTCTGTCTACATTATCAGTGGAGAGCCGCGTGCGCTTATCTGTCAGCACACCACCAGCAGCGCTGAACACACGTTCAGACAGAACGCTGGCTGCGGGGCATGACAAGATCTCCAAGGCGTAAGTGGCTAGCTCCGACCATTTATCCAGATTGGAAGCCCAAAAAGAGCAAGGGTCCAGTGACACAGTCGTGGCTTCAATGTTTACTTGGAGATACTCCTGTACCATCGTCTCTAGGCGTTGACTATGTGTCAGACTTCTTGTCTCCTGTGGCCTTGCAAAGGATGGGCTAAAAAAGTGGTGAAATGGTTCCGCAAAATTGATGTTACCAGCAGATACTGTGGTTCTGTTACGGTTTGAGTGCTGAACACTTGACGGTCCCACGGTTGGCAAGTTGGAACTGTGAGATTCACTACGTGCACCACTGGTATTTTGGGGAAAAGCACATGTAAGATTCTGCAACAGTCTCTGCTGATACTCCTGCATGCGTGCATCCTTTTCTATGGCAGGAATAATTTCTGCAAATTTACTTTTGTACCGGGGATCTAACAGTGTGGCAACCCAGTAGTCAGGATTATTTCTAATTCTCACAATTCGAGGGTCATGTTGCAGGTAGTGCAGCAAGAAGGCACTCATGTGTGTTGCGCATCCAGGAGCACCAAGTCCCTGTTGTGTTGGTGGCGAGGTAACAATCATGCTTCCTTCCTCTGTCCTCTCCCCCCAACCTCGCACAACAGAAATGTGATCAAGGTCTCCCTCATCTGATGAGTCTTCCATCAGTTCGTCCTCCACTTCTTCCTGGGCTCCTGCACCTTCCTCACTAGTTTGGCTGCTACCATGCGCCCTGGTAAAACCATCTCCCCCACCCTCACATGCCTGCCGCCTTGGTGCTGCCGACCGTCTGGACCTTGCAGATGTTAGCCCTTCCGCATACAACTCCTCCTCCTCTACTTCCTCCACCTCCTCTTGTGCCACCACCTGACTCCGAATTCTGTTTAACATGTGCTCCAGCATGTAAATCACCAGAATAGTCATGCTGATAATGGCATCGTCAGCACTAAACATCTTCGTCGCCATTTCAAAACTGTGCAGAAGGGTGCATAGGTCCCTGATCTGAGACCACTCCTCCAGCGTGATTTGCCCCACCTCTGAATCTCGTTGGCCCAGGCTATACGTCAGAACGTATTGCACCAGGGCTTGTCGGTGCTGCCACAGTCGCTGCAACATGTGCAGAGTTGAATTCCACCGGGTAGGCACATCGCATTTTAGCCGGTGAAGTGGCAGGCCCAACGACTTCTGTAGAGATGTAAGTCGCTGAGCTGCGGGATGCGAACGGCGGAAGTGAGCACACAGCGACCGTGCCCTCTGCAGAAGGCCATCTAGTCTGGGATAGTGGGCTAAAAATTGCTGGACAACCAGGTTCAACACGTGAGCCATACAAGGCACGTGTGTGACATTGCCCCGGCGAAGGGCCGCACCCAGGTTTGCAGCATTGTCGCACACGGCCTTCCCTGGTTTCAGGTCCAGTGGAGACAACCATTCATGAAATTGGTTCTTCAGAGCTGACCACAACTCCTCAGCTGTGTGACTCACATTTCCCAGACATTTCAATGTAAAAACCGCCTGATGACGTTGAGCCCTACTGCCAGCATAGTAAGGAGGTGTGCAGGATCCCTTCTGCGCAGTTAGAAAGCTTGTGGCATGACCAGACAGGCTTTGGGTGCAGGTGGAAGACCGAGAGGAGGTTGAGGAGGCAGAAGCAGTGGAGGAACTTTGACATAAAGAGGATTGACGCACAACTCGTGGGGACGGCAAGACTTGGACAGCAGCCCCTTGTCCTGCTGTCACCATAGTTACCCAGTGCCCAGTCAGCGACATGTAACGCCCCTGTCCATGCCTACTCGTCCAAGTGTCTGTGGTGAAATGCACCCTGTCACACACAGAGTTTCTCAAAGAAGCGGTGATGTTGTGTGCGACATGCTGGTGGAGCGCAGGCACACCTTTCTTTGAGAAGAAGTGCCGACTGGGCATCTGGTACTGGGGCACTGCGACGGACATAAGGTCTCGAAAATCCTCTGTGTCCACCAGGCGGAAAGGCAGCATTTCTGTAGCCAAGAGCTTGCAGATGGTGAAATTCAACCTCTTAGCTTTCTCATGGCTAGGAGGAAATGGTCTTTTACTTGTCCACATCTGAGGGACCGAGGGCTGGCTATTGTGCTTAGACGGGGTTGATAAGGGTGTCCCCGGCAAACTGCCGGTCTGTGAGGAAGATGCAGGCGGACATGTTAGGGTGCCTTGATCCAAAGGTGGTGCTATCGATGTCGGACAGCGCTCAACACCAGCTGGTGTTACCACCTCCAAAGAAAATGATGACCTGCCAATCACGCTGGCTGTTGCGGGTAAAGAGGTGGCAGGTCTGCGCCCCAAAACAGGTGTGACTGCTGTCCCCCCAGTCACAGAGGATGAAGAGGCCGCGGATGCACAAGATATGGCAGACGGTGATTGGCCCGGCCGGCTAGGCCGCATTGTAGCACACTGAGCTTCCCACTGCACCTTATGCTTCATGTCCATGTGCCGGTTCATGCATGAAGTACTCAAACTATGTATTTTTTGGCCTCTACTTAGCTTTTGCTGACAAATGTTACAGATAACACGAGTTGGGTCATCTTTATCGATCTGAAAAAATGCCCAGGCTATGCAAGGCTTAGCACCCATGCGACCTGAAGAGCCACCACGACTTGTGGTGAGAGGCAGAGTTGTGTTTGAGGATGCAATTGTTGACGTGCTTCCAGTACTACGTCTCTGTCCAGGAAGGCGCAACCTGACCTCGTCGTCACTAGCATCTTCCTCCACCTCCTCTGCTGACCTCATCTCTTGGCTGACTGTGGGTTGACAGTAAGTGGGATCTCCGACCTCATCATCATCACCCTGTGCGTTATCACACCCGTCGTCCTCAGAGCCAACCTGTTCCTGCCCTGACAAAAAACTAAAGTTGTCGCTCCAATCAGGTATTTGAGTCTTATCATCGTCTTCCTCATTGTCTCCACCAACAGGAGTTACAGTTTGGGAATGAGGGTCTACATTATGGTCAGAACCTTCTGCGTCTGGTCCTGGATCCGACTCATAAAGATTCTGGGCATCAGTGCAGATCATTTCCTCGTCTGGATTCACAGAAGCGCTGGAGTCGACCTCTGATTCCCAGGCTATAGTATGAGTAAACAGCTCTGCAGACTCAACCATCTGTTCTACCTCATACTCAGACGGGCAGCTGGAGATTTGGGAGCTGTGAGGAAGCAAGTGCGATTTGGGTGACACCTTTGAGGACTGGAGTATTTGTGATGTTGAAGTTGATGTGGAGGAGAGCCCACTTAAAGGAGCACTTGATATCCGTTGAAGCACCTGCTGTTTTTGTGCCTCATCTGGAATTTGTAGCGATTGGCGTGGCCGTAAGAAAGGGATCTTATCACATTGTCCGCTAAAAGAAGTAGACATTTTAGTTTGGCTGGAAGATGGTCTTTCTTCTGCAGATGTTACTGTTGCTTTAACACCTACCCCACGGACACAACCTTTTTTCCCCTTCCCAACACGCCTATTCCCCTTTCCACCAGCAGCAGGCCTTTTTCCACTCATTTTGGTGGTTAACTAATTCACAACTCTGGAGTTGTTTGCACAAAAAAACAATGGATGGTAACCGAGCAGAGCTGAGTGGCCAAACTGTGGTATTAGGCCAAAACTATTGGCTGGGTTAGATGCAGAAAAAAATTATTTTGAATTTGCAACCTGATGGAGGTCAGTATAGATGGACTAATACAAATAGTCCCACACACTGCTAGAAGCCCAAATATTTTTTCAGAGGTACTGTAGATGCAGATAAAAATTATTTTTAATTTGCAACCTGATGGAGGTCAGTATAGATGGACTAATAGACCAAGTCCCACACACTGCTAGAAGCCCAAATATTTTTTCAGAGCTAGATGCAGAAAAAAATTATTTTTAATTTGCAACCTGATGGAGGTCAGTATAGATGGACTAATAGACCAAGTCCCACACACCGCTAGAAGCCCAACTATTTTTTCAGAGCTAGATGGAGAAAAAAATTATATTCAATTTGCAACCTGCTGGAGGTCAGTATAGAAGGACTAATAGAACAAGTCCCACACACTGCTAGAAGCCCAAATATTTTTTCAGAGCTAAATGAAGAAAAAAATTATTTTTAATTTGCAACCTGATGGAGGTCAGTATAGATGGACTAATAGACCAAGTCCCACACACTGCTAGAAGCCCAAATATTTTTTCAGAGCTAGATGCAGAAAAAAATTATTTTTAATTTGCAACCTGATGGAGGTCAGTATAGATGGACTAATAGACCAAGTCCCACACACCGCTAGAAGCCCAAATATTTTTTCAGCGCTAGATGCAGAAAAAAATTATTTTTAATTTGCAACCTGATGGAGGTCAGTATAGTGGACTAATAGACCAAGTCCCACACACTGCTAGAAGCCCAAATATTTTTTCAGAGCTAGATGCAGAAAAAAATTATTTTTAATTTGCAACCTGATGGAGGTCAGTATAGATGGACTAATAGACCAAGTCCCACACACCGCTAGAAGCCCAAATATTTTTTCAGAGCTAGATGCAGAAAAAAATTATTTTTAATTTGCAACCTGATGGAGGTCAGTATAGATGGACTAATAGACCAAGTCCCACACACTGCTAGAAGCCCAAATATTTTTTCAGAGCTAAATGAAGAAAAAAATTATTTTTAATTTGCAACCTGATGGAGGTCAGTATAGATGGACTAATAGACCAAGTCCCACACACTGCTAGAAGCCCAAATATTTTTTCAGAGCTAGATGCAGAAAAAAATTATTTTTAATTTGCAACCTGATGGAGGTCAGTATAGATGGACTAATAGACCAAGTCCCACACACTGCTAGAAGCCCAAATATTTTTTCAGAGCTAGATGCAGAAAAAAAATATTTTTAATTTGCAACCTGATGGAGGTCAGTATAGATGGACTAATAGACCAAGTCCCACACACTGCTAGAAGCCCAAATATTTTTTCAGAGCTAGATGCAGAAAAAAATTATTTTTAATTTGCAACCTGATGGAGGTCAGTATAGATGGACTAATAGACCAAGTCCCACACACCGCTAGAAGCCCAACTATTTTCTCAGAGCTAGATGCAGAAAAATATTATATTCAATTTGCAACCTGCTGGAGGTCAGTATAGAAGGACTAATAGAACAAGTCCCACACACTGCTAGAAGCCCAAATATTTTTTCAGAGCTAAATGAAGAAAAAAATTATTTTTAATTTGCAACCTGATGGAGGTCAGTATAGATGGACTAATAGACCAAGTCCCACACACTGCTAGAAGCCCAAATATTTTTTCAGAGCTAGATGCAGAAAAAAATTATATTCAGTTTGCAACCTGATGGAGGTCAGTATAGATGGACTAATAGAATGATGCTATGCTGAAAAGATTTTACTTCACTAGGTGCAGTAAAAAAATTGGTATTCTATACACAGGTGTTATATCTTGCAACACAGATAGGCTACTCCACTGACTAACACACTCTGCAATAGGCCAAAAAGGATTAGCTTTGCTAGATTCAGCCAAATGCTGTGAAAAAAACTTGCACAGCACTGGCACAGACCTGCCTGGCAAAAACTGATAGGAACTCATGTAACCTAGTCCTGAAAAGGACTCCAATTACAATTAGTCTTTACTCCCACAACCTATCTATTTAAGAGCACAGACCTCCCTGATAAAAGTCGTAGGAAATGCTGTAACCTAGTCCTTAAAAGGACTGCAATCACAACTATTCCCTACTCCCAAGCTATCTGTATATTTGTGCGAAAATTGGCTTGAAATTAACAAGGTATAGCGCACACAGCAACAGCGGTGCCGTCTAACACGCAGCTGCAGCAGTGAGAAAATGGTGGCGACGGGGAAAATGGCTTGGTCTTATAGGGCAAGGACATGTGACATACACTGCCAATGACACATGCCCTTGCTTGTGTGAAAAAAAGCACTTCGCTCCGTGTGTGCGCTGCTGATAGGCTGACAGATTGCACCTCCCCACTGCAAATGCGGGAAAGAGAAAAAAAAATGGAGATCTTCATTGTTCCTGCAGAGATCCATCCCCTGCCCCTCCCCCCACCCCGCTGTACACTCAAACTGCGTATTAACATTAATTTTCATCATTACTGAGAAAAAATCCAGTTATGATTTTGGTGCACGAACAGTTATCGAACATAACCTCGAACAGCCGAATTTTTCTCAAATTGTTCGTGTTCGCCGAATGGCTCGAACACCGCCCAAAACAGCTCGAATTTGAGATTGGCGAACAGTTCGAGTAGAACAACGCTCATCTCTAGTCTGGACCGCATATTCCTCACTCTGATCCACCTTCCTCCCACTATACCGAGTGCCCAAAGACTACTGATCCCACACTTGGACACTCAGAAGAGCTGTTCACTTTTCCATTTGTAGATTCAGGCCTCTCGCCCGGCCAGCTTTAAGCGAGTCAAGAGGAGAATGCGTGTAGCAATGCCCTAATATTGGAGCAGCCACGGTCATATGAAGGCGACAGTGGGAAAGTGCAATTACTGTCGCAAGAGGTGCATGATGATGATGAGACACAATTGCCAGAAAGTCAGGAGGAGGACCAGGGTGCGGAAGTGGAAAATGAGGTGGTGGATGATATAGTAACAGACCCAACCTGGCAAGGGGACATACAGTGCAAGGACAGCAGCACACAGAGGGAGGGAAGTGTAGCACCACAACAGGCAGGAAGAAGCAGCTTGGTGGCCGCTGACACAAGGCTGGAAAATATTCCCCATAACGCCAACATGACGGAAGTTGCCAGTACAACTGTTAGGTTTTCCAGAGTCTGGTTATTTTTTAAAGACTCTGCCGATAACCCCAAAAAGGCTATTTGCACCACCTGCCAGGCCAGCATAAGCAGGGGTGGCAAAACTAGTAGCCTGACCACCACCAGCATGATCAGGCACATGGCAGCAAAGCACCCAACTAAGTGAACCAAACTCCAGGGTCCAGCAATAGTGTCTGTGGATGACAACACTGCTTGTTCCGCTGTTGTGCGTGCACGTCAATCCCCTGTCCATGGTGCATGCCAAGATGTCTCCCGCCCTGCAGCTGTCGTTGCACACACTCAAGTAGCACCGTCCGCAAGCACGTCCACGTCCTTGTCCCAGTGCAGCGTCCAGTTGTCCCTAACCCCAGTCCTTGGAATGCAAGCGTAAATACGCAGCCAACACCCCACAGGCCACACTACTAAATTCACACATTTCGCGAATGCGTGCGCTCGAAATGTTGCCTTTTATGCTCATGGAGACCGAAGCTTTCCGCAAACTGATGGCAGCGACCGTCCCTTGGTACTCGGTCCCCAGCAGCCACTATTTCTCCTGGTTTGCATTCCCCGCATTACACGAGCATGTGTCCCACAACATTAGACGTGCCCTCAACAACGCAGTTACTGGGAAAGTCTAATTAACCACAGACATAGAGAAACCAAAGACAAGAAAAATACCCAAATGATTAAAAGTAAATGTAAAAATCGCACAATGCAAAAATAATAATAAATAATAAAGGGTATTTAGTTAACATAATTTTGATCAAAATAATGTAAAAGCTGTCCCGCCACGTCACGGCATCCCTTGTGGGACAGTCCTAACTCTAATATTAAAAACCTTACCATTTGTCAAGTGACATACATATGGACAAGGACAGAGAGACTGAATCCCTAGTGCAAGCATAAAACCGAGGCAGGATCAGGGTCCCAGCCCAGACAAAGGGCGGCCACACCCTTTTATATGCACTCAAGCATACTAACTGCAAAGAAAAAACCTGAAGGTGTTAACTGGAACATAAATTGATGTGCATGCAAAATGTAACTGCATGTTCACACAAGGCCATTAGACAAAGAGAAACCAAAGACAAGAAAAATACCCAAATGATTAAACGTAAATGTAAAAATCGCACAATGCAAAAATAATAATAAATAATAAAGGGTATTTAGTTAGCATAATTTTGATCAAAATAATGTAAAAGCTGTCCCGCCACATCACGGCATCCCTTCTGGGACAGTCCTAACTCTAATATTAAAAACATTACCATTTGTCAAGTGACATACATATGGACAAGGACAGAGAGACTGGATCCCTAGTAGTGTTGAGCCACCCCCGTAGTGTTCGAGTTCGGTTCGGTTCGTCGAACACCCGTGTGTTCGCCGAACTGTTCGTCAAACTGTTCGTCGAACACCTTCGAACACCGTTAAAACCAATGGCAGGCAAACAAAAACACATAGAAACACATAGAAAACACCTTCAAAGGTGTCCAAAAGCTGACAAACTGCTCAGAAGACACAACTAACACATGGAAAAGTGACAAGTACATATAGTCATGCAAAAAGAAAAGAGGTGGAGGAGTAAAAGGAGGGGGAGACACAGATATAGGCATGTCATGCCCTTCTAAAATCCAAAAAGTGAGAATCCGACACGGCCAGTCCGTTCCTGCCTGTGCCACCTCTGTGTCGCCGGGTTTGTGCCAGAGCCGCGGTGGACCCTGACGGCCAGCCCCCCTATCCCAATACTGGTGCCTGTCCGCCGGTGGGTCGAGGCACCCCATAGTGGGGGGGGGAGTAACATCTGCAGAAGAAAGACCATCTTCCAGCCAAACTAAGATGTCGACTTCTTTTCGTGGACAATGTGATACGATCCCATTCTTACGGACACGCCCATCGCTACAAATTCTAGATGAGGCACAAAAACAGCAGGTGCTTCAACGGATATCAAGTGCTCCTTCAAGTGGGCTCTCCATCACCTCAATTTCAACATCACAAATACTCCAGTCCTCAGAGGTGTCACCCCAATCGCACTTGCTTCCTCACAGCTCCCAAGTCTCCAGCTGCCCGTCTGAATATGGGGTAACACAGATGGCTGAGTCTGCCCAGCTGTTTACTCATACTATAGCCTGGGAAACGGAGGTCTGCTCCAGAGCTTCTGTTAATCCAGATGAGGAAATGATCTGATCCGATGCCCAGAATCTTTATAAGTTGGATCCAGGACCAGATGAAGAAGGTTCTGAGCATAATGTAGACCCTTGTTCCCAAACTGTAACTCCTGTTGGTGGAGACAATGATGAAGACGATCATGAGACTCAAATACCTGATTGGAGCGACAACTTGACTTTTCGGTCAGGGCAGGAAGAGGTTGGCTCTGAGGGCGACGGGTGTGATAACACACAGGGTGATGATAACGAGGTTGGAGATCCCACTTACTGTCAACCCACAGTCAGACAGTCGATGAGGTCAGCAGAGGAGGTGGAGGAGGATGTGACTAGCCCTGGGGATGGGGATGACTCGGTACCCGGGCATTTGCCTGGCCTTGGAGATGTCGCGGTGGTCGGCTCCCTGGCCCGTACCCTGGGGTCTCTCTTTAAAAGGGTGGATAATTGTTAATTTTATAAGAGTTCATGACGCCACCTGTGGTATCTGGTGACAAGCACCAGCGCTGCAGCAGTCCACTGAGGCCGGTGATAAGGCAGCTTGATGGTATAGCTCCCGACAGGTGGAGCTAGGTCTCAGGGCAGCGTATGCAGGGGGAATGCAGGACAGGCGAGACCCAGCTGGGTCAGAGCAAGAACGGGAACGGACACGGTAGTCACTTCAGTACCTTTTACTGGTGGAAATTCAGGCACATCCCGGAGCACTGTAGGGTGAAGGGTGCATATCAGGATCCTCCCCAATGAGCGGGTGTAGGGCCTTCTGTTTCTTGCCTCTGCGTAGTAAGTTTCTGACCTGCCTGGAGCTAGGCCTAACTTTGTCTCTGTCCTGCGCTGGCTGACCTTGTGGTAGGGCCTTCTCTTGGAGTTCACGCTCCCAGTATGCGGGGCCTAAGCGTCTCCTGGCTCTGTTACATATCAGCACCTTAGCTATCCTGGGACTTGTAGTTCTCCAGGGATTCCGGTTATGCCTTACTGGGTCATAGAGATACCGGTAAGCTCGGATCCTGTGTCCGGTAAATGCTTCGGGGTGAGCTGGTTTAGCTCCTCTGCCCCTTATGTACTAACTCGCCACTCGCCTTCGGTCTACTCGGGCCCTCACTAGGCTATACACACTAACGGCAGCTTGCCGCGCTTCACTGATCTTACGGCACCGGCACACCTTAAGCTCTATCTGGGCTCCCTGAATCTAGCAAGCAGGAGCCTCGTGCTCCACTGCTGAACTGTTAACTGCGTTCTCTAGACTAGACTGAGCTCCACTGCAGACTGACCTCTCTTAGGCTTCTCTACTGCAGGAACTCTTCAGAGGAACTGAACTGCCTAGCTCCACCTTCCCTATTTATATCCCTAACGGGCTCCCTCTGCTGGTCTGAGGTGGAAGGTGGAGATGTGTGAATGTTTATGGGGGCCTCTTGTGGAGGATTCCATCAATGCACTCTTGTAGGATCTGTGATACCAAGCGCAGCGGGGCATCACAGATGCTATTGACGACGAGGTTAGGTTGCGCCTTCCTGAACAGAGACGGAGTACTGGAAGCACGTCAACAACTGCATCCTCAACCACAACTCTGCCTCTGACCACAAGTCGTAGTGGCTCTTCAGGTCACATGGGCTCTAAGCCTTGCATAGCCTGGGCATTTATTCAGATCGATAAGGATGACCCAACTCGTGTTATCTGTAATATTTGTCAGCAAAAGCTAAGTAGAGGCCAAAAAATACATAGTTTGAGTACTTCATGCATGTACCGTCACATGGATATGAAGCATAAGTTGCAGTGGGAAGCTCACTGTGCTACAATGCGGCCTAGCCGGCTGGGCCAACCACCGTCTGCCCCATCTTGTGCATCCGCAGCCTCTTCATCCTCTGTGACTGGGGGGACAGCAGTCACACATGTTTTTGGACGCAGACCTGCCACCTCTTTACCCGCAACAGCCAGTGTGATTGGCAGGTCGTCAGTTCATTGGGAAGTGGAAACACCTGCTAGTGTTGAGCGCTCTCCGACATCGAGAGCACCACCTTTGGATCAAGGCAACCTAACATGTCCGCCTGCATCTTCCTCACAGACCGGCAGTTGCCGGGGACACCCTACTCAACACCGTCTAAGCACAACAGCCAGCCCTCGGTCCCTCAGATGTGGAAAAGTAAAAGACCATTTCCTCCTAGCCATGAGAAAGCTAAGAGGTTGAATTTCACCATCTGCAAGCTGTTGGCTACAGAAATGCTGCCTTTCCACCTGGAGGACACAGAGGATTTTCAAGACCTTATGTCCGTCACAGTGCCCCAGTACCAGATGCCCAGTCGGCACTACTTCTCAAAGAAAGGTGTGCCTGCGCTCCACTAGCATGTCGCACACAACATCACCGCTTCTTTGAGAAACTCTGTGTGTGACAGGGTGCACTTCACCACAGACACTTGGACGAGAAGGCATGGACAGCGGCGTTACATGTCGCTGACTGGGCACTGGGTAACTATGGTGACAGCAGGACAAGGGGCTGCTGTCCAAGTCTTACCGTCCCCACGAGTTGTGTGTTAATCCTCTTTATCTCGAACTTCCTCCACTGCTTCTGCCTCCTCAACCTCCTCTCGGTCCTCCACCTGCACCCAAAGCCTGTCTGGTAATGCCACCTGCTTTCTAACTGTGCAGAAGGAATCCTGCACACCTCCTTACTATGCTGGCAGCAGGGCTCAACGCATCAGTGTTTACTTTGAAATGTCTGGGAAATGTGAGTCACACAGCTGAGGAGTTTTGGTCAGCTCTGGAGACCCAGTTTCATGAAAGGTTGTCTCCACTGGACCTGCAAACCTGGGTGTGGCACTTCGCCGGGGCAATGTCACACACGTGCCTTGTATGGCTCACGTGTTGAACCTGGTTGTCCAGCAATTTTTAGCCCACTATCCCGGACTAGATGGCCTTCTGCAGAGTGCACGGTCTCTGTGTGCTCACTTCCGCCGTTCGCATCCCGCAGTTCAACGACTTACATCTCTACAGAAGTCGTTGGGCCTGCCAGTTCACCAGCTGAAATGTGATGTGCCGACACGGTGGAATTCAACTCTGCACATGTTGCAGCGACTGTGGCAGCACCGACAAGCCCTGGTGCAATACGTTCTGACGTATAGCCTGGGCCAACGAGATCCAGAGGTGGGGCAAATCACGCTGGAGGAATGGTCTCAGATCAGGGACCTATGCACCCTTCTGCACAGTCTTGAAATGGCGACGAAGATGTTTAGTGCTGACGATGCCATTATCAGCATGACTACTACGGTGATTTACATGCTGGAGCACATGTTAAACAGAATTCAGAGTCAGGTGGTGGGACAAGAGGAGGTGGAGGAAGTAAAGGAGGAGTCGTATGCGGAAGGGATAACATCTCCAAGGTCCAGACGGTTGGCAGCACCAAGGCGGCAGGCATGGGAGGGTGGGGGAGAGGGATTAACCAGGGCGCATGGTAGCAGCCAAACTGTTGAGGAAGGTGCAGGAGCCGAGGAAGAAGTGGAGGACGAACTGGCAATGGGCATGGAAGACTCATCAGATGAGGGAGACCTTGATCACATTTCTGTTGTGCGAGGTTGGAGGGAGAGGGCAGAGGAAGGAAGCATGATCCTTACCTCGCTACCAACACAACAAGGACTTGGTCCTTCTGGATGCGCAAGACACATGAGTGCCTTCTTGCTGCACTACCTGCAACATGACCCCCGGATTGTCAGAATTCGAAGTAAAGTAATCCCGACTACTGGGTTGCCACACTCTTAGATCCCCGGTACAAAAGTATATTTGCCGAAATAATTCCTGCCATAAAAGGTATTGACGAATGCAGGAGTATCTGTTGCAGAATCTTACATGTGCTTTTCCACAAAACACCAGTGGTGCACGTAGTGAATCTCACAGTTCTAACTTGCCAACGGTGGGACTGTCGAGTCTTCATCACTCAAACAGTAACAGTAACACAGTATCTGCTGGTAACAGCAATTTTGTGGAATCGTTTCACCACTTTTTTAGACCATCCTTTGCAAGGCCACAGGAGACAAGAAGTCTGACACATAGTCAATGCCTAGAGAGGATGGTACAGGAGAATCTCCAAGTGAACATCGAAGCCATGACTGTGTCACTGGACCCTTGCTCATTTTGGTATTCAAATCTTGAAAAATCGCCGGAGCTCGCCACTCACGCCTTGGAGATCTTGTCATGCCATGCAGCCAGCGTTCTCTCTGAACGTGTGTTCAGCGCTGCTGGTGGTGTGCTGACAGATAAGCGCACGCGGCTGTCCACTGAGAATGTAGACAGACTCACGTTCATAAAGATGATCAAATCATGGATTCGCAAGGACATTTCTACCCCTGTGTCATCCTTGGGAGACTAAAAGCTTGGGGATTTGGTAAAATCACCTCACCAACCGTTTTAAGCAACAGTGGGGCAATTGATGCCACTTAACCCTAGAACGCATGACCATAAAAATCTACACTTTCACATACCTGGGGCCCTTTAGGCCCGTGTGCAAATAACATGGAATAACTCAAACTCAAATGACAAACAACTATATACATGAAGAATACCTAGAGTTTCAAAATTCTAACTAAAGCAATCTTGCAGAAAATAGAAAACAATTAACTGGGCGGGCCTGCAAGGCCACAGGTATGCGTTCTAGGGTTAAGTGGTGTCTGTGCCACAATTTTGGGAGTCCCCTTGTTGTGTCTTACGTGACGTTGGCATCGTCAATTCCAGGTGGGTTGGGTCGCACCCCCCCTTTTAACTGTAAGAAACTACATACACTATGGCTTGGGGTAACACAGATGGTTGAGTCTGAAGAGCTGTTTACTCAGAGGTCTGCTCCAAATCTTCAGTGTCTGCTAGTCAGCGTAGAATTTTTAACTGCATCTAGCCTAGGCAATACTTTGGGCGTAGTAGCCCAGCTGCGAAGCAAGCTGCACCGCCTGTGTATCTAATAAGAATTTTTAAATTAATCTTGCCTAGGCAGACTGTGGGGACCCCCAACCAAACCCAGATGCTCAGCCCCCCTACCGCCCCCCTTTCATGGACAACCCAATAATGTAACTCTTACAACTGGATGGGTGAGGATCGGTCACAGCTTTATTAACTCTTTATACTCATTCCATTAGAAAGGCATTTTATTTCTAAAATAATTCAGCTTGTTGCAGCATGCCCTTGGTCCCCACTCCGGCAAGTTGGCCAACAAGTGTAACTCTCCAACATGTCCTTTCTATTTCCAGGCCACGGAGGATCCAGCGTACTCGTATGCAGGACTCTGACCCCCACCCATCACTCTTAACGCTTGTTCCACTCCGTCCTGGAGTCCTAACAGGAATATGTCCAGTCCAATATCTATTAAGTGAACACCGTCGGGCCGTATGAGGCCTGCTTTATCTCCTTCCAGTTGTCGGTGTCGTATCACTACACTGCCTCTGTCTCTTCTAAATTTTGCCATCCGAATATTTATTACCCGCCTTGTCCATTCGATGGCCGTGATGTCTCGCGCACCTTGCCATACCGCTATCGGCACAATCTCTGACAATACTATAGCTAATTTTGTGAAAAATTCTCTGAAGCGCTCAGTGTCTAGTTTCATTATTGCCATTAGTTATGCGCTCTTGTGATGACCTAGGTTGTTTCCCCCGGCCTGTATAACTAAGATGACCGGACCTCTTGCCTCTCTCCCTACCTTGATTACCTCCATTAGTACCTGTGGCCATAGCAGGCCCCTAATACCTCTCCAGTTGAAATATGTGTTATGAAACTCTAATTTCCTCCCGCCTGGGCGGACTTTCGCCCTTTTTTGTGCCCAATATATATACGAGTGGCTTATCACTCACACTGTTTGCTTAGCGTCACCTGTAAAAGAAACAAACCACGTTAGGATAACAAGTCCGGTCTTATGTATCTCGCCAAACACGTGGATCGCCATCTCCCTATCCTCTGAACTTCCGTTTCTGACAGTCCTGCTCTTGCTGCTTCCGTGGCCGCACCTATGCGGAATGAGTGTGTCCCGTAATCTTTGGGGTGGTTCCCTGCCGATGTTATGCATTTATTAAATATAGCTTGGAACAGGTATCTTGATAATGGCGTTCCATCAATGTGTGATACGAAGAAATTACTTTGTGATCTGATGGTTAGATATGTTTTTACTATTGTTACCCGACTCAGTGTACCGTTTGTGGGTTGTAGAAGTACCCAAGTACCCCTGCCCGCTGGAACCGTTTTCGATTGGTGTATGCGTACACGTATTGCATTATTGGCTATGACTACTTCCTGGTGTAATAAGCGTCCACTGGTGGTAATTTTGGATTGAGGGACTAATTCGCTTATACATAGCGCCCCGAAGAAGGCGATCACAAATGCAGTAGACATTAGTGTTGCTTCAAATTGTGAGTGTCATGTTAATGGTGTTAGGGATAAGATGTGAGAAATCAGTTTTAGTGACACGGGACGGGACGTCTACATTCCTGACTTGGCTGACCCCTTTTCCACCCTTTTATGGATTGTCTGATGATGAATCTTTGTCACATCTCCCCAATTCAGTAGTTGGAAGTGAAATGCTACTCCGGTCAGACACCGCTGCGCTGACGCCCCTGATATGCCCCTCATCATTAGCTGGTGGAGAAATTCTATGGTGACTTGTGATCTGGCTTGTTCACATTGGTCAACCCGTCTGCCTGCTACTAGTCGTGTCCACTCTTCCCATGCCTTACCGTATGCTTGCCACGTTGACGGGGCAACTGACGCTATGATTAATGGCATCAACTATTCGCCACTAGATCCCATAGGGAGGGTGGGCAACTGTTGCCCGATGGGTGGGCGTTGTGGAAGAGCTCTGTGAAAATCTGCCAATTGAATTGTTATAAAGTGTTAGCAGCAGCTTTACACCCCTCAGCATAGTGGCTAGCGCGGACCCATACATTGTGTTTTAGGCACAGGAATACTAGCCTGCGTAGTAGGCCTAGCACTGGGAGAGACGATGATGCCATCTTATTAATGCAGTGCGCTAGGCTGGTGTTTTGTGTTATGAAGCGTATATTTTTGTTAGCCAGGCGCGCGCCCCATATTTCTATTGCTACCACTATTGGGAAAAATTATTTTCAGGGCTAGATGCAGCTAAAAATTATTATTAATTTCAAAGCTGGTGGAGCTTGGTATAGATGGCCTAATACAATGAGTCCCACACACTGCTAGAAGCCCAAATATTTTTTCAGAGGTAGATGCAGATAAAAATTATTTTTAATTTGCAACCTGATGGAGGTCAGTATAGATGGACTAATAGAGAAAGTCCCACACACTGCTAGAAGGCCAAATATTTTTTCAGAGCTAGATGCAGATAAAAATTATATTCAATTTGCAACCTGATGGAGGTCAGTATAGATGGACTAATAGAGAAAGTCCCACACACTGCTAGAAGGCCAAATATTTTTTCAGAGCTAGATGCAGATAAAAATTATATTCAATTTGCAACCTGATGGAGGTCAGTATAGATGGACTAATAGAACAAGTCCCACACACAGCTAGAAGCCCAAATATTTTTTCAGAGGTACTGTAGATGCAGATAAAAATTATTTTTAATTTGCAACCTGATGGAGGTCAGTATAGATGGACTAATACAACAAGTCCCACACACAGCTAGAAGCCCAATATTTTTTCAGAGCTAGATGCAGACAAAAAATTATTTTGAATTTGCAACCTGATGGAGGTCAGTATAGATGGACTAATAGAGAAAGTCCCACACACTGCTAGAAGGCCCAATATTTTTTCAGAGGTAGATGCAGAAAAAAATATATTCAGTTTGCAACCTGATGGAGGTCAGTATAGATGGACTAATACAACAAGTCCCACACACAGCTAGAAGCCCAATATTTTTTCAGAGGTAGATGCAGAAAAAAATATATTCAGTTTGCAACCTGATGGAGATCTGTATAGATGGATTAATAGAACAAGTCCCACACACAGCTAGAAGCCCAATATTTTTTCAGAGGTAGATGCAGAAAAAAATATATTCAGTTTGCAACCTGAAGGAGGTCTGTATAGATGGATTAATAGAACAAGTCCCACACACAGCTAGAAGCCCATTATTTTTTCAGAGCTAGATGCAGACAAAAAATTATTTTGAATTTGCAACCTGATGGAGGTCAGTATAGATGGACTAATAGAGAAAGTCCCACACACTGCTAGAAGGCCACATATTTTTTCAGAGGTAGATGCAGAAAAAAATATATTCAGTTTGCAACCTGATGGAGGTCTGTATAGATGGATTAATAGAACAAGTCCCACACACAGCTAGAAGCCCAATATTTTTTCAGAGGTAGATGCAGAAAAAAATATATTCAGTTTGCAACCTGATGGAGGTCAGTATAGATGGACTAATACAACAAGTCCCACACACAGCTAGAAGCCCAATATTTTTTCAGAGGTAGATGCAGAAAAAAATATATTCAGTTTGCAACCTGATGGAGGTCTGTATAGATGGATTAATAGAACAAGTCCCACACACAGCTAGAAGCCCAAATATTTTTTCAGAGGTAGATGCAGATAAAAATTATTTTTAATTTGCAACCTGATGGAGGTCAGTATAGATGGACTAATAGAGAAAGTCCCATACACTGCTAGAAGGCCAAATATTTTTTCAGAGCTAGATGCAGGTAAAAATTATATTCAATTTGCAACCTGATGGAGGTCAGTATAGATGGACTAATAGAACAAGTCCCACACACATCTAGAAGCCCAATATTTTTTCAGAGGTAGATGCAGAAAAAAATATATTCAGTTTGCAACCTGATGGAGGTCTGTATAGATGGATTAATAGAACAAGTCCCACACACAGCTAGAAGCCCAATATTTTTTCAGAGGTAGATGCAGAAAAAAATATATTCAGTTTGCAACCTGATGGAGGTCAGTATAGATGGACTAATACAACAAGTCCAACACACAGCTAGAAGCCCAATATTTTTTCAGAGCTAGATGCAGAAAAAAATTATATTCAATTTGCAACCTGATGGAGGTCAGTATAGATGGACTAATAGAATGATGCTATGCCCAAAAGATTTTACTTCACTAGGTGCAGTAAAAAAATTGGTATTCTATACACAGGTGGTATATCTTTCAACACAGATAGGCTACTCCACTGACTAACACACTCTGCAATAGGCCAAAAAGGATTAGCTTTGCTAGATTCAGCCAAATGCTGTGAAAAAAACTTGCACAGCACTGGCACAGACCTGCCTGGCAAAAACTGATAGGAACTGATGTAACCTAGTCCTGAAAAGGACTCCAATTACAATTAGTCTTTACTCCCACAACCCATCTATTTAAGAGCACAGACCTGCCTGATAAAAGTCATAGGAAATGCTGTAACCTAGTCCTTAAAAGGACTGCAATCACAACTATTCCCTACTCCCAAGCTATCTGTAGATTTGTGCAAAAATTGGCTTGAAATTAACAAGGTATAGCGCACACAGCAACAGCGGTGCCGTCTAACACGCAGCTGCAGCAGTGAGAAAATGGTGGCGACGGGGAAAATGGCTTGGTCTTATAGGGCAAGGACATGTGACATACACTGCCAATGACACATGCCCTTGCTTGTGTGAAAAAAAGCACTTCGCTCCGTGTGTGCGCTGCTGATAGGCTGACAGATTGCACCTCCCCACTGTAAATGCGGGAAAGAGAAAAAAAAAATGGAGATCTTCATTGTTCCTGCAGAGATCCATCCCCTGCCCCTCCCCCCACCTCGCTGTACACTCAAACTGCGTATTAACATTAATTTTCATCATTACTGAGAAAAAATCCAGTTATGATTTTGGTGCACGAACAGTTATCGAACATAACCTCGAACAGCCGAATTTTTCTCAAATTGTTCGCGTTCGCCGAACGGCTCGAACACCGCCCAAAACAGCACGAATTTGAGATTGGCGAACAGTTCGAGTAGAACAACGCTCATCTCTAATCCCTAGTGCAAGCATAAAACCGAGGCAGGATCAGCGTCCCAGCCCAGACAACCACAGACATGTGGACACGTGCTTGTGGACAGAGACGGTACATCTCGCTGATGGCACAAAGGGTTAATATAGTGAAAGTCGGGACCCAGTCAGACCTTGGGACGGAACACGTCCTCCCGACGCCTAGGATTGCGGACCCTGGGTCAATCAGGGTTGCCCCCACAGTCTACAGCTCCTGCACCTCCTCCTCTTCAGCCTCCATCTCCAAAATGACCACATAAGACGCAAGCTGGAAGCACTGCAAAACTGCCTCGGACAAGCGGCAACAGGCTGTGCTGAAGCTAATATTCTTAGTTAACAGATCGCACAATGCTGAAGAGTTGTGGACAGCTCTGAAACAGCAGGCAGATCTGTGGCTGACACCGCTTAACCTACAGCCAGGCATGGTCGTGCATGACAATGGCCGGAACCTGGTGGTGGATCTGAGGCAAGGCGAGCTCACACACGTACCATGTCTGGCTCTTGTGCTTAACCTCGTGGTTCAGCGGTTTCTCAAAACCTACCCGGAACTGTCGGATCTGCTTGTCAAAGTACGCCACCTGTGTGCTCATGAACTATGAACTGGCTCTCTACGCCTTTGCGGTCCTGGCCTGCCCAGCTGCTAGCGTTTTGTCAGAGCGGGTTTTTAGTTCCCCCAGTGGAAATATAACCGACAGGCGCATCCACCTGTCAACTGAAAATGGTGACAGTGTCATTTTTTTGGGAGGTCTAACTCTATTCCCATGCACCTCTGTCTTCACACCCAGACATGGGTATATCCTTCCTGATTTTATCTATTTGCTCTTGTCCTCCTCCTTCTCCGCATCCTCATCCTCCACCACCATATCACCACCATATGTACCATATCCACATATCTATGTCTCTTGCATGGGACATTGGAGTTCCTCCAAATTTTTGGCAGCCGTTGCTTCACTGCATAGGCAAACAGTATGGGAGACACACTTCCTAATAATAGGAGCATTTTTTGCAGGAGGTCCTCTGACCTCTACATCTCTTGCAAGGGGCATTGGAGTTCCTCTAAATTTTTGGCAGCCTTTGTTTCACTGCATAGGCAAACAGCATGGGGGACACACTTCCTAATGATGGGAGCATTTTTTGCAGGAGGTCTTCCGACCTCTACATCTCTTGCAAGGGGCATTGGAGTTTCTCCAAATTTTTGGCAGCCGTTGCTTCATTGCATAGGCAATTAATATAGGAGACACACTTTCTAATAATGGGAGCATTTTTTGCAGGAGGCCCTCCGACCTCTACATCTTTGCAAGGGGCATTGGATCTCCTCCAAATTTTTGGCAGCCATTGGTTCACTACATAGATTAACAGTATGGGAGACACACTTCCTAATAATGGGAGCATTTTTTGCAGGAGGCCCTCCGACCTCTAAATCACTTGCAAGGGGCATTGGAGTTCCCCCAAATTATTGGCAGTCGTTGCTTCACTGCATAGGCAAACAGCATGGGAGACACACTTCCTAATAATGGGAGCATTTTTTTCAGGAAGCCCTCCTACCTCTACGTCTCTTGCAAGGGCCATTGAAGTTCCTCCAAATTTTTGGCAGCCGTTGCTTCACTGCATAGGCAAACAGTATGGGAGACACACTTCCTAATAATGGGAGCATTGTTTTGAGGAGGCCCTCCCACCTCTACGTCTCTTGCAAGGGGCATTGGAGTTCCTCCAAATTTTTGGCAGCCGTTGCTTCACTGCAGAAGCAAACAGTATGGGAGACACACTAGCTAATAATGGGAACATTGTTTTCAGGAGGCTCTCTGACCTCTCTGTCTCTTGCAAGGGGCATTGGAGTTCCTCCAAATTTTTGGCAGCCATTGCAGTCACTGCATACACAATAACAGTATTGGAGACCCACTTGTTAATAATGGGAACAACAAAGTATAGCCAGCTGATGGCTCTCTAACAACAGCGAGGGCCAACTGCTGGCCCTTTAAGAATAGTAAGAGCCGCCTGATGGCCCTATAAAAATAGTCTTTGTGACTTTCAGAGTCCCTCCATCATAAATGAAACAGGATGTGTCATATGATGTGTCACACACCACAATGCCAGATAAGGTAATAAATTGTTAAAATTACATTTCCCGGTGAATGCATTTGTCTTCGTTGAAAGCAATGCAAAAGTGCAAAAACGCATCAAAAACACTACGTGTGAATATAGCACAAGGTGTGGAGGAGCATTTTTAATTTTGTGTATTTATTTTGCCTTATATACAAGTCATTATCCAGGAAAGGATGTTCCTTAACATATTTCCCAGGAAAATCCATTTTGGTTTAGTTTTTGTATGTTTTATTGTTGGTCCATAAAAGTGGCGTAATACTCTGACAACGTTGTTGACGACTGTGACCTGGGAGTCAGAAATGCTTCCAGGGGTCTTCTCCATACTGTTCCCATGTCATTTGAGCACTGTTCCCATTGATTTTGGCAATTTTTAGGCCTTCTGCAGACCGCCGAGGGGAACCGCCGGAAAAATGCTCCAGTTTCCCATAGACTTACATTGGGCCTATTACTCGGTCCGAGCACTCGAGCATTTTAATTTGCTCGACTTCAATAATGAGTACCCGAGCATTTTAGTACTCGCTCATCACTATTCTTAATTATTGAATTCTTATTTGCCATTCAATCCCATTTTACCAAATGTATAACATCCAGCTCTTAAGTTTGCCTTTACCAATATTTGTGAAAGAATGGATCGTTCCAAGTAGCTCACTGAATTCAAGTGTGGTATTGTAAAAAGATGCCTCTGTTGTCACAGTTTGTGAAATTTCTTCCCTTCTAAATCAACTCTGTTATTGGAAAAGTGAAAGCATGTTGGAGCCACAGTAACTCAGCCATGAAGTGACAGACCACATAAAGTTACAGAACGGGGTCGATGAGTGCTGATTATGTGTATAGTGCAGAAAATTCAACAATGCTCTACTGACTCAATAACTGCAGTATTTGAAACATCATCTTTGACATCAGCTTAAAAACTATGCATTTGTGAACTTGATGGCATGGGTTTCCATGGTCAAGCAGCTGGATACAAGCCTTACATCACCAACCACAATGGCAAGTGTTGGATAGAGTGATGTAAATCATGTCACCACAGGACTCTAGAGCAGTTGAAATGTATTCTGTGGCGTGACGAATCCCACTTCTCTATTCAACAGTCTGATGGATGTCCCTGGGTCTGACAAATACTAGGAGAACATAACTTTTCTGACTGCATTTTGCCAACTGTAAGGTTTTGTGGAAAAAGTGTAACGTCATTGTGTTATTATTTGGGACAGCTTTTCAAGATCCACAAAGGCAAGGTTGAGTGAGAACTTGACTGGCCCACAAAAAGTTGTGATGTCAACCCCACTTAACACTTTTGGGTTGAACTAAAATGGAGATTGTAAGCTAAACTCTTTCATCAGTGTCTGACCTCCACCTCCAAATTTTTCACAGAGAGACACCAAAATCTTGCAGAACGTCTTCCCGGAAGAGTGCAAAGTGGGAACTAGCGCTCTATGCCTGGATTTAGAATGTGATGCCATAAAAGTTCATGTAGGCATAATGTGTAGGTGTCTCAATGTTTTTCACCATGTAATGTTAATACATATACACTGCTCAAAAAAATAAAGGGAACACTTAAACAACAGACTATAATAACTCCAAGTAAATCAAACTTCTGTGAAATCAAACTGTCCACTTAGGAAGCAACCCTGATTGACAATCAATTTCACATGCTGTTGTGCAAATGGAATAGACCGTAGATCGAAATTATTGGCAATTATAAAGACACACTCAATAAAGGAGTGGTTCTGCAGGTGGGGACCACAGACCACATCTCAGTACCAATGCTTTCTGGCTGATGTTTTGGCCACTTTTGAATGTTGGTTGTACTTTCACACTCGTGGTAGCATGAGACGGACTCTACAACCCACAGAAGTTGCTCAGGTAGTGCAGCTCATCCAGGATGGCACATCAATGCGAGCTGTGGCAAGAAGGTTTGCTGTGTCTGTCAGCGGAGTGTCCAGAGGCTGCAGGCGCTACCAGGAGACAGGCCAGTACACCAGGAGACGTGGAGGGGGCCGTAGGAGGGCAACAACCCAGCAGCAGGACCTCTACCTCCGCCTTTGTGCAAGGATAAACAGGAGGAGCACTGCCAGAGCCCAGCAAAATGACCTCCAGCAGGCCACAAATGTGTATGTGTCTGCAAAACGGTTAGAAACCGACTCCATGAGGGTGGTATGAGGACCCGACGTCCACAGATGGGGGTTGTGCTCACAGTCCAACACCATGCAGGACGCTTGGCATTTGCCACAGAACACCAAGATTGGCAAAGTCGCCACTGGCGCCCTGTGCACTTCACAGATGAAAGCAGGTTCATACTGAGCACATGTGACAGACATGACAGAGTCTCGAGACGCCGTGGAGAGCAATCTGCTGCTTGCAACATCCTTCAGCATGACCGGTTTGGCAGTGGGTCAGTGCTGGTGCGGTTGGCCCTGGGTTCCTCCTAATGCAGGACAATGCCAGACCTCATGTGGCTGGAGTGTGTCAGCAGTTCCTGCAAGATGAAGGCATTGAAGCTATGGTCTTGTCTGCCCGTTCCCCAGACCTGAATCCGATTGAGCACTTCTAGGACATCATGTCTCGCTCCATCCACCAATGTCACGTTGCACCACAGACTGTCCAGGAGTTGGCGGATGCTTTAGTCCAGGTCTGGGAGAAGATCCCACAGGAGACCGTCCGTAACCTCATCAGGAGCATGCCCAGGCATTGTAGGGAGGTCATACAGGCACATGGAGGCCACACACAATACTGAGCCTCATTTTGACTTGTTTAAGGACATTACATCAAAGTTGGATCAGCCTGTAGTGTGTTTTTCCACTTTAATTTTGGGGGTGACTCCAAATCCAGGCCTCCATTGGTTAATATTTCATTCATTCAGATCTAGGATGTGTTATTTGAGTGTTCCCTTTATTTTTTGAACAGTGTATAAAGATGTTACATAGTTACATAGGTTGAAAAAAGACCTAGGTCCATCAAGTTCAACCTCCCTCCTCTAACTGTACATTTTATCACTAATTTAACTATAACCCACAATGTTATGTGTATCGAGGAAAACATCCAGTCTTTTTTTAAAAGCTGTTATAGTGTTTGTCATTACTACCTCTTGTGGTAGGGAGTTCCACAGTCTTATTGCTCTGACTGTTAAGAACCCTTTCCTGTTTAGGTGCCAGAATCGCCTTCCTTCCACCCATAATGAGTACCCCCTGGTCTTTAGTATAGTCTTTGGAAGGAATAAGTCATGTGCCAGTCCTTTATACTGACCACACATATATTTATACACGTAAATGAGATCCCCTCTGAGGCGTCTTTTTTCTAAGCTAAACAAGCCCAACTTTTCTAACCTCTCATCATATGATAGGCCTTCCATCCCTTGTAATAATCTAGTTGCCGCCTTTGAACTGACTCTAACGTCTGAATATCCTTTTTAAAATGTGGAGCCCATAACTGGATCCCATATTCCAGTTGTGGTCTCACCAGTGACTTATAAAGGGTAACAATACGTTGTTAAATGATATTTAAATAGCTAAATTGTAAAAACTTCTTATTGTAGCATTAATGTAATATTACTCTGCATAAATTAAAGTATATGGGAATCTGTCACCAGATTCAAGACCCTAGAATTAAGACATATTTTCTGTTGTTTCACACTTTTTTGTTAAGTATAGAATTCCACATGTGTTAATTCATAGTTTTGATGCCTTCAGTGTGAATGTACAATTTTCATAGTCATGAAAATACAGAAAAATCTTTAAATGAGAAGGTGTGTCCAAACTTTTGGTCTGTACTGTATATTGTAATGTGGCCCCTTCTCCTGGCACTGACCACCCAGTGGTGTCCATCTCCCCTATGTGGGGTCACTGTATGAGTTACTGCCATGGCTCCTGTCAGCACTGCAGTATAAACAGGAAGCCCTGTGAGAAATGGCAGAGAAGTAAGGGGCAAGGATGTTGTTGATGATGGTGACAGTTTGCTGATCCAGAGGAGGGGTATATTGTAATGTGGCCCCTTCTCCTGCACTGACCACCCAGTGGTGCCCATCTCCATTATGTGCTGTCACTGGGTTAGTTACTGCCATGGCTCCTGTCATGTCACTCATGTAATGTAACAAGTCAGTGAAATCTTTGCATTGTACTATACCTATATTTCTCCGCCGTATCTGTGCATCATGAATCATGGTATGTGTTAAAGAGGTCCACTGAGACTCTTTCGCCCGGGGCCCACAAAAACCTGGAGCCGGCCCTGGGGCGAGGTTGTACAGAGCTCCACATTCTGGGAACTGGTAGATCTGCAGCAGAGATCCTGCATTAACTTGAATAACTTGCAAGATCTCTCTGTTTACTGAGGAGAGAGTCCTGGAAGTGTTATTTGCGGCTCCCGGAGATATTGCTGCACTTCATTAGAAGATTGCTCACCATTACCACCGCTTCACCGCTCTTCATCATAGGAGATTATATTAGCATTTCTTGCCACTTTGCAGCTTGCATGTCTATCAGTATCACACTGATATTTGCACAGATCAGAGTGTTTCTAAACTTTCAATAAAAACAAAGCTTATTAAATAAAACAGAATGTGGTATTAGTTAGTAGGTTACCCAAAATTTACCAGAAAAATAATACTTGTTTACGATATTGAGGAAAAAAAATACCCTGCAGTCCACGTCAAGGGTCCTCATTGTTTTATAATTCCCTAATTATCAGAGAGAAAAATAAATAAGAAAGGTGTGACGACTGCATGCTAGAGGGAAAAAATTACCAAGATTCATGAATTGATTCCACCTATCATAGCACAGATCCTATACATGAAACAAAGTTTGCAAAAAAGTTCCTGACTCAAAGGCCAGTCTGCTTAAAGGGAATCTGTAAGCAGGATTTTGCTATGTAATGTGAGAATAGCATGAGGACGGGGTTAAAACATAGAATTCAATGATGTGTCACATATTAGACTGTGTGCTGTTGTTTACTTACATTGAAGGTTTTATCACCAGAACATTATAATTGCTATGACTAGCTGGCATGTCGGCACTTGTCTGACTCTGCCCTCTTCTCTGATAAGCAGCTCATTGTCTATAAACTATGTACATACAGAGGCTGATGTGGGCAGGGCTAGCTTTCTCAGCTCTGCTGCATTGGTAAATCTAAAAACTTTGATTGTGTCAGAACGACTGCACCCAGTAAACTAAGTGACACATCTTTGGATTCGTTGTCTCTTTCTCTACATCATGCTGCTCTCAGATGAGGTAGCAGAAACCTGCTGCCAGATTTCATTTAATGACTAAATGTCTTAATGAATGGCCAATGTGGAAGGTGGTTTTGCCTCTATAATCCAAACGTGCATTATAAATCCGACAAATAAAGAAATATGGCTGAAGCCTTTATCACTTTCACGTCATTATCAGGATACAATATTATTCCAACACACATCAACCAAATTGATGCTCTTTTGATAGTCTATGAATAATTTATGCACCTCCTGGTGTTCAAACCTCAATATGCAAAGGGCATTATGACATTGGTCAACAGTCCAAATCCATCATCTTCAACTATGTGGATCTCAGGATCCACGAAGGACATGTGGATTAGACAGAGCTGTATGGAGGTTGCACAGTTGCAGAGATGAAAGCATTTGCAGTACTTCCATAGGCCAAACATCAACAATTACAAAACAATAATTACTCTCAGCCAAGGAAATAAAATATTTTTTGCAAATGAAATATCATATACTTGCCATCCAGAGCCCATGCCAAATTTGAAAACTGCACCGCACAAAGAAAGCCTTTGGCAATGTTCAATGTATCCTAAGTGGTAGGCTAAGGCATCACTCTGCCTCTTCTGGAGGTCCCAGGTGATGTTGCAGTTTTGTCTAACAATTACCGAGATTGTTAATGTAATTCTCGGTGGCCAGATATCTCTTTTTTTTTCTTTTAAATATGCCATATGCACATATTAAAAATTAAGGGACATATACATGTATTAAGCAAAACATAGACTAAGAAAATAATTAAGAGGACTAGACATTAGTGTTGAGCCACCCCCGTAGTGTTCGAGTTCGGTTCGGTTCGTCGAACACCCGTGTGTTCGCCGAACTGTTCGTCGAACTGTTCGTCGAACACCTTTGAACACCGTTAAAACCAATGGCAGGCAAACAAAAACACATAGAAACACATAGAAAACACCTTCAAAGGTGTCCAAAAGCTGACAAACTGCTCAGAAGACACAACTAACACATGGAAAAGTGACAAGTACATATAGTCATGCGAAAAGAAAAGAGGTGGAGGAGTAAAAGGAGGGGGAGACAAAGATATAGGCATGTCATGCCCTTCTAAAATCCAAAAAGTGAGAAGCCGACACGTTCGGTCCGCTCCTGCCCGTGCCACCTCCGTGTCGCCGGGTTTGTGCCAGAGCCGCGGTGAACCCTGACGGCCAGCCCCCCTCTCCCAATACTGGTGCCTGTCCGCTGGTGGGTCGAACGAGCCCCCCTGTGGTGGAGGCAGATCTAAGCTTTTTAATTTAAATTGTCTCTCTAATTTGAATAAATACACTTTAAATCAATTTACAAGGATCTATTGGAGGGCAAGTCTCATGCCAGCAGCCGCGTAATTCCAGCTCCAGTAGCGTCCACTAAAGCTGCTGCAGTTAAAAAGCTTTTATAGGGATCGAGCTCGGCTGTCCACCGCAAGGCATCCTACTGCCAGTCCGAGCCTCTATGCCTTGGGGTGCCTCCTGATGCTCTTCACTGAGTATCCCGTGGTCCCGAAGCATTTCCTTTGAAAAAATGAAGTGTCCAAACTACAGGTGGTGTAGCTTGCTTAACAGCCGGGATAATCCACTGACTAGCAGACCCTGCTACTAGGCACAAAGTATTTCCTGGGCTAGATGCAGTTAAAAATTTGTAATTAGATACTCTCGTTGGATGCTGAGAAAGCATTCCATAGAGTCTCCTGACACGCCATATATGATTCTCTTTAAAAGCTTGGGGTAGGGGTCTAGGGGACCCTTTTATAGCCAAAATCACGGCCCTGTATCGCAATACGTCACCTAGGCTGAAGATAAATGGAACTGTAGCACCCTGAGGGCTCGGTTGCTACAGAGGTATTGCACCTCACCCAGAGGTGTGATATCTCACTCTCAGGTAAGGATGGAGTGTGGATCAGGACCCGACACCTGCATGCATTACACCACATTGCCGTGGGGCAGGGCGACCAATATGCCCCTGAGATGGGCACGACAGTCCCTGTCCCTGGCTGGAGTGGGGGGAGGGAACACTGAGGAAGGGGAACCCTGTAGTGCAGGAGCAGGGAGGAAGCAGTTCCTGGGTGCATTGAGAAGGGAGTATAAAAGGTGGGCACCGTCTTAGTTCAGTGCAGAGAAGTCTGAGCAGAAGTGGCAGGGAGCAGGGGCTCTGCATGAGCTCTGCTCCGGAGGCAGGCCTAGTAAGAGAGGCCCAGGCCTGGAAGAGGGAGAAGTAAGGAAGAGGAGCGGAGAAGGCTCCAGGAATGAGGAACGAAGGGATCTCAGGGGTGCGGACGGGCGAGTCGCCACCGCACGCCCGAATCCACCTGCGTGGAGGGGTCAGGCCAAAGGGGGAGACCGGTCCCCGAAACTAGTGGAGGCAGGAAACGACCCTCAGCTAGAAACAGGAGGCTGTGACATTTTATGTGGTGCAGCCCCTCGCTACACCCGCTAGGAAGGCACCACATAGGGTCAGGGAAACTGGCACCAAGTTTACCAAGAGGAGGCCCGAGGCAGCCGGACAGAAGGGTTGGTAAGAAAGGCCAGACAAAGGACACACAAAGGGGGTCCTGTGAAGCACTCCAAAGTTACCTGGGAGTTGTCTGAGCCCCTCACCTGGTGAGCACAGTACGACGTGGGCAGCCGTTACCTGCAGACGTGGTCTGGATAATAAGAACTGTGAGTAAAGGCCCTGGACTGCATCACTGACTCCGTGTCATTACTGCTGCTGCCCTGCACCATCACCCCCATCCTCCGCATACACTGCCCTGAGGCTATACTCCTCCCGTGGGGAGTTATGCTATGCTCTGCTGCACCCACAACACCAGCCTCAGCGGTCTGCCCTGGAGCGGCAGTTCACTCTGACCGCAATCCACGGGTGGCGTAGTCAGGCATTTAAACATCAAAACCACATAAATAGTTCCGCCACTGGTTTGACCGCCCTGAGCCACGGAACCGGGTTGCCGCCACGGAGACTACAACCACCAGCATCCACCAAAAAGGGTCCGGCTCCGGGTGTCCCAAGGCCCAGGGGGCGCGTCAGAACATTTTCATCACCTTTCACAATCACCAATGGGACAAGGCAGGGATGTTCTCTGTCCCCTCTCTTATACATCCTAGTGACGGAGCACCTGCTCTCATCAATTCGCCATAACCCCAATATTAGGTGGATTGAGGTGGGAGGCACCGAGTACAAGTGCTCTCTATTTGCTGATGATGTCCTAGTATATATCACTCAATCACATATATCCATCCATGCTGTTATGGCTGAAATAGATCACTTTGTTACATGGTCAAATTTTAAAATCAATGCAGCGAAGTCTGAGGCCCTCGATGTCTCCCTCCCCAAATCCATATAGGATTCCATCCAGTCCAACTTTCCCTTTGCCTGGCCCTCACAGGGTATCAAATACTTAGGAATTCCTATTCATAGAGACCTCTCCCATCTATGTTATCTTAATTTTGGGCCCTTTATTGAACAACTCCATACAGACCACGGTTGGCAAGTTAGAACTGTAAGATTCACTACGTGAACCACTGGTGTTTTGTGGAAAAGCACATGTACACTGTGTTCCAAATTATTATGCAAAAAGTGTTTAGGAGTGATAAGGGAAGAATTTGTTTGTTTGTCAGTTAAACTCATTGATGGTGATGTGTGTCAGGGCTCTTTATATCGCTGTAAGCAATTGCAGACACCTGTGCTAATTAGTTTGGCAGGTGTGTCCAATGAAAGGCAAGACTACTTAAGAAGGCTGTCTCACATTATTAAGCAGCCTACATTTTCTGCCAAAATGGGAAAGAAAAAGGATGTGTCGGCTGCTGAGAAGCAACAAATTGTGGAGTGTTTAGGTCAAGGCATGACTACAATCAACATTGTGCGATGATCAGGATGAAGTGTCTTGGCAATCAAGAAGTATGTAGCTGATTCACAGTACACACGTGTGCGTGCTGATAAGGGCAAATTGAGGACTCTTTCCTACAGGCAATTACGTCAGGTTGAAAGAGCAGCGGCAAAAAAGCCTTGTCATAGCAGCAGACAAGTTTTTGAAGCTGCTTGTGCCTCCAACGTCCCCCGAACAACAAGATGCAGGGTCCTTCAAAGGTTTGCAGCTGTGCATACGCCATCCTGTCGACCTCCTCTATCCACTTCACACAAGCAGAAACGGCTCCAGTGGGCCAAACATTACATGAAGACTGATTTCAAAACTGTTTTGTTCACGGATGAGTGCCGTGCAGCGCTCGATGGTCCAGATGGATGGAGTGGAGGATGGCTGGTTGATGGACACCCCACGCAAACACGACTACAGCGCCAACAAGGAGGAGGTGGAGTAATGTTTTGGGCTGCACATAAAACATCTGCATCTCTGGCTGATATGGGCATAAAAGGGGACAAACTTATGGTGTGACCCCCATGCTCCCCTGACCTCTACCCCATTCAGAACCTTTGGAGCATCATTAAAAGGAGTGTCTATGATGGCGGGAGGCAGTTCACATCTAATCAACAGCTCTGGGAGGGTATTCTGTCCTCATGCAAAACAATTGAAGCAGAAACCATCCAGAACCTGACAAATTCAATGGACGAGAGAGTTCAGAAGCTCCTTTCGAACAAGGGGTCCTATGTGAAAATGTAACATCACCTAGAATAAAGTTTTGAGTTGAAAACTGTTTGATTTCAGTTTCTAACAACCTGCTAATGCTTATAATTTCAAAAATGACCATTTTTTTGGTCTTTATTAAAATGAAAAGGTTGATCGAAAAGTTTGGGGGATCTAAGAGTGTGGCAACCCAGTAGTCATGTTTACTTCGAATTCTGACAATATGAGGGTCATGCTGCAGGTAGTGCAGCAAGAAGGCATTTATGTGTCTTGCGCATCTCGGAGCCCCAAAATTATTTTCCAGGCTAGATGCAGCTAAAAATTATTATTAATTTTAAATCTGGTGAAGCTTTAGTATAGATGGCCTAATAGGATCAGTGCTGCACACTGCTACAAAGCCCAAATTATTTTCCAGTCAAGATACAGATAAACATGATTAGTAATTTTAAATCTGGTGGAGCTTATTATAGATGGCCTAATAGAATCAGTGCTGCACACTGCTACAAAGCCCAAATTATTTTCCAGCCAAGATACAGATAAACATGATTAGTAATTTGAAAGCTTAAAACGGTTGGTAGGGTGATTTTAACCAATCATCAAGCTTTTACTCTCCCCAGGATGACACAGGGGTAGAAAAGTCGTTTCGGATCCATGATTTGTTCATCTTTATGAACGTGAGTCTGTCTACATTATCAGTGGAGAGCCGCGTGCGCTTATCTGTCAGCACACCACCAGCAGCGCTGAACACACGTTCAGACAGAACGCTGGCTGCGGGGCATGACAAGATCTCCAAGGCGTAAGTGGCTAGCTCCGGCCATTTATCCAGATTGGAAGCCCAAAAAGAGCAAGGGTCCAGTGACACAGTCGTGGTTCAATGTTTACTTGGAGATACTCCTGTACCATCGTCTCTAGGCGTTGACTATGTGTCAGACTTCTTGTCTCCTGTGGCCTTGCAAAGGATGGGCTAAAAAAGTGGTGAAATGATTCCGCAAAATTGATGTTACCAGCAGATACTGTGGTTCTGTTACGGTTTGAGTGCTGAACACTTGACGGTCCCACGGTTGGCAAGTTGGAACTGTGAGATTCACTACGTGCACCACTGGTATTTTGTGGAAAAGCACATGTAAGATTCTGCAACAGTCTCTGCTGATACTCCTGCATGCGTGCATCCCTTTCTATGGCAGGAATAATTTCTGCAAATTTACTTTTGTACCGGGGATCTAACAGTGTGGCAACCCAGTAGTCAGGATTATTTCTAATTCTCACATTTCGAGGGTCATGTTGCAGGTAGTGCAGCAAGAAGGCACTCATGTGTGTTGCGCATCCAGGAGCACCAAGTCCCTGTTGTGTTGGTGGCGAGGTAACAATCATGCTTCCTTCCTCTGTCCTCTCCCCCCAACCTCGCACAACAGAAATGTGATCAAGGTCTCCCTCATCTGATGAGTCTTCCATCAGTTCGTCCTCCACTTCTTCCTGGGCTCCTGCACCTTCCTCACTAGCTTGGCTGCTACCATGCGCCCTGGTAAAACCATCTCCCCCACCCTCACATGCCTGCCGCCTTGGTGCTGCCGACCGTCTGGACCTTGCAGATGTTAGCCCTTCCGCATACAACTCCTCCTCCTCTACTTCCTCCACCTCCTCTTGTGCCACCACCTGACTCCGAATTCTGTTTAACATGTGATCCAGCATGTAAATCACCGGAATAGTCATGCTGATAATGGCATCGTCAGCACTAAACATCTTCGTCGCCATTTCAAAACTGTGCAGAAGGGTGCATAGGTCCCTGATCTGAGACCACTCCTCCAGCGTGATTTGCCCCACCTCTGGATCTCGTTGGCCCAGGCTATACGTCAGAACGTACTGCACCAGGGCTTGTCGGTGCTGCCACAGTCGCTGCAACATGTGCAGAGTTGAATTCCACCGGGTAGGCACATCGCATTTTAGCCGGTGAAGTGGCAGGCCCAACGACTTCTGTAGAGATGTAAGTCGCTGAGCTGGGGGATGCGAACGGCGAAAGTGAGCACACAGCGACCGTGCCCTCTGCAGAAGGCCATCTAGTCTGGGATAGTGGGCTAAAAATTGCTGGACAACCAGGTTCAACACGTGAGCCATACAAGGCACGTGTGTGACATTGCCCCGGCGAAGGGCCGCACCCAGGTTTGCAGCATTGTCGCACACGGCCTTCCCTGGTTTCAGGTCCAGTGGAGACAACCATTCATGAAATTGGTTCTCCAGAGCTGACCACAACTCCTCAGCTGTGTGACTCACATTTCCCAGACATTTCAATGTAAAAACCACCTGATGACGTTGAGCCCTACTGCCAGCATAGTAAGGAGGTGTGCAGGATCCCTTCTGCGCAGTTAGAAAGCTTGTGGCATGACCAGACAGGCTTTGGGTGCAGGTGGAAGACCGAGAGGAGGTTGAGGAGGCAGAAGCAGTGGAGGAACTTTGACATAAAGAGGATTGACGCACAACTCGTGGGGACGGCAAGACTTGGACAGCAGCCCCTTGTCCTGCTGTCACCATAGTTACCCAGTGCCCAGTCAGCGACATGTAACGCCCCTGTCCATGCCTACTCGTCCAAGTGTCTGTGGTGAAATGCACCCTGTCACACACAGAGTTTCTCAAAGAAGCGGTGATGTTGTGTGCGACATGCTGGTGGAGCGCAGGCACACCTTTGTTTGAGAAGTAGTGCCGACTGGGCATCTGGTACTGGGGCACTGCGACGGACATAAGGTCTCGAAAATCCTCTGTGTCCACCAGGCGGAAAGGCAGCATTTCTGTAGCCAAGAACTTGCAGATGGTGAAATTCAACCTCTTAGCTTTCTCATGGCTAGGAGGAAATGGTCTTTTACTTGTCCACATCAGAGGGACCGAGGGCTGGCTATTGTGCTTAGACGGGGTTGATAAGGGTGTCCCCGGCAAACTGCCGGTCTGTGAGGAAGATGCAGGCGGACATGTTAGGCTGCCTTGATCCAAAGGTGGTGCTATCGATGTCGGACAGCGCTCAACTGGTGTTACCACCTCCAAAGAAAATGATGACCTGCCAATCACGCTGGCTGTTGCGGGTAAAGAGGTGGCAGGTCTGCGCCCCAAAACAGGTGTGACTGCTGTCCCCCCAGTCACAGAGGATGAAGAGGCCGCGGATGCACAAGATATGGCAGACGGTGGTTGGCCCGGCCGGCTAGGCCGCATTGTAGCACACTGAGCTTCCCACTGCAACTTATGCTTCATGTCCATGTGCCGGTTCATGCATGAAGTACTCAAACTATGTATTTTTTGGCCTCTACTTAGCTTTTGCTGACAAATGTTACAGATAACACGAGTTGGGTCATCTTTATCGATCTGAAAAAATGCCCAGGCTATGCAAGGCTTAGCACCCATGCGACCTGAAGAGCCACCACGACTTGTGGTGAGAGGCAGAGTTGTGTTTGAGGATGCAGTTGTTGACGTGCTTCCAGTACTTCGTCTCTGTCCAGGAAGGCGCAACCTGACCTCGTCGTCACTAGCATCTTCCTCCACCTCCTCTGCTGACCTCATCTCTTGGCTGACTGTGGGTTGACAGTAAGTGGGATCTCCAACCTCATCATCATCACCCTGTGCGTTATCACACCCGTCGTCCTCAGAGCCAACCTGTTCCTGCCCTGACAAAAAACTAAAGTTGTCGCTCCAATCAGGTATTTGAGTCTTATCATCGTCTTCCTCATTGTCTCCACCAACAGGAGTTACAGTTTGGGAATGAGGGTCTACATTATGGTCAGAACCTTCTGCATATGGTCCTGGATCCGACTCATAAAGATTCTGGGCATCAGTGCAGATCATTTCCTCGTCTGGATTCACAGAAGCGCTGGAGTCGACCTCTGATTCCCAGGCTATAGTATGAGTAAACAGCTCTGCAGACTCAACCATCTGTTCTACCTCATACTCAGACGGGCAGCTGGAGATTTGGGAGCTGTGAGGAAGCAAGTGCGATTGGGGTGACACCTTGGAGGACTGGAGTATTTGTGATGTTGAAGTTGATGTGGAGGAGAGCCCACTTAAAGGAGCGCTTGATATCCGTTGAAGCACCAGCTGTTTTTGTGCCTCATCTGGAATTTGTAGCAATTGGCGTGGCCGTAAGAAAGGGATCTTATCACATTGTCCGCTAAAAGAAGTAGACATTTTAGTTTGGCTGGAAGATGGTCTTTCTTCTGCAGATGTTACTGTTGCTTTAACACCTACCCCACGGACACAACCTTTTTTCCCCTTCCCAACACGCCTATTCCCCTTTCCACCAGCAGCAGGCCTTTTTCCACTCATTTTGGTGGTTAACTAATTAACAACTCTGGAGTTGTTTGCACAAAAAAACAATGGATGGGAACCGAGCAGAGCTGAGTGGCCAAACTGTGGTATTAGGCCAAAACTATTGGCTGGGTTAGATGCAGAAAAGAATTATATTCAATTTGCAACCTGATGGAGGTCAGTATAGATGGACTAATAGAGAAAGTCCCACACACTGCTAGAAGGCCAAATATTTTTTCAGAGCTAGATGCAGATAAAAATTATTTTTAATTTGCAACCTGATGGAGGTCAGTATAGATGGACTAATAGAGAAAGTCCCACACACTGCTAGAAGGCTAAATATTTTTTCAGAGGTAGATGCAGAAAAAAATATATTCAGCTTGCAACCTGATGGAGGTCAGTATAGATGGATTAATAGAACAAGTCCCACACACAGCTAGAAGCCCAATATTTTTTCAGAGGTAGATGCAGAAAAAAATATATTCAGTTTGCAACCTGATGGAGGTCACTATAGATTGACTAATACAACAAGTCCCACACACAGCTAGAAGCCCAATATTTTTTCAGAGGTAGATGCAGAAAAAAATATATTCAGTTTGCAACCTGATGGAGGTCTGTATAGATGGACTAATACAACAAGTCCCACACACAGCTAGAAGCCCAATATTTTTTCAGAGGTAGATGCAGAAAAAAATATATTCAGTTTGCAACCTGATGGAGGTCAGTATAGATGGACTAATACAACAAGTCCCACACACAGCTAGAAGCCCAATATTTTTTCAGAGGTAGATGCAGAAAAAAATATATTCAGTTTGCAACCTGATGGAGGTCTGTATAGATGGATTAATAGAACAAGTCCCACACACAGCTAGAAGCCCAATATTTTTTCAGAGGTAGATGAAGAAAAAAATATATGCAGTTTGCAACCTGATGGAGGTCAGTATAGATGGACTAATACAACAAGTCCCACACACAGCTAGAAGCCCAATATTTTTTCAGAGCTAGATGCAGAAAAAAATTATATTCAATTTGCAACCTGATGGAGGTCTGTATAGATGGACTAATAGAATGATGCTATGCCCAAAAGATTTTACTTCACTAGGTGCAGTAAAAAAATTGGTATTCTATACACAGGTGGTATATCTTGCAACACAGATAGGCTACTCCACTGACTAACACACTCTGCAATAGGCCAAAAAGGATTAGCTTTGCTAGATTCAGCCAAATGCTGTGAAAAAAACTTGCACAGCACTGGTACAGACCTGCCTGGCAAAAACTGATAGGAACTCATGTAACCTAGTCCTGAAAAGGACTCCAATTACAATTAGTCTTTTCTCCCACAATCTATCTATTTAAGAGCACAGACCTGCCTGATAAAAGTCGTAGGAAATGCTGTAACCTAGTCCTTAAAAGGACTGCAATCACAACTATTCCCTACTCCCAAGCTATCTGTAGATTTGTGCGAAAATTGGCTTGAAATTAAGAAGGTATAGCGCACACAGCAACAGCGGTGCCGTCTAACACGCAGCTGCAGCAGTGAGAAAATGGTGGCGACGGGGAAAATGGCTTGGTCTTATAGGGCAAGGACATGTGACATACACTGCCAATGACACATGCCCTTGCTTGTGTGAAAAAAAGCACTTCGCTCCGTGTGTGCGCTGCTGATAGGCTGACAGATTGCACCTCCCCACTGTAAATGCGGGAAAGAGAAAAAAAAAATGGAGATCTTCATTGTTCCTGCAGAGATCCATCCCCTGCCCCTCCCCCTACCCCGCTGTACACTCAAACTGCGTATTAACATTAATTTTCATCATTACTGAGAAAAAATCCAGTTATGATTTTGGTGCACGAACAGTTATCGAACATAACCTCGAACAGCCGAATTTTTCTCAAATTGTTCGTGTTCGCTGAACGGCTCGAACACCGCCCAAAACAGCTCGAATTTGAGATTGGCGAACAGTTCGAGTAGAACAACGCTCATCTCTACTAGACATTAGTAAAAAATAGCATTCCCCCTCAAAAATATTACCTCACTTATGTCAGTGTGATATGCAATCATTCCTTAGGAGTAGTGTTGAGCCACCCCCGTAGTGTTCGAGTTCGGTTCGGTTCGTCGAACACCCGTGTGTTCGCCGAACTGTTCGTCGAACTGTTCGTCGAACACCTTCGAACACCGTTAAAACCAATGGCAGGCAAACAAAAACACATAGAAACACATAGAAAACACATTCAAAGTTGTCCAAAAGCTGACAAACTGCTCAGAAGACACAACTAACACATGGAAAAGTGACAAGTACATATAGTCATGCGAAAAGAAAAGAGGTGGAGGAGTAAAAGGAGGGGGAGACACAGATATAGGCATGTCATGCCCTTCTAAAATCCAAAAAGTGAGAAGCCGAGACGGCCAGTCCGCTCCTGCCCGTGCCACCTCCGTGTCGCCGGGTTTGTGCCAGAGCCGCGGTGAACCCTGACGGCCAGCCCCCCTCTCCCAATACTGGTGCCTGTCCGCTGGTGGGTCGAGAGAGCCCCCCTGTGGTGGAGGCAGCTCTAAGCTTTTTAATTTAAATTGTCCCTCTAATTTGAATAAATACACTTTAAATCAATTTACAAGGATCTATTGGAGGGCAAGTCTCATGCCAGCAGCCGCGTAATTCCAGCTCCAGTAGCGTCCACTAAAGCTGCTGCAGTTAAAAAGCTTTTATAAGGATCGAGCTCGGCTGTCCACCGCAAGGCATCCTAGTGCCAGTCCCAGCCCCTATGCCTTGGGGTGCCTCCTGATGCTCTTCACTGAGTATCCCGTGGTCCCAAAGCATTTCCTTTGAAAAAATTAAGTGTCCAAACTACAGGTGGTGTAGCTTGCTTAACAGCCGGGATAATCCGCTGACTAGCAGACACTGCTACTAGGCACAAAGTATTTCCTGGGCTAGATGCAGTTAAAAATTTGTAAGTAGATACTCTCGTTGGATGCTGAGAAAGCATTCCATAGAGTCTCCTGGCACGCCATATATGATTCTCTTAAAAAGCTTGGGGTAGGGGTCTAGGGGACCCTTTTATAGCCAAAATCACGGCCCTGTATCACAATACGTCACCTAGGCTGAAGATAAATGGAACTGTAGCACCGAGGGCTCGGTTGCTACAGACGTATTGCACCTCACCCAGAGGTGTGATATCTCACTCTCAGATAAGGATGGAGTGTGGATCAGGACCCGACACCTGCATGCATTACACCACATTGCCGTGGGGCAGGGCGACCAATATGCCCCTGAGATGGGCACGACAGTCCCTGTCCCTGGCTGGAGTGGGGGGAGGGAACACTGAGGAAGGGGAACCCTGCAGTGCAGGAGCAGGGAGGAAGCAGTTCCTGGGTGCATTGAGAAGGGAGTATAAAAGGTGGGCACCATCTTAGTTCAGTGCAGAGAAGTCTGAGCAGAAGTGGCAGGGAGCAGGGGCTCTGCATGAGCTCTGCTCCGGAGGTGGGCCTAGTAACAGAGGCCCAGGCCTGCAAGAGGGAGAAGGAAGGAAGAGGAGCGGAGAAGGCTCCAGGAACGAGGAATGAAGGGATCCCAGGGGTGCGGACGGGCGAGTCGCCACCGCACGCCCGAATCCACCTGCGTGGAGGGGTCAGGCCAAAGGGGGAGACCGGTCCCCGAACTAGTGGAGGCAGGAAACGACCCTCAGCTAGAAACCGGAGGCTCTGACATTTTATGTGGCGCAGCCCCTTGCTCCACCCGCTAGGAAGGTACCACATAGGGTCAGGGAAACTGGCGCCAAGTTTACCAAGAGGAGGCCCGAGGCAGCCGGACAGAAGTGTTGGTAAGAAAGGCCAGACAAAGGACACACAAAGGGGGTCCTGTGAAGCGCTCCAAAGTTATCTGGGAGTTGTCTGAGCCCCTCACCTGGTGAGCACAGTACGACGTGGGCAGCCGTTACCTGCAGACGTGGTCTGGATAATAAGAACTGTGAGTAAAGGCCCTGAACTGCATCACTGACTCCGTGTCGTTACTGCTGCTGCCCTGCACCATCACCCCCATCCTCCGCATACACTGCCCTGAGGTTATACTCCTCCCGTGGGGAGTTATGCTACGCTCTGCTGCACCCACAACACCAGCCTTAGCGGTCTGCCCTGTAGCGGCGGTTCATTCTGACCGCAATCCACGGGTGGCGTAGTCGGACATTTAAACATCAAAACCACATAAATAGTTCCGCCACTGGTTTGACCGCCCTGAGCCACGGAACCGGATCGCCGCCACGAAGACTACAACCACCAGCATCCACCAAAAAGGGTCCGGCTCCGGGTGTCCCAAGGCCCAGGGGGTGCGTCAGAACATTTTCATCACCTTTCACAATCACCAATGGGACAAGGCAGGGATGTCCTCTGTCCCCTCTCTTATACATCCTAGTGACGGAGCACCTGCTCTCATCAATTCGCCATAACCCCAATATTAGGTGGATTGAGGTGAGAGGCACCGAGTACAAGTGCTCTCTATTTGCTGATGATGTCCTAGTATATATCACTCAATCACATATATCCATCCCTGCTGTTATGGCTGAAATAGATCACTTTGTTACATGGTAAAATTTTAAAATCAATGCAGCGAAGTCTGAGGCCCTCGATGTCTCCCTCCCTAAATCCATATAGGATTCCATCCAGTCCAACTTTCCCTTTGCCTGACCCTCACAGGGTATCAAATACTTAGGAATTCCTATTCATAGAGACCTCTCCCATCTATGTTATCTTAATTTTGGGCCCTTTATTGAACAATTCCATACAGACCACGGTTGGCAAGTTAGAACTGTAAGATTCACTACGTGAACCACTGGTGTTTTGTGGAAAAGCACATGTACACCGCGTTCCAAATTATTATGCAAAAAGTGTTTAGGAGTGATAAGGGAAGAATTTGTTTGTTTGTCAGTTAAACTCATTGATGGTGATGTGTGTCAGGGCTCTTTATATCACTGTAAGCAATTGCAGACACCTGTGCTAATTAGTTTGGCAGGTGTGTCCAATGAAAGGCAAGACTACTTAAGAAGGCTCTCTCACATTATTAAGCAGCCTACATTTTCTGCCAAAATGGGAAAGAAAAAGGATGTGTCGGCTGCTGAGAAGCAACAAATTGTGGAGTGTTTAGGTCAAGGCATGACTACAATCAACATTGTGCGATGATCAGGATGAAGTGTCTTGGCAATCAAGAAGTATGTAGCTGATTCACAGTACACACGTGTGCGTGCTGATAAGGGCAAATTGAGGACTCTTTACTACAGGCAATTACGTCAGGTTGAAAGAGCAGCGGCAAAAAAGCCTTGTCATAGCAGCAGACAAGTTTTTGAAGCTGCTTGTGCCTCCAACGTCCCCCGAACAACAAGATGCAGGGTCCTTCAGAGGTTTGCAGCTGTGCATACGCCATCCTGTCGACCTCCTCTATCCACTTCACACAAGCAGAAACGGCTCCAGTGGGCCAAACATTACATGAAGACTGATTTCAAAACTGTTTTGTTCACGGATGAGTGCCGTGCAGCGCTCGATGGTCCAGATGAATGGAGTGGAGGATGGCTGGTTGATGGACACCCCACGCAAACACGGCTACAGCGCCAACAAGGAGGAGGTGGAGTAATGTTTTGGGCTGGAATCATGGGGAGAGAGATTGTCGGCCCCTTTAGGATCCCTGAAGGCGCTAAAGATGAACTCCATAATGTATGTGGATTTTCTCAAACAGCACTTCCTGCCATGGTTCAAGAAGAAGAACCGTGTATTTCACAGCAAGATCATTTTTCTGCATGATAATGCACCATCTCATGCTGCACATAAAACATTTCCATCTCTGGCTGATATGGGCATAAAAGGGGACAAACTTATGGTGTGACCCCCATGCTCCCCCGACCTCTACCCCATTCAGAACCTTTGGAGCATCATTAAAAGGAGTGTCTATGATGGCGGGAGGCAGTTCACATCTAAGCAACAGCTCTGGGAGGGTATTCTGTCCTCATGCAAAACAATTGAAGCAGAAACCATCCAAAACCTGACAAATTCAATGGACGAGAGAGTTCAGAAGCTCCTTTCGAACAAGGGGTCCTATGTGAAAATGTAACATCACCTAGAATAAAGTTTTGAGTTGAAAACTGTTTGATTTCAGTTTCTAACAACCTGCTAATGCTTATAATTTCAAAAATGACCATTTTTTTGGTCTTTATTAAAATGAAAAGGTTGATCGAAAAGTTTGGGGGATCTAAGAGTGTGGCAACCCAGTAGTCATGATTACTTCGAATTCTGACAATATGAGGGTCATGCTGCAGGTAGTGCAGCAAGAAGGCACTTATGTGTCTTGCGCATCTCGGAGCCCCAAAATTATTTTCCGGGCTAGATGCAGCTAAAAATTATTTTTAATTTTAAATCTGGTGAAGCTTATTATAGATGGCCTAATAGGATCAGTGCTGCACACTGCTACAAAGCCCAAATTATTTTCCAGTCAAGATACAGATAAACATGATTAGTAATTTGAAAGCTTAAAACGGTTGGTAGGGTGATTTTAACCAATCATCAAGATTTTACTCTCCCCAGGATGACACAGGGGTAGAAAAGTCGTTTCGGATCCATGATTTGTTCATCTTTATGAACGTGAGTCTGTCTACATTATCAGTGGAGAGCCGCGTGCGCTTATCTGTCAGCACACCACCAGCAGCGCTGAACACACGTTCAGACAGAACGCTGGCTGCGGGGCATGACAAGATCTCCAAGGCGTAAGTGGCTAGCTCCGGCCATTTATCCAGATTGGAAGCCCAAAAAGAGCAAGGGTCCAGTGACACAGTCGTGGCTTCAATGTTTACTTGGAGATACTCCTGTACCATCGTCTCTAGGCGTTGACTATGTGTCAGACTTCTTGTCTCCTGTGGCCTTGCAAAGGATGGGCTAAAAAAGTGGTGAAATGATTCCGCAAAATTGATGTTACCAGCAGATACTGTGGTTCTGTTACGGTTTGAGTGCTGAACACTTGACGGTCCCACGGTTGGCAAGTTGGAACTGTGAGATTCACTACGTGCACCACTGGTATTTTGTGGAAAAGCACATGTAAGATTCTGCAACAGTCTCTGCTGATACTCCTGCATGCGTGCATCCCTTTCTATGGCAGGAATAATTTCTGCAAATTTACTTTTGTACCGGGGATCTAACAGTGTGGCAACCCAGTAGTCAGGATTATTTCTAATTCTCACAATTCGAGGGTCATGTTGCAGGTAGTGCAGCAAGAAGGCACTCATGTGTGTTGCGCATCCAGGAGCACCAAGTCCCTGTTGTGTTGGTGGCGAGGTAACAATCATGCTTCCTTCCTCTGTCCTCTCCCCCCAACCTCGCACAACAGAAATGTGATCAAGGTCTCCCTCATCTGATGAGTCTTCCATCAGTTCGTCCTCCACTTCTTCCTGGGCTCCTGCACCTTCCTCACTAGTTTGGCTGCTACCATGCGCCCTGGTAAAATCATCTCCCCCACCCTCACATGCCTGCCGCCTTGGTGCTGCCGACCGTCTGGACCTTGCAGATGTTAGCCCTTCCGCATACAACTCCTCCTCCTCTACTTCCTCCACCTCCTCTTGTGCCACCACCTGACTCCGAATTCTGTTTAACATGTGCTCCAGCATGTAAATCACCGGAATAGTCATGCTGATAATGGCATCGTCAGCACTAAACATCTTCGTCGCCATTTCAAAACTGTGCAGAAGGGTGCATAGGTCCCTGATCTGAGACCACTCCTCCAGCGTGATTTGCCCCACCTCTGAATCTCGTTGGCCCAGGCTATACGTCAGAACGTATTGCACCAGGGCTTGTCGGTGCTGCCACAGTCGCTGCAACATGTGCAGAGTTGAATTCCACCGGGTAGGCACATCGCATTTTAGCCGGTGAAGTGGCAGGCCCAACGACTTCTGTAGAGATGTAAGTCGCTGAGCTGCGGGATGCGAACGGCGGAAGTGAGCACACAGCGACCGTGCCCTCTGCAGAAGGCCATCTAGTCTGGGATAGTGGGCTAAAAATTGCTGGACAACCAGGTTCAACACGTGAGCCATACAAGGCACGTGTGTGACATTGCCCCGGCGAAGGGCCGCACCCAGGTTTGCAGCATTGTCGCACACGGACTTCCCTGGTTTCAGGTCCAGTGGAGACAACCATTCATGAAATTGGTTCTCCAGAGCTGACCACAACTCCTCAGCTGTGTGACTCACATTTCCCAGACATTTCAATGTAAAAACCGCCTGATGACGTTGAGCCCTACTGCCAGCATAGTAAGGAGGTGTGCAGGATCCCTTCTGCGCAGTTAGAAAGCTTGTGGCATGACCAGACAGGCTTTGGGTGCAGGTGGAAGACCGAGAGGAGGTTGAGGAGGCAGAAGCAGTGGAGGAACTTTGACATAAAGAGGATTGACGCACAACTCGTGGGGATGGCAAGACTTGGACAGCAGCCCCTTGTCCTGCTGTCACCATAGTTACCCAGTGCCCAGTCAGCGACATGTAACGCCCCTGTCCATGCCTACTCGTCCAAGTGTCTGTGGTGAAATGCACCCTGTCACACACAGAGTTTCTCAAAGAAGCGGTGATGTTGTGTGCGACATGCTGGTGGAGCGCAGGCACACCTTTCTTTGAGAAGTAGTGCCGACTGGGCATCTGGTACTGGGGCACTGCGACGGACATAAGGTCTCGAAAATCCTCTGTGTCCACCAGGCGGAAAGGCAGCATTTCTGTAGCCAAGAGCTTGCAGATGGTGAAATTCAACCTCTTAGCTTTCTCATGGCTAGGAGGAAATGGTCTTTTACTTGTCCACATCTGAGGGACCGAGGGCTGGCAATTGTGCTTAGATGGGGTTGATAAGGGTGTCCCCGGCAAACTGCCGGTCTGTGAGGAAGATGCAGGCGGACATGTTAGGTTGCCTTGATCCAAAGGTGGTGCTATCGATGTCGGATAGCGCTCAAGACCAGCTGGTGTTACCACCTCCAAAGAAAATGATGACCTGCCAATCACGCTGGCTGTTGCGGGTAAAGAGGTGGCAGGTCTGCGCCCCAAAACAGGTGTGACTGCTGTCCCCCCAGTCACAGAGGATGAAGAGGCCGCGGATGCACAAGATATGGCAGACGGTGGTTGGCCCGGCCGGCTAGGCCGCATTGTAGCACACTGAGCTTCCCACTGCAGCTTATGCTTTATGTCCATGTGCCGGTTCATGCATGAAGTACTCAAACTATGTATTTTTTGGCCTCTACTTAGCTTTTGCTGACAAATGTTACAGATAACACGAGTTGGGTCATCTTTATCGATCTGAAAAAATGCCCAGGCTATGCAAGGCTTAGCACCCATGCGACCTGAAGAGCCACCACGACTTGTGGTGAGAGGCAGAGTTGTGTTTGAGGATGCAGTTGTTGACGTGCTTCCAGTACTACGTCTCTGTCCAGGAAGGCGCAACCTGACCTCGTCGTCACTAGCATCTTCCTCCACCTCCTCTGCTGACCTCATCTCTTGGCTGACTGTGGGTTGACAGTAAGTGGGATCTCCGACCTCATCATCATCACCCTGTGCGTTATCACACCCGTCGTCCTCAGAGCCAACCTGTTCCTGCCCTGACAAAAAACTAAAGTTGTCGCTCCAATCAGGTATTTGAGTCTTATCATCGTCTTCCTCATTGTCTCCACCAACAGGAGTTACAGTTTGGGAATGAGGGTCTACATTATGGTCAGAACCTTCTGCGTCTGGTCCTGGATCCGACTCATAAAGATTCTGGGCATCAGTGCAGATCATTTCCTCGTCTGGATTCACAGAAGCGCTGGAGTCGACCTCTGATTCCCAGGCTATAGTATGAGTAAACAGCTCTGCAGACTCAACCATCTGTTCTACCTCATACTCAGACGGGCAGCTGGAGATTTGGGAGCTGTGAGGAAGCAAGTGCGATTTGGGTGACACATTTGAGGACTGGAGTATTTGTGATGCTGAAGTTGATGTGGAGGAGAGCCCACTTAAAGGAGCACTTGATATCCGTTGAAGCACCTGCTGTTTTTGTGCCTCATCTGGAATTTGTAGCGATTGGCGTGGCCGTAAGAAAGGGATCTTATCACATTGTCCGCTAAAAGAAGTAGACATTTTAGTTTGGCTGGAAGATGGTCTTTCTTCTGCACCTACCCCACGGACACAACCTTTTTTCCCCTTCCCAACACGCCTATTCCCCTTTCCACCAGCAGCAGGCCTTTTTCCACTCATTTTGGTGGTTAACTAATTCACAACTCTGGAGTTGTTTGCACAAAAAAACAATGGATGGTAACCGAGCAGAGCTGAGTGGCCAAACTGTGGTATTAGGCCAAAACTATTGGCTGGGTTAGATGCAGAAAAAAATTATGTTTAATTTGCAACCTGATGGAGGTCAGTATAGATGGACTAATAGACCAAGTCCCACACACCGCTAGAAGCCCAAATATTTTTTCAGAGCTAGATGCAGAAATTTTTTTTATTCAATTTGCAACCTGATGGAGGTCAGTATAGATGGACTAATAGACCAAGTCCCACACACTGCTAGAAGCCCAAATATTTTTTCAGAGCTAGATGCAGAAAAAAATTATTTTTAATTTGCAACCTGATGGAGGTCAGTATAGATGGACTAATAGACCAAGTCCCACACACCGCTAGAAGCCCAAATATTTTTTCAGAGCTAGATGCAGAAAAAAATTATATTCAATTTGCAACCTGCTGGAGGTCAGTATAGAAGGACTAATAGAACAAGTCCCACACACTGCTAGAAGCCCAAATATTTTTTCAGAGCTAAATGAAGAAAAAAATTATTTTTAATTTGCAACCTGATGGAGGTCAGTATAGATGGACTAATAGACCAAGTCCCACACACTGCTAGAAGCCCAAATATTTTTTCAGAGCTAGATGCAGAAAAAAATTATTTTTAATTTGCAACCTGATGGAGGTCAGTATAGATGGACTAATAGACCAAGTCCCACATACCGCTAGAAGCCCAAATATTTTTTCAGAGCTAGATGCAGAAAATTTTTTTATTCAATTTGCAACTTGATGGAGGTCAGTATAGATGGACTAATAGACCAAGTCCCACACACTGCTAGAAGCCCAAATATTTTTTCAGAGCTAGATGCAGAAAAAAATTATTTTTAATTTGCAACCTGATGGAGGTCAGTATAGATGGACTAATAGACCAAGTCCCACACACTGCTAGAAGCCCAAATATTTTTTCAGAGCTAGATGCAGAAAAAAATTATTTTTAATTTGCAACCTGATGGAGGTCAGTATAGATGGACTAATAGACCAAGTCCCACACACCGCTAGAAGCCCAAATATTTTTTCAGAGCTAGATGCAGAAAAAAATTATATTCAATTTGCAACCTGCTGGAGGTCAGTATAGTAGGACTAATAGAACAAGTCCCACACACTGCTAGAAGCCCAAATATTTTTTCAGAGCTAAATGAAGAAAAAAATTATTTTTAATTTGCAACCTGATGGAGGTCAGTATAGATGGACTAATAGACCAAGTCCCACACACTGCTAGAAGCCCAAATATTTTTTCAGAGCTAGATGCAGAAAAAAAATATTTTTAATTTGCAACCTGATGGAGGTCAGTATAGATGGACTAATAGACCAAGTCCCACACACCGCTAGAAGCCCAAATATTTTTTCAGAGCTAGATGCAGAAATTTTTTTTATTCAATTTGCAACCTGATGGAGGTCAGTATAGATGGACTAATAGACCAAGTCCCACACACTGCTAGATGCCCAAATATTTTTTCAGAGCTAGATGCAGAAAAAAATTATTTTTAATTTGCAACCTGATGGAGGTCAGTATAGATGGACTAATAGAACAAGTCCCACACGCTGCTAGAAGCCCAAATATTTTTTCAGAGATAAATGAAGAAAAAAATTATTTTTAATTTGCAACCTGATGGAGGTCAGTATAGATGGACTAATAGACGAAGTCCCACACACTGCTAGAAGCCCAAATATTTTTTCAGAGCTAGATGCAGAAAAAAAATATTTTTAATTTGCAACCTGATGGAGGTCAGTATAGATGGACTAATAGACCAAGTCCCACACACCGCTAGAAGCCCAAATATTTTTTCAGAGCTAGATGCAGAAAAAAATTATATTCAATTTGCAACCTGCTGGAGGTCAGTATAGAAGGACTAATAGAACAAGTCCCACACACTGCTAGAAGCCCAAATATTTTTTCAGAGCTAAATGAAGAAAAAAATTATTTTTAATTTGCAACCTGATGGAGGTCAGTATAGATGGACTAATAGACCAAGTCCCACACACTGCTAGAAGCCCAAATATTTTTTCAGAGCTAGATGCAGAAAAAAATTATATTCAGTTTGCAACCTGATGGAGGTCAGTATAGATGGACTAATAGAATGATGCTATGCCCAAAAGATTTTACTTCACTAGGTGCAGTAAAAAAATTGGTATTCTATACACAGGTGGTATATCTTGCAACACAGATAGGCTACTCCACTGACTAACACACTCTGCAATAGGCCAAAAAGGATTAGCTTTGCTAGATTCAGCCAAATGCTGTGAAAAAAACTTGCACAGCACTGGCACAGACCTGCCTGGCAAAAACTGATAGGAACTGATGTAACCTAGTCCTGAAAAGGACTCCAATTACAATTAGTCTTTACTCCCACAATCTATCTATTTAAGAGCACAGACCTGCTTGATAAAAGTCGTAGGAAATGCTGTAACCTAGTCCTTAAAAGGACTGCAATCACAACTATTCCCTACTCCCAAGCTATCTGTATATTTGTGCGAAAATTGGCTTGAAATTAACAACGTATAGCGGACACAGCAACAGCGGTGCCGTCTAACACGCAGCTGCAGCAGTGAGAAAATGGTGGCGACGGGGAAAATGGCTTGGTCTTATAGGGCAAGGACATGTGACATACACTGCCAATCACACATGCCCTTGCTTGTGTGAAAAAAAGCACTTCGCTCCGTGTGTGCGCTGCTGATAGGCTGACAGATTGCACCTCCCCACTGAAAATGCGGGAAAGAGAAAAAAAAATGGAGATCTTCATTGTTCCTGCAGAGATCCATCCCCTGCCCCTCCCCCCGCCCCGCTGTACACTCAAACTGCGTATTAACATTAATTTTCATCATTACTGAGAAAAAATCCAGTTATGATTTTGGTGCACGAACAGTTATCGAACATAACCTCGAACAGCCAAATTTTTCTCAAATTGTTCGTGTTCGCCGACCGGCTCGAACACCGCCCAAAACAGCTCGAATTTGAGATTGGCGAACAGTTCGAGTAGAACAACGCTCATCTCTACTTAGGAGATACTGTATATACACTTTGTGCAGAATTATTAGGCAAGTTGTATTTTAGAGGATTATTTTTATTATTAATCAACAACTTTGTTCTCAATCAACCCAAAAGACTCATAAATATCCAAGCTTAATATTTTTGGAAGTTGGAGTGTTTTTTTTTTTTTAGATTTGGCTATCTTAGGAGGATATCTGTTTGTGCAGGTAACTATTACTGTGCAGAATTATTAGGCAACTTAATAACAACCAAATATAATCCCATCTCACTTGTTTTTTTTCACCAGGTAAACCAATATCAGTGAACAAAATTTAGAAATAAACATTTCTGACATGCAAAAACAAAAACCAAAAAAATTTGTGATCAATATAGCCACCTTTCTTTATGTTGACACTCAACAGCCTTCCATCCATAGGTTCTGTCAGTTGCTTGATCTGTTTACGATCAAAATTGCGTGCAGCAGTCACCACAGCCTCCCAGACACTGTTCCGAGAGGTGTACTGTTTTCCCTCCGTGTAGATCTCACATTTTATGATGGACCACAGGTTCTCTATGGAGTTCAGATCAGGTGAACAAGGGGGCCATGTCATTATTTTTTCTTCTTTTAGACCTTTACTGGCCAGCCACGCTGTGAAGTAGTTGGATGCATGTGATGGAGCATTGTCCTGCATGAAAATCATGTTTTTCTTGAACGATACCAACTTCTTCCTGTACCACTGCTTGAAGAAGTTGTCTTCCAGAAACTGGCAGTAGGTCTAGGAGTTGAGCTTCACTCCATCCTCAACCCGTAAAGGTCCCACAAGTTCATCTTTGATGATAGCAGACCATACCAGTACCCCACCTCCACCTTGCTGGTGTCTGAGTCGGAGTGGAACTCTCTGCCCTTTACTGATCAAGCCTCTGGCCCATCCATCTGGCCCATCAAGAGTCACTCTCATTTCATCAGTCCATAAAACCTTTGAAAAATCAGTCTTAAGATATTTCTTGGCCCATTCTTGATGTTTTATCTTATGTTTCTTGTTCAAAGGTGGTCTTTTTTCAGCCTTCCTTACCTTGGCCATGTCCCTGAGTATCGCACACCTTGTGCTTTTTGATACTCCAGTAATGTTGCAGCTCTGAAATATGGCAAAACTGGTGGCGAATGGCATCTTAGCAGATTCACGCTTGATTTTCCTCAATTCATGGGCAGCTATTTTGTGCCTCTTTTGGCCAACACGCTTCTTGCGACCCTGTTGGCTATTTGCCATGAAACGCTTGATTGTTCAGTGATCACGCTTCAAAAGTTTGGAAATTTCAAGACTGCTGCATCCCTCTGCAAGACATCTCACAATTTTGGACTTTTCAGAGCCTGTCAAATCTCTCTTCTGACCCATTTTGCCAAAGGAAAGTAAGTTGCCTAATAATTAAGCACACCTTTTATAGGGTGTTGATGTCATTAGTAGAGATGAGCGTTGTTCTACTCGAACTGTTCGCCAATCTCAAATTCGAGCTGTTTTGGGCGGTGTTCGAGCCGTTCGGCGAACACGAACAATTTGATAAAAATTCGGCTATTCGAGGTTATGTTCGATAACTGTTCGTGCACCAAAATCATAACTGGATTTTTTCTCAGTAATGATGAAAATTAATGTTAATACGCAGTTTGAGTGTACAGCGGGGTGGGGGGAGGGGCAGGGAATGGATCTCTGCAGGAACAATGAAGATCTCCATTTTTTTTTCTCTTTCCCGCATTTGCAGTGGGGAGGTGCAATCTGTCAGCCTATCAGCAGCGCACACACGGAGCGAAGTGCTTTTTTTCACACAAGCAAGGGCATGTGTCATTGGCAGTGTATGTCACATGTCCTTGCCCTATAAGACCAAGCCATTTTCCCCGTCGCCACCACTTTCTCACTGCTGCAGCTGCGTGTTAGACGGCACCGCTGTTGCTGTGTGCGCTATACCTTGTTAATTTCAAGCCAATTTTCGCACAAATATACAGATAGCTTGGGAGTAGGGAATAGTTGTGATTGCAGTCCTTTTAAGGACTAGGTTACAGCATTTCCTACGACTTTTATCAGGGAGGTCTGTGCTCTTAAATAGATAGGTTGTGGGAGTAAAGACTAATTGTAATTGGAGTCCTTTTCAGGACTAGGTTACATCAGTTCCTATCAGTTTTTGCCAGGCAGGTCTGTGCCAGTGCTGTGCAAGTATTTTTCACAGCATTTGGCTGAATCTAGCAAAGCTAATCCTTTTTGGCCTATTGCAGAGTGTGTTAGTCAGTGGAGTAGCCTATCTGTGCTGCAAGATATACCACCTGTGTATAGAATACCAATTTTTTTACTGCACCTAGTGAAGTAAAATCTTTTGGGCATAGCATCATTCTATTAGTCCATCTATACTGACCTCCATCAGGTTGCAAATTAAAACTAATTTTTATCTGCATCTACAGTACCTCTGAAAAAATATTTGGGCTTCTAGCTGTGTGTGGGACTTGTTGTATTAGTCCATCTATACTGACCTCCATCAGGTTGCAAACTGAATATATTTTTTTCTGCATCTACCTCTGAAAAAATATTTGGGCTTCTAGCTGTGTGTGGGTCTTGTTCTATTAATCCATCTATACTGACCTCCATCAGGTTGCAAACTGAATATAATTTTTTTCTGCATCTAGCTCTGAAAAAATATTTGGCCTTCTAGCAGTGTGTCGGACTTTCTCTATTAGTCCATCTATACTGACCTCCATCAGGTTGCAAATTAAAAATAATTTTTATCTGCATCTACAGTACCTCTGAAAAAATATTTGGGCTTCTAGCTGTGTGTGGGACTTGTTGTATTAGTCCATCTATACTGACCTCCATCAGGTTGCAAATTAAAAATAATTTGTATCTGCATCTACAGTACCTCTGAAAAAATATTTGGGCTTCTAGCTGTGTGTGGGACTTGTTGTATTAGTCCATCTATACTGACCTCCATCAGGTTGCAAACTGAATATATTTTTTTCTGCATCTACCTCTGAAAAAATATTTGGGCTTCTAGCTGTGTGTGGGACTTGTTGTATTAGTCCATCTATACTGACCTCCATCAGGTTGCAAATTAAAAATAATTTGTATCTGCATCTACAGTACCTCTGAAAAAATTTTTGGGCTTCTAGCTGTGTGTGGGACTTGTTGTATTAGTCCATCTATACTGACCTCCATCAGGTTGCAAATTAAAAATAATTTTTAACTGCATCTACAGTACCTCCGAAAAAATATTTGGGCTTCTAGCTGTGTGTGGGACTTGTTGTATTAGTCCATCTATACTGACCTCCATCAGGTTGCAAACTGAATATATTTTTTTCTGCATCTACCTCTGAAAAAATATTGGGCTTCTAGCTGTGTGTGGGTCTTGTTCTATTAATCCATCTATACTGACCTCCATCAGGTTGCAAACTGAATATAATTTTTTTCTGCATCTAGCTCTGAAAAAATATTTGGCCTTCTAGCAGTGTGTCGGACTTTCTCTATTAGTCCATCTATACTGACCTCCATCAGGTTGCAAATTAAAAATAATTTTTATCTGCATCTACAGTACCTCTGAAAAAATATTTGGGCTTCTAGCTGTGTGTGGGACTTGTTGTATTAGTCCATCTATGCTGACCTCCATCAGGTTGCAAACTGAATATATTTTTTTCTGCATCTACCTCTGAAAAAATATTTGGGCTTCTAGCTGTGTGTGGGTCTTGTTCTATTAATCCATCTATACTGACCTCCATCAGGTTGCAAACTGAATATAATTTTTTTCTGCATCTAGCTCTGAAAAAATATTTGGCCTTCTAGCAGTGTGTCCGACTTTCTCTATTAGTCCATCTATACTGACCTCCATCAGGTTGCAAATTAAAAATAATTTTTATCTGCATCTACAGTACCTCTGAAAAAATATTTGGGCTTCTAGCTGTGTGTGGGACTTGTTGTATTAGTCCATCTATACTGACCTCCATCAGGTTGCAAACTGAATATATTTTTTTCTGCATCTACCTCTGAAAAAATATTTGGGCTTCTAGCTGTGTGTGGGACTTGTTGTATTAGTCCATCTATACTGACCTCCATCAGGTTGCAAATTAAAAATAATTTGTATCTGCATCTACAGTACCTCTGAAAAAATATTTGGGCTTCTAGCTGTGTGTGGGACTTGTTGTATTAGTCCATCTATACTGACCTCCATCAGGTTGCAAATTAAAAATAATTTTTATCTGCATCTACAGTACCTCTGAAAAAATATTTGGGCTTCTAGCTGTGTGTGGGACTTGTTGTATTAGTCCATCTATACTGACCTCCATCAGGTTGCAAATTAAAAATAATTTGTATCTGCATCTACAGTACCTCTGAAAAAATATTTGGGCTTCTAGCTGTGTGTGGGACTTGTTGTATTAGTCCATCTATACTGACCTCCATCAGGTTGCAAACTGAATATATTTTTTTCTGCATCTACCTCTGAAAAAATATTTGGGCTTCTAGCTGTGTGTGGGACTTGTTGTATTAGTCCATCTATACTGACCTCCATCAGGTTGCAAATTAAAAATAATTTGTATCTGCATCTACAGTACCTCTGAAAAAATATTTGGGCTTCTAGCTGTGTGTGGGACTTGTTGTATTAGTCCATCTATACTGACCTCCATCAGGTTGCAAATTAAAAATAATTTTTATCTGCATCTACAGTACCTCTGAAAAAATATTTGGGCTTCTAGCTGTGTGTGGGACTTGTTGTATTAGTCCATCTATACTGACCTCCATCAGGTTGCAAACTGAATATATTTTTTTCTGCATCTACCTCTGAAAAAATATTGGGCTTCTAGCTGTGTGTGGGTCTTGTTCTATTAATCCATCTATACTGACCTCCATCAGGTTGCAAACTGAATATAATTTTTTTCTGCATCTAGCTCTGAAAAAATATTTGGCCTTCTAGCAGTGTGTCGGACTTTCTCTATTAGTCCATCTATACTGACCTCCATCAGGTTGCAAATTAAAAATAATTTTTATCTGCATCTACAGTACCTCTAAAAAAATATTTGGGCTTCTAGCTGTGTGTGGGACTTGTTGTATTAGTCCATCTATACTGACCTCCATCAGGTTGCAAACTGAATATATTTTTTTCTGCATCTACCTCTGAAAAAATATTGGGCTTCTAGCTGTGTGTGGGTCTTGTTCTATTAATCCATCTATACAGACCTCCATCAGGTTGCAAACTGAATATAATTTTTTTCTGCATCTACCTCTGAAAAAATATTTGGCCTTGTAGCAGTGTGTCGGTCTTTCTCTATTAGTCCATCTATACTGACCTCCATCAGGTTGCAAACTGAATATATTTTTTTCTGCATCTAACCCAGCCAATAGTTTTGGCCTAATACCACAGTTTGGCCACTCAGCTCTGCTCGGTTACCATCCATTATTTTTTTGTGCAAACAACTCCAGAGTTGTGAATTAGTTAACCACCAAAATGAGTGGAAAAAGGCCTGCTGCTGGTGGAAAGGGGAATAGGCGTGTTGGGAAGGGGAAAAAAGGTTGTGTCCGTGGGGTAGGTGTTAAAGCAACAGTAACATCTGCAGAAGAAAGACCATCTTCCAGCCAAACTAAAATGTCTACTTCTTTTAGCGGACAATGTGATAAGATCCCTTTCTTACGGCCACGCCAATCGCTACAAATTCCAGATGAGGCACAAAAACAGCAGGTGCTTCAACGGATATCAAGTGCTCCTTTAAGTGGGCTCTCCTCCACATCAACTTCAACATCACAAATACTCCAGTCCTCAAAGGTGTCACCCAAATCGCACTTGCTTCCTCACAGCTCCCAAATCTCCAGCTGCCCGTCTGAGTATGAGGTAGAACAGATGGTTGAGTCTGCAGAGCTGTTTACTCATACTATAGCCTGGGAATCAGAGGTCGACTCCAGCGCTTCTGTGAATCCAGACGAGGAAATGATCTGCACTGATGCCCAGAATCTTTATGAGTCGGATCCAGGACCAGACGCAGAAGGTTCTGACCATAATGTAGACCCTCATTCCCAAACTGTAACTCCTGTTGGTGGAGACAATGAGGAAGACGATGATAAGACTCAAATACCTGATTGGAGCGACAACTTTAGTTTTTTGTCAGGGCAGGAACAGGTTGGCTCTGAGGACGACGGGTGTGATAACACACAGGGTGATGATGATGAGGTTGGAGATCCCACTTACTGTCAACCCACAGTCAGCCAAGAGATGAGGTCAGCAGAGGAGGTGGAGGAAGATGCTAGTGACGACGAGGTCAGGTTGCACCTTCCTGGACAGAGACGTAGTACTGGAAGCACGTCAACAACTGCATCCTCAAACACAACTCTGCCTCTCACCACAAGTCGTGGTGGCTCTTCAGGTCGCATGGGTGCTAAGCCTTGCATAGCCTGAGCATTTTTTCAGATCGATAAAGATGACCCAACTCGTGTTATCTGTAACATTTGTCAGCAAAAGCTAAGTAGAGGCCAAAAAATACATAGTTTGAGTACTTCATGCATGAACCGGCACATGGACATGAAGCATAAGTTGCAGTGGGAAGCTCAGTGTGCTACAATGCGGCCTAGCCAGCCGGGCCAACCACCGTCTGCCATATCTTGTGCATCCGCGGCCTCTTCATCCTCTGTGACTGGGGGGACAGCAGTCACACCTGTTTTGGGGCGCAGACCTGCCACCTCTTTACCCGCAACAGCCAGCGTGATTGGCAGGTCATCATTTTCTTTGGAGGTAGTAACAGCAGCTGGTGTTGAGCTCTGTCCGACATCGATAGCACCACCTTTGGATCAAGGCAACCTAACATGTCCGCCTGCATCTTCCTCACAGACCGGCAGTTTGCCGGGGACACCCTTATCAACCCCGTCTAAGCACAATAGCCAGCTCTCGGTCCCTCAGATGTGGACAAGTAAAAGACCATTTCCTCCTAGCCATGAGAAAGCTAAGAGGTTGAATTTCACCATCTGCAAGCTCTTGGCTACAGAAATGCTGCCTTTCCGCCTGGTGGACACAGAGGATTTTCGAGACCTTATGTCCGTCGCAGTGCCCCAGTACCAGATGCCCAGTCGGCACTACTTCTCAAAGAAAGGTGTGCCTGCGCTCAACCAGCATGTCGCACACAACATCACCGCTTCTTTGAGAAACTCTGTGTGTGACAGGGTGCATTTCACCACAGACACTTGGACGAGTAGGCATGGACAGGGGCGTTACATGTCGCTGACTGGGCACTGGGTAACTATGGTGACAGCAGGACAAGGGGCTGATGTCCAAGTCTTGCCATCCCCACGAGTTGTGCGTCAATCCTCTTTATGTCAAAGTTCCTCCACTGCTTCTGCCTCCTCAACCTCCTCTCGGTCTTCCACCTGCACCCAAAGCCTGTCTGGTCATGCCACAAGCTTTCTAACTGCGCAGAAGGGATCCTGCACACCTCCTTACTATGCTGGCAGTAGGGCTCAACGTCATCAGGCGGTTTTTACATTGAAATGTCTGGGAAATGTGAGTCACACAGCTGAGGAGTTGTGGTCAGCTCTGGAGAACCAATTTCATGAATGGTTGTCTCCACTGGACCTGAAACCAGGGAAGGCCGTGTGCGACAATGCTGCAAACCTGGGTGCGGCCCTTCGCCGGGGCAATGTCACACACGTGCCTTGTATGGCTCACGTGTTGAACCTGGTTGTCCAGCAATTTTTAGCCCACTATCCCAGACTAGATGGCCTTCTGCAGAGGGCACGGTCGCTGTGTGCTCACTTCCGCCGTTCGCATCCCGCAGCTCAGCGACTTACATCTCTACAGAAGTCGTTGGGCCTGCCACTTCACCGGCTAAAATGCGATGTGCCTACCCGGTGGAATTCAACTCTGCACATGTTGCAGCGACTGTGGCAGCACCGACAAGCCCTGGTGCAATACGTTCTGACGTATAGCCTGGGCCAACGAGATTCAGAGGTGGGGCAAATCACGCTGGAGGAGTGGTCTCAGATCAGGGACCTATGCACCCTTCTGCACAGTTTTGAAATGGCGACGAAGATGTTTAGTGCTGACGATGCCATTATCAGCATGACTATTCCGGTGATTTACATGCTGGAGCACATGTTAAACAGAATTCGGAGTCAGGTGGTGGCACAAGAGGAGGTGGAGGAAGTAGAGGAGGAGGAGTTGTATGCGGAAGGGCTAACATCTGCAAGGTCCAGACGGTCGGCAGCACCAAGGCGGCAGGCATGTGAGGGTGGGGGAGATGGTTTTACCAGGGCGCATGGTAGCAGCCAAACTAGTGAGGAAGGTGCAGGAGCCCAGGAAGAAGTGGAGGACGAACTGATGGAAGACTCATCAGATGAGGGAGACCTTGATCACATTTCTGTTGTGCGAGGTTGGGGGGAGAGGACAGAGGAAGGAAGCATGATTGTTACCTCGCCACCAACACAACAGGGACTTGGTGCTCCTGGATGCGCAACACACATGAGTGCCTTCTTGCTGCACTACCTGCAACATGACCCTCGAATTGTGAGAATTAGAAATAATCCTGACTACTGGGTTGCCACACTGTTAGATCCCCGGTACAAAAGTAAATTTGCAGAAATTATTCCTGCCATAGAAAGGGATGCACGCATGCAGGAGTATCAGCAGAGACTGTTGCAGAATCTTACATGTGCTTTTCCACAAAATACCAGTGGTGCACGTAGTGAATCTCACAGTTCCAACTTGCCAACCGTGGGACCGTCAAGTGTTCAGCACTCAAACCGTAACAGAACCACAGTATCTGGTGGTAACATCAATTTTGCGGAATCATTTCACCACTTTTTTAGCCCATCCTTTGCAAGGCCACAGGAGACAAGAAGTCTGACACATAGTCAACGCCTAGAGACGATGGTACAGGAGTATCTCCAAGTAAACATTGAAGCCACGACTGTGTCACTGGCCCCTTGTTCTTTTTGGGCTTCCAATCTGGATAAATGGCCGGAGCTAGCCACTTACGCCTTGGAGATCTTGTCATGCCCCGCAGCCAGCGTTCTGTCTGAACGTGTGTTCAGCGCTGCTGGTGGTGTGCTGACAGATAAGCGCACGCGGCTCTCCACTGATAATGTAGACAGACTCACGTTCATAAAGATGAACAAATCATGGATCCGAAATGACTTTTCTACCCCTGTGTCATCCTGGGGAGAGTAAAAGCTTGATGATTGTTTAAAATCACCCTACCAACCGTTTTAAGCTTTCAAATTACTAATCATGTTTATCTGTATCTTGACTGGAAAATAATTTGGGCTTTGTAGCAGTGTGCAGCACTGATCCTATTAGGCCATCTATAATAAGCTCCACCAGATTTAAAATTAAAAATAATTTTTAGCTGCATCTAGCCCGGAAAATAATTTTGGGGCTCCGAGATGCGCAAGACACATAAGTGCCTTCTTGCTGCACTACCTGCAGCATGACCCTCATATTGTCAGAATTCGAAGTAATCATGACTACTGGGTTGCCACACTCTTAGATCCCCCAAAGTTTTCGATCAACCTTTTCATTTTAATAAAGACCAAAAAAATGGTCATTTTTGAAATTATAAGCATTAGCAGGTTGTTAGAAACTGAAATCAAACAGTTTTCAACTCAAAACTTTATTCTAGGTGATGTTACATTTTCACATAGGACCCCTTGTTCGAAAGGAGCTTCTGAACTCTCTCGTCCATTGAATTTGTCAGGTTTTGGATGGTTTCTGCTTCAATTGTTTTGCATGAGGACAGAATACCCTCCCAGAGCTGTTGCTTAGATGTGAACTGCCTCCCGCCATCATAGACACTCCTTTTAATGATGCTCCAAAGGTTCTGAATGGGGTAGAGGTCAGGGGAGCATGGGGGTCACACCATAAGTTTGTCCCCTTTTATGCCCATATCAGCCAGAGATGCAGATGTTTTATGTGCAGCATGAGATGGTGCATTATCATGCAGAAAAATGATCTTGCTGTGAAATACACGGTTCTTCTTCTTGAACCATGGCAGGAAGTGCTGTTTGAGAAAATCCACATACATTATGGAGTTCATCTTTAGCGCCTTCAGGGATCCTAAAGGGGCCGACAATCTCTCTCCCCATGATTCCAGCCCAAAACATTACTCCACCTCCTCCTTGTTGGCGCTGTAGCCGTGTTTGCGTGGGGTGTCCATCAACCAGCCATCCTCCACTCCATCCATCTGGACCATCGAGCGCTGCACGGCACTCATCCGTGAACAAAACAGTTTTGAAATCAGTCTTCATGTAATGTTTGGCCCACTGGAGCCGTTTCTGCTTGTGTGAAGTGGATAGAGGAGGTAGACAGGATGGCGTATGCACAGCTGAAAACCTCTGAAGGACCCTGCATCTTGTTGTTCGGGGGACGTTGGAGGCACAAGCAGCTTCAAAAACTTGTCTGCTGCTATGACAAGGCTTTTTTGCCGCTGCTCTTTCAACCTGACGTAATTGCCTGTAGGAAAGAGTCCTCAATTTGCCCTTATCAGCACGCACACGTGTGTACTGTGAATCAGCTACATACTTCTTGATTGCCAAGACACTTCATCCTGATCATCGCACAATGTTGATTGTAGTCATGCCTTGACCTAAACACTCCACAATTTGTTGCTTCTCAGCAGCCGACACATCCTTTTTCTTTCCCATTTTGGCAGAAAATGTAGGCTGCTGAATAATGTGAGAGAGCCTTCTTAAGTAGTCTTGCCTTTCATTGGACACACCTGACAAACTAATTAGCACTGGTGTCTGCAATTGCTTACAGTGATATAAAGAGCCCTGACACACATCACCATCAATGAGTTTAACTGACAAACAAACAAATTCTTCCCTTATCACTCCTAAACACTTTTTGCATAATAATTTGGAACACAGTGTACATGTGCTTTTCCACAAAACACCAGTGGTTCACGTAGTGAATCTTACAGTTCTAACTTGCCAACCGTGGTCTGTAAGGAGTTGTTCAATAAAGGGCCCAAAATTAAGATAACATAGATGGGAGAGGTCTCTATGAATAGGAATTCCTAAGTATTTGATACCCTGTGAGGGCCAGGCAAAGGGAAAGTTGGACTGGATGGAATCCTATATGGATTTGGGGAGGGAGACATCGAGGGCCTCAGACTTCGCTGCATTGATTTTAAAATTTGACCATGTAACAAAGTGATCTATTTCAGTCATAACAGCATGGATGTATATATGTGATTGAGTGATATATACTAGGACATCATCAGCAAATAGAGAGCACTTGTACTCGGTGCCTCCCACCTCAATCCACCTAATATTGGGGTTATGGCGAAGTGATGAGAGCAGGTGCTCCGTCACTAGGATGTATAAGAGAGGGGACAGAGAACATCCCTGCCTTGTCCCATTGGTGATTGTGAAAGGTGATGAAAATGTTCTGACGCGCCCCCTGGGCCTTGGGACACCCGGAGCCGGACCCTTTTTGGTGGATGCTGGTGGTTGTAGTCTCCGTGGCGGCAACCCGGTTCCGTGGCTCAGGGCGGTCAAACCAGTGGCGGAACTATTTATGTGGTTTTGATGTTTAAATGTCCGACTACGCCACCCGTGGATTGCGGTCAGAGTGAACCGCCGCTCCAGGGCAGACCGCTGAGGCTGGTGTTGTGGGTGCAGCAGAGCGTAGCATAACTCCCCACGGGAGGAGTATAGCCTCAGGGCAGTGTATGCGGAGGATGGGGGTGATGGTGCAGGGCAGCAGCAGTAATGACACGGAGTCAGTGATGCAGTCCAGGGCCTTTACTCACAGTTCTTATTATCCAGACCACGTCTGCAGGTAACGGCTGCCCACGTCGTACTGTGCTCACCAGGTGAGGGGCTCAGACAACTCCCAGATAACTTTGGAGCGCTTCACAGGACCCCCTTTGTGTGTCCTTTGTCTGGCCTTTCTTACCAACCCTTCTGCCCGGCTGCCTCGGGCCTCCTCTTGGTAAACTTGGCGCCAGTTTCCCTGACCCTATGTGGTGCCTTCCTAGCGGGTGTAGCGAGGGGCTGCGCCACATAAAATGTCACAGCCTCCTGTTTCTAGCTGAGGGTCGTTTCCTGCCTCCACTAGTTTCGGGGACCGGTCTCCCCCTTTGGCCTGACCCCTCCACGCAGGTGGATTCTGGCGTGCGGTGGCGACTCGCCCGTCCGCACCCCTGAGATCCCTTCGTTCCTCGTTCCTGGAGCCTTCTCCGCTCCTCTTCCTTCCTTCTCCCTCTTCCAGGCCTGGGCCTCTGTTACTAGGCCTGCCTCCGGAGCAGAGCTCATGCAGAGCCCCTGCTCCCTGCCACTTCTGCTCAGACTTCTCTGCACTGAACTAAGATGGTGCCCACCTTTTATCCTCCCTTCTCAATGCACCCAGGAACTGCTTCCTCCCTGCTCCTGCACTACAGGGTTCCCCTTCCTCAGTGTTCCCTCCCCCCACTCCAGCCAGGGACAGGGACTGTCGTGCCCATCTCAGGGGCATATTGGTCGCCCTGCCCCACGGCAATGTGGTGTAATGCATGCAGGTGTCGGGTCCTGATCCACACTACATCCTTACCTGAGAGTGAGATATCACACCTCTGGGTGAGGTGCAATACCTCTGTAGCAACCGAGCCCTCAGGGTGCTACAGTTCCATTTATCTTCAGCCTAGGTGACGTATTGCGATACAGGGCCGTGATTTTGGCTATAAAAGGGTCCCCTAGACCCCTACCCCAAGCTTTTTAAGAGAATCATATATGGCGTGCCAGGAGACTCTATGGAATGCTTTCTCAGCATCCAACGAGAGTATCTAATTACAAATTTTTAACTGCATCTAGCCCAGGAAATACTTTGTGCCTAGTAGCAGGGTCTGCTAGTCAGCGGATTATCCCGGCTGTTAAGCAAGCTACACCACCTGTAGTTTGGACACTTCATTTTTTCAAAGGAAATGCTTCGGGACCACGGGATACTCAGTGAAGAGCATCAGGAGGCACCCCAAGGCATAGGGGCTGGGACTGGCAGTAGGATGCCTTGCGGTGGACAGCCGAGCTCGATCCTTATAAAAGCTTTTTAACTGCAGCTGCTTTAGTGGACGCTACTGGAGCTGGAATTACGCGGCTGCTGGCATGAGACTTGCCCTCCAATAGATCCTTGTAAATGGATTTAAAGTGTATTCATTCAAATTAGAGAGACAATTTAAATTAAAAAGCTTAGAGCTGCCTCCACCACAGGGGGGCTCGCTCGACCCACCAGCGGACAGGCACCAGTATTGGGAGAGGGGGGCTGGCCATCAGGGTTCACCGCGGCTCTGGCACAAACCCGGCGACACGGAGGTGGCACGGGCAGGAGCGGACTGGCCGTGTCGGCTTCTCACTTTTTGGATTTTAGAAGGGCATGACATGCCTATATCTGTGTCTCCCCCTCCTTTTACTCCTCCACCTCTTTTATTTTCGCATGACTATATGTACTTGTCACTTTTCCATGTGTTAGTTATGTCTTCTGAGCAGTTTGTCAGCTTTTGGACACCTTTGAAGGTGTTTTCTATGTGTTTCTATGTGTTTTTGTTTGCCTGCCATTGGTTTTAACGGTGTTCGAAGGTGTTCGACGAACAGTTCGACGAACAGTTCGGCGAACACACGGGTGTTCGACGAACCGAACCGAACTCGAACACTACGGGGGTGGCTCAACACTAGTCATTAGTCAACACCCCTCCTCATTACAGAGATGCACATCACCAGATTTACTTAATTGGTAGTTAGCTCTCAAGTCTATGCAGCTTGGAGTAGGACAACATGTATAAAAAGTATCATGTGATCAAAATACTCATTTGCCTAATAATTCTGCACACAGTGTAACATCTGTCCTACTAACAAACTTTAAGCCATTGCTAATACAGAATCTGGTCAAAATAAATTATAGACATGCAATAGAAAAGCCGAAAATTTTGCAGAGTATTGGTGTTGCTCACCATACAAAGTGTGGAAGTAGCCACAGGAGAAATGCTGCAGAACTATAGAGTGAATCTACTGCTTCAATGTGGCCCTTCCTCAAGCATCTGCTGCCGCAAGCCCAAATAATGAGACACCAATCACAACTAAAATATATGGTCCACAGGTGAAGAATACATGTTTTAAAAAATGAAAAAACATTATACAAGACATACAAAGAAACAAAATTTTACAGATTTTACTTGGCATAATAAAAATCTTATCCTTAGAAGGTCCAACCTCAGATGAACAACAACAAGTGACAAATTACACTCTGTTATTATTGAAAATACTGTGTGAAAAATAAAGTACACTCTCATTGCTTCTATTGAAATTAAGAGGGTAAGTAGAAGCCAGATACTGCTAATCATATGTTCTTAATTAATTGTTCATCAGCAAGTGTGCCCACCTCTATAAAAGCAGAAGTTTTGACAGTTTGCTGGTCTGGAGCATTCACGCTTAACAAAATGCAGCGGGAAAAGACATCAGCAATTATCTTAGAGAAGCATTTATTCCTGGGTAAGGGTTATAAAGCCATTTCCAAACAATTTTGAGTCCGACATTTTACAATGAGAAAGATTACTAAGAAGTGGAAGGCATTCGAGACAGTTGACAATCTTCCCAAGGGTGGATATTCCAAAATATTGACCCCAAGGTCAGACCATTCAATACTCATAGATATTATCAAAAACCCAAGTGCCACAGCTCTGACTCTAAATACCCCAGCATGTTAAATGTTCAAGTTCATGACGATGCAATTAGGAAAAGACTGAACAGGTAAGGCTTATTTGGATTGGTTGCCTGGAGAAAGCATCTTCTTTCTAAAAAGAACATAGCAGCATGACTTAAGTTTGCAGAGTTGCATTTGAACAAACCATAAGAAATCTGGAACAATGTACTTTCTATAGACAAGTCCAAAGTGGAAATGTTTGGCCATAATGTATGCATCACATTTTAAAAAAAAACAAACACAACATATAACTTATGAGTACAAACATGTCTTATTAAATGTCAAGCAGACTGATGGAGGGTTGATGATTTGGGGTTGATTGTTTGATTGATGATATGGGATTTGGGGTGAGTCCTTTATATACCAAAGTATTTTAGAGTTAAATATTAGTGATGAGCGAGCATACTCACAAGTACTCGGTACTCGCCCGAGCATCTCAGTACTCGAGATGCTCGGAGCTCACTGAGTACTTGCAAGATGCTCGGGCGGATGCTCGGGTCCCCTCCCTGCATGTTTGGCACTCTTTAGAGCCCCAATCAACATGCAAGAATTGCCTGCCACTCACTGTAATGCCGCAGCCATGTTGGTTTACAGTGATTGGCTGGTCGCACAGCGTCATCAGGTCTATATCAGACCTGGCGCCGCTGTGCTCGTCACAGTCACTCCACAATCAGGCAGTGTAGGGAGAGATTTGGTTGTGCATTAGGTAGTGTAGGGAGAAAACAAGTACACTACACATATCCATCTCAACAAACAGTCCTTCTGAGGACTAATCCATCCGCAGAGATAGCAGGCAGGCAGTGTATATAGGCATGCAGGCAGGGAATATAGCAGACTGCAGTGCACATAGGACAAGAGGCTCCATTCCAATTCTGCTTTCTGCTGCTGTTAGACATTTCTAGACAAAGGCCCAGGTCTCAGGGGCCAGGAATAAGTTTTTTTTTATCTTAATCTTCATTATTTGCTTAAAAAGCAATTCAGAGAACATGGTTTTTCTGCGCCACTTGCTTGGTGGCACTGCAGAATACAGCCAGGTCCTTTCCATATTACAGCGCTAAAAATCCAGCTATTTAAAACTGTGGTTTGTCCCTCACACGGATCACATATAATTGCGCTGAAAATATTGCCATTTTTGGCCTCCATTCAAACTTTTTCTCAGTGTGTCAGCAAAGTTTTTGACACCGGTTTGCTGTTCAAAATAGTTACCTACTGGCCAGGTATTTTAAACTTTAGTTTCTCCGTCACACGAATCACATATAATTGCGCTGAAAATACTGCCATTTTTAGCCTCCATTCAAATTTTTTTTCAGTGTGTCAGCAAAGTTTTTGGCACCAGTTTGCTGTTCAAAATAGTTACCTACAGGCCAGGTATTTAAAACTGTAGTTTGTCCATCGCACGGATCACATATACGTTTTCTGAAAATTCTGCTATTTCTGGCCTCCATTTTAATTTTTTTCAGTATGTCAGCAAAGTTTTCGACACCGATTTGCTGTTCAAAATAGTTACCTACAGGCCCGGTATTTAAAACTGTGGTTTCTCCATCACACGGATTACATATAACTTCGCGTGGCAAGGGACGGGGAACTGAACGTGATGGTGATGGTGCATGCAGAGGCCGAGGCTGTGGGCTAGCTGAAATTGTGCCACAACAAACACCCATATCTTCTCGCCCGACCTTCCTGTCCCAATTCCTAGGGGACCGCAGCACAACTCTATTGAACCCAGAGCAGTGTCAAAAGGTTGTTGGTTGGATAGCAGATAATGCTTCCAGACACTTAGCCACCACCACCCTGTCTTCCACACGGTCAAGTCTCAGTGGCCGTGAGTCTGGACTGCATATTCCTCACCCTGATCCTCCTTCCTCCCACCATGCTGAGTGCCCGGAGACAACTAATCCCACACTTGGACACTCTGAAAAGTAGAGATGAGCGGTGTTCGACTAGAACTGTTCGCCAATCTCAAATTCGAGCTGTTTTGGGCGGTGTTCGAGCCGTTAGGCAAGCATGAACGATTTGAAAAAAATTCGGCTGTTCGAGGTTATGTTCGATAACTGTTCGTGCACCAAAATCATAACTGGATTTTTTCTCAGTAATGCTGAAAATTAATGTTAATACGCAGTTTGAGTGTACAGCGGGGCGGGGGGAGGGGCAGGGGATGGATCTCTGCAGGAATAATGAAGATCTCCATTTTTTTTTCTCTTTCCCGCATTTACAGTGGGGAGGTGCAATCTGTCAGCCTATCAGCAGCGCACACACGGAGCGAAGTGCTTTTTTTCACACAAGCAAGGGCATGTGTCATTGGCAGTGTATGTCACATGTCCTTGCCCTATAAGACCCAGCCATTTTCCCCGTCGCCACCATTTTCTCACTGCTGCAGCTGCGTGTTAGACGGCACCGCTGTTGCTGTGTGCACTATACCTTGTTAATTTTCAAGCCAATTTTGGCACAAATCTACAGATAGCTTGGGAGTAGGGAAGAGTTGTGATTGCAGTCCTTTTAAGGACTAGGTTACATCATTTCCTACAACTTTTATCAGGCAGGTCTGTGCTCTTAAATAGATAGGTTGGGAGTAAAGACTAATTGTAATTGCAGTCCTTTTCAGGACTAAGTTACATCAGTTCCTATCAGTTTTTGCCAGGCAGGTCTGTGCCAGTGCTGTGCAAGTTTTTTTCACAGCATTTGGCTAAATCTAGCAAAGCAAATCCTTTTTGGCCTATTGCAGAGTGTGTTATTCAGTGGAGTAGCCTATCTGTGTTGCAAGCTACACCACCTGTGTATAGAATACCAATTTTTTTACTGCACCTAGTGAAGTAAAACCTTTTGGGCATAGCATCATTCTATTAGTCCATCTATACTAAGCTCCACCAGGTTGCAAATTCAATATAATATTTTTCTGCATCTAGCTCTGAAAAAATATTTGGGCTTCTAGCGGTGTGTGGGACTTGGTCTATTAGTCCATCTATACTGACCTCCATCAGGTTGCAAATTAAAAATAATTTTTTTCTGCATCTAGCTCTGAAAAAATATTTGGGCTTCTAGCAGTGTGTGGGACTTGGTCTATTAGTCCATCTATACTGACCTCTATCAGGTTGCAAATTGAATAAAAAAATTTTCTGCATCTAGCTCTGAAAAAATATTGGGCTTCTAGCGGTGTGTGGGACTTGGTCTATTAGTCCATCTATACTGACCTCCATCAGGTTGCAAATTAAAAATAATTTTTTTCTGCATCTAACCCAGCCAATAGTTTTGGCCTAATACCACAGTTTGGCCACTCAGCTCTGCTCGGTTACCATCCATTATTTTTTTGTGCAAACAACTCCAGAGTTGTGAATTAGTTAACCACCAAAATGAGTGGAAAAAGGCCTGCTGCTGGTGGAAAGGGGAATAGGCGTGTTGGGAAGGGGAAAAAAGGTTGTGTCCGTGGGGTAGGTGTTAAAGCAACAGTAACATCTGCAGAAGAAAGACCATCTTCCAGCCACACTAAAATGTCTACTTCTTTTAGCGGACAATGTGATAAGATCCCTTTCTTACGGCCACGCCAATCGCTACAAATTCCAGATGAGGCACAAAAACAGCAGGTGCTTCAACGGATATCAAGTGCTCCTTTAAGTGGGCTCTCCTCCACATCAACTTCAACATCACAAATACTCCAGTCCTCAAAGGTGTCACCCAAATCGCACTTGCTTCCTCACAGCTCCCAAATCTCCAGCTGCCCGTCTGAGTATGAGGTAGAACAGATGGTTGAGTCTGCAGAGCTGTTTACTCATACTATAGCCTGGGAATCAGAGGTCGACTCCAGCGCTTCTGTGAATCCAGACGAGGAAATGATCTGCACTGATGCCCAGAATCTTTATGAGTCGGATCCAGGACCAGACGCAGAAGGTTCTGACCATAATGTAGACCCTCATTCCCAAACTGTAACTCCTGTTGGTGGAGACAATGAGGAAGACGATGATAAGACTCAAATACCTGATTGGAGCGACAACTTTAGTTTTTTGTCAGGGCAGGAACAGGTTGGCTCTGAGGACGACGGGTGTGATAACACACAGGGTGATGATGATGAGGTTGGAGATCCCACTTACTGTCAACCCACAGTCAGCCAAGAGATGAGGTCAGCAGAGGAGGTGGAGGAAGATGCTAGTGACGACGAGGTCAGGTTGCGCCTTCCTGGACAGAGACGTAGTACTGGAAGCACGTCAACAACTGCATCCTCAAACACAACTCTGCCTCTCACCACAAGTCGTGGTGGCTCTTCAGGTCGCATGGGTGCTAAGCCTTGCATAGCCTGAGCATTTTTTCAGATCGATAAAGATGACCCAACTCGTGTTATCTGTAACATTTGTCAGCAAAAGCTAAGTAGAGGCCAAAAAATACATAGTTTGAGTACTTCATGCATGAACCGGCACATGGACATGAAGCATAAGTTGCAGTGGGAAGCTCAGTGTGCTACAATGCGGCCTAGCCAGCCGGGCCAACCACCGTCTGCCATATCTTGTGCATGCGCGGCCTCTTCATCCTCTGTGACTGGGGGGACAGCAGTCACACCTGTTTTGGGGCGCAGACCTGCCACCTCTTTACCCGCAACAGCCAGCGTGATTGGCAGGTCATCATTTTCTTTGGAGGTGGTAACAGCAGCTGGTGTTGAGCTCTGTCCGACATCGATAGCACCACCTTTGGATCAAGGCAACCTAACATGTCCGCCTGCATCTTCCTCACAGACCGGCAGTTTGCCGGGGACACCCTTATCAACCCCGTCTAAGCACAATAGCCAGCTCTCGGTCCCTCAGATGTGGACAAGTAAAAGACCATTTCCTCCTAGCCATGAGAAAGCTAAGAGGTTGAATTTCACCATCTGCAAGCTCTTGGCTACAGAAATGCTGCCTTTCCGCCTGGTGGACACAGAGGATTTTCGAGACCTTATGTCCGTCGCAGTGCCCCAGTACCAGATGCCCAGTCGGCACTACTTCTCAAAGAAAGGTGTGCCTGCGCTCAACCAGCATGTCGCACACAACATCACCGCTTCTTTGAGAAACTCTGTGTGTGACAGGGTGCATTTCACCACAGACACTTGGACGAGTAGGCATGGACAGGGGCGTTACATGTCGCTGACTGGGCACTGGGTAACTATGGTGACAGCAGGACAAGGGGCTGATGTCCAAGTCTTGCCATCCCCACGAGTTGTGCGTCAATCCTCTTTATGTCAAAGTTCCTCCACTGCTTCTGCCTCCTCAACCTCCTCTCGGTCTTCCACCTGCACCCAAAGCCTGTCTGGTCATGCCACAAGCTTTCTAACTGCGCAGAAGGGATCCTGCACACCTCCTTACTATGCTGGCAGTAGGGCTCAACGTCATCAGGCGGTTATTACATTGAAATGTCTGGGAAATGTGAGTCACACAGCTGAGGAGTTGTGGTCAGCTCTGGAGAACCAATTTCATGAATGGTTGTCTCCACTGGACCTGAAACCAGGGAAGGCCGTGTGCGACAATGCTGCAAACCTGGGTGCGGCCCTTCGCCGGGGCAATGTCACACACGTGCCTTGTATGGCTCACGTGTTGAACCTGGTTGTCTAGCAATTTTTAGCCCACTATCCCAGACTAGATGGCCTTCTGCAGAGGGCACGGTCGCTGTGTGCTCACTTCCGCCGTTCGCATCCCGCAGCTCAGCGACTTACATCTCTACAGAAGTCGTTGGGCCTGCCACTTCACCGGCTAAAATGCGATGTGCCTACCCGGTGGAATTCAACTCTGCACATGTTGCAGCGACTGTGGCAGCACTGACAAGCCCTGGTGCAATACGTTCTGACGTATAGCCTGGGCCAACGAGATTCAGAGGTGGGGCAAATCACGCTGGAGGAGTGGTCTCAGATCAGGGACCTATGCACCCTTCTGCACAGTTTTGAAATGGCGACGAAGATGTTTAGTGCTGACGATGCCATTATCAGCATGACTATTCCGGTGATTTACATGCTGGAGCACATGTTAAACAGAATTCGGAGTCAGGTGGTGGCACAAGAGGAGGTGGAGGAAGTAGAGGAGGAGGAGTTGTATGCGGAAGGGCTAACATCTGCAAGGTCCAGACGGTCGGCAGCACCAAGGCGGCAGGCATGTGAGGGTGGGGGAGATGGTTTTACCAGGGCGCATGGTAGCAGCCAAACTAGTGAGGAAGGTGCAGGAGCCCAGGAAGAAGTGGAGGACGAACTGATGGAAGACTCATCAGATGAGGGAGACCTTGATCACATTTCTGTTGTGCGAGGTTGGGGGGAGAGGACAGAGGAAGGAAGCATGATTGTTACCTCGCCACCAACACAACAGGGACTTGGTGCTCCTGGATGCGCAACACACATGAGTGCCTTCTTGCTGCACTACCTGCAACATGACCCTCGAATTGTGAGAATTAGAAATAATCCTGACTACTGGGTTGCCACACTGTTAGATCCCCGGTACAAAAGTAAATTTGCAGAAATTATTCCTGCCATAGAAAGGGATGCACGCATGCAGGAGTATCAGCAGAGACTGTTGCAGAATCTTACATGTGCTTTTCCACAAAATACCAGTGGTGCACGTAGTGAATCTCACAGTTCCAACTTGCCAACCGTGGGACCGTCAAGTGTTCAGCACTCAAACCGTAACAGAACCACAGTATCTGGTGGTAACATCAATTTTGCGGAATCATTTCACCACTTTTTTAGCCCATCCTTTGCAAGGCCACAGGAGACAAGAAGTCTGACACATAGTCAACGCCTAGAGACGATGGTACAGGAGTATCTCCAAGTAAACATTGAAGCCACGACTGTGTCACTGGACCCTTGCTCTTTTTGGGCTTCCAATCTGGATAAATGGCCGGAGCTAGCCACTTACGCCTTGGAGATCTTGTCATGCCCCGCAGCCAGCGTTCTGTCTGAACGTGTGTTCAGCGCTGCTGGTGGTGTGCTGACAGATAAGCGCACGCGGCTCTCCACTGATAATGTAGACAGACTCACGTTCATAAAGATGAACAAATCATGGATCCGAAACGACTTTTCTACCCCTGTGTCATCCTGGGGAGAGTAAAAGCTTGATGATTGTTTAAAATCACCCTACCAACCGTTTTAAGCTTTCAAATTACTAATCATGTTTATCTGTATCTTGACTGGAAAATAATTTGGGCTTTGTAGCAGTGTGCAGCACTGATCCTATTAGGCCATCTATAATAAGCTCCACCAGATTTAAAATTAAAAATAATTTTTAGCTGCATCTAGCCCGGAAAATAATTTTGGGGCTCCGAGATGCGCAAGACACATAAGTGCCTTCTTGCTGCACTACCTGCAGCATGACCCTCATATTGTCAGAATTCGAAGTAATCATGACTACTGGGTTGCCACACTCTTAGATCCCCCAAAGTTTTCGATCAACCTTTTCATTTTAATAAAGACCAAAAAAATGGTCATTTTTGAAATTATAAGCATTAGCAGGTTGTTAGAAACTGAAATCAAACAGTTTTCAACTCAAAACTTTATTCTAGGTGATGTTACATTTTCACATAGGACCCCTTGTTCGAAAGGAGCTTCTGAACTCTCTCGTCCATTGAATTTGTCAGGTTTTGGATGGTTTCTGCTTCAATTGTTTTGCATGAGGACAGAATACCCTCCCAGAGCTGTTGCTTAGATGTGAACTGCCTCCCGCCATCATAGACACTCCTTTTAATGATGCTCCAAAGGTTCTGAATGGGGTAGAGGTCAGGGGAGCATGGGGGTCACACCATAAGTTTGTCCCCTTTTATGCCCATATCAGCCAGAGATGCAGATGTTTTATGTGCAGCATGAGATGGTGCATTATCATGCAGAAAAATGATCTTGCTGTGAAATACACGGTTCTTCTTCTTGAACCATGGCAGGAAGTGCTGTTTGAGAAAATCCACATACATTATGGAGTTCATCTTTAGCGCCTTCAGGGATCCTAAAGGGGCCGACAATCTCTCTCCCCATGATTCCAGCCCAAAACATTACTCCACCTCCTCCTTGTTGGCGCTGTAGCCGTGTTTGCGTGGGGTGTCCATCAACCAGCCATCCTCCACTCCATCCATCTGGACCATCGAGCGCTGCACGGCACTCATCCGTGAACAAAACAGTTTTGGAATCAGTCTTCATGTAATGTTTGGCCCACTGGAGCCGTTTCTGCTTGTGTGAAGTGGATAGAGGAGGTAGACAGGATGGCGTATGCACAGCTGAAAACCTCTGAAGGACCCTGCATCTTGTTGTTCGGGGGACGTTGGAGGCACAAGCAGCTTCAAAAACTTGTCTGCTGCTATGACAAGGCTTTTTTGCCGCTGCTCTTTCAACCTGACGTAATTGCCTGTAGGAAAGAGTCCTCAATTTGCCCTTATCAGCACGCACACGTGTGTACTGTGAATCAGCTACATACTTCTTGATTGCCAAGACACTTCATCCTGATCATCGCACAATGTTGATTGTAGTCATGCCTTGACCTAAACACTCCACAATTTGTTGCTTCTCAGCAGCCGACACATCCTTTTTCTTTCCCATTTTGGCAGAAAATGTAGGCTGCTGAATAATGTGAGAGAGCCTTCTTAAGTAGTCTTGCCTTTCATTGGACACACCTGACAAACTAATTAGCACTGGTGTCTGCAATTGCTTACAGTGATATAAAGAGCCCTGACACACATCACCATCAATGAGTTTAACTGACAAACAAACAAATTCTTCCCTTATCACTCCTAAACACTTTTTGCATAATAATTTGGAACACAGTGTACATGTGCTTTTCCACAAAACACCAGTGGTTCACGTAGTGAATCTTACAGTTCTAACTTGCCAACCGTGGTCTGTATGGAGTTGTTCAATAAAGGGCCCAAAATTAAGATAACATAGATGGGAGAGGTCTCTATGAATAGGAATTCCTAAGTATTTGATACCCTGTGAGGGCCAGGCAAAGGGAAAGTTGGACTGGATGGAATCCTATATGGATTTGGGGAGGGAGACATCGAGGGCCTCAGACTTCGCTGCATTGATTTTAAAATTTGACCATGTAACAAAGTGATCTATTTCAGTCATAACAGCATGGATGTATATATGTGATTGAGTGATATATACTAGGACATCATCAGCAAATAGAGAGCACTTGTACTCGGTGCCTCCCACCTCAATCCACATAATATTGGGGTTATGGCGAATTGATGAGAGCAGGTGCTCCGTCACTAGGATGTATAAGAGAGGGGACAGAGAACATCCCTGCCTTGTCCCATTGGTGATTGTGAAAGGTGATGAAAATGTTCTGACGCGCCCCCTGGGCCTTGGGACACCCGGAGCCGGACCCTTTTTGGTGGATGCTGGTGGTTGTAGTCTCCGTGGCGGCAACCCGGTTCCGTGGCTCAGGGCGGTCAAACCAGTGGCGGAACTATTTATGTGGTTTTGATGTTTAAATGTCCGACTACGCCACCCGTGGATTGCGGTCAGAGTGAACCGCCGCTCCAGGGCAGACCGCTGAGGCTGGTGTTGTGGGTGCAGCAGAGCGTAGCATAACTCCCCACGGGAGGAGTATAGCCTCAGGGCAGTGTATGCGGAGGATGGGGGTGATGGTGCAGGGCAGCAGCAGTAATGACACGGAGTCAGTGATGCAGTCCAGGGCCTTTACTCACAGTTCTTATTATCCAGACCACGTCTGCAGGTAACGGCTGCCCACGTCGTACTGTGCTCACCAGGTGAGGGGCTCAGACAACTCCCAGATAACTTTGGAGCGCTTCACAGGACCCCCTTTGTGTGTCCTTTGTCTGGCCTTTCTTACCAACCCTTCTGTCCGGCTGCCTCGGGTCTCCTCTTGGTAAACTTGGCGCCAGTTTCCCTGACCCTATGTGGTGCCTTCCTAGCGGGTGTAGCGAGGGGCTGCGCCACATAAAATGTCACAGCCTCCTGTTTCTAGCTGAGGGTCGTTTCCTGCCTCCACTAGTTTCGGGGACCGGTCTCCCCCTTTGGCCTGACCCCTCCACACAGGTGGATTCTGGCGTGCGGTGGCGACTCGCCCGTCCGCACCCCTGAGATCCCTTCGTTCCTCGTTCCTGGAGCCTTCTCCGCTCCTCTTCCTTCCTTCTCCCTCTTCCAGGCCTGGGCCTCTGTTACTAGGCCCGCCTCCGGAGCAGAGCTCATGCAGAGCCCCTGCTCCCTGCCACTTCTGCTCAGACTTCTCTGCACTGAACTAAGATGGTGCCCACCTTTTATACTCCCTTCTCAATGCACCCAGGAACTGCTTCCTCCCTGCTCCTGCACTACAGGGTTCCCCTTCCTCAGTGTTCCCTCCCCCCACTCCAGCCAGGGACAGGGACTGTCGTGCCCATCTCAGGGGCATATTGGTCGCCCTGCCCCACGGCAATGTGGTGTAATGCATGCAGGTGTCGGGTCCTGATCCACACTACATCCTTACCTGAGAGTGAGATATCACACCTCTGGGTGAGGTGCAATACCTCTGTAGCAACCGAGCCCTCAGGGTGCTACAGTTCCATTTATCTTCAGCCTAGGTGACGTATTGCGATACAGGGCCGTGATTTTGGCTATACAAGGGTCCCCTAGACCCCTACCCCAAGCTTTTAAAGAGAATCATATATGGCGTGCCAGGAGACTCTATGGAATGCTTTCTCAGCATCCAACGAGAGTATCTAATTACAAATTTTTAACTGCATCTAGCCCAGGAAATACTTTGTGCCTAGTAGCAGGGTCTGCTAGTCAGCGGATTATCCCGGCTGTTAAGCAAGCTACACCACCTGTAGTTTGGACACTTCATTTTTTCAAAGGAAATGCTTCGGGACCACGGGATACTCAGTGAAGAGCAACAGGAGGCACCCCAAGGCATAGGGGCTGGGACTGGCAGTAGGATGCCTTGCGGTGGACAGCCGAGCTCGATCCTTATAAAAGCTTTTTAACTGCAGCAGCTTTAGTGGACGCTACTGGAGCTGGAATTACGCGGCTGCTGGCATGAGACTTGCCCTCCAATAGATCCTTGTAAATGGATTTAAAGTGTATTCATTCAAATTAGAGAGACAATTTAAATTAAAAAGCTTAGAGCTGCCTCCACCACAGGGGGGCTCGCTCGACCCACCAGCGGACAGGCACCAGTATTGGGAGAGGGGGGCTGGCCATCAGGGTTCACCGCGGCTCTGGCACAAACCCGGCGACACGGAGGTGGCACGGGCAGGAGCGGACTGGCCGTGTCGGCTTCTCACTTTTTGGATTTTAGAAGGGCATGACATGCCTATATCTGTGTCTCCCCCTCCTTTTACTCCTCCACCTCTTTTATTTTCGCATGACTATATGTACTTGTCACTTTTCCATGTGTTAGTTATGTCTTCTGAGCAGTTTGTCAGCTTTTGGACACCTTTGAAGGTGTTTTCTATGTGTTTCTATGTGTTTTTGTTTGCCTGCCATTGGTTTTAACGGTGTTCGAAGGTGTTCGACGAACAGTTCGACGAACAGTTCGGCGAACACACGGGTGTTCGACGAACCGAACCGAACTCGAACACTACGGGGGTGGCTCAACACTAGTCATTAGTCAACACCCCTCCTCATTACAGAGATGCACATCACCAGATTTACTTAATTGGTAGTTAGCTCTCAAGTCTATGCAGCTTGGAGTAGGACAACATGTATAAAAAGTATCATGTGATCAAAATACTCATTTGCCTAATAATTCTGCACACAGTGTAACATCTGTCCTACTAACAAACTTTAAGCCATTGCTAATACAGAATCTGGTCAAAATAAATTATAGACATGCAATAGAAAAGCCGAAAATTTTGCAGAGTATTGGTGTTGTTCACCATACAAAGTGTGGAAGTAGCCACAGGAGAAATGCTGCAGAACTATAGAGTGAATCTACTGCTTCAATGTGGCCCTTCCTCAAGCATCTGCTGCCGCAAGCCCAAATAATGAGACACCAATCACAACTAAAATATATGGTCCACAGGTGAAGAATACATGTTTTAAAAAATGAAAAAACATTATACAAGACATACAAAGAAACAAAATTTTACAGATTTTACTTGGCATAATAAAAATCTTATCCTTAGAAGGTCCAACCTCAGATGAACAACAACAAGTGACAAATTACACTCTGTTATTATTGAAAATACTGTGTGAAAAATAAGGTACACTCTCATTGCTTCTATTGAAATTAAGAGGGTAAGTAGAAGCCAGATACTGCTAATCATATGTTCTTAATTAATTGTTCATCAGCAAGTGTGCCCACCTCTATAAAAGCAGAAGTTTTGACAGTTTGCTGGTCTGGAGCATTCACGCTTAACAAAATGCAGCGGGAAAAGACATCAGCAATTATCTTAGAGAAGCATTTATTCCTGGGTAAGGGTTATAAAGCCATTTCCAAACAATTTTGAGTCCGACATTTTACAATGAGAAAGATTACTAAGAAGTGGAAGGCATTCGAGACAGTTGACAATCTTCCCAAGGGTGGATATTCCAAAATATTGACCCCAAGGTCAGACCATTCAATACTCATAGATATTATCAAAAACCCAAGTGCCACAGCTCTGACTCTAAATACCCCAGCATGTTAAATGTTCAAGTTCATGACGATGCAATTAGGAAAAGACTGAACAGGTAAGGCTTATTTGGATTGGTTGCCTGGAGAAAGCATCTTCTTTCTAAAAAGAACATAGCAGCATGACTTAAGTTTGCAGAGTTGCATTTGAACAAACCATAAGAAATCTGGAACAATGTACTTTCTATAGACAAGTCCAAAGTGGAAATGTTTGGCCATAATGTATGCATCACATTTTAAAAAAAAACAAACACAACATATAACTTATGAGTACAAACATGTCTTATTAAATGTCAAGCAGACTGATGGAGGGTTGATGATTTGGGGTTGATTGTTTGATTGATGATTTGGGATTTGGGGTGAGTCCTTTATATACCAAAGTATTTTAGAGTTAAATATTAGTGATGAGCGAGCATACTCACAAGTACTCGGTACTCGCCCGAGCATCTCAGTACTCGAGATGCTCGGAGCTCACTGAGTACTTGCAAGATGCTCGGGCGGATGCTCGGGTCCCCTCCCTGCATGTTTGGCACTCTTTAGAGCCCCAATCAACATGCAAGAATTGCCTGCCACTCACTGTAATGCCGCAGCCATGTTGGTTTACAGTGATTGGCTGGTCGCACAGCGTCATCAGGTCTATATCAGACCTGGCGCCGCTGTGCTCGTCACAGTCACTCCACAATCAGGCAGTGTAGGGAGAGATTTGGTTGTGCATTAGGTAGTGTAGGGAGAAAACAAGTACACTACACATATCCATCTCAACAAACAGTCCTTCTGAGGACTAATCCATCCGCAGAGATAGCAGGCAGGCAGTGTATATAGGCATGCAGGCAGGGAATATAGCAGACTGCAGTGCACATAGGACAAGAGGCTCCATTCCAATTCTGCTTTCTGCTGCTGTTAGACATTTCTAGACAAAGGCCCAGGTCTCAGGGGCCAGGAATAAGTTTTTTTTTATCTTAATCTTCATTATTTGCTTAAAAAGCAATTCAGAGAACATGGTTTTTCTGCGCCACTTGCTTGGTGGCACTGCAGAATACAGCCAGGTCCTTTCCATATTACAGCGCTAAAAATCCAGCTATTTAAAACTGTGGTTTGTCCCTCACACGGATCACATATAATTGCGCTGAAAATATTGCCATTTTTGGCCTCCATTCAAACTTTTTCTCAGTGTGTCAGCAAAGTTTTTGACACCGGTTTGCTGTTCAAAATAGTTACCTACTGGCCAGGTATTTTAAACTTTAGTTTCTCCGTCACACGAATCACATATAATTGCGCTGAAAATACTGCCATTTTTAGCCTCCATTCAAATTTTTTTTCAGTGTGTCAGCAAAGTTTTTGGCACCAGTTTGCTGTTCAAAATAGTTACCTACAGGCCAGGTATTTAAAACTGTAGTTTGTCCATCGCACGGATCACATATACGTTTTCTGAAAATTCTGCTATTTCTGGCCTCCATTTTAATTTTTTTCAGTATGTCAGCAAAGTTTTCGACACCGATTTGCTGTTCAAAATAGTTACCTACAGGCCCGGTATTTAAAACTGTGGTTTCTCCATCACACGGATTACATATAACTTCGCGTGGCAAGGGACGGGGAACTGAACGTGATGGTGATGGTGCATGCAGAGGCCGAGGCTGTGGGCTAGCTGAAATTGTGCCACAACAAACACCCATATCTTCTCGCCCGACCTTCCTGTCCCAATTCCTAGGGGACCGCAGCACAACTCTATTGAACCCAGAGCAGTGTCAAAAGGTTGTTGGTTGGATAGCAGATAATGCTTCCAGTCACTTAGCCACCACCACCCTGTCTTCCACACGGTCAAGTCTCAGTGGCCGTGAGTCTGGACTGCATATTCCTCACCCTGATCCTCCTTCCTCCCACCATGCTGAGTGCCCGGAGACAACTAATCCCACACTTGGACACTCTGAAAAGTAGAGATGAGCGGTGTTCGACTCGAACTGTTCGCCAATCTCAAATTCGAGCTGTTTTGGGCGGTGTTCGAGCCGTTAGGCAAGCATGAACGATTTGAAAAAAATTCGGCTGTTCGAGGTTATGTTCGATAACTGTTCGTGCACCAAAATCATAACTGGATTTTTTCTCAGTAATGCTGAAAATTAATGTTAATACGCAGTTTGAGTGTACAGCGGGGCGGGGGGAGGGGCAGGGGATGGATCTCTGCAGGAATAATGAAGATCTCCATTTTTTTTTCTCTTTCCCGCATTTACAGTGGGGAGGTGCAATCTGTCATCCTATCAGCAGCGCACACACGGAGCGAAGTGCTTTTTTTCACACAAGCAAGGGCATGTGTTATTGGCAGTGTATGTCACATGTCCTTGCCCTATAAGACCCAGCCATTTTCCCCGTCGCCACCATTTTCTCACTGCTGCAGCTGCGTGTTAGACGGCACCGCTGTTGCTGTGTGCACTATACCTTGTTAATTTTCAAGCCAATTTTGGCACAAATCTACAGATAGCTTGGGAGTAGGGAAGAGTTGTGATTGCAGTCCTTTTAAAGACTAGGTTACATCATTTCCTACAACTTTTATCAGGCAGGTCTGTGCTCTTAAATAGATAGGTTGGGAGTAAAGACTAATTGTAATTGCAGTCCTTTTCAGGACTAAGTTACATCAGTTCCTATCAGTTTTTGCCAGGCAGGTCTGTGCCAGTGCTGTGCAAGTTTTTTTCACAGCATTTGGCTAAATCTAGCAAAGCAAATCCTTTTTGGCCTATTGCAGAGTGTGTTATTCAGTGGAGTAGCCTATCTGTGTTGCAAGCTACACCACCTGTGTATAGAATACCAATTTTTTTACTGCACCTAGTGAAGTAAAACCTTTTGGGCATAGCATCATTCTATTAGTCCATCTATACTAAGCTCCACCAGGTTGCAAATTCAATATAATATTTTTCTGCATCGAGCTCTGAAAAAATATTTTGGCTTCTAGCAGTGTGTGGGACTTGTTCTATTAGTCCATCTATACTGACCTCCATCAGGTTGCAAATTCAATATAATTTTTTTCTGCATCTAGCTCTGAAAAAATATTTTGGCTTCTAGCAGTGTGTGGGACTTGTTCTATTAGTCCATCTATACTGACCTCCATCAGGTTGCAAATTCAATATAATTTTTTTCTGCATCTAGCTCTGAAAAAATATTTCGGCTTCTAGCAGTGTGTGGGACTTGGTCTATTAGTCCATCTATACTAACCTCCACCAGGTTGCAAATTAAAAATAATTTTTATCTGCATCTAGCTCTGAAAAAATATTTGGGCTTCTAGCAGTGTGTGTGACTTGTTCTATTAGTCCATCTATACTGACCTCCATCAGGTTGCATATTCAATATAATTTTTTTCTGCATCTAGCTCTGAAAAAATATTTCAGCTTCTAGCAGTGAGTGCGAAATGGTCTATTAGTCCATCTATACTGACCTCCATCAGGTTGGAAATTCAATGTAATTTTTATATGCATCTAGCTCTGAAAAAATATTTTGGCTTCTAGCAGTGTGTGGGACTTGTACTATTAGTCCATCTATACTGACCTCCATCAGGTTGCAAATTCAATATAATTTTGTTCTGCATCTAGCTCTGAAAAAATATTTCGGCTTCTAGCAGTGTGTGGGACTTGGTCTATTAGTCCATCTATACTGACCTCCACCAGGTTGCAAATTAAAAACAATTTTTATCTGCATTTAGCTCTGAAAAAAATATTTGGGCTTCTAGCAGTGTCTGGGACTTGGCCTATTAGTCCATCTATACTGACCTCCATCAGGTTGCAAATTCAATATATTATTTTTCTGCATCTAGCTCTGAAAAAATATTTGGGCTTGTAGCAGTGTGTGGGACTTGTTCTATTAGTCCATCTATACTAACCTCCACCACATTGCAAATTAAAAATAATTTTTTTCTGCATCTAGCTCTGAAAAAATATTTGGGCTTCTAGCAGTGTGTGGGACTTGGTATATTAGTCCATTTATACTGACCTCCATCAGGTTGCAAATTCAATATAATTTTTTCTGCATCTAGCTCTGAAAAAATATTTGGGCTTCTAGAAGTGTGTGGGACTTGGTCTATTAGTCCATCTATACTAACCTCCACCAGGTTGCAAATTAAAAATAATTTTTATCTGCATCTAGCTCTGAAAAAATATTTGGGCTTCTAGCAGTGTGTGGGACTTGGTTAGAGATGAGCGTTGTTCTACTCGAACTGGTCGCCAATCTCAAATTCGAGTTGTTTTGGGCGGTGTTCGAGCCGTTCGGCGAACACGAACAATTTGAGAAAAATTCGGCTGTTCGAGGTTATGTTCGATAACTGTTCGTGCACCAAAATCATAACTGGATTTTTTCTCAGTAATGATGAAAATTAATGTTAATACGCAGTTTGAGTGTACAGCGGGGTGGGGGGAGGGGCAGGGGATGGATCTCTGCAGGAACAATGAAGATCTCCATTTTTTTTTCTCTTTCCCGCATTTGCAGTGGGGAGGTGCAATCTGTCAGCCTATCAGCAGCGCACACACGGAGCGAAGTGCTTTTTTTCACACAAGCAAGGGCATGTGTCATTGGCAGTGTATGTCACATGTCCTTGCCCTATAAGACCAAGCCATTTTCCCCATCGCCACCATTTTCTCACTGCTGCAGCTGCGTGTTAGACGGCACCGCTGTTGCTGTGTGCGCTATACCTTGTTAATTTCAAGCCAATTTTCGCACAAATCTACAGATAGCTTGGGAGTAGGGAATAGTTGTGATTGCAGTCCTTTTAAGGACTAGGTTACAGCATTTCCTACGACTTTTATCAGGCAGGTCTGTGCTCTTAAATAGATAGATTGTGGGAGTAAAGACTAATTGTAATTGGAGTCCTTTTCAGGACTAGGTTACATCAGTTCCTATCAGTTTTTGCCAGGCAGGTCTGTGCCAGTGCTGTGCAAGTTTTTTTCACAGTATTTGGCTGAATCTAGCAAAGCTAATCCTTTTTGGCCTATTGCAGAGTGTGTTAGTCAGTGGAGTAGCCTATCTGTGTTGCAAGATATACCACCTGTGTATAGAATACCAATTTTTTTACTGCATCTAGTGAAGTAAAATCTTGTGGGCATAGCATCATTCTATTAGTCCATCTATACTGACCTCCATCAGGTTGCAAATTGAATATAATTTTTTTCTGCATCTAGCTCTGAAAAAATATTGGGCTTCTAGCTTTGTGTGGGACTTGTTCTATTAATCCATCTATACAGACCTCCATCAGGTTGCAAACTGAATATATTTTTTTCTGCATCTACCTCTGAAAAAATATTGGGCTTCTAGCTGTGTGTGGGACTTGTTCTATTAATCCATCTATACAGACCTCCATCAGGTTGCAAACTGAATATATTTTTTTCTGCATCTACCTCTGAAAAAATATTGGGCTTCTAGCTGTGTGTGGGACTTGTTCTATTAATCCATCTATACAGACCTCCATCAGGTTGCAAACTGAATATATTTTTTTCTGCATCTACCTCTGAAAAAATATTGGGCTTCTAGCTGTGTGTGGGACTTGTTCTATTAATCCATCTATACAGACCTCCATCAGGTTGCAAACTGAATATATTTTTTTCTGCATCTACCTCTGAAAAAATATTGGGCTTCTAGCTGTGTGTGGGACTTGTTCTATTAATCCATCTATACAGACCTCCATCAGGTTGCAAACTGAATATAATTTTTTTTCTGCATCTACCTCTGAAAAAATATTTGGGCTTCTAGCTTTGTGTGGGACTTGTTCTATTAGTCCATCTATACTGACCTCCATAAGGTTGCAAACTGAATATAATTTTTTTCTGCATCTCCCTCTGAAAAAATATTTGGCCTTCTAGCTGTGTGTGGGACTTGTTCTATTAGTCCATCTATACTGACCTCCATCAGGTTGCAAATTGCATATAATATTTTTCTGCATCTAGCTCTGAAAAAATGTTTGGCCTTCTAGCAGTGTGTGGGACTTGTTCTATTAGTCCATCTATACTGACCTCCATCAGGTTGCAAACTGAATATAATTTTTTTCTGCATCTACCTCTGAAAAAATATTTGGGCTTCTAGCTGTGTGTGGGACTTGTTCTATTAGTCCATCTATACTGACCTCCATAAGGTTGCAAACTGAATATAATTTTTTTCTGCATCTACCTCTGAAAAAATATTTGGCCTTTTAGCTGTGTGTGGGACTTGTTCTATTAGTCCATCTATACTGACCTCCATCAGGTTGCAAATTGAATATAATATTTTTCTGCATCTAGCTCTGAAAAAATGTTTGGCCTTCTAGCAGTGTGTGGGACTTGTTCTATTAGTCCATCTATACTGACCTCCATCAGGTTGCAAACTGAATATATTTTTTTCTGCATCTACCTCTGAAAAAATATTGGGCTTCTAGCTGTGTGTGGGACTTGTTCTATTAATCCATCTATACAGACCTCCATCAGGTTGCAAACTGAATATATTTTTTTCTGCATCTACCTCTGAAAAAATATTGGGCTTCTAGCTGTGTGTGGGACTTGTTCTATTAATCCATCTATACAGACCTCCATCAGGTTGCAAACTGAATATAATTTTTTTCTGCATCTACCTCTGAAAAAATACTTGGGCTTCTAGCTGTGTGTGGGACTTGTTCTATTAGTCCATCTATACTGACCTCCATCAGGTTGCAAATTGAATATAATATTTTTCTGCATCTAGCTCTGAAAAAATGTTTGGCCTTCTAGCAGTGTGTGGGACTTGTTCTATTAGTCCATCTATACTGACCTCCATCAGGTTGCAAACTGAATATATTTTTTTCTGCATCTACCTCTGAAAAAATATTGGGCTTCTAGCTGTGTGTGGGACTTGTTCTATTAATCCATCTATACAGACCTCCATCAGGTTGCAAACTGAATATATTTTTTTCTGCATCTACCTCTGAAAAAATATTTGGCCTTCTAGCTGTGTGTGGGACTTGTTCTATTACTCCATCTATACTGAACTCCATCAGGATGCAAATTGAATATAATATTTTTCTGCATCTAGCTCTGAAAAAATGTTTGGCCTTCTAGCAGTGTGTGGGACTTGTTCTATTAGTCCATCTATACTGACCTCCATCAGGTTGCAAACTGAATATATTTTTTTCTGCATCTACCTCTGAAAAAATATTGGGCTTCTAGCTGTGTGTGAGACTTGTTCTATTAATCCATCTATACAGACCTCCATCAGGTTTCAAACTGAATATATTTTTTTCTGCATCTACCTCTGAAAAAATATTGGGCTTCTAGCTGTGTGTGGGACTTGTTCTATTAATCCATCTATACAGACCTCCATCAGGTTGCAAACTGAATATAATTTTTTTCTGCATCTACCTCTGAAAAAATATTTGGGCTTCTAGCTGTGTGTGGGACTTGTTCTATTAGTCCATCTATACTGACCTCCATAAGGTTGCAAACTGAATATAATTTTTTTCTGCATCTACCTCTGAAAAAATATTTGGCCTTCTAGCTGTGTGTGGGACTTGTTCTATAAGTCCATCTATACTGACCTCCATCAGGTTTCAAATTGAATATAATATTTTTCTGCATCTAGCTCTGAAAAAATGTTTGGCCTTCTAGCAGTGTGTGGGACTTGTTCTATTAGTCCATCTATACTGACCTCCATCAGGTTGCAAACTGAATATATTTTTTTCTGCATCTACCTCTGAAAAAATATTGGGCTTTTAGCTGTGTGTGGGACTTGTTCTATTAATCCATCTATACAGACCTCCATCAGGTTGCAAACTGAATATATTTTTTTCTGCATTTACCTCTGAAAAAATATTGGGCTTCTAGCTGTGTGTGGGACTTGTTCTATTAATCCATCTATACAGACCTCCATCAGGTTGCAAACTGAATATATTTTTTTCTGCATCTACCTCTGAAAAAATATTGGGCTTCTAGCTGTGTGTGGGACTTGTTCTATTAATCCATCTATACAGACCTCCATCAGGTTGCAAACTGAATATAATTTTTTTCTGCATCTACCTCTGAAAAAATATTTGGGCTTCTAGCTGTGTGTGGGACTTGTTCTATTAGTACATCTATACTGACCTCCATAAGGTTGCAAACTGAATATAATTTTTTTCTGCATCTAGCACTGAAAAAATATTTGTCCTTCCAGCAGTGTGTGGGACTTGTTCTATTAGTCATCTATACTGACCTCCATCAGGTTGCAAATTCAAAATAATTTTTTGTCTGCATCTACCTCTGAAAAAATATTTGGCCTTCTAGCAGTGTGTGGGACTTGTTCTATTAGTCCATCTATTCTGACCTCCATCAGGTTGCAAACTGAATATAATTTTTTTCTGCATCTAACTCTGAAAAAATATTTGGCCTTCTAGCAGTGTGTGGGTCTCATTGTATTAGGCCATCTATACCAAGCTCCACCAGCTTTTCAATTAATAATAATTTTTTGCTGCATCTAGCCCTGAAAATAATTTTTCTTCCCAATAGTGGTAGCAATAGAAATATGGGGCGCGCTCCTGGCTTACAAAAATATACGCTTCATAACAAAAAACACCAGCTTAGCGCACTGCATTAATAAGATGGCATCATCGTCTCTCCGAGTGCTAGGCCTACTACCCAGGCTAGCATTCCTGTGCCTAAAACACAATGTATGGGTCCGCGCTAGCCACTATGCTGAGGGTTCTAAAGCTGCTGCTAACGCTTTATAACAATTCAATTGGCAGATTTTCACAGAGCTCTTCCACAATGCCCACCCATCGGGACAACAGTTGCCCACCTTCCCTATGGGATCTAGTGGCGAATAGTTGATGCCATTAATCAGAGCGTCAGTTGCCCCGTCGACGTGGCAAGCATACGGTAAGGCATGGGAAGAGTGGACACGACTAGTAGCAGGCAGACGGGTTGACCAATGTGAACAAGCCAGATCACAAGTCACCATAGAATTTCTCCACCAGCTAATGATGAGGGGCATATCAGGGGCGTCAGCGCAGCGGTGTCTGACCGGAGTAGCATTTCACTTCCAACTACTGAATTGGGGAGATGTGACAAAGATTCATCATCAGACAATCCATAAAAGGGTGGAAAAGGGGTCAGCCAAGTCAGGAGTGTAGACGTCCCGTCCCGTGTCACTAAAACTGATTTCTCACATCATATCCCTAACACCATTAACATGACACTCACAATTTGAAGCAACACTACTGTCTACTGCATTTGTGATCGCCTTCTTCGGGGCGCTATGCATAAGCGAATTAGTCCCTCTATCCAAAATTAGCACCAGTGGAGGCTTATTACACCAGGACGTAGTCATAGGCAATAATGCAATACGTCTACGCATACACAAATCGAAAATGGTTCCAGCGGGCAGGGGAACTTGGGTACTTCTACAACCCACAAACGGTACACTGAGTCGGGTAACAATAGTAAAACCATATCTAACCATCAGATCACAAAGTAATTTGTTCCTATCACACATTGATGGGACGCCATTATCAAGATACCAGTTCCAAGCTATATTTAATAAATGCATAACATCGGCAGGGAACCACCCCAAAGATTACGGGACACACTCATTCCGCATAGGCACGGCCACAGAAGCAGCAAGAGCAGGACTGTCAGAAACGGAAGTTCAGAGGATAGAGATATGGTGATCCACGTGTTTGGCAAGATACATAAGACCGGACTTGTTATCCTAACGTGGTTTGTTTCTTTTACAGGTGACGCTAAGCCAACAGTGTGGGTGATAGGCCACTCGTATATATATTGGGCAGATTAAAGGGCGAAAGTCCGCCCAGGCGGGAGGAAATTAGAGTTTCATAACACATATTTCAACTGGAGAGGTATTAGAGGCCTGCTATGGCCACAGGTACTAATGGAGGTAATCAAGGTAGGGAGAGAGGCAAGATGTCTGGTCATCTTAGTTATACAGGCCGGGGGAAACAACCTAGGTCATCACAAGAGCGCATAACTAATGGCAATAATGAAACTAGACACTGAGCGCTTCAGAGAATTTTTCACAAAACTAGATATAGTATGGTCAGAGATTGTGCCGATAGCGGTATGGCAAGGTGCGCGAGACATCACGGCCATCGAACGGACAAGGCGGGTAATAAATATTCGGATGGCAAAATTTAGAAGAGACAGAGGCGGTGTAGTGGTACGACACCGACAACTGGAAGGAGATAAAGCAGGCCTCATACGGCCCGACGGTGTTCACTTAATGGATATTGGACTGGACATATTCCTGTCAGGACTCCAGGACGGAGTGGAACAAGCGTTAAGAGTGATGTGTGGGGGTCAGAGTCCTGCATACGAGTACGCAGGATCCTCCGTGGCCTGGAAATAGAAAGGACATGTCGGAGAGTTACACTTGTTGGCCAAGTTGCCGGAGTGGAGACCCAGGGCATGCTGCAACAAGCTGAATTATTTTAGAAATAAAATGTCTTTCTAATGGAATGAGTATAAAGAGTTAATAAAGCTGTGACCGATCCTCACCCATCCAGTTGTAAGAGTTACATTATTGTATTGTCAAGGAAAGGGGGGCGGTAGGGGGGCTGAGCGTCTGGGTTTGGTTGGGGGTCCCCACAGTCTGCCTAGGCTAGATGCATTTAAAAATTCTTATTAGATACACAGGCGGTGCAGCTTGCTTCGCAGCTGGGCTACTACGCCCAAAGTATTGCCTAGGCTAGATGCAGTTAAAAATTCTACGCTGACTAGCAGACACTGAAGATTTGGAGCAGACCTCTGAGTAAACAGCTCTTCAGACTCAATCATCTGTGTTACCCCAAGCCATAGTGTATGTAGTTTCTTACAGTTAAAAGGGGGGGGGGAGCGACCCAACCCACCTGGAATTGACGATGCCAACGTCACGTAAGACACAGCAAGGGGACTCCAAAAAGAATTTCCATTTTTTCCCAAAATTGTGGCACAGACACCACTTAACCCTAGAACACATACCTGGGGCCTTGCAGTCCCGCCCTGTTAATTGTTTTCTATTTTCTGCAAGATTACTTTAGTTAGAATTTTGAAACTCTAGGTATTCTTCATGTATATAGTTGTTTGTCATTTGAGCTTGAGTTATTCAATGTTATTTGCACACGGGCCTAAAAGGCCCCAGGTATATGAAAGTGTAGATTTTTATGGTCATGCGTTCTAGGGTTAAGTGGCATCAATTGCCCCACAGTTGCTTAAAACGGTTGGTGAGGTGATATTACCAAATCCTCAAGCTTTTAGCCTCCCAAGGATAACACAGGATTAGAAAAGTCCTTGCGAATCCATGATTTGTTCATCTTTATGAACGTGAGTCTGTCTACATTCTCAGTGGACAGCCGCGTGCGCTTATCTGTCAGCACACCATCAGCAGCGCTGAACACACGTTCAGAGAGAACACTGGCTGCAGGGCATGACAAAATCTCCAAGGCGTGAGTGGCGAGCTCCGGCCTTTTTTCCAGATTGGAATACCAAAATGAGCAAGGGTCCAGTGACACAGTCATGGCTTCGATGTTCACTTGGAGATACTCCTGCACCATCCTCTCTAGGCATTGACTATGTGTCAGACTTCTTGTCTCCTGTGGCCTTGCAAAGGATGGTCTAAAAAGTGGTGAAACGATTTAACAAAATTGCTGTTACCAGCAGATACTGTGTTACTGTTACGGTTTGAGTGATGAAGACTCGACAGTCCCGCGGTTGGCAAGTTAGAACTGTGAGATTCACTTCGTGCACCACTGGTGTTTTGTGGAAAAGCAAATGTAAGATTCTGCAACAGCGTCTGCAGATACTCCTGCATGCGTCAATCCCTTTTTATGGCAGGAATTATTTCGGCAAATTTACTTTTGTACCGGGGATCTAAGAGTGTGGCAACCCAGTAGTCGAGATTACTTCGAATTCTGCAATCTGAGGGTCATGTTGCAGGTAGTGCAGCAAGAAGGCACTCATGTGTCTTGCGCATCCAGGAGGACCAAGTCCTTGTTGTGTTGGTAGCGAGGTAAGAATCATGCTTCTTTCCTCTGCCCTCTCCCCCCAACCTCGCACAACAGATTTGTGATCAAGGTCTCCCTCATCTGATGAGTCTTCCATGCCCATCGCCAGTTCATCCTCCACTTCTTCCTCGGCTCCTGCACCTTCCTCAACAGTTTGGCTGCTACCATGCGCCCTGTTTAATCCCTCTCCCCCACCCTCCCATGCCTGCCTCCTTGGTGCTGCCAACCGTCTGGACCTTGGAGATGTTATCCCTTCCGCATACGACTCCTCCTCTACTTCCTCCACCTCCTCTTGTCCGACCACCTGACTCTGAATTCTGTTTAATGTGTGCTCCAGCATGTAAATCACCGGAATAGTTATGCTGATAATGGCATCGTCGTCAGCACTAAACATCTTCGTCGCCATTTCAAAACTGTGCAGAAAGGTGTGTGGCGCCCCTGAGGGTGCAGTCACCACAGAGTTACTGCATCTCACCCAGAGGTGTGGTATCTCACCCTCAGGTAAGGAAGGCGTATGGCTCGGGACCCTAACACCTGCATCCAACACATACCCGCAGTGGGGTTAGGGCGAGATTGCTCCTAAGGGAGAGCACAGTCCCAGGTCCCTAGCTGGTGGGAGGATCCTATGTAGTGGGTGCTTAGGGGAGCAGCTTAGGGGAGCACATGACAGAGAGAGTATAAATAGGAAGCCATCTTAGAAAGAGCAAGCCAGTCAGAGGAGGAAAAGTGACAGGAGCAGAGGCTCGGCATGAGCTCTGCTCCGGAGGCGGGCCTAGCCTAGGAGGCCCAGGACTGAAGGAGAGAAGAGAGGAGTGGGAGCAGGAAGGCTCCAGGAACCGAAGGGACCCTAGGGCTACGGGCCATGCAGAAGGCCACCTGTACTCCCGCTGCTACCAGGAGGTAGAGGGATCAGGCCAGATAAGGGGAACCGGTCCCTCAACTAGAGGAGAAACAGCAAGGCTCAACTAGAAACCGGAGGCTGCAGCATTTCATGTACTGCAGGCAAAAGTCCACACCAGTCTCACTAAGAAGGTAGCAACATAGGACCCAGGGGACGGAACACAAGTCGCCCGCCAAGGCCCGAGGATACCGGATAGAAGTGTCACTGGGTGTGAGGTGCAGGGAGAAGGCCAGAGAAAGGACACACAGAAGGGGATCCTGCTAAGTACTCCGGAGCTATCTGGGGGTGGACTGAGCCCCTCACTGAGTACGCACAGCACGACGGGTGAGATAGCTCTGGTACCTGTAATCTGGACTGCAACAACTGTGAGTAAAGATCTTGGGACTGCATCACACGGACTCTGTGTTCATTACTGACTCCCTGCACTACAACCACCATCATCCACCCACACTGCCCTGAAGCTACACTCTTCCTGTGGTGAGTAATAATACCATTGCAGCAAAACCACCAGCTTCAGAGGACTGTTCCGCAGCGGCGGCCCCTTTGGCCGCACTCCACAGGTGGCGTAGTCGGACATTATAAAATCCATATATACAAATTACCGTTGGATTGACCGCCCTGGGTCACGGACCGGGTCACCGCCACAGTGACTACAACCCCCAGCGTCTACCGGCCCGGCTCCGGGTACCCCACGGCCCAGGGGGCGCGTCAACTTCATAGGTCCCTGATCTGAGACCACTCCTGCTGTGTGATTTGCCCCACCTCTGGATCTCGTTGGCCCAGGCTATACGTCAGAAACTATTGCACCAGGGCTTGTCCGTGCTGCCACAGTCGCTGCAACATGTGCAGAGTTGAATTCCACCGTGTCGGCACATCGCATTTCAGCCGGTGAACTGGCAGGCCCAACGACTTCTGTAGAGATGTAAGTCGTTGAGCTGCGGGATGCGAACGGCGGAAGTGAGCACACAGCAACCGTGCCCTCTGCAGAAGGCCATCTAGTCCGGGATAGTGGGCTAAAAATTTATGGACAACCAGGTTCAACACGTGAGCCATACAAGGCACGTGTGTAACATTGCCCCGGCGAAGGGCCGCACCCAGGTTTGCAGCATTGTCGCACACGGCCTTCCCTGGTTGCAGGTCCAGTGGAGACAACCATTCATGAAACTGGGTCTCCAGAGCTGACCACAAGTCCTCAGCTGTGTGACTCAGATTTCCCAGACATTTCAAAGTAAACACTGATGCCGTTGAGCCCTGCTGCCAGCATAGTAAGGAGGTGCGCAGTTAGAAAGCAGGTGGCATTACCAGACAGGCTTTGGGTGCAGGTGGAGGACCGAGAGGAGGTTGAGGAGGCAGAAGCAGTGGAGGAACTTCTAGATAAAGAGGATTGACGTACAACTCGCGGGGACGGCAAGACTTGGACAGCAGCCCCTTGTCCTGCTGTCACCATAGTTACCCAGTGCCCTGTCAGCGACATGTAACGCCCCTGTCCATGCCTACTCGTCCAAGTGTCTGTGGTGAAATGCACCCTGTCACACACAGAGTTTCTCAAAGAAGCGGTGATGTTGTGTGCGACATGCTGGTGGAGCGCAGGCACACCTTTCTTTGAGAAGTAGTGCCGACTGGGCATCTGGTACTGGGGCACTGCGACGGACATAAGGTCTCAAAAATCCACTGTGTCCTCCAGGCGGAAAGGCAGCATTTCTGTAGCCAACAGCTTGCAGATGGTGAAATTCAACCTCTTAGCTTTCTCATGGCTAGGAGGAAATGGTCTTTTACTTGTCCACATCTGAGGGACCGAGGGCTGGCTGTTGTGCTTTGACGGGGTTGAGTAGGGTGTCCCTGGCAAACTGCCGGTCTGTGAGGAAGATGCAGGCGGACATGTTAGGTTGCCTTGATCCAAAGGTGGTGCTCTCGATGTCAGAGAGCTCTCAACACCAGCAGGTGATTCCACTTCCCAATGAACTGACGACCTGCCAATCACACTGGCTGTTGCAGGTAAAGAGGTGGCAGGTCTGCGTCCAAAAACATGTGTGACTGCTGTCCCCCAAGTCACAGAGGATGAAGAGGCCGCGGATGCACAAGATGGGGCAGACGGTGGTTGGCCCAGCCTGCTAGGCCGCATTGTAGCACAGTGAGCTTCCCACTGCAACTTATGCTTCATATCCATGTGACGGTACATGCATGAAGTACTCAAACTATGGATTTTTTGGCCTCTACTTAGCTTTTGGTGATAAATATTACAGATAACACGAGTTGGGTCATCCTTATCGATCTGAATAAATGCCCAGGCTATGCAAGGCTTAGAGCCCATGCGACCTGAAGAGCCACTACGACTTGTGGTCAGAGGCGGAGTTGTGGTTGAGGATGCAGTTGTTGACGTGCTTCCAGTACTCCGTCTCTGTCCAGGAAGGCGCAACCTAACCTCGTCGTCAATAGCATCTGTGACGCCCCGCTGCGCTTGGTATCACAGATCCTAGAAGAGTGTATTGATGGAATCCTCCACAAGAGGCCCCCATAAACATTCACACATCTCCACCTTCCACCTCAGACCAGCAGAGGGAGCCCGTTAGGGATATAAATAGGGAAGGTGGAGCTAGGCAGTTCAGTTCCTCTGAAGAGTTCCTGCAGTAGAGAAGCCTAAGAGAGGTCAGTCTGCAGTGGAGCTCAGTCTAGTCTAGAGATCTCAGTTAATAGTTCAGCAGTGGAGCACGAGGCTCCTGCTAGCTAGATTCAGGGAGCCCAGATAGAGCTTAAGGTGTGCCGGCGTCATAAGATCGGTGAAGCGCGGCAAGCTGCCGTTAGTGTGTATAGCCTATTGAGGGCCCGAGTAGGCCGAAGGCGAGTGGCGAGTTAGTACATAAGGGGCAGAGGAGCTTAACCAGCTCACCCCGAAGCATTTACCGGACACCGGATCCGAGCTTACCGGGATCTCTATGACCCAGTAAGGCATAACCGGAATCCCTGGAGAACTACAAGTCCCAGGATCGCTAAGGTGCTGATACGTAACAGAGCCAGGAGACGCTTAGGCACCGCATACTGGGAGCGTGAACTTCAAGAGAAGGCCCTACCACAAGGTCAGCCAGCGCAGGACAGAGACAAAGTTAGGCCTAGCTCCAGGCAGGTCAGAAACTTACTGCGCAGAGGCAAGAAACAGGAGGCCCTATACCCGCTCATTGGGGAGGATCCTGATATGCACCCTTCACCCTACAGTGCTCCAGGATGTGCCTGAATTTCCTCCAGTAAAAGGTACTGAAGTGACTACCGTGTCAGTTTCCGTTCTTGCTCTGACCCAGCTGGGTCTCGCCTGTCCTGCATTCCCCCTGCATACGCTGCCCTGAGAACTAGCTCCACCTGTGGGGAGCTATACCATCGAGCTGCCTTATCACGGGCCTCAGTGGACTGCTGCAGCGCTGGTGCTTCTCACCAGATACCACAGGTGGTGTCACAAACTCTTATAAAATTAACAATTATCCACCCTTTTAAAGAGTGACCCCAGGGTACGGGCCAGGGAGCCGACCACCGCGACATCCCAAAGGCCAGGCAAAGGCCCGGGTGACCTCATCGACTGGCTGACTGTGGGTTGACAGTAAGTGGGATCTCCAACCTTGTCATCATCACCCTGTGTGTTATCACACCCGTCGTCCTCAAAGCCAACCTCTTCCTGCCCTGACCGAAAAGTCAAGTTGTCGCTCCAATCAGGTATTTGAGTCTCATCATCGTCTTCATCATTGTCTCCACCAACAGGAGTTACAGTTTGGGAACGAGGGTCTACATTATGCTCAGAACCTCCTTCATCTGGTCCTGGATCCGACTTATAAAGATTCTGGGCATCAGTGCAGATCATTTCCTCGTCTGGATTAACAGAAGCTCTGGAGCAGACCTCCGTTTCCCAGGCTATAGTATGAGTAAACAGCTGTGCAGACTCAACCATCTGTGTTACCCCATACTCAGACGGGCAGCTGGAGACTTGGGAGCTGTGAGGAAGCAAGTGCGATTGGGGTGACACCTCTGAGGATTGGAGTATTTGTGATGTTGAAGTTGAGGTGGAGGAGAGCCCACTCAAAGGAGCACTTGATATCCGTTGAAGCACCTGCTGTTTTTGTGCCTCATCAGGAATTTGTAGCGATTGGCGTGGCCGTTTTAAGCTTTCAAATTACTAATCATGTTTATCTGTATCTTGGCTGGAAAATAATTTGGGCTTTGTAGCAGTGTGCAGTACTGATTCTATTAGGCCATCTATACTAAGCTCCACCAGATTTAAAATTACTAATCATGTTTATCTGCATCTTGGCTGGAAAATAATTTGGGCTTTGTAGCAGTGTGCAGTACTGATTCTATTAGGCCATCTATACTAAGCTCCACCAGATTTAAAATTACTAATCATGTTTATCTGTATCTTGGCTGGAAAATATTTTGGGCTTTGTAGCAGTGTGCATTACTGATTCTGTTAGGGCATCTATACTAAGCAACACCAGCTTTCAAATTAATAATAATTTTTAGCTGCATCTAGCCCGGAAAATAATTTTGGGCCTCCTAGATGCGCAAGACACATGAGTGCCTTCTTGCTGCACTACCTGCAACATGACCCTCAGATTGTCAGAATTCGAAGTAATCCTGACTACTGCGTTGCCACACTCTTAGATCCCCCACACTCTTCAATCAACTTTTCATTTTAATAAAGAACAAAAAAATGGTCATTTTTGAAATTATAAGCATTAGCAGGTTATTAGAAACTGAAATCAAACAGTTTTCATCTCAAAACTTTATTCTAGGTGATGTTACATTTGCACATAGGACCCCTTGTTCGAAAGGTGCTTCTGAACTGTCTCGTCCATTGAATTTGTCAGGTTTTGGATGGTTTCTGCTTCAATTGTTTTGCATGAGGACAGCATACCCTCCCAGAGCTGTTGCTTAGATGTGAACTGCCTCCCGCCATCATAGACACTCCTTTTGATGATGCTCCAGAGGTTCTGAATGGGGTAGAGGTCAGGGGAGCATGGGGGTCACACCATAAGTTTGTCCCCTTTTATGCCCATATCAGCCAGAGATGCAGATGTGTTATGTGCAGCATGAGACGGTGCATTATCATACATGAAAATGATCTTGCTGTGGAAAACACGGTTCTTCTTCTTGAACCATGGCAGGAAGTGCTGTTTGAGAAACTCCACATACATTATGGAGTTCATCTTTACCTCTTCAGGGATCCTAAAGGGGCCGACAATCTCTCTCCCCATGATTCCAGCCCAAAACATTACTCATCCTCCTCCTTGTTGGCGCTGTAGCCGTGTTTGCGTGGGGTGTCCATCAACCAGCCATCCTCCACTCCATCCATCTGGACCATCGAGCGTTGCACGGCACTCATCCGTGAACAAAACAGTTTTGAAGTCAGTCTTCATGTATTGTTTGGCCCACTGGAGTCTTTTCTGCTTGTGTGCAGTGGATAGAGGAAGTCGACAGGATGGCTTACGCACAGCTGCAAACCTCTGAAGGACCCTGCATCTTGTTGTTCGGGGGACATTGGAGGCACCAGCAGCTTCAAAAACTGCTGCTATGACAAGGCTTTTTTGCCGCTGCTCTTTTAACCTGACGTAATTGCCTGTAGGAAAGAGTCCTCAATTTTCCCTTATCAGCACGCACACGTGTGTACTGTGAATCAGCTACATAATTCTTGATTGCCAAGACACTTCATCCTGATCATCGCACAATGTTGATTGTAGTCATGCCTTGACCTAAACACTCCACAATTTGTTGCTTCTCAGCAGCCGACACATCCTTTTTCTTTCCCATTTTGGCAGAAAATGTAGGCTGATTAATAATGTGGGACAGGCTTCTTAAGTAGTCTTGCCTTTTATTGGACACACCTGCCAAACTAATTAGCACAGGTGTCTGCAATTGCTTACAGTGATATAAAGAGCCCTGACACACATCACCATCAATGAGTTTAACTGACAAACAAAAAAATTGTTACCTTATCACTCCTAAACACTTTTTGCATAATAATTTGGAACACAGTGTACATGTGCTTTTCCACAAAACACCAGTGGTTCACGTAGTGAATCTTACAGTTCTAACTTGCCAACCATGGTCTGTATGGAGTTGTTCAATAAAGGGCCCAAAATTAAGATAACATAGATGGGAGAGGTCTCTATGAATAGGAATTCCTAAGTATTTGATACCCTGTGAGGACCAGGCAAAGGGAAGGTTGGACTGGATGGAATCCTGTATGGATTTGGGGAGGGAGACATCGAGGGCCTCAGACTTCACTGCATTGATTTTAAAATTTGACCATGTAACAAAGTGATCTATTTCAGTCATAACAGCAGGGATGGATATATGTGATTGAGTGATATATACTAGGACATCATCAGCAAATAGAGAGCACTTGTACACGGTGCCTCCCACCTCAATCCACCTAATATTGGGGTTATGGCGAATTGATGAGAGCAGGTGCTCCGTCACTAGGATGTATAAGAGAGGGGACAGAGGACATCCCTGCCTTGTTCCATTGGTGATTATGAAAGATGATGAAAATGTTCTGATGCGCCCCCTGGGCCTTGGGACACCCGGAGCCGGACCCTTTTTGGTGGATGCTGGTGGTTGTAGTCTCCGTGGCGGCGACCCAGTTCCGTGGCTCAGGGCGGTCAAACCAGTGGCGGAACTATTTATGTGGTTTTGATGCTTAAATGTCTGACTATGCCACCTGTGGATTGCGCTCAGAGTGAACCGCCGCTGCAGGGCAGACCGCTGAGGCTGGTGTTGTGGGTGCAGCAGAGCATAGTATAACTCCCCACGGGAGGAGTATAGCCTCCGGGCAGTGAATGCGGAGGATGGGGGTGATGGTGCAGGGCAGCAGCAGTAACGACACAGAGTCAGTGATGCAGTCCAGGGCCTTTACTCACAGTTCTTATTTTCCAGACCACTTCTGCAGGTAACGGCTGCCCACGTCATACTGTGCTCACCAGGTGAGGGGCTCAGACAACTCCCAGATAACTTTGGAGCGCTTCACAGGACCCCCTTTGTGTGTCCTTTGTCTGGCCTTTCTTACCAACGCTTCTGTCCGGCTGCCTCGGGCCTCCTCTTGGTAAACTTGGCGCCAGTTTCCCTGACCCTATGTGGTGCCTTCCTAGCGGGTGTAGCGAGGGGCTACGCCACATAAAATGTCACAGCCTCCGGTTTGTAGCTGAGGGTCATTTCCTGCCTCCACTAGTTTCGGGGACCGGTCTCCCCCTTTGGCCTGACCCCTTCACGCAGGTGTATTCGGGCGTGCTGTGGCGACTCGCCCGTCCGCACCCCTGGGATCCCTTCGTTCCTCGTTCCTGGAGCCTTCTCCGCTCCTCTTCCTTCCTTCTCCCTCTTCCAGGCCTGGTCCTCTGTTACTAGGCCCGCCTCCGGAGCAGAGCTCATGCAGAGCCCCTGCTCCCTGTCACTTCTGCTCAGACTTCTCTGCACTGAACTAAGACTGTGCCCACCTTTTATACTCCCTTCTTAATGCACCCAGGAACTTCTTCCTCCCTGCTCCTGCACTACAGGGTTCCCCTTCCTCAGTGTTCCCTCCCCCCACTCCAGCCAGGGACAGGGACTGTGGTGCCAATCTCAGGGGCATATTGGTCGACCCGCCCCACGGCAATGTGGTGTAATGCATGCAGGTGTCGGGGTCCTGATCCACACTCCATCCTTACCTGAGAGTGAGATATCACACCTCTGGGTGAGGTGCAATACCTCTGTAGCAACCGAGCCCTCGGGGTGCTACAGTTCCATTTATCTTCAGCCTAGGTGACGTATTGCGATACAGGGCCGTGATTTTGGCTATAAAAGGGTCCCCTAGACCCCCTACCCCAAGCTTTTTAAGAGAATAATATATGGCGTGCCAGGAGACTCTATGGAATGCTTTCTCAGCATCCAACGAGAGTATCTAATTACAAATTTTTTAACTGCATCTAGCCCAGGAAATAATTTGTGCCTAGTAGCAGTGTCTGCTAGTCAGCGGATTATCCCAGCTGTTAAGCAAGCTACACCACCTGTAGTTTGGACACTTAATTTTTTCAAAGGAAATGCTTTGGGACCCCGGGATACTCAGTGAAGAGCATCAGGAGGCACCCCAAGGCATAGGGGCTGGGACTGGCGGTAGGACGCCTTGCGGTGGACAGCCGAGCTCGATCCTTATAAAAGCTTTTTAACTGCAGCAGCTTTAGTGGACGCTACTGGAGCTGGAATTACGTGGCTGCTGGCATGAGACTTGCCCTCCAATAGATCCTTGTAAAAGGATTTAAAGTGTATTCATTCAAATTAGAGAGACAATTTAAATTAAAAAGCTTAGACCTGCCTCCACCACAGGGGGGCTCGCTCGACCCACCAGCAGACAGGCACCAGTATTGGGAGAGGGGGGCTGGCCGTCAGGGTCCACCGTGGCTCTGGCACAAACCAGGCGACACGGAAGTCGCACGGGCAGGAACGGACTGGCCGTGTCGGCTTCTCACTTTTTGGGTTTTAGAAGGGCATGACATGCCTATATCTGTGTCTCCCCCTCCTTTTACTCCTCCACCTCTTTTCTTTTCGCATGACTTTATGTACTTGTCACTTTTCCATGTGTTAGTTATGTCTTCTGAGCAGTTTGTCAGCTTTTGGACACCTTTGAAGGTGTTTTCTATGTGTTTCTATGTGTTTTTGTTTGCCTGCCATTGGTTTTAACGGTGTTCGACGAACCGAACCGAACTCGAACACTACAGGGGTGGCTCAACACTACTGAAGAGCTATTCACTTTTCCATTTATAGATTTGGGCCTCTCGCCTGGTCCACTTGAAGTGGGGCAAGAGGATATCGCATTTAGCGATGCCCAAACATTTGAGCAGCCTCGGTCACATGAAGGCGATGGTGGGAAAGTGTCACAAGAGGTGGACTATGATGAGACACAATTGCCAGAAAGTCAGGAGGAGGACCAGAGTGCGGAAGTGGAAGACAAGGTGGTGGATGATATACTAACTGACCCAACCTGGCAGGAGGACATGCAGAGCGAGGACAGCTGCACACGGGAGAGGGAGGCAGAGCACCCGAACAGGCAGAAAGAAGCAGTGTGGTGGCCGCAGACAGAAGGCAGGCAGCCATTCCCCGTAACACCAACATGAAGGAAGTTGCCAGTACAACTGTTGGGTCTTCCCGAGTCTGGTTGTTTTTTAAAGACTCTGCCGATAAACCCAAGAAGGCTATTTGCACCACCTGCCAGGCCAGCATAAGCAGGGGTGGCAAAACTAGCAACCTTACCACAACCAGAATGATCAGGCACATGGCAGCAAAGCACCCGACTTTGTTGGCAGAAACTCAGGGTCCAGGAACAGAGTCTGCGGGTGGCACCATTGCTTCTTCCGTTGTTGTGCATGCAAGCCAATCCCCTGTCCATGGTGCATGCGAAGATGCCTCCTGCCCTATACCTGTCATTGTACACTCTCAAGTAGCAGCATCAGGAAGCACGTCCACTTTCTTGTCCCAGTGCAGCGTTCAGTTGTCCATACTCCAGTCTTTGGAAAGTAAGCGCAAATACGCAGCCAATTACCCACAGGGCACACTACTAAATTCCCACATTTTAAGACTGCTTGCGCTTAAAATGTTGCCTTTTAGGCTTGTGGAGACGGAAGCATTTTGCAACCACTGTTTCTCCCGGTGTACTGTCCCCGCATTACACATGCACCAGTCCCAAAACATTAGCAGTGCCCACAACAATGCAGTTACCGGGAAAGTCCACCTAATCACGGACAAGTGGACAAGTGCTTGTGGGCAGGGACGGTACATCTCGCTGACGGGACACTAGGTTAACATAGTGGAAGCCGGGACCCATTCGGACCTTGGCATGGAACACGTCCTCCCGACGTGAAGGATTGCGAGTCCTAGGTCAATCAGGGTTGCCCCCAAAGTCTACAACTCCTGCATCTCATCCTCCTCAGCCTCCTCCTCCTCTTTAGCCTCCATCTCCGAAATGACCACATCAGTCACAAGCTGGAAGCACTGCAGCACTGCCTCGGCCAAGCGGCAACAGGCTGTGTGAAGCTTATATGTTTAGGTGACAAACCGCACAATGCTGAAGAGTTGTGGACAGCTCTGAAAGAGCAGGCAGATCTGTGGCTCACACCGTTGAACCTACAGCCAGGCATGGTCATGTGTGAGAATGGCCGGAACTTGGTGGCGGCTCTGAGGCGAGGCGAGCTCATACACGTACCATGCCTGGCCCATGTGCTTAACCTCGTGGTTCAGCGGTTTCTCAAATGCTACCCAGAGCTGCCGGATCTGCTTGTTAAATTACGCCGCCTGTGTGCCAATTTTAGAAAGTCACCTACAGCTTCCGCCGCCCTTGCAATGTTTTAGGAGCGTTTGCAGCTTCCGGCTCGCAGACTGGTGTGTGATGTCCCCACGCGTTGGAACTCTAAACTGCAGATGTTGGGAAGGATTTGTGAGCAGAAGAGGGCAGTTATTGAGTACCAGCATCAACAAGGCCGTCGGTATTCAGTTCAGACTACACAAATAAGACCTCAGGAGTGGACATGGATGTCAAACATAAGTACCATCCTCCAAAACTTTGAGGACTCCACCAAGATGGTGAGTGGCGATGACGCCATAATTAGCGTCACCATCCCGCTTCTCTGTCTTCTGAAACCCTCTCAGCTCACAATCAAAGAGAATGCATTGAAGGCGGAGCACGATGAGATGGAGCAAGGAACCATACAGGGTGATTACACACAGTCCAGCCTCATCTCATCCCAACGTGGATTGGGTGACAATGAGGAAGAGGAGGAGGAGGAGGAAGAACAGGAGCTAGTTTCATGCGCTATAGACGGTACTACCTGCACAACTGTCATACCATTTGTTCAGCATGTATGGCCAGAGGATAGAGTAAAGGAGGAGAAGGAGAGCATGGTCAGTCATCCTCTTGGTGAGGACACGGAAGTCTTGCTTGTTAGCTGTCTGGCACGCATGGCTGAGGTTATGTTACGCTGCCTTTCCCATGACCCTCGCGTTCTCAAAATTTTGGGTGACATTCATTACTGGTTGGTGACACTTCTAGACACACCCTACAAGGAGAACTTTATATCTCTTATTCCTGAGGCAGACAGGTCTACAAATATGGGTCAGTACCAGAAGGCCCTTGTTGGGAAACTATTAAAAAAATTCCCATCTGAAAATGCTGGCAGCAGAAGTCACAGTTCTTTGGACAACCAAGGAGTACAGGCGAGAGAGACACAACTTCAATCCAGCAGAGGCAGGGGAACACTGTCAAAGTTCTGGGAGAATTTTCTCAGCCTCTCCCATCACACAGGCCCTGATGCGCAGAGTACTCTCACAAGGAGTGCAAAGTTTGGGAAGATGCTGAGAGAGTACCTTGCCAACCGTACAAACGTCCTCCGTGATTCCTCTCTGCCTTATAATTATTGGGTATCCAAGCTGGATATATGGAATGAACTGTCTCTCTACGCCTTGGAGGTCTTGGCCTGCCCTGCCACCAGCGTTTTATCAGAGCGTATTTTTAGTGCCGCTGGTGGAATTATAGCTGATAAGCACATCCGCCTGTCAACTGAAAATGCTGACAGGCTGATTCTTATAAAAATGAACAAGGGCTGGATTGGGCCAGACTCCTCAACACCACCTAATGATAGCAGCGTAGCATAAACTCAAATCCAGTGTCTTTTTTTGGGAGGTTTATCCCCATGCACCTCTTCACACCCACACATGGGTATACGCTTCCTGATTTTGGCTATTTGCTCTTGTCTTCCTCATCCTCATCCTCCACCACATCACCAGGGTGACCGTGGTCCGTGATGCAACACCCACATAATTTTTTTAAAGGGTGTTTATGATATGATAAAAAAAATGTATACAGTATGTTCATGTATACCCCCCAGGGGTAAATGTTTGTCAGCCCATACACTTAGTGCATGGGCATTACAAGTATAGGAGACCCGCTCCTTTCTAAAGGGAGCATTTTTTATGAGCCACTCCTCCGCGTCTCTTCCAAGGAGCATTGGAGTGCCTCCCAATTCTTGGCAGCCCTTGCATTCACTGCTTAGGCAAACACTATGGGAGACCCACTTCCTAATAATGGGAACATTTTTTTCATGAGTCCCTCCTCTACGTCTCTTCCAAGGGGCATTGGAGTGACTCCAATTTTTGGCAACCCTTGCATTCACTGCATAGGCAAACACAATGGGAGACCCACTTCCTAATAATTGGAACATTGTTTTCAGGAGGCCCTCCTCTAAGTCTCTTCAAACGGGTATTGGGGTGCATCCACATTTTCAAAGTGGTATTGGGGTGCGTCCAAATTTTGGGCAGCCCTACCACTCACTGCATACGTAATAGCAGTATAGGAGACCCACTCTTTAGTCATGGGAACAATAAAACATAGCCGGCTGATGGCTCTCTAAGAATAGTGAGGGCCGACTGCTGGCCCTTTAAGAATAGTAAAGGCCGCCTGATGGCTCTATATAAATAGGTTTTGTGACTTTTAGAGTTCCTCCTTCATAAATGAAACATGATGTGTCTGATGATATCTCACACACCACATGGCCAGATAAGGTTGTAAAATGTTAAAATTACATTTCCTGGTGAATGCATTTGACACGGTCGAAAGCAATGTAAAAGTGCAAAAACGCATCAAAAAGTGTGAGCATGGCCCAAGGTGTGAAGGAGTATTTTTGTTTTTGGTTATTTATTTTGCCTTTTATACAAGTCATTATCCTGGAAAGGATGTTCCTTAACATATTTCCCAGGAAAATTAATTTTGGTTTAGTTTTTGTATGTTTTATTGTGAGTCTGTAGAAAGTGGCGTAATACCTCTGACAACATTGTTGACAGCAGTGACCTGGGAGTCAGAGATGCTTCCAGGGGTCTTCCACAGGCTGTTCCCATGTCATTTGAGCACTGTTCCGATCGATTTGGGCAATTTGTAGGCCCTCTGCAGATCGCCGGGGGAAGCCACCTGAAAAATGCTCGAGTTTCCCATAGACTTACATTGGGCTCGTTGCACCCGAGTATTCCAATGTGCTCGACCCGAGCATCGAGCACCCGAGCATTTTAGTGCTCGCCCATCACTATTAAATATGATAAAATAAACCTAAACGGTCATATATTGGCTGGAAGCGCAAAACATAACAAACCTACAAAAAGTACTTCCATGCAAGAAATAATTAAACAATTAATCTTTATTTGTATTAATGAAAAATATAAAAACAGGTTAAAAAGATATACTGCAGAGTTAAAACAGCTGGTATACAGAACCTATGTGTGTCACATGCATAAGACAATTCCATATTTTATAACAAAAATGTTCACTTATATGCAGAGAGACATATATACACACATGCCCCCTTAATACATACAAGTACATATAAATAAATAAATGACTATGGGAAAAAATCAATAGAAAATAAGCATGTATATTAATGGAAGTTACAACTCTGCTAAACAGGAAAATGTCACCTTTGAACAATTTGCCTAGGCATTCAGCATAATAGAATATTACTGGATATTCTATTATACTGGATAGTTGCGGTGGTGGTGCAGGATCGCAGTGTCCTCTGTTCCCTCCCTCCTTCAGGAACCTGGCGGTGGTAGCAGAAGGAGAGGCGAAATGCTGCGGGGCCGGTGTCTGTCTGTCAGCGGTGAGGCAGAGCGGCGTGCGTGGCTTTCTGGTGGCCGCGGCCATCTTCCTGAAGCTGTGATCTACAGGAAGCTTCAGGAAGATGGGCACACCTGCCCCAGTCAGACACCGGGCCTTAGCCAGACACCGGGCCTTAGCCAGACACGGGCTTCAGCAAGACATGAGCTCCGCAGCATCTCACCTCTTCTGCTGCAGCTGCTGGGTTCCTGAGGGAGGGAGGAAACAGAGGGCCCTGAGATCCTGCTCCACCACCACCACAACTTTCCGCTGCTGCAGAACCGCCTTCTTGCATCCAGGGTCAGCAGCATTCCTCCTCTTCCGCCGGCTTCCTGATGGATCCTGCCTCTAGTGACCCCCACTCCACCGCCTCCCAGTTAAGATACTGTACCTATTCAGACTATAAGACGGACCCCCATCTCATAAAAATATAGATTTTTTCCTATTTTCCATCTCAAAATTTGGGGTGAGTCTTACGCGACGCGCGACGCGCAGTCTGACTCCAGACAGAAGAACGCATGGAACCTTTACAGGTAAGAGGAGTGTATGGCGCCGGAGATCGCGGTATGCATAGACACTGATCGCATACCGCGATCTCCGGCGCCATACTTACATACTTATCTGACCGGGAGGAGCGTTGCCGCAGCGCCTCTCTTCTGGCCGGAGACCGGGGGCGGAGTGAATGCGTCGGATTCGGCGCATGCGCATAGCGCTATCCGGCGCCATTTTACTGAAGACACATTTGTAGTGTGTCTTTGGCAAAATGGAGCCGGACAGCGCGGTGCTCCTCCCCCGGCCTCCGGCAGAACAGGACACAGTAGCGTTGGAGCACAGGGAAGAAAAGTGGGTATAAGTGTTTATTTTTTTTGTATGTGTGCAGTGTGAAAGGGATAAGGGGTGCCATACATAAAAGGATTGAGGGATGAGGGGGCCACACATACCAGGATTGGGGGGGTGACGGTACCATGCATACCAGGATTGGGGGTGAGGGGACCATGCATACCATAATTGAGGGATGTGGGGTACCATACATACCAGGATTGGGGGGTGAGGGGACCATGCATACCAGGATTGGGGTATGAGGGGATCATGCATACCAGGATTGGGGGTGAGGGGAACATGCATACCAGGATTGAGGGATGAGGGGGGCCACACATACCAGGATTGGGGGATGAGGGGTACCATGCATACCAGGATTGGTGGATGAGGGGTACCATGCATACCAGGATTGGTGGATGAGGGGTACCATGCATACCAGGATAGGGATGAGGGGGCCATACATACCAGAATTGGGGATGAAAAAGCCATGCATACCAGGATGAGGGATTGGGTACCATACATACCAGGATTGCGTGATGGGGGTGCCATGCATACCAGGATTGGGGGATGAGGGGTGCCATACATACCAGGATTGGGATGAGGGGTGCCATGTATATCATATTTGGGATGAGGGGTGCCATGCTTACCAGGATGAGAGATGGGGTGCCATGCATACAAGGATTGGGATGAGGGGTGCCATGTATACCACATTTGAAATGAGGGGTGCCATGCATACCAGGATTGGGGATGGGGGGTGCCATGCATACCAGGATTGGGGGAAGAAGGGGGCCGCCATGGATACCAGGATTGAGGGGTGAGGGGTACCATGCATACCAGGATTGAGGGGTCAGGGGTACCATGCATACAAGGATTGGGGGATGAGGGGTACCATGCATACCAGGATTGGGGTATGAGGTGTACCATGCATATCAGGATAGGGATCTGGGGGGGCATGTATTTCAGGATTCGGATGAGGGGCCATGCATACCAGGATAGGAATGAGGGGTATCATGTATACCAGGATAGGGATGAGCGGTACCATGCATCCCAGGATTGAGGGTGAGGGGTGCCATGCGTACCAGGATTGGGGGTGAGGGGTGCCATGCGTACCAGGATTGAGGGTGAGGGGTGCCATGCATACCAGGATTGAGGGTGAGGGGTGCCATGCATACTAGGATTGAGGGTGAGGGGTGCCATGCATACCAGGATTGGGGGTGAGGGGTGCCATGCATACCAAGATAGGGATGAGGTGTGCCATGCATACCAGGATAGGGATGAGGGCAGCACATAAGAGGATGGAGGTACATGATGGGGGCAAACAAACACCAGGATGGGGGCAGAACGAATATCAGGATGGGGGCAGCACAAATACCAGGTTGGAGGCAGCACATACCAGCATGGGTGACCATATAATAATAAAAATGCTCGCCACCCGGACGTAGGACAGGTTCAATAGCTAGTATATATATATATATATATATATATATATATATATATATATATATATATACACACACACACACACATATGCACACACACAGTTTATATATACAGTGCATTGTGAAAGTATTTGGCCCCCTTGAACTTTTCTACCTTTTGACACATTTCTGGCTTCAAGCATAAAGATATAAAATTCTAAATTTTTTGGGAAGAATTAACAACAAGTGGGACACAATCGTGAAGTGGAATGAAATTTATTGGAAATTTTTAACTTTTTTAACAAATTAAAACTGAAAAGTGGGGCATGCAATATTATTCGGCCCCCTTCAGTTAATACTTTGTACCGCCACCTTTGCTGCGATTACAGCTGCAAGTCGCTTGGGGTATGTCTCCAGGATCGGTCTGGGCTGGCGGGATACTGGGAATTTTCCCGGTGGGCCCCGCCCCCTGCTGCAGAGGAGAGGGGGGGAGAAGAGAGCAAAAAAAAATAAATCCTGCGGTTTTAAAAGCGCAGGCACAGTGTATGCAGGGATGCGCGCACATGTCGTTCATTACCTGAACCACTGCGGCGCACCTCCCAGTGAAGCAGGTGAAGCTGCGCGTCTCCCTTCGTCGGGCCAGCGTATGACATCATCGTCATGCGCCTGCTATGAAGGAGGCGTGCAACTCAGGAGAAGGAGGGCACCGCAAGGGAGCGCAGGAAGGTAAGAGGTGTGTGTGTGTGTAATGGTCTGGGCCCCTGGCTGGACACACAAGGGGTTAGCTGACTGGACACAAAAGGGGGGGTCCTGGCTGGACACACAGCGGGGGAACCCTGGCTGGACACACAAGGGGGGCACAGCTGGACACACAAGGGGGGTCCTGTCTGGACACACAAGGGGGGAACCCTGGCTGGACACACAAGGGGGAACCCTGGCTGGACATACGAGGAGGAGGCCAAGCTGGACACATGAGGGGGGCCAAGCTGGACACACGAGGGGGGGCCCTGGCTGGAAACGCAAGGGGGAACCCTGGCTGGACACACAAGGGGGGGCCCGGCTGGACACACAAGGTGGGGGCCTTGGCTGGACTCACAAGGGGAGGCCCTGGCTGGACACACAAGAGGGAGCCCTGGCTGGACACACAAGGGGGGCCTGGATGGACACACAAGGGGGGGCCCTGGATGGACCCAGGCAAAGGGGGGTGGGCAGGATGGGTATATGGAGGGCAGGATGGACACATGGAGACCAGGATGGATATATGGGGGGGCAGGCTGGACACATGGAGGCCAGGATGGATATATGAGGGGGCAGGCTGGACACATGGAGGTCAGGATGGATATATGGGGGGCATGCTGGACACATGGAGGCCAGGATGGTAATATGGGGGGGCAGGCTGGACACATGGAGGCCAGGATGGATATATGGGGGGGCAGGCTGCACTCATGGAGGCGAGGATGGTTATATGGGGGGGCAGACTGGACATATGGAGGACAGGATGGATATATGGGGGGGCAGGCTGGACACATGGAGGCCAGGATGGATATATGGGGGGGGCAGGCTGGATACATGGAGGCCAGCATGTATATATGGGGGAGCAGGCTGGACACATGGAGGCCAGGATGGATATATGGGTGGGGCAGGCTGAATACATGGAGGCCAGGATGGATATATGGGGGGGGCAGGCTGAACACATGGAGGCCAGGATGGATATATGGGGGGCAGGCTGAACACATGGAGGCCAGGATGGATATATGGGGGGCCATGCTGGACACATGGAGGCCAGGATGGATATATGGGGGGGCATGCTGGACACATGGAGGCCAGGATGGATCTATGGGGGGGCAGGCTGAACACATGGAGGCCAGGATGGATATATGGGGGGGCAGGCTGAACACATGGAGGCCAGGATGGATATATGGGGGGGCAGGCTGAACACATGGAGGCCAGGGTGGATATATGGGGGGGCAGGCTGAACACATGGAGGCCAGGATGGATATATGGGGGGGAGGCAGGCTGGACACAAGGGGGGGCTAGAATGGATATGTGGAGGGGCAGGCTCGATACACGTGGGCTAACATAAATATGTGGAGGGGCATGCTGGATATAAGGGGGGTGTCAGGATGGATATATGCAGGGGGTAAGGGCAGGATGGATATATGAGGAGGCAGGCTGGACACATGGAGGCCAGGATGGATATAAGGGGGAGCAGGCTGGACACATGGAGGCCAGGATGGATAAATGGGGGGACAGGCTGGACACATGGAGGCCAGGATGGATATGTAGGGGGAGCAGGCTGGACACATGGAAGCCAGGATGGATATATGGGTGGGGCAGACTGCATACATGGAGTCCAGGATGGATATATGGGGGGGCAGGATGGATATATGGGGGGGTGTCAGGATGGATATATGCAGGGGGGAAGGGCAGGATGGATATATGGGGGGAGGCTGGACACATGGAGTCCAGGATGGATATATGGGGGGGCAGGCTGGAAACATGGAGGCAAGGATGGATATGTGTGTGGGGGGGGCAGGCTGGCCACATGGGGAGCTAGGATGGGTATATGGGAGGGGGCAGGCTCGATACACGTGTGCTAGGATAAATATATGGAGGGGTCACACTGGACAAATGGGGGCCAGAAGGGATATATACAGGGGGGTGTCAGGATGGATACATGGAGTCCAGGATGGATATATGGGGGGTGCAGGCTGGAAACATGGAGGCAAGGATGGATATGTGGGGGGGGCAGGATGGCCACATGGGGGGCTAGGATGGATATATGGGGGGGGAGGGCAGGCTCAATACATGTGGGCTAGGATAAATATATGGAGAGGCCACCCTGGACATATGGGGGCCAGAAGGGACATATGGGGGTGCCTGGCTGGACAAGGGACTTAATTACTGTTTGGGGGCCAGATTGAGGAACATACTTTATTAGTTTATGGTGGCCAGTGGGGAACATTATTACTTTAGATTCCAATTATTATTATTACATTATTACTTCTGTAATATAATTTACTTTTTAGGAAACTGTTTTCCATGGGATGGGACAAAAGAGGAGTCATGTTACTGTGCAGGATGGCACTATGTTGCTTTTTTTCTTCAACTGGTATAGTGTAGAAGTCGGGGGGAGGGAGTAGGAATATTCTCTAGATGAGATCAGTTATTGGTAACTGTGTATTATTTTCTGCAGAGACGATTCCTGGCTGGAAGAAGTGATGGCCGTCTGTACCTGATGAAGAAGAAAAGCGAAGATGAAGGACTTCACCTAGAGACGTCACTGGTGAGTCAGTGTATTACATGTACACTTACACTACACAAGTGGTCAAAATTGTTGGTAGCCCTTGTTTCATGAAAGAAAAACCCACAATGGTCACACAAATAACTTGAATCTGATAAATTACTAATTTTTGAAAATGAACAAATGAAAGTCAGACATTGCTTTTCTGCTTCCACAGAATTTAAAAAAAAATTAACCTCATGAAATAGGCCTGGACAGAAATGATGGTTCTTCTTAACTTAATATTTTGTTGAACAACCTTTTGAGGCAATCACTGCAATCAAACGATTCCTGTAACTGTCAATGAGACTTCTGCACCTCTCAACAGGTATTTTGGCCCACTCCTCATGAGCAAACTGCTCCAGTTGTCTCGTGTTTGAAGGTTGCCTTTTCCAGACGTCATGTTTCAGCTCTTTCCAAAGACGCTCAATAGGATTTAGGTCAGGGCTCATAGAAGGCCACTTCAGAATAGTCCAAGGTTTTCCTCTTAGCCATTCTTGGTTCATTATCCTGTTGCAAGACCCATGACCTGCGACTGAGACCAAGCTTTCTGACTCTGGGCAGCACATTTCTCACTAGAATCCCTTGATAGTCTTGAGATTTCATTGTACCCTGCACAGATTCAAGACACCTTGTGCCAGATGCAGCAGAGCAGCCACAGAACATAACAGACTCCCCCATGTTTCACAGTAGGGACAGTGTTCTTTTCTTGATATGCTTCATTTTTCCGTCTGTGAACATAGAGCTGATGTGCCTTGCCAAAAACTTCCATTTTTGTCTCATCTGTGTAACGGGACTGGGAGGTGGAACCTCTGAGCAACTATACAAAGGGGCAGTCCTTGTAAGGAAGCGGGTGGCTCCCAGGGAAGGCGGGCAGGTAGTCACGGCAAGTGACAGGGACAGTCTCTGGGTAGAAGGGGCAGGAAGTCACGGCAAGTGACGGGGACAGTCTCTTGACAGGCGGATGGTCACGGCAAGTGACAGCAGGGTAAGAGTCTCTAGACGGGCAGGTGGTCACGGCAAGTGACAGCAGGGAAAGAGTCTCTAGACGGGCAGGTGGTCACGGCAAGTGACGGCAGGGCCTCCAGGTAGGCTAGCAGGCAGGTAGCAGGTGAGCGCTCCCAGGTGAGCGGGCAAGAGTCTCTGGACAGGCAGGTGGTCACAGCAAGTGACGGCTAAGCCTCCAGGTAGGCTAGCAGGCAGGTAGCAGGTGAGTGCTCCCAGGTGAGCGAGTAAGAGTCTCTGGACAGGCAGGCAGGTATCAGGCAGGTATCTGGCAGGTACTTCCTGGTCCGCAGGTGGACTGATCCATAGACAGACTGGCAGGTGCTGGTAGGCAGACTGTCGGACCACAGGATAGCAAGCAGGTAAGCAGATATCAGGCAGGTATCAGGCAGGTATCAAGCAGGAATCTGGCAGGTGACTGGCAGGTAACTGGTAACGGGACCTAAGGGCTGAAGCAGAGTTGAAAGGCTTTGCAACAACATTGCTCGGGCACCTCCATTTTGGAGGAGGTGCCTTATATATGGTGAGGTCCTCCGGCCATTGGCCGGGGACTCCTTAGGAAGGCGCGCGCGGCCCCTTTAAGAGAGGGGGAGCGCGCGCGCCCTAAGCACTGAGACTGGGAAGCAGCGCGCGCTGCCAGCAGAGCTGGAGGAAGACGCCGGGCACGGAGTGGAGAGGTGAGGGGAACGGCGTCCCTGCCTAGCAGGAGGCAGGGACGCCGATGCTACAGTACCCCCCCCCTTTAGGCACCCCCTTTTTTAGGCCAGACAGAAATTTATCAAGGATGAGCGGGGCATGGATGTTCTCCCGGGGCTCCCATGTTCTCTCCTCAGGACCAAACCCCCTCCAATACACTAGAAAAAAGGTTCTTCCTCTTACCCTTTTTGTGGCCAGAATGTTCTCTACCTCAAACTCGATTTCAGCGGAAACTGGAGCAGGAGGTGTACCTGTAGACTTGGAAAAAGGGTTAAGTATCACGGGTTTGAGTAGAGCTACATGGAAAGAGTTAGGAATCCGCAAATTGGCCGGGAGTTGTAATTTATAGGCCACCTGGTTGATTTGTTTGATAACTTCCAGTGGGCCGATGAACAGAGGCCCTAACTTGTAGCAAGGAATCTTGAGCCGGACATATTTGGACGAGAGCCAGACCTTATCTCCAGGACGGAATTGTGGTGGATCCAGACGTCTCTTGTCAGCCTGTTTTTTCATCCGCTCGGATGACTGAAGAAGTGCGGATCTGGTACTTTCCCAAATGGAGGAAAATTCGTTAATGAGAGATTCCGCAGCCGGATTGTCCACCGAGGCGGAGACGGGAAACGGGATCCGAGGATGCTGACCGAAGACTACAAAAAACGGGGATTTGGAGGAAGATTCGCTCTCATGCTTATTGTAAGAAAATTCGGCCCACGGTAAAAGGTCCACCCAGTCGGAATGGTGAGCATTAACAAAGTGCCGGAGGTAACTGGTTAAAATTTGGTTGATCCGTTCTACTTGGCCATTGGACTGTGGGTGATAAGCAGAAGAAAAGTCCAAGGTGACCCCCAGCAGTTTACACATGGCTCGCCAAAAACGAGAGGTGAACTGAACCCCTCGGTCAGATACGATGTGGAGAGGAAGACCATGATGACGGAAGACATGATGGATAAAGTCTTTAGTTAACTCTGATGCAGACGGAAGACCCGGCAGGGGAATAAAGTGAGCCATTTTGGAAAAGCGGTCAGCGACCACCCATATGACCGTACAACCGGCAGAGACAGGGAGGTCCGTTATAAAGTCCATAGCTATATGCTGCCACGGGGCAGCAGGTACAGGAAGAGGAAGGAGACGGCCGGCTGGCAGATGTCTCGGAACCTTGTTGCGGGCGCAGGACACACAGGCTGAAACAAAGTCTATTACGTCCTTGTGCAGGGTAGGCCACCAGTAATGCCGGGAAATAAGCTGGAGGGTCTTTTTCTGATCAGCGTGGCCAGCTAGCTTGGACGAGTGTCCCCAGTGTAGACCCTTCTCACGATCAGGAACAGTTACAAACGTCTTACCGGGTGGAAGACGATTTAGATTCACGGGGGCCACCTGCATTACTTTGGCGAGGTCGATGATGTGTTTAGGCTCCTCCTCAAGATCAGAGACCAAAAAGGATCGGGATAAGGCATCAGCTTTGATGTTTTTGTCAGCCGGGCGAAAATGAAGAATGAAATTAAAGCGGGCGAAGAACAAGGACCACCGGGCTTGGCGCGGGTTAAGTCTCTGGGCACTCTGGAGGTAAGCCAAGTTCTTGTGGTCCGTGTAAATTATTACCGGGTGAAGAGCCCCCTCGAGCAGGTAACGCCACTCCTCCAGTGCCAGCTTAATGGCCAACAATTCTCGGTCTCCTATAGAATAATTGCGCTCAGAAGAGGAGAAGAGTTTGGAGAAGAAGCCGCAAGTTACCATTCTTCCGGAAGACGACTTTTGGGTAAGTACTGCTCCGGCTCCGGAGGAAGAAGCGTCGACTTCTAGAACGAATTGTTTGTTGCCGTCCGGATGATGCAGCACAGGGGCGGAGGAAAAAGCTCGTTTTAAGGAAAGGAAGGCCTCCTCTGCTTCGAGCGACCATTCTCTGGGATTAGCGCCCTTACGGGTGAGCGCCGGGATAGGGGCAGTCTGGGAAGAGAAGTGTGGAATGAAGAGGCGGTAGTAGTTGGCGAAGTCCAGGAACCGCTGAATAGCCTTCAACCCCTCTGGTAGGGGCCACTTCTCGATGGCAGACAGTTTCTCAGGGTCCATTTGTAGGCCGGTCTGAGAGATTATGTAGCCCAGAAACTGAAGCGAGGTCTGGTCAAAGAGGCACTTCTCATATTTAGCGTAGAGGTGGTTCTGCCTGAGCCTGAGTAGGACCTGACGAATGTCCCTCCGGTGAGTGAGAAGATCCGGAGAGAAGACCAAGATGTCGTCCAGGTACACCACCATGCAGGAGTAGAGAAGGTCATGGAAGATGTCTTTGACCAACTCTTGAAAGACGGCGGGAGCGTTACAGAGACCGAAGGGCATTACAAGATATTCATAGTGGCCATCCCGGGTGTTGAATGCCGTCTTCCATTCATCCCCCTGACGGATACGGACTAGATTATACGCCCCACGGAGGTCCAGCTTGGTGAAGATTCTAGCCCCCCTCAGACGGTCAAATAATTCAGGAATGAGCGGAAGGGGGTATTTATTCTTCACTGTGATCTGGTTAAGGCCTCTATAGTCTATACAGGGACGGAGTGAGCCATCCTTCTTTTTGACGAAGAAGAAGCCTGCTCCTGCCGGGGAGGTAGATTTCCGGATAAATCCCCGGGCCAGATTCTCCTCAATATATTCAGACATGGACCGGGTCTCAGCAGCGGACAAAGGGTAAATACGCCCACGGGAGGAGTAGCGCCGGGCATCAGGTCAATTGGGCAGTCGTATGGTCTATGAGGGGGTAATGTCTCTGCTTCTCTTTTATTAAAGACATCCGCAAAAGACCAATAGGGAGCCGGCAGGCCGGGTAGATTGGCTGGGGTAGGAGAAGGACGAGCAGGATGAACGGGAACTAAACAAGTCTTATGGCAGTCCTGTCCCCAGCGAAGAACTTCTCCGGTCTGCCAATCAAGCACGGGTGCGTGTTTCTGGAGCCAAGGTAGGCCTAGCAAGAGGGCGTGAGAGAGTCCAGGCAGAACATGGAAGCAGATGCTCTCAGAGTGCAGCATTCCCACCTGCAGAGTTATGGATTCGGTGATGAGTTGGATAGGATGTGGTAAGAGGCCCGCATCCACGGCGGCGACAGATAAGGGTACAGCCAGAGGTTTGGTGGCAATGCGGTATTTCTCTACCAGGGACTAAGAAATGAGATTTCCGGCAGCTCCAGAGTCAAGTTGAGCCAGTTCAAAATAACGGTTCTCCCTGCAGATGATAGAGACCGACAGCATTAGAGATGGAGAGGGTTTATTTATGTCTAGGGTGACCTCTCTGAGCGATCCTAGACACAGGCGTTTCCCGACCTCTCTGTGCAGGAACGGATCCGGTGCTCCTCACTGCCACAGTAGAAGCAGCTCCCCACGGCACGGCGTAATTCCTGATGGGTCTTGACCATCTTGGTCTGGTCGACCTGCATAGGCTCGGATGAGTGCGCCGGAGGAGTAACGGAGGAAGTGACGGATCTCTGGAAGGTAGGGGCAAGGCGTGGAAACCTCCTCTCACGGGTGACCTCTTTGTTGCGCTCCTGGAACCGGATGTCAATCCGGGTGGCAAGTGTAATCAAGTCGTCGAGAGTGGTAGGAATGTCCCTACCGGCGAGTTCATCTTTAATACAGCCGGACAGACCCTCCCAGAAGACGGATACCAGGGCGTTGTTATCCCAGGCAAGCTCCGAAGCAAGGGTAAGGAACCGTATGGCATATTGGCCCACGGTGAGACTTCCTTGGCAGAGGCGTAGCAGAGAAGAGGCGGATGAGGTCCTCCGCCCTGGTTCGTCGAAGACCTTCCGGAAAGCCGTGAGAAAGGCTGGCAGATTGGACACCAGGGGGTCTCCTCTCTCCCATAGAGGATTTAGCCAAGCCAGCGCCTCCCCCGTGAGATGGGACATGATGAAGGCTACTTTGGCTTGGTCGGTGGAAAACTGGTGTGCCAACAGTTCGAAGTGCAGAGTGCACAGGTTAATGAAGTCCCGTGCCTGACCGGGATCTCCGCCAAAACGAGGCGGGGCGGTGAGGCGGGGACCGGGAAGAGATGCCATGGAATTGATGGGCAGCGGCGCTGCCAGGGTAGGAGTCGTGCGACTGGAAGCCGGTCCCGAAGATGTAGTCAGTGTGTCCAGGCGGGAGTTAACACTACGCAGGTGGCTCAGGATGGACTCCTGTTGGGACCTCTGACGGGACAGTTCATGGCATAGGTCCGAGAGTGAGGGAGCTTGGGTGCCACCGGGTTCCATGGCCCGAGCAAACTGTAACGGGACTGGGAGGTGGAACCTCTGAGCAACTATACAAAGGGGCAGTCCTTGTAAGGAAGCGGGTGGCTCCCAGGGAAGGCGGGCAGGTAGTCACGGCAAGTGACAGGGACAGTCTCTGGGTAGAAGGGGCAGGAAGTCACGGCAAGTGACGGGGACAGTCTCTTGACAGGCGGATGGTCACGGCAAGTGACAGCAGGGAAAGAGTCTCTAGACGGGCAGGTGGTCACGGCAAGTGAAGGCAGGGCCTCCAGGTAGGCTAGCAGGCAGGTAGCAGGTGAGCGCTCCCAGGTGAGCGGGCAAGAGTCTCTGGACAGGCAGGTAGTCACGGCAAGTGACGGCAGAGCCTCCAGGTAGGCTAGCAGACAGGTAGCAGGTGAGTGCTCCCAGGTGAGCGGGCAAGAGTCTCTGGACAGGCAGGTGGTCACGGCAAGTGACGGCAGAGCCTCCAGGTAGGCTAGCAGACAGGTAGCAGGTGAGCGCTCCCAGGTGAGCGAGTAAGAGTCTCTGGACAGGCAGGCAGGTATCAGGCAGGTATCTGGCAGGTACTTCCTGGTCCGCAGGCGGACTGATCCATAGACAGACTGGCAGGTGCTGGTAGGCAGACTGTCGGACCACAGGATAGCAAGCAGGTAAGCAGATATCAGGCAGGTATCAGGCAGGTATCAAGCAGGAATCTGGCAGGTGACTGGCAGGTAACTGGTAAAGGGACCTGAGGGCTGAAGCAGAGTTGAAAGGCTTTGCAACAACATTGCTCGGGCACCTCCATTTTGGAGGAGGTGCCTTATATATGGTGAGGTCCTCCGGCCATTGGCCGGGGACTCCTTAGGACGGCGCGCGCGGTCCCTTTAAGAGAGGGGTAGCGCGCACGCCCTAAGCACAGAGGCCGGGAAGCAGCGCACGCTGCCAGCAGAGCGGGAGGAAGACGCCGGGCACGGAGCGGAGAGGTGAGGGGAATGGCGTCCCTGCCTAGCAGGAGGCAGGGACGCCGATGCTGCAATCTGTCCATAGTACATTCTCCCAGAAGCTTTGTGGCTTGTCAATATGTAGTTTGGCAAATTCCAGTCTGGCTTTTTTATTGTTTTTTTTTTCAACAATGGTGTTCTCCTTGGTCGTCTCCCATGAAGTCCACTTTGGATCAAACAATGATGGATAGTACGATCTGACACTGATGTTCCTTGAGCTTGAAGTTCACCTTTAATCTCTTTAGAAGTTTTCCTGGACTCTTCTGTTACCATTCATATTATCCGTCTCTTTGATTTGTCATCAATTTTCCTCTTGCGGCCACGTCCAGGGAGGTTGGCTACAGTCCCATGGATCTTAAGTTTCTGAATAATATGTGACACTGTAGTCAAAGGAACATAAAGCTGCTTGGAGATGGTCTTATAACCTTTACCTTTAACATGTTTTTCTATAATTTTCTTTCTAATCTCCGGAGACAACTCTTTCCTTTGCTTCCTCTGGTCCATGTTGAGTGTGGTACACACCATGTCACCAAACCTCACAGTGAGTATCTGTAGCCCTATATACAGGCCCACTAACTGATTACAAGATTGTAGACACCTGTGATGCTAATTAGTTGACACAACTTGATTTAACATGTTCCTTTTGTCACATTATTTTCAGGGGTACCATAATTTCTTTCCAGGCCTATTTCATGAGTTTAATTTTTTTTTAAATTCTGTGGAAGCAGAAGAGCAATGTCTGACTTTCATTTCTTCATTTTCATAGATTTTTAATTTATTATTACTTTTGTCAGATTCAAGTTATTTCTGCGACCATTGTGGGTTTTTCTTTCATTAAACGAGGGGTATCAACAATTCTGACCACGTGTGTATATAGTATATACAGAGCTCCTGTGTATGTCACTGGTGATCACTGTATTACGTATACACTATATACAGAGCTTCTGTGTATAATGTCACTGGTGACCACTGTATTACCTGTACACTATATACAGAGCTGCTGTTTATAATGTCACTGGTGATCACTGTGTTACCTGTACACTGACACTATATACAGAGCTCCTGCGTATAATGTCGCTGGTGGTAATAACAGTGTTGTTAGTATTGTGGTTTGTATTCATGATCAGTATTGTAGGATTTGGTCTCTTTGGGGTGGTAATATGTGGTCTGGTCATGGTGTGGCCATTTTTGTTCCTTGTATGTGTTATTATTCGGTCGCTATGTGGTGGTAATATGTGATCTAGTCATGGTGTGGCGATATTTGTCCCTTTTGTATGTGGTATTATTGGTGTTGATATAGTGAACTGTGTTGTGTATGGCGGTCATTTTGTTCTTGCTGATATTAACTAGGAAAAGATTTTTTTCCATTAGGCCACAGCCCCACCATTAGTATTTGGTTAGTATTTTTTCTCAGGAGTCGCTGCCAAAGCAAGTAGTGGGTGATAAATGCAGAATTGGAGACTTGTTTCTATTCTACCTTTTCTCTGATTGTTCCTCACCTGGTTTTGGCTCCCACTCCTGAAAAAAAATATTGACCTGATACTGACCAAATACTGATAGTGGGGCCGTGGCTTTAGAGATTAAATACTTGGACCAGAGCAGCAGAGATGCACTTACAGGGGTTCTCCGGTGAAAACAAGTAACAGGATCAGTGATAATATTGATTGGTGGGGGTCTGATTGCTGGGACACAATTGGCAGAATGTGGAGCTTTTCTCCCCATTAGACTGGAGCGGCATGTGAGATGCGACCACTGATCCATTCATTCCCTCAGTGGCTGTGAGCACTGCTCTTTTTTGGAAGCCCCCAAGAGAATGAATGGAGCTGGGGTCAGACGTCCCAGCTGTCGCTGCATTTTAAAATGGGGATAAGTGTCCTGTCAGGGATAAAACTTCCCCATTCTTCCGATAGGTGCGTTTTCCAATGATTGGACCCAAACGATCAATAAGTTATCACCTATCCTGTAGAGCCCATGGATCGGTGATAACTTGTTTTAACCAAAGAAGCCCTTTAATGCAAACTACCGTAATTGTACATCCCAGTTAGTGTCGCACAGTAGATGTGCAGGAGCCGCCAGTCAATGCTCCACTATAACAGGGATAGCGGATAACAGATATTTGCATATGGCTGTAGGTGGGCCCTTAGAGTCAGTTCTCCCTGTGGGCCCCAGACACCCCAGTCCGACCCTGTATGTCTCTATCAGTTTTGCACATCGAGAGGCTGAAATTCCTGCCCATTCTTCCTTGCAAAACAGCTCGAGCTCATTGAGGTTGGATAGAGGGTGTTTGTGAACAGCCGTTTTCAGTTCTTTCCACAGATTCTCGATTAGATTCAGGTCTGGACTTTGATTTGGCCATTCTAACACCTGGATTCATTTATTTCTGAACCATTCCATTGTAGATTTTGCTTTTTGTTTGGGATCATTGTCTTGTTGGAAGATCCGTCCCAGTCTCAGGTCTTTTGCAGACTCCAACAGGTTTTCTTCCAGAATGGTCCTTTATTTGGCTCCGTCCATCTTCCCATCAATTTTAACCATCTTCCCTGTCCCTGCTGAAGAAAAGCAGGCCCAAACCATGATGCTGCCACCACCATGTTTGACAGTGGGGATGGTGTTTTGAGGGTGATGAGCCGTGTTGCTTTTACGCCAAACATATCGTTTTGCATTATGGCCAAAAAGTTTGATTTTGGTTTCATCTGACCAGAGCACCTTATTCCACATGTTTGGTGTGTCTCCCAGGTGGCTTGTGGCAGACTTCAAACAAGACTTTTTATGGATATCTTTGAGAAATGGCTTTCTTCTTGCCACTCTTCCATAAAGGCCAGAATTGTGCAGTGTACGACTGATTGTTGTTCTATGGACAGACTCTCCGACCTCAGCTGTAGATCTCTGCAGTTCATCCAGAGTGATCATGGGCCTTTTGGTTGCATCTCTGATCAGTCTTCTCCTTGTTCGAGATGAAAGTTTAGAGGGACGGCCGGGTCTTGGTAGATTTGCAGTGGTCTGATACGCCTTTCATTTCAATATGATCGTTTGCACAGTGCTCCTTGAGATGTTTAAAACTTGGGAAATCTTTTAGTATCCAAATCCGGCTTTAAACTTCGCCACAACAGTATCTCGGACCTGCCTTGTGTGTTCCTTGGTCTTCATGATGCTCTCTGCACTTGAAACAGAACCCTGAGACTATCACAGAGCAAGTGCATTTATACGGAGAATTGATTACACAAAGGTGGATTCTATTTATCATTACTAGTGTTGAGCCACCCCCGTAGTGTTCGGGTTCGGTTCGGTTCGTCGAACACCGGGATGTTCGAGGAACTGTTCGTCGAACTGTTCGTCGAACACCTTAGAACACCGTCGAACACCGTTAAAACCAATGGCAGGCAAACAAAAACACATAGAAACACATAGAAAACACCTGCAAAGGTGTCCAAAAGCTGACAAACTGCTCAGAAGACACTCTCTTTAAAAAAGCCGGCCGGCAAATTCAGCAGCGGCATACACCGGTACCCGACAATTTAGACAAGAAGGAATAGAGCATCACACATAGATTAGATAGATAGAAACATGTCAGTCACACATATAAGAAGCACAGTGACAGTGTTGCTTACTGTACTTGTCATTTAGTGTAAAGGATTTATTTAAAAAAATAATAGTGTTTTCATGCACTGTCTCTTTAAAAAAGCCGGCCGGCAATTCAGCAGCGGTACCCGACAATTTAGAACAGAAAGATAGAGCATCACACATAGATTAGATAGATAGAAACATGTCAGTCACATATATATGAAGTACAGTGATAGTGTTGGTTACTGTACTTGTCATTTAGTATTAAAATAAAGGATTTATTATTAAAAAAATTGACGTGGGGTTCCCCTTAATTTTAGGCTCTAGCGGAGGTTAAGCAGACGGCTGGGGCAGATGTTTGAAGCCTGGGAAGGGGGTAATACCCACGGAGCTTCCCAGGCTACTAATATCAGCCCCCAGCTGAATACATAGCCTTTACTAGCTATTAAAATGGGGGACCCCCCAAAAAAAATGACGTGGGGTCCCCCCTAATTTAATAGCTAGCAAAGGCTAGGCAGACAGCTGGGGGCTGATATTAATAGCCCAGGAAGGGAGCCATGAATATTGGCCCCCTCCCAGGCTAGAAACACCAGCCGTCAGCCGCCCCAGAAATGGCGCATTCATAGGATGCGCCAATTCTGGCACTTAGCCTCGCTCTTCCACGCTGCCCTGGTGCGGTGGCAGGGGGTAATAGGGTTGGGGTTGATGTCAGCTTATAATGCCAGCTGACATCAAGCCCAGGTTAGTAATGGAGAGGCGTCTATAAGACACCCCCATTACTAACCCCATAGTCAAAGTTAAAAAAAACACAAACACCCAGAATAAAGTCCTTTAATTGAAATAAAGACACAGTCCTTTATTGTTCTAAATTAAACCATACTTACCGTCACGCCCATTCCAGCTGAAGCCAACGATCTCCTGCAATAAAAGAAAAATAATAAAGCAACCTCATCCTTACCTTTCCATGGTTCCCACGACAGCTTCAGCTCTGCTACATCGAGATGACAGGCTGGACCGCAGCAGAACGCTGCCATCCAGCCTGTCATCCCGCAGACACTGAGAAGCGCAGGCTTGCTTGCGCTGCTCAGCGTCTCTCTGTGACGACATCCAGATGAGCCGAGTTCATGTCCAATGAACTCGGCTCACCTCATGCACGTCACTGACAGCGTGGGAAAATTCTCACGCTGAAGCGCTGATTGCAGGAGAATTTTCCCACGCTGTCAGTGACGTGCAGGAGGTGAGCTGAGTTCATTGGACATGAGCTCACCTCATGCACATCACTGACAGCGTGGGAGAATTCTCCTGCACTCAGCACTTCAGCGTGAGAATTTTCCCACGCTGTCAGTGACGTGCATGAGGTGAGCCGAGTTCATTGGACATGACCTCGGCTCATCTGGATGCCGTCACAGCGAGACAGTGAGGAGCGCAAGCATGCCTGCGCTTCTCAGTGTCTGCGGGATGACAGACTGGATGGCAGCGTTCTGCTGCGGTCCAGCCAGTCATCTCGATGTAGCAGAGCTGAAGCTGTCGTGGGAACCATGGAAAGGTAAGGATGAGGTTGGTTTATTATTTTTCTTTTATTGCAGGAGATCGTTGGCTTCAGCTGGAATGGGTGTGATGGTAAGTATGGTTTAATTTAGAACAATAAAGAATTGTGTCTTTATTTCAATTAAAGGACTTTATTCTGGGTGTTGTGTTTTTTTTAAATACTTTACTAGAAATTCATGGCGGTCATGTCTAATACTGGCGTGACCCCATGAATTTTGGGCTTGGGGCCAGCTGATAATACCAAGCTGGCCCTAACCCCTTTATTACCCAGTGAGCCACCGCACCAGGGCCCTGGATGAGTTGGGTACAGCGCCAGAAGATGGCGCTTCTATGAACGCGCCATTTTCCGGGGTGGCTGCGGACTGCAATTTGTAGCGGGGGGGGGCCCAGAAAGCTTGGGCCTCCCTGCGCTGCAGATTCCAGCCCCCAGCTGCCTAGTTGTACCTGGCTGGACACAAAAATAGGGCGAAGCCCCACGTACTTTTTTTTTAATTATTTCATGAAATTCATGAAATAATTAAGAAAAAAAGGGCTTCCCTATATTGTTGTGTCCGGCCAGGTACAAATAGGCAGCTGGTGGATGGGGGCAGCCCGTTCCTGCCTGCTGTACCTGGCTGGACACAAATATAGTGCGAAGCCCCACTTCAATTTTTTTAAATTATTTCAGGAAATTCATGAAATAATTTTAAAAAAATTGACGTGGGGCTTCGCACTATATTTGTGTCCAGCCAGGTACAGCAGGCAGGAACGGGCTGCCCCCAACCACCAGCTGCCTATTTGTACCTGGCCGGACACAACAATATAGGGAAGCCCTTTTTTTCTTAATTATTTCATGAAATAATTTAAAGAAAATTGACGTGGGGCTTCGCCCTGTTTTTGTGTCCAGCCAGGTACAACTAGGCAGCTGGGGGCTGGAATCCGCAGCGCAGGGAGGCCCAAGCTTTCTGGGCCACCCCCGCTGCAAATTGCAGTCCGCAGCCACCCCGGAAAATGGCGCGTTCATAGAAGCGCCATCTTCTGGCGCTGTACCCAACTCATCCAGGGCCCTGATGCGGTGGCTCACTGGGTAATAAAGGGGTTAGGGCCAGCTTGGCATTATCAGCTGGCCCTAAGCCCGAAATTCATGGGGTCACGCCAATATTAGACATGACCACCATGAATTTCTAGTAAAGTATTTAAAAAAAACACAACACCCAGAAAAAAGTCCTTTAATTGAAATAAACACACAATTCTTTATTGTTCTAAATTAAACCATACTTACCATCACGCCCATTCCAGCTGAAGCCAACGATCTCCTGAAATAAAAGAAAAATAATAAAGCAACATCATCCTTACCTTTCCATGGTTCCCATGACAGCTTCAGCTCTGCTACATCGAGATGACAGGCTGGACCGCAGCAGAACGCTGCCATCCAGCCTGTCATCCCGCAGACACTGAGAAGCGCAGGCTTGCTTGCGCTCCACAGTGTCTCTCTGTGAGGGCATCCAGATGAGCCGAGTTAATGTCCAATGAACTCGGCTCACCTCATGCACGTCACTGACAGCGTGGGAAAATTCTCCTGCACTCAGCGCTTCAGCATGGGAGAATTCTCACACTGAAGCGCTGAGTGCAGGAGAATTCTCCCATGCTGTCAGTGACGTGCAGGAGGTGAGCTGAGTTCATTGGACATGAGCTCACCTTATGCACGTCACTGACAGCGTGGGAAAATTCTCCTGCACTCAGCGCTTCAGGGGGAGAATTCTCACGCTGAAGCGCTGAGTGCAGGAGAATTCTCCCACGCTGTCAGTGACGTGCAGGAGGTGAGCTGAGTTCATTGGACATGAGCTCACCTTATGCACGTCACTGACAGCGTGGGAGAATTCTCCTGCACTCACCGCTTCAGCTTGAGAATTTTCCCACGCTGTCAGTGACGTGCATGAGGTGAGCCGAGTTCATTGGACATGAACTCGGCTCATCTGGATGTCGTCACAGAGAGACGCTGAGCAGCGCAAGCAAGCCTGCGCTTCTCAGTGTCTGCGGGATGAGAGGCTGGATGGCAGCGTTCTGCTGCGGTCCAGCCTGTCATCTCGATGTAGCAGAGCTGAAGCTGTCGTGGGAACCATGGAAAGGTAAGGATGAGGTTGCTTTATTATTTTTCTTTTATTGCAGGAGATCGTTGGCTTCAGCTGGAATGGGCGTGACGGTAAGTATGGTTTAATTTAGAACAATAAAGGATTGTGTCTTTATGTCAATTAAAGGACTTTATTCTGGGTGTTTGTGTTTTTTTTAACTTTGACTATGGGGTTAGTAATGGGGGTGTCTTATAGACTCCTCTCCATTTCTAACCTGGGCTTGATGTCAGCTGGCATTATAAGCTGACATCAACCCCAACCCTATTACCCCCTGCCACCGCACCAGGGCAGCGTGGAAGAGCGAGGCTAAGTGCCAGAATTGGCGCATCCTATGAATGCGCCATTTCTGGGGCGGCTGACGGCTGGTGTTTCTAGCCTGGGAGGGGGCCAATATTCATGGCTCCCTTCCTGGGCTATTAATATCAGCCCCCAGCTGTCTGCCTAGCCTTTGCTAGCTATTAAATTAGGGGGGACCCCACGTCATTTTTTTTGGGGGGTCCCCCATTTTAATAGCTAGTAAAGGCTATGTATTCAGCTGGGGGCTGATATTAGTAGCCTGGGAAGCTCCGTGGGTATTACCCCCTTCCCAGGCTTCAAACATCTGCCCCAGCCGTCTGCTTAACCTCCGCTAGAGCCTAAAATTAAGGGGAACCCCACGCCAATTTTTTTAATAATAAATCCTTTATTTTAATACTAAATGACAAGTACAGTAACCAACACTATCACTGTACTTCATATATATGTGACTGACATGTTTCTATCTATCTAATCTATGTGTGAAGCTCTATTCTGTCTGTTATAAATTGTCGGGTACCGCTGCTGAATTGCCGGCCGGCTTTTTTAAAGAGACGGTGCATGAAAACACTATTATTTTTTTTGATAAATCCTTTACGCTAAATGACAAGTACAGTAAGCAACACTGTCACTGTACTTCGTATATATGTGGCTGACATGTTTCTATCTATCTAATCTATGTGTGAACCTCTATTCTGTCTGTTATAAATTGTCGGGTACCGCTGCTGAATTGCCGGCCGGCTTTTTTAAAGAGACGGTGCATGAAAACACTATTATTTTTTTTGATAAATCCTTTACGCTAAATGACAAGTACAGTAAGCAACACTGTCACTGTACTTCGTATATATGTGGCTGACATGTTTATATCTATCTAATCTATGTGTGAAGCTCTATTCTTTCGGTTCTAAATTGTCGGGTACCGGTGTATGCCGCTGCTGAATTGCCGGCTTTTCATGTTTCACTGTTGGCACTGTTCCCATCGATTTGGGCAATCAGTGTAATGCCACAACCACCATGGCTGTGGCATTACAGTGAGTGGCAGACAATCCCTGCATGATTGGTGCTCTAAATAGCGCCAGACATGCAGGACACGCTTTTGGTGCACGAACAGTTATCGAACATAACCTCGAACAGCCGAATTTTTTGCAAATCGTTCGGGTTCGTCGAACAACTCGAACACCGCCCAAAACAGCTCGAATTTGAGATTGGCGAACAGTTCTAGTCGAACACCGCTCATCTCTAATCATTACCAGTCATTTAGGACAACATTGGATTATTCAGAGATCCTAACTGAACTTCTGGAGTGAGTTTGCTGCACTGAAAGTAAAGGGGCCGAATAATATTGCACGCCCCACTTTTCATTTTTTATTTTTTTAAAAAAAGTTTAAAATATCCAATAAATTTCGTTCCACTTCACGATTGTGTCCCACTTGTTGTTGATTCTTCCCAAAAAAATTAGAAATTTATATCTTTATGTTTGAAGCCAGAAATGTGGCAAAAGGTAGTGTAAGGCAGCACTAGTCATCATAATGGGGGATACTCGCTGCAACGGGTAAATTAAGCACACGTGCAATGTCCTTCCGGTATTTTCACAATTCAGCAGTTTATTATGTTATCATAAACCGCTGTTCACACACATAATGTCCACGAGCCTTTCCAGTGGCAGCTATGCCCACTTGGCTCCAGGTAAACTATAACACTTGGCTTCAGCAAACTATAACAATGTCCATATATCACAATGTCCATATAACGTACCGCTTTTACCTTTTGCAGGGTCTTAACGGTTTCAGGTTTAGTTTGCTACCACTTCACCTTTTAGGCTTCCCAGGTGGGGGTCTCCAGCCCTCGTACCTTCGAAGGCTACTGGTATGTTTTCACTCACATCCAGCCTGCGCCTTTCAGGACTCTTCAGCAAGCCTCTGCCTTCCAAGACCACTAGCATCCACTCACAGGATCCAGTGTTGGCCTTTCGGGCTGCCAGGCTTCACTCAGCCTCACTAGGCCTTACACGAACGGTGTCCCACACACAAGGGGAACAGACCTCATGCCTCTCACACCTGTCTCAAATTAACAGGGTTTTTCTATCCTGTAGCACACACACACACACAGACAGGACCTGAGCTGATGTCACAGTCAAGTGTTCAGACCTTCGGTGTGCAGAAGGACCTGTGTGATGTCACAGTAATGTGACCAGTCAGCTGAGGGGGGAGGGTACATGGTCAGGCAAAACACATCCTGGACCATTACTGTAATGCCAAGCAAGGTGCTGTATTACATATCCCCCCCTCTGTTCAACCCCACAAGTTTGAACACATAGTATACATAATTACCTCATAACCCACAGTTCACATAGAGACCATGTACTTTACAATTGTGCTACTCAGCCTCTGGAACATTAGTCAATGACATTAGCCCATTCCTTAGGGACCTACCATTTGTCACTGTCACTGACTTCGTCAGGTCACCTTTCCGGGTCGTAACCTTGTCAGAGCTCCCCCCGCTCCCAGCGGTCAGTTGTAACCTTGTCAGGTCTCCCCCGCTCCCAGCGGTCAGTTGTAACCTTGTCAGGTCTCCCCCGCTCCCAGCGGTCAGTCGTAACCTTATCAGGTCTCCCCCGCTCCCAGTGGTCAGTCGTACAGCGGTGTGACTCACATGCCCTGGTATCTAAGGTCCGGTTCGACTCCGTACTGTCCCGTCCTCTATTGGGTCGTTTGTATGGGCTACTCAAACCTGAGTTCCTGGAGGTCTCACTACTAGAGATGAGCGTTGTTCTACTCGAACTGTTCGCCAATCTCAAATTCGAGCTGTTTTGGGCGGTGTTCGAGCCGTTCGGCGAACACGAACAATTTGAGAAAAATTCGGCTGTTCGAGGTTATGTTCGATAACTGTTCGTGCACCAAAATCATAACTGGATTTTTTCTCAGTAATGATGAAAATTAATGTTAATACGCAGTTTGAGTGTACAGCGGGGTCGGGGGAGGGGCAGGGAATGGATCTCTGCAGGAACAATGAAGATCTCCATTTTTTTTTCTCTTTCCCGCATTTGCAGTGGGGAGGTGCAATCTGTCAGCCTATCAGCAGCGCACACACGGAGCGAAGTGCTTTTTTTCACACAAGCAAGGGCATGTGTCATTGGCAGTGTATGTTACATGTCCTTGCCCTATAAGACCAAGCCATTTTCCCCGTCGCCACCATTTTCTCACTGCTGCAGCTGCGTGTTAGACGGCACCGCTGTTGCTGTGTGCGCTATACCTTGTTAATTTCAAGCCAATTTTCGCACAAATCTACAGATAGCTTGGGAGTAGGGAATAGTTGTGATTGCAGTCCTTTTAAGGACTAGGTTACAGCATTTCCTACGACTTTTATCAGGCAGGTCTGTGCTCTTAAATAGATAGATTGTGGGAGTAAAGACTAATTGTAATTGGAGTCCTTTTCAGGACTAGGTTACATCAGTTCCTATCAGTTTTTGCCAGGCAGGTCTGTGCCAGTGCTGTGCAAGTTTTTTTCACAGCATTTGGCTGAATCTATTAAAGCTAATCCTTTTTGGCCTATTGCAGAGTGTGTTAGTCAGTGGAGTAGCCTATCTGTGTTGCAAGATATACCACCTGTGTATAGAATACCAATTTTTTTACTGCACCTAGTGAAGTAAAATCTTTTGGGCATAGCATCATTCTATTAGTCCATCTATACTGACCTCCATCAGGTTGCAAATTGAATATAATTTTTTTCTGCATCTAGCTCTGAAAAAATATTGGGCTTCTAGCTGTGTGTGGGACTTGTTCTATTAATCCATCTATAGAGACCTCCATCAGGTTGCAAACTGAATATATTTTTTTCTGCATCTACCTCTGAAAAAATATTGGGCTTCTAGCTGTGTGTGGGACTTGTTCTATTAATCCATCTATACAGACCTCCATCAGGTTGCAAACTGAATATATTTTTTTCTGCATCTACCTCTGAAAAAATATTGGGCTTCTAGCTGTGTGTGGGACTTGTTCTATTAATCCATCTATACAGACCTCCATCAGGTTGCAAACTGATTATATTTTTTTCTGCATCTACCTCTGAAAAAATATTGGGCTTCTAGCTGTGTGTGGGACTTGCTGTATTAGTCCATCTATACTGACCTCCATCAGGTTGCAAACTGAATATATTTTTTTCTGCATCTACCTCTGAAAAAATATTGGGCTTCTAGCTGTGTGTGGGACTTGTTCTATTAATCCATCTATACAGACCTCCATCAGGTTGCAAACTGAATATATTTTTTTCTGCATCTACCTCTGAAAAAATATTGGGCTTCTAGCTGTGTGTGGGACTTGTTCTATTAATCCATCTATACAGACCTCCATCAGGTTGCAAACTGAATATATTTTTTTCTGCATCTACCTCTGAAAAAATATTGGGCTTCTAGCTGTGTGTGGGACATGTTCTATTAATCCATCTATACAGACCTCCATCAGGTTGCAAACTGAATATAATTTTTTTCTGCATCTACCTCTGAAACAATATTTGGGCTTCTAGCTGTGTGTGGGACTTGTTCTATTAGTCCATCTATACGGACCTCCATAAGGTTGCAAACTGAATATAATTTTTTTCTGCATCTACCTCTGAAAAAATATTTGGCCTTCTAGTTGTGTGTGGGACTTGTTCTATTAGTCCATCTATACTGACCTCCATCAGGTTGCAAATTGAATATAATATTTTTCTGCATCTAGCTCTGAAAAAATGTTTGGCCTTCTAGCAGTGTGTGGGACTTGTTCTATTAGTCCATCTATACTGACCTCCATCAGGTTGCAAACTGAATATATTTTTTTCTGCATCTACCTCTGAAAAAATATTGGGCTTCTAGTTGTGTGTGGGACTTGTTCTATTAATCCATCTATACAGACCTCCATCAGGTTGCAAACTGATTATATTTTTTTCTGCATCTACCTCTGAAAAAATATTGGGCTTCTAGCTGTGTGTGGGACTTGTTGTATTAGTCCATCTATACTGACCTCCATCAGGTTGCAAACTGAATATATTTTTTTCTGCATCTACCTCTGAAAAAATATTGGGCTTCTAGCTGTGTGTGGGACTTGTTCTATTAATCCATCTATACAGACCTCCATCAGGTTGCAAACTGAATATAATTTTTTTTTGCATCTACCTCTGAAAAAATATTTTGGGTTTCTAGCTGTGTGTGGGACTTGTTGTATTAGTCCATCTATACTGACCTCCATAAGGTTGCAAACTGAATATAATTTTTTTCTGCATCTACCTCTGAAAAAATATTGGCCTTCTAGCAGTGTGTGGGACTTGTTCTATTAGTCCATCTATACTGACCTCCATCAGGTTGCAAACTGAATATAATTTTTTTCTGCATCTACCTCTGAAAAAATATTTGGGCTTCTAGCTGTGTGTGGGACTTGTTCTATTAGTCCATCTATACTGACCTCCATAAGGTTGCAAACTGAATATAATTTTTTTCTGCATCTACCTCTGAAAAAATATTTAGCCTTCTAGCTGTGTGTGGGACTTGTTCTATTGGTCCATCTATACTGACCTCCATCAGGTTGCAAATTGAATATAATATTTTTCTGCATCTAGCTCTGAAAAAATGTTTAGCCTTCTAGCAGTGTGTGGGACTTGTTCTATTAGTCCATCTATACTGACCTCCATCAGGTTGCAAACTGAATATATTTTTTTCTGCATCTACCTCTGAAAAAATATTTTGCTTCTAGCTGTGTGTGGGACTTGTTCTATTAATCCATCTATACAGACCTCCATCAGGTTGCAAAATGAATATATTTTTTTCTGCATCTACCTCTGAAAAAATATTGGGCTTCTAGCTGTGTGTGGGACTTGTTCTATTAATCCATCTATACAGACCTCCATCAGGTTGCAAACTGAATATATTTTTTTCTGCATCTACCTCTGAAAAAATATTGGGCTTCTAGCTGTGTGTGGGACTTGTTATATTAATCCATCTATACAGACCTCCATCAGGTTGCAAACTGAATATAATTTTTTTCTGCATCTGCCTCTAAAAAAATATTTGGCCTTCTAGCTGTGTGTGGGACTTGTTCTATTAGTCCATCTATACTGACCTCCATAAGATTGCAAATTGAATATAATTTTTTTCTGCATCTACCTCTGAAAAAATATTTGGCCTTCTAGCTGTGTGTGGGACTTGTTCTATTAGTCCATCTATACTGACCTCCATCAGGTTGCAAACTGAATATATTTTTTTCTGCATCTACCTCTGAAAAAATATTGGGCTTCTAGCTGTGTGTGGGACTTGTTCTATTAATCCATCTATACAGACCTCCATCAGGTTGCAAACTGATTATATTTTTTTCTGCATCTACCTCTGAAAAAATATTGGGCTTCTAGCTGTGTGTGGGACTTGTTGTATTAGTCCATCTATACTGACCTCCATCAGGTTGCAAACTGAATATATTTTTTTCTGCATCTACCTCTGAAAAAATATTGGGCTTCTAGCTGTGTGTGGGACTTGTTCTATTAATCCATCTATACAGACCTCCATCAGGTTGCAAACTGAATATAATTTTTTTCTGCATCTACCTCTGAAAAAATATTTGGGCTTCTAGCTGTGTGTGGGACTTGGTCTATTAGTCCATCTATACTGACCTCCATAAGGTTGCAAACTGAATATAATTTTTTTCTGCATCTACCTCTGAAAAAATATTTAGCCTTCTAGCTGTGTGTGGGACTTGTTCTATTGGTCCATCTATACTGACCTCCATCAGGTTGCAAATTGAATATAATATTTTTCTGCATCTAGCTCTGAAAAAATGTTTAGCCTTCTAGCAGTGTGTGGGACTTGTTCTATTAGTCCATCTATACTGACCTCCATCAGGTTGCAAACTGAATATATTTTTTTCTGCATCTACCTCTGAAAAAATATTGGGCTTCTAGCTGTGTGTGGGACTTGTTCTATTAGTCCATCTATACTGACCTCCATCAGGTTGCAAATTGAATATAATATTTTTCTGCATCTAGCTCTGAAAAAATGTTTGGCCTTCTAGCAGAGAGTGTGGAACTTGTTCTATTAGTCCATCTATACTGACCTCCATCAGGTTGCAAACTGAATATATTTTTTTCTGCATCTACCTCTGAAAAAATATTGGGCTTCTAGCTGTGTGTGGGACTTGTTCTATTAATCCATCTATACAGACCTCCATCAGGTTGCAAACTGAATATATTTTTTTCTGCATCTACCTCTGAAAAAATATTGGGCTTCTAGCTGTGTGTGGGACTTGTTCTATTAATCCATCTATACAGACCTCCATCAGGTTGCAAACTGAATATAATTTTTTTCTGCATCTACCTCTGAAAAAATATTTGGGCTTCTAGCTGTGTGTGGGACTTGTTCTATTAGTCCATCTATACTGACCTCCATAAGGTTGCAAACTGAATATAATTTTTTTCTGCATCTACCTCTGAAAAAATATTTGGCCGTCTAGCTGTGTGTGGGACTTGTTCTATTAGTCCATCTATACTGACCTCCATCAGGTTGCAAATTGAATATAATATTTTTCTGCATCTAGCTCTGAAAAAATGTTTGGCCTTCTTGCAGTGTGTGGGACTTGTTCTATTAGTCCATCTATACTGACCTCCATCAGGTTGCAAACTGAATATATTTTTTTCTGCATCTACCTCTGAAAAAATATTGGGCTTCTAGCTGTGTGTGGGACTTGTTCTATTAATCCATCTATACAGACCTCCATCAGGTTGCAAACTGAATATATTTTTTTCTGCATCTACCTCTGAAAATATATTGGGCTTCTAGCTGTGTGTGGGACTTGTTCTATTAATCCATCTATACAGACCTCCATCAGGTTGCAAACTGAATATATTTTTTTCTGCATCTACCTCTGAAAAAATATTGGGCTTCTAGCTGTGTGTGGGACTTGTTCTATTAATCCATCTATACAGACCTCCATCAGGTTGCAAACTGAATATAATTTTTTTCTGCATCTAGCACTGAAAAAATATTTGGCCTTCTAGCAGTGTGTGGGACTTGTTCTATTAGTCATCTATACTGACCTCCATCAGGTTGCAAATTCAAAATAATTTTTTGTCTGCATCTACCTCTGAAAAAATATTTGGCCTTCTAGCAGTGTGTGGGACTTGTTCTATTAGTCCATCTATACTGACCTCCATCAGGTTGCAAACTGAATATAATTTTTTTCTGCATCTAACTCTGAAAAAATATTTGGCCTTCTAGCAGTGTGTGGGTCTCATTGTATTAGGCCATCTATACCAAGCTCCACCAGCTTTTCAATTAATAATAATTTTTCGCTGCATCTAGCCCTGAAAATAATTTTTCTTCCCAATAGTGGTAGCAATAGAAATATGGGGCGCGCTCCTGGCTTACAAAAATATACGCTTCATAACAAAAAATACCAGCTTAGCGCACTGCATTAATAAGATGGCATCATCGTCTCTCCCAGTGCTACGCCTACTACCCAGGCTAGCATTCCTATGCCTAAAACACAATGTATGGGTCTGCGCTAGCCACTATGCTGAGGGGTCTAAAGCTGCTGCTAACGCTTTATAACAATTCAATTGGCAGATTTTCACAGAGCTCTTCCACAATGCCCACCCATCGGGACAACAGTTGCCCACCTTCCCTATGGGATCTAGTGGCGAATAGTTGATGCCATTAATCAGAGCATCAGTTGCCCCGTCGACGTGGCAAGCATACGGTAAGGCATGGGAAGAGTGGACACGACTAGTAGCAGGCAGACGGGTTGACCAATGTGAACAAGCCAGATCACAAGTCACCATAGAATTTCTCCACCAGCTAATGATGAGGGGCATATCAGGGGCGTCAGCGCAGCGGTGTCTGACCGGAGTAGCATTTCACTTCCAACTACTGAATTAGGGAGATGTGACAAAGATTCATCATCAGACAATCCATAAAAGGGTGGAAAAGGGGTCAGCCAAGTCAGGAGTGTAGACGTCCTGTCCTGTGTCACTAAAACTGATTTCTCACATCATATCCCTAACACCATTAACATGACACTCACAATTTGAAGCAACACTACTGTCTACTGCATTTGTGATCGCCTTCTTCGGGGCGCTATGCATAAGCGAATTAGTCCCTCAATCCAAAATTAGCACCAGTGGAGGCTTATTACACCAGGACGTAGTCATAGGCAATAATGCAATACGTCTACGCATACACAAATCGAAAATGGTTCCAGCGGGCAGGGGCACTTGGGTACTTCTACAACCCAAAAACGGTACACTGAGTCGGGTAACAATAGTAAAACCATATCTAACCATCAGATCACAAAGTAATTTGTTCCTATCACACATTGATGGGACGCCATTATCAAGATACCAGTTCCAAGCTATATTTAATAAATGCATAACATCGGCAGGGAACCACCCCAAAGATTACGGGACACACTCATTCTGCATAGGCGCGGCCACAGAAGCAGCAAGAGCAGGACTGTCAGAAACGGAAGTTCAGAGGATAGAGAGATGGTGATCCACGTGTTTGGCAAGATACATAAGACCGGACTTGTTATCCTAACGTGGTTTGTTTCTTTTACAGGTGACGCTAAGCCAACAGTGTGGGTGATAGGCCACTCGTATATATATTGGGCAGATTAAAGGGCGAAAGTCCTGGGCGGGAGGAAATTAGAGTTTCATAACACATATTTCAACTGGAGAGGTATTAGAGGCCTGCTATGGCCACAGGTACTAATGGAGGTAATCAAGGTAGGGAGAGAGGCAAGATGTCTGGTCATCTTAGTTATACAGGCCGGGGGAAACAACCTAGGTCATCACAAGAGCGCATAACTAATGGCAATAATGAAACTAGACACTGAGCGCTTCAGAGAATTTTTCACAAAACTAGCTATAGTATGGTCAGAGATTGTGCCGATAGCGGTATGGCAAGGTGCGCGAGACATCACGGCAATCGAACGGACAAGGCCGGTAATAAATATTCGGATGGCAAAATTTAGAAGAGACAGAGGCGGTGTAGTGGTACGACACCGACAACTGGAAGGAGATAAAGCAGGCCTCATACGGCCCGACGGTGTTCACTTAATGGATATTGGACTGGACATATTCCTGTCAGGACTCCAGGACGGAGTGGAACAAGCATTAAGAGTGATGGGTGGGGGTCAGAGTCCTGCATACGAGTACGCAGGATCCTCCGTGGCCTGGAAATAGAAAGGACATGTTGGAGAGTTACACTTGTTGGCCAAGTTGCCGGAGTGGAGACCCAGGGCATGCTGCAACAAGCTGAATTATTTTAGAAATAAAATGTCTTTCTAATGGAATGAGTATAAAGAGTTAATAAAGCTGTGACCGATCCTCACCCATCCAGTTGTAAGAGTTACATTATTGTATTGTCAAGGAAAGGGGGGCGGTAGGGGGGCTGAGCGTCTGGGTTTGGTTGGGGGTCCCCACAGTCTGCCTAGGCTAGATGCATTTAAAAATTCTTATTAGATACACAGGCGGTGCAGCTTGCTTCGCAGCTGGGCTACTACGCCCAAAGTATTGCCTAGGCTAGATGCAGTTAAAAATTCTACGCTGACTAGCAGACACTGAAGATTTGGAGCAGACCACTGAGTAAACAGCTCTTCAGACTCAATCATCTGTGTTACCCCAAGCCATAGTGTATGTAGTTTCTTACAGTTAAAAGGGGAGGGGGAGCGACCCAACCCACCTGGAATTGACGATGCCAACGTCACGTAAGACACAGCAAGGGGACTCCAAAAAGAGTTTCCATTTTTTCCCAAAATTGTGGCACAGACACCACTTAACCCTAGAACGCATACCTGGGGCCTCGCAGTCCCGCCCTGTTAATTGTTTTCTATTTTCTGCAAGATTACTTTAGTTAGAATTTTGAAACTCTAGGTATTCTTCATGTATATAGTTATTTGTCATTTGAGTTTGAGTTATTCAATGTTATTTGCACACGGGCCTAAAAGGCCCCAGGTATATGAAAGTGTAGATTTTTATGGTCATGCGTTCTAGGGTTAAGTGGCATCAATTGCCCCACAGTTGCTTAAAACGGTTGGTGAGGTGATATTACCAAATCCTCAAGCTTTTAGCCTCCCAAGGATAACACAGGATTAGAAAAGTCCTTGCGAATCCATGATTTGTTCATCTTTATGAACGTGAGTCTGTCTACATTCTCAGTGGACAGCCGCGTGCGCTTATCTGTCAGCACACCATCAGCAGCGCTGAACACACGTTCAGAGAGAACACTGGCTGCAGGGCATGACAAGATCTCCAAGGCGTGAGTGGCGAGCTCCGGCCATTTTTCCAGATTGGAATACCAAAATGAGCAAGGGTCCAGTGACACAGTCATGGCTTCGATGTTCACTTGGAGATACTCCTGCACCATCCTCTCTAGGCATTGACTATGTGTCAGACTTCTTGTCTCCTGTGGCCTTGCAAAGGATGGTCTAAAAAAGTGGTGAAACGATTTCACAAAATTGCTGTTACCAGCAGATACTGTGTTACTGTTACGGTTTGAGTGATGAAGACTCGACAGTCCCGCGGTTGGCAAGTTAGAACTGTGAGATTCACTCCGTGCACCACTGGTGTTTTGTGGAAAAGCACATGTAAGATTCTGCAACAGCGTCTGCAGATACTCCTGCATGCCTCAATCCCTTTTTATGGCAGGAATTATTTCGGCAAATTTACTTTTGTACCGGGGATCTAAGAGTGTGGCAACCCAGTAGTCGAGATTACTTCGAATTCTGCAATCTGAGGGTCATGTTGCAGGTAGTGCAGCAAGAAGGCACTCATGTGTCTTGCGCATCCAGGAGGACCAAGTCCTTGTTGTGTTGGTAGCGAGGTAAGAATCATGCTTCTTTCCTCTGCCCTCTCCCCCCAACCTCGCACAACAGATTTGTGATCAAGGTCTCCCTCATCTGATGAGTCTTCCATGCCCATCGCCAGTTCATCCTCCACTTCTTCCTCGGCTCCTGCACCTTCCTCAACAGTTTGGCTGCTACCATGCGCCCTGTTTAATCCCTCTCCCCCACCCTCCCATGCCTGCCTCCTTGGTGCTGCCAACCGTCTGGACCTTGGAGATGTTATCCCTTCCGCATACGACTCCTCCTCTACTTCCTCCACCTCCTCTTGTCCGACCACCTTACTCTGAATTCTGTTTAATGTGTGCTCCAGCATGTAAATCACCGGAATAGTTATGCTGATAATGGCATCGTCGTCAGCACTAAACATCTTCGTCGCCATTTCAAAACTGTGCAGAAAGGTGTGTGGCGCCCCTGAGGGTGCAGTCACCACTGAGTTACTGCATCTCACCCAGAGGTGTGGTATCTCACCCTCAGGTAAGGAAGGCGTATGGCTCGGGACCCTAACACCTGCATCCAACACATACCCGCAGTGGGGTTAGGGCGAGATTGCTCCTAAGGGAGAGCACAGTCCCAGGTCCCTAGCTGGTGGGAGGATCCTATGTAGTGGGTGCTTAGGGGAGCAGCTTAGGGGAGCACATGACAGGGAGAGTATAAATAGGAAGCCATCTTAGAAAGAGCAAGCCAGTCAGAGGAGGAAAAGTGACAGGAGCAGAGGCTCGGCATGAGCTCTGCTCCGGAGGCGGGCCTAGCCTAGGAGGCCCAGGACTGAAGGAGAGAAGAGAGGAGTGGGAGCAGGAAGGCTCCAGGAACCGAAGGGACCCTAGGGCTACGGGCCGTGCAGAAGGCCACCTGTACTCCCGCTGCTACCAGGAGGTAGAGGGGTCAGGCCAGATAAGGGGAACCGGTCCCTCAACTAGAGGAGAAACAGCAAGGCTCAACTAGAAACCGGAGGCTGCAGCATTTCATGTACTGCAGGCAAAAGTCCACACCAGTCTCACTAAGAAGGTAGCAACATAGGACCCAGGGGACGGAACACAAGTCGCCCGCCAAGGCCCGAGGATATCGGATAGAAGTGTGACTGGGTGTGAGGTGCAGGGAGAAGGCCAGAGAAAGGACACACAGAAGGGGGTCCTGCTAAGTACTCCGGAGCTATCTGGGGGTGGACTGAGCCCCTCACTGAGTACGCACAGCACGACGGGTGAGATAGCTCTGGTACCTGTAATCTGGACTGCAACAACTGTGAGTAAAGATCATGGGACTGCATCACACGGACTCTGTGTTCATTACTGACTCCCTGCACTACAACCACCATCATCCACCCACACTGCGCTGAAGCTACACTCTTCCTGTGGTGAGTAATAATACCATTGCAGCAAAACCACCAGCTTCAGAGGACTGTTCCGCAGCGGCGGCCCCTTTGGCCGCACTCCACAGGTGGCGTAGTCGGACATTATAAAATCCATATATACAAATTACCGTTGGATTGACCGCCCTGGGTCACGGACCGGGTCACCGCCACAGTGACTACAACCCCCAGCGTCTACCGGCCCGACTCCGGGTACCCCACGGCCCAGGGGGCGCGTCAACTTCATAGGTCCCTGATCTGAGACCACTCCTGCTGTGTGATTTGCCCCACCTCTGGATCTCGTTGGCCCAGGCTATACCTCAGAAACTATTGCACCAGGGCTTGTCCGTGCTGCCACAGTCGCTGCAACATGTGCAGAGTTGAATTCCACCGTGTCGGCACATCGCATTTCAGCCGGTGAACTGGCAGGCCCAACGACTTCTGTAGAGATGTAAGTCGTTGAGCTGCGGGATGCGAATGGCGGAAGTGAGCACACAGTGACCGTGCCCTCTGCAGAAGGCCATCTAGTCCGGGATAGTGGGCTAAAAATTTATGGACAACCAGGTTCAACACGTGAGCCATACAAGGCACGTGTGTAACATTGCCCCGGCGAAGGGCCGCACCCAGGTTTGCAGCATTGTCGCACACGGCCTTCCCTGGTTGCAGGTCCAGTGGAGACAACCATTCATGAAACTGGGTATCCAGAGCTGACCACAAGTCCTCAGCTGTGTGACTCACATTTCCCAGACATTTCAAAGTAAACACTGATGCCGTTGAGCCCTGCTGCCAGCATAGTAAGGAGGTGCGCAGTTAGAAAGCAGGTGGCATTACCAGACAGGCTTTGGGTGCAGGTGGAGGACCGAGAGGAGGTTGAGGAGGCAGAAGCAGTGGAGGAACTTCTAGATAAAGAGGATTGACGTACAACTCGCGGGGATGGCAAGACTTGGACAGCAGCCCCTTGTCCTGCTGTCACCATAGTTACCCAGTGCCCTGTCAGCGACATGTAACGCCCCTGTCCATGCCTACTCGTCCAAGTGTCTGTGGTGAAATGCACCCTGTCACACACAGAGTTTCTCAAAGAAGCGGTGATGTTGTGTGCGACATGCTGGTGGAGCGCAGGCACACCTTTCTTTGAGAAGTAGTGCCGACTGGGCATCTGGTACTGGGGCACTGCGACGGACATAAGGTCTCAAAAATCCACTGTGTCCTCCAGGCGGAAAGGCAGCATTTCTGTAGCCAACAGCTTGCAGATGGTGAAATTCAACCTCTTAGCTTTCTCATGGCTAGGAGGAAATGGTCTTTTACTTGTCCACATCTGAGGGACCGAGGGCTGGCTGTTGTGCTTTGACGGGGTTGAGTAGGGTGTCCCTGGCAAACTGCCGGTCTGTGAGGAAGATGCAGGCGGACATGTTAGGTTGCCTTGATCCAAAGGTGGTGCTCTCGATGTCAGAGAGCTCTCAACACCAGCAGGTGTTTCCACTTCCCAATGAACTGACGACCTGCCAATCACACTGGCTGTTGCAGGTAAAGAGGTGGCAGGTCTGCGTCCAAAAACATGTGTGACTGCTGTCCCCCCAGTCACAGAGGATGAAGAGGCCGCGGATGCACAAGATGGGGCAGACGGTGGTTGGCCCAGCCTGCTAGGCCGCATTGTAGCACAGTGAGCTTCCCACTGCAACTTATGCTTAATATCCATGTGACGGTACATGCATGAAGTACTCAAACTATGGATTTTTTGGCCTCTACTTAGCTTTTGGTGACAAATATTACAGATAACACGAGTTGGGTCATCCTTATCGATCTGAATAAATGCCCAGGCTATGCAAGGCTTAGAGCCCATGCGACCTGAAGAGCCACTACGACTTGTGGTCAGAGGCGGAGTTGTGGTTGAGGATGCAGTTGTTGACGTGCTTCCAGTACTCCGTCTCTGTCCAGGAAGGCGCAACCTAACCTCGTCGTCAATAGCATCTGTGACGCCCCGCTGCGCTTGGTATCACAGATCCTAGAAGAGTGTATTGATGGAATCCTCCACAAGAGGCCCCCATAAACATTCACACATCTCCACCTTCCACCTCAGACCAGCAGAGGGAGCCCGTTAGGGATATAAATAGGGAAGGTGGAGCTAGGCAGTTCAGTTCCTCTGAAGAGTTCCTGCAGTAGAGAAGCCTAAGAGAGGTCAGTCTGCAGTGGAGCTCAGTCTAGTCTAGAGAACTCAGTTAATAGTTCAGCAGTGGAGCACGAGGCTCCTGCTAGCTAGATTCAGGGAGCTCAGATAGAGCTTAAGGTGTGCCGGCGTCATAAGATCGGTGAAGCGCGGCAAGATGCCGTTAGTGTGTCTAGCCTATTGAGGGCCCGAGTAGGCCGAAGGCGAGTGGCGAGTTAGTACATAAGGGGCAGAGGAGCTTAACCAGCTCACCCCGAAGCATTTACCGGACACCGGATCCGAGCTTACCGGGATCTCTATGACCCAGTAAGGCATAACCGGAATCCCTGGAGAACTACAAGTCCCAGGATCGCTAAGGTGCTGATACGTAACAGAGCCAGGAGACGCTTAGGCCCCGCATACTGGGAGCGTGAATTTCAAGAGAAGGCCCTACCACAAGGTCAGCCAGCGCAGGACAGAGACAAAGTTAGGCCTAGCTCCAGGCAGGTCAGAAACTTACTGCGCAGAGGCAAGAAACAGGAGGCCCTACACCCGCTCATTGGGGAGGATCCTGATATGCACCCTTCACCCTACAGTGCTCCAGGATGTGCCTGAATTTCCTCCAGTAAAAGGTACTGAAGTGACTACCGTGTCCGTTTCCGTTCTTGCTCTGACCCAGCTGGGTCTCGCCTGTCCTGCATTCCCCCTGCATACGCTGCCCTGAGACCTAGCTCCACCTGTGGGGAGCTATACCATCGAGCTGCCTTATCACGGGCCTCAGTGGACTGCTGCAGCGCTGGTGCTTCTCACCAGATACCACAGGTGGTGTCACAAACTCTTATAAAATTAACAATTATCCACCCTTTTAAAGAGTGACCCCAGGGTACGGGCCAGGGAACCGACCACCACGACATCCCAAAGGCCAGGCAAAGGCCCGGGTGACCTCATCGACTGGCTGACTGTGGGTTGACAGTAAGTGGGATCTCCAACCTTGTCATCATCACCCTGTGTGTTATCACACCTGTCGTCCTCAAAGCCAACCTCTTCCTGCCCTGACCGAAAAGTCAAGTTGTCGCTCCAATCAGGTATTTGAGTCTCATCATCGTCTTCATCATTGTCTCCACCAACAGGAGTTACAGTTTGGGAACGAGGGTCTACATTATGCTCAGAACCTTCTTCATCTGGTCCTGGATCCGACTTATAAAGATTCTGGGCATCAGTGCAGATCATTTCCTCGTCTGGATTAACAGAAGCTCTGGAGCAGACCTCCGTTTCCCAGGCTATAGTATGAGTAAACAGCTGTGCAGACTCAACCATCTGTGTTACCCCATACTCAGACGGGCAGCTGGAGACTTGGGAGCTGTGAGGAAGCAAGTGCGATTGGGGTGACACCTCTGAGGACTGGAGTATTTGTGATGTTGAAATTGAGGTGGAGGAGAGCCCACTTGAAGGAGCACTTGATATCCGCTGAAGCACCTGCTGTTTTTGTGCCTCATCTGGAATTTGTAGTGATGGGCGTGTCCGTAACAAAGGGATCGTATCACATTGTCCACGAAAAGAAGTCGACATGTTAGTTTGGCTGGAAGATGGTCTTTCTTCTGCAGATGTTACTCCCCCCCCCCACCGCGGGGGGCTCGACCCACCAGCGGACAGGCAACAGTATTAGGAGAGGGGGGCTGGCCGTCAGGGTCCACCGCGGCTCTGGCACAAACCCGGCGACACGGAGGTGGCACGGCCAGGAACGGACTGGCCGTGTCGGCTTCTCACTTTTTGGATTTTAGAAGGGCATGACATGCCTATATCTGTGTCTCCCCCTCTTTTTACTCCTCCACCTCTTTTATTTTCGCATGACTATATGTACTTGTCACTTTTCCATGTGTTAGTTATGTCTTCTGAGCAGTTTGTCAGCTTTTGGACACCTTTGAAGGTGTTTTCTATGTGTTTCTATGTGTTTTTGTTTGCCTGCCATTGGTTTTAACGGTGTTCGAAGGTGTTCGACGAACAGTTCGACGAACAGTTCGGCGAACACACGGGTGTTCGACGAACCGAACCGAACTCGAACACTACGGGGATGGCTCAACACTACTCACTACCTCTAAACCCACGCCCACTACTCTCAGGACATCTTGAAAGGTCCCTAACTCCAGCTATAGCTGTTCTGTTATTTAGGGGGCCCTTTCTCTGCCTGGTCTCATAATTTCTAGATGGCTGCCATCTTCTGCTACTCAGATGATGCTGTCTATCCACTCACAGTCTAACGAGATTCAACTGTTCTACCTCTCGCAGGTAGATCACTCGGTACTCCAACAGCATGCGCATATATTCCAGGCTTTCTTCTGTTCCTACAGCGGAGAATGATACCATGCCGGCTTCGTCTGGTATCCAGTCCTGACGATCACGTGGACTGCTTACTTTCACCACTCCAGACTTCTTGACCATCATCTGCATGGCTCGACCATTTGTCCCAACGAGCTTCCTCACCAGAACATGAGGCACCCGGATGACCTCTTCACGCATACTGTGAGCTTTCCTCATCAACTCCAGTTGTCTAACGGCTTGTTCCGTCTTCAACCGGAGAAACCGCTTCGTGCGAATACATCGCCAGTGCATGTCACTTAGGATCGCCACCCTCTTTACTGTGACTTCAGTCCTGGACAGGACCACCAGCTGTTTAGCTTCTGAGGTCAAGTACACCTTACAGGCACCCACGGCCTTCTTAAACTCGTCATGCATGGACTCACTGGTGCATTCTTCTCTCAAATCCTCGGGTACATCTATGAGGCACTTGTACCGAGCGATTTCTTTCTCACCAGTGGTTTCCAGATGATCAACCAGCTCAGGGTTCAGGGACCACTGACTTTCAGCTTCTTCACCCTGTATGCTTCCCCTGAGCTGACTCACAGCTACAAATTCACAAATTTTAGTCTTGACCACTTCCACTTCATATTTATCTTTTGTTACCATACCCATAGCTCTTCTCAGGTCCACCTTTTCATGGTACAAGGAAGAGAGTGCCACGTGTTTGCCCTTTTCCTTCTCCAAGGAGGCCTCGTTCACTGAGTGATACTTTGTCAGGCGACTTTTGAGCCCGGAAATTTCTTCCTCTAGTTCCGCCACTCGCCTTTCAGCGGCCCGTCTCTGCAGCTCTTCCTGCTTCAACTGCTCTTTTAACAGTAGAGTTCTCTCAGACCTCTCTGTCTCCAATGCGCCCACTCGGCTCTCAACAGCCAGTCTCTCAAGCTTCTCTTGCGTCCACTGGGCTTGTAGCGACTCCTTGAGCTCCTTGATCTCAGCTCCTGCATCCACCGAATCATCCGAACTCACATCACTCGAGGAAGTATCTGCTTCATACCTCCCATCTCCAGTGGCCAACTCCTGACCCTGGTCTGTGGCTTCTCTGATAGACTCCTCCATCTTTTCCTGCTCAGCTTCCATCTTGCTGAGTCTTTCCTTAAGGTATGTCTCTGCCCTCTGGAGAGTATCACAGAACGTCTGCAGCTCCTTCACCTGAGCTTCCAGACCTAGGGTCTGTTTGCGGAGATCACCATTTTCATCACGGGTGTCCTGCAGAGTGGTCTCAACCACTTGGCGCGTGTGCTCTGCATCCGCCTTATCATCCTCTAGTTTTTATTTAACCGTGAGGAGATCCTCATAGTCTCTCTTAATTTGTTGCAGTTCCCCACTGCGTTCACCACATTCCTTCTTGGAGTCACACAGCTCCCGGTTGAACTGTTCGCGCAGTCGCACTAGGTTTTGTTCACGCCCAGAAACTTCATCCTGCAGCACCTCCTTGAGGGCAGACAGCTCTAACTGTACCAGAGAGAAGCGATCTTTCATCTCGCACAGCTCATCTTCACACTCCGCTTTGTCAATTTCCAATTGAAAAACCGCCTCCTTGATTTTGCGGCGGTCCTCCTTAATTTCGTAGAACATTTCCTTCCACTGGTTAATTTCCTTGTTGCTTCCCTTCTGGTCTCGCTGTAAATTCCTCACAACCTGGTATAATTTTTGCCGTTCAGACTCCAGGCTCCGCTGGTCTGAGGACACGTTCTCCAGGTTTTCCCATAGATACTGCACGTCACCCTGACACTGCTGCCTGATAGGCTCCAGCTCTTGGTCACTGGCCACCTCCTCTTTCAGGGCTGTCAGATCCTTCTGTCTCAGTACTGTACCGGAGGTTGCTACTGGCAATGTCACCTCCTCTTCTGCCTCTAAGGAAGGATCCACACTTGAAACAAAGGCACACAGTACTACATTTTCCTTATTTTCTCCTTCAGCGAAGACTACAGGAACAACCTTTTTGTGGCCCTTCCGCCATCTACGAGATGGGGACTTTCTCACCTCGTCTAGCCCCTCCTGACTGACCTCACCTACTACTTTCGTAGTGTCACCGTCAGCTACGGGGTCTGTGTCACTCCCCATGGTGTTGTGGACTAACAGGTCACCTCCCACTTTGACGTCACCCCCTTCTACTGGGGCTACCCCGTTATCAACAGTCACATTGTCTTTTTTAGGAGGTACCAACCCACCACCAGTAATTTTTTTTGATTTTCTATCCTCCATGCTGTTTTAAACAACCGCCCCTTTTTAGACTCCGCCCCCTTTTTAACAACCACACCGGCAGGGGAATTTTTACAAGAAAAATCAACAATAGTCTTAGGACTCAGTTCACAACAGCTCTTACCACCTCCCCGGGCACTCTGGGACAACAATGGCGCCCCCGGAGAGTTCACAGAATGGTTCACTGCCGCCATTCTATACGGTGCCCATGGCTCCAGCGGTTCCAGCACCATGTCCAGTAGACGTTTCTCAAATTCCTGCTGCGGTTTTAACAGGCACTTTAATCGCTGTAATTGCTCAATAGCTTCAGACTCAGTTGCTGCTCCCTTCACAGCCATTTTTATCTGCTCCTGCATTTCCTCAGGACACTATTCACACACCGCTCTCCCCGGAAAAATTTTCGTGGCCCCGCCAAGCCACAGCAAACCAGGATTTGAGTGCGACGACAATCTTCGCAACCCCGCCGAGTTGCAGCCAGATGCTTTAACCTTCGTGAGCCCCGCCGAGCCACAGCAAGATGCTTGTAACCACACTCGTCGACCTGTGCCGTTGACCTTAGCAACTGGGCTGCAGTTGCCCCTAGCAACCGGACTGCAGTTGCCCGCATTCTCGAACCATATGTAAGGCAGCACTAGTCATCATAATGGGGTATACTCGCTGCACCGGGTAAATTAAGCACACGTGCAATGTCCTTCCGGTATTTTCACAATTCAGCAGTTTATTATGTTATCATAAACCGCTGTTCACACACATAATGTCCATGAGCCTTTCCAGTGGCAGCTATGCCCACTTGGCTCCAGGTAAACTATAACACTTGGCTTCAGCAAACTATAACAATGTCCATATATCACAATGTCCATATAACGTACCGCTTTTACCTTTTGCAGGGTCTTAACGGTTTCAGGTTTAGTTTGCTACCACTTCAGCTTTTAAGCTTCCCAGGTGGGGGTCTCCAGCTCTCGTACCTTCGAAGGCTACTGGTATATTTTCACTCACATCCAGCCTGCGCCTTTCAGGACTCTTCAGCAAGCCTCTGCCTTCCAAGGCCACTAGCATCCACTCACAGGATCCAGTGTTGGCCTTTCGGGCTGCCAGGCTTCACTCAGCCTCACTAGGCCTTACATGAACGGTGTCCCACACACATGGGGAACAGGCCTCATGCCTCTCACACACCTGTCTCAAATTAACAGGGTTTTTATATCCTGTAGCACACACACACACAGACAGGACCTGAGCTGATGTCACAGTCAAGTGTTCAGACCTTCGGTGTGCAGAAGGACCTGTGTGATGTCACAGTCATGTGACCAGTCAGCTGAGGGGAGGGTACATGGTCAGGCAAACCACATCCTGGACCATTACCGTAATGCCAAGCAAGGTGCTGCATTACAGTAGAAAAGTTCAAAGGGGCCAAATACTTTCACAATGCACTGTATATATTTATATATTTCTTTATTTTTCATGAAAAAAGGGGTGATTTGAATTTTTTTAACACTTTTTTGTCACTTTTTATATTTTTTTGCATTCCCTTTTGGGGACTTGAACCTTTGATCGTCCGATTGCTTATATTATAAACTTCAATACACCAGTGTAGCAATATATAAAAAAATAAGAGTATCCTGTGAGTGCCAGCCTCAGGTTAGTCTTCACAAGAATACTATGAGAGTTATGGATATCATTCAGCAGGCTTCAGGTCGCCATGGCAACCCATCGGTACCCTATGATCATGTCACGTGGAGGCTGAGAGGAGTGTGAAATGGTGCACCCCCTGGTTTGCAAACTTTAAATGCCATTGTCAGAGATTGACAGCAGTATTTAGGTGGTTAACTGCAGCGGGCGTAACTCGTTTTTGCTAACTGCTGTTAGGGCATGTGCACACTGAGTCTTTGTGCTTAGCTTTTGGAGTGAAAACTCCTAGTTATTGATGAGTTTTGAGATTTTGAGTAGCATTTGAAGAGTTTTCACTCAGATTCTGCTCTAAAAACTCCTCAAAAAAGACAAGTTGATGATGGTTCTGTAACACAGCCATGATCTGCTGGGAAATATGCAGACTCAGATCCTGAGTCTGCATCAAAGACAGAGAGAAGACATATGATGTAATAATAGGGGTTAATAAAATCTCATTTTAATGAAAGTTTTGGCTGTGCTGTTATACTGCAAATCTGTATCCCATAAGTCTGCTATGTTATTACTAATAAAAGTTCAGACTAAACAAATTTCTTCCCTGTTTGCTGCTAAGTAGCTTTTTTAGTTCAAAGATCATATACAATACAATCAGCTCATAACCTTCTGTTTATGGATGTAACTAGACTTGTTCCACAATACATGTGAAAATGTGTAAGTAAGGTGGCATGCTTTATAAAAGGTGATAAAATCTGTCGGCTTGTTTGTGGTATTCTGCAAATCTCCCAGTGGAAAATATGCTGAAAAGGATTTTAACGTATAATTAGGGGCAAGAGCGATTGAAGTAAATTATTGTACATTTGGTTACCAGAGTTAAAAAAACACAGAACAGGACATCTAATGAAATAATTCTTTTTCCATGCATTTTTGTCTTTGCATCTTCCTCTGTACAGTCGTTAAATCATATACAGAACCTTTTCAGTCTTACTCATAAACAAACTTCTCCAGATGCCGAGTCCTGGCCTGAGATTCGTTTTCTTGGTAAAAACAGGATGTATTAATAAAAATCTAATGATATGCTCATTGCCCAGCATACACAAACCTCCTGAATAAGACACTGACCCTTATGTTGTACAACGCAGGTCTACCACCAGGTGTAAGAAGAGTTAATGCGGGGTTTATATTGGCTTACTTCTGAGGTTGTTGCTTTTTTATTATAGGAAATAGTATGGCGCATTCCTTTGAAGCAACTCAATATAAGTTCTCTGTGTACCTTTCTTACTGGAACATGTAAATGCAGAGGGTTATGTAGTGGAGGACACTCCCATTTCATTCCTTTACATTTGAAGTTAGCCGCCCTAGGAATGTAAACTTGTATTTGGAGCAAACCCTCAGGTTAAGGATTACGGTAAACCACTCTAAAGAATTCCAGCATGCCCACCGAAATTTACACAGCGGTAAGGTCTATGAATAGCAAGTTTGTGCAGACTATGAATATGGATAAAATACATCACTCACAGCTGGATTATGGCACGCAATATCAAAACACATAGTTGTGCAAAAGATATTTAAGCATAAACAAGTAGATACTATTGGTGAATACAGAAATGCAAAATACTTTCCAGAAAGGAATAAACAGATCTCATTTCCACAAGGGTTGAATCAGGTTGTTTTCTCCATTACTGTGCAGATCAACAACAGTTACAAGCTTTTTTGATTGCCTTGCTGGTCCGAGTATGCGGTTATGATGAATACAGTGGAGGATGGGAAGATTATAGAAATTATTCTTAAAAAATCCACTTCTCGTGGGATATTCAATCTCAGATCCCACTTGTGCTTGATCAAGGTTACTCTTTTGGTTGAAACATTACAGCACAAGATTTCTATGCAGAAACACTCCCACAGTTTTGTAGGAGAGTTCTTAACATGATAGACTGCAAGGTTAGTGTGATTAGAAGTAGTAAAGGAACAGAAATGGCCTTTACCCATACTGTTGCAGAGTACCACAATGCTATCTTGTGTGTGAACCCTGCTTAACTTATTTAAAAGCCAAATTGCGTTTCCTGTAACCCAGATAGCACTTCAGAAATGGTCTCAAGGATGTGGCCTACCACAAAATGTCCAAAATTTTCACCATTCAAATCTAACTGAAATTAAAATTTTGGTGTGTCACAACGTGCACCCCGACCTTCTACATGGCTGCGTAAAACCCTCCCTGGTGCCTTGAGGAAAGAGGATGCAAGAGGATGCAATGGGGCTGAAGGTTCCAACGTGAGCAGCGGGGGATTAGAAGACGCGGTGAGAACCAGATGGGTAGCTGTGAGGTGAGCGGTGAGGTGAGTATAACAATTTTTTTAATTCTTTAACCTTTTGATGGCATATTGTGGTTCAGAAAAATGTCACCCAGTGGCCACCATTTTGCTGAATCCACTCAGAAGCTAACTACAAAAAAAATCAGTATTTTAGCAAATAAAGATTTTTTTAAAATTCGAGTAAAATTCAATTCCATTCAAATTTACTTGTTTATCTTTATTGAGATATAGCAATAAACAATCAAGCTGTAGTGCCGGATGCAAGTCTCTCAGAGTAAAGTCAGTAAATAGCATAAAGAGATTATATTGTTAGAAAATAACTTTTAATAAAAACATTTAAAAATAGGAATATTCCCACAATGATAACCAGAAACCTAGGCAGATCATCTGTTTGCAGGATACAGGACATAAAAGTTATAACAAGATATAACTGCAAATATAAACTATAAATTGCAGTGATAGTACCCGTGTCAGTAGTAACTTGTTGCAATCTCATCCAATTCAGAAGACAGCTTGTTGTAATTCATGGAGCCACTTGAGAGGCCACATAAGCACAAAGGTCCAATTGACCCTAGTTCTCCCTGTTGTTCTCTGTGTGGTGCTCCCACCCTCACAAGGGCAGTACCCAAGTGTAGGGCTGCACCTTGTGTCTCCAAAAAGAAACCCTCCCGACTAGAGATGAGCGTTGTTCTACTCGAACTGTTCGCCAATCTCAAATTCGAGCTGTTTTGGGCGGTGTTCGAGCCGGTCGGCGAACACGAACAATTTGAGAAAAATTCGGCTGTTCGAGGTTATGTTCGATAACTGTTCGTGCACCAAAATCATAACTGGATTTTTTCTCAGTAATGATGAAAATTAATGTTAATATGCAGTTTGAGTGTACAGCGGGGCGGGGGGAGGGGCAGGGGATGGATCTCTGCAGGAACAATGAAGATCTCCATTTTTTTTTCTCTTTCCCGCATTTGCAGTGGGGAGGTGCAATCTGTCAGCCTATCAGCAGCGCACACACGGAGCGAAGTGCTTTTTTTCACACAAGCAAGGGCATGTGTGATTGGCAGTGTATGTCACATGTCCTTGCCTTATAAGACCAAGCCATTTTCCCCGTCGCCACCATTTTCTCACTGCTGCAGCTGCGTGTTAGACGGCACCGCTGTTGCTGTGTGCGCTATACCTTGTTAATTTCAAGCCAATTTTCGCACAAATATACAGATAGCTTGGGAGTAGGAATAGTTGTGATTGCAGTCCTTTTAAGGACTAGGTTACAGCATTTCCTACGACTTTTAACAAGCAGGTCTGTGCTCTTAAATAGATAGATTGTGGGAGTAAAGACTAATTGTAATTGGAGTCCTTTTCAGGACTAGGTTACATCAGTTCCTATCAGTTTTTGCCAGGCAGGTCTGTGCCAGTGCTGTGCAAGTTTTTTTCACAGCATTTGGCTGAATCTAGCAAAGCTAATCCTTTTTGGCCTATTGCAGAGTGTGTTAGTCAGTGGAGTAGCCTATCTGTGTTGCAAGATATACCACCTGTGTATAGAATACCAATTTTTTTACTGCACCTAGTGAAGTAAAATCTTTTGGGCATAGCATCATTCTATTAGTCCATCTATACTGACCTCCATCAGGTTGCAAACTGAATATAATTTTTTTCTGCATCTAGCTCTGAAAAAATATTTGGGCTTCTAGCAGTGTGTGGGACTTGGTCTATTAGTCCATCTATACTGACCTCCATCAGGTTGCAAATTAAAATAATTTTTTTCTTCATTTAGCTCTGAAAAAATATTTGGGCTTCTAGCAGTGTGTGGGACTTGTTCTATTAGTCCTTCTATACTGACCTCCAGCAGGTTGCAAATTGAATATAATTTTTTTCTGCATCTAGCTCTGAAAAAATATTTGGGCTTCTAGCGGTGTGTGGGACTTGGTCTATTAGTCCATCTATACTGACCTCCATCAGGTTGCAAATTAAAAATAATTTTTTTCTTCATTTATCTCTGAAAAAATATTTGGGTTTCTAGCAGCGTGTGGGACTTGTTCTATTAGTCCATCTATACTGACCTCCATCAGGTTGCAAATTAAAAATAATTTTTTTCTGCATCTAGCTCTGAAAAAATATTTGGGCTTCTAGCAGTGTGTGGGACTTGGTCTATTAGTCCATCTATACTGACCTCCATCAGGTTGCAAATTAAAAATAATTTTTTTCTGCATCTAGCTCTGAAAAAATATTTGGGCTTCTAGCAGTGTGTGGGACTTGGTCTATTAGTCCATCTATACTGACCTCCATCAGGTTGCAAATTAAAAATAATTTTTTTCTGCATCTAGCTCTGAAAAAATATTTGGGCTTCTAGCAGTGTGTGGGACTTGGTCTATTAGTCCATCTATACTGACCTCCATCAGGTTGCAAATTAAAAATAATTTTTTTCTTCATTTATCTCTGAAAAAATATTTGGGCTTCTAGCAGCGTGTGGGACTTGTTCTATTAGTCCATCTATACTGACCTCCATCAGGTTGCAAATTAAAAATAATTTTTTTCTGCACCTAGCTCTGAAAAAATATTTGGGCTTCTAGCAGTGTGTGGGACTTGGTCTATTAGTCCATCTATACTGACCTCCATCAGGTTGCAAATTAAAAATAATTTTTTTCTGCATCTAGCTCTGAAAAAATATTTGGGCTTCTAGCAGTGTGTGGGACTTGGTCTATTAGTCCATCTATACTGACCTCCATCAGGTTGCAAATTAAAAATAATTTTTTTCTTCATTTATCTCTGAAAAAATATTTGGGCTTCTAGCAGCGTGTGGGACTTGTTCTATTAGTCCATCTATACTGACCTCCATCAGGTTGCAAATTAAAAATAATTTTTTTCTGCATCTAGCTCTGAAAAAATATTTGGGCTTCTAGCAGTGTGTGGGACTTGGTCTATTAGTCCATCTATACTGACCTCCATCAGGTTGCAAATTAAAAATAATTTTTTTCTGCATCTAGCTCTGAAAAAATATTTGGGCTTCTAGCAGTGTGTGGGACTTGGTCTATTAGTCCATCTATACTGACCTCTATCAGGTTGCAAATTGAATAAAAAAATTTTCTGCATCTAGCTCTGAAAAAATATTGGGCTTCTAGCGGTGTGTGGGACTTGGTCTATTAGTCCATCTATACTGACCTCCATCAGGTTGCAAATTAAAAATAATTTTTTTCTGCATCTAACCCAGCCAATAGTTTTGGCCTAATACCACAGTTTGGCCACTCAGCTCTGCTCGGTTACCATCCATTGTTTTTTTGTGCAAACAACTCCAGAGTTGTGAATTAGTTAACCACCAAAATGAGTGGAAAAAGGCCTGCTGCTGGTGGAAAGGGGAATAGGCGTGTTGGAAAGGGGAAAAAAGGTTGTGTCCGTGGGGTAGGTGCAGAAGAAAGACCATCTTCCAGCCAAACTAAAATGTCTACTTCTTTTAGCGGACAATGTGATAAGATCCCTTTCTTACGGCCACGCCAATCGCTACAAATTCCAGATGAGGCACAAAAACAGCAGGTGCTTCAACGGATATCAAGTGCTCCTTTAAGTGGGCTTTCCTCCACATCAACTTCAACATCACAAATACTCCAGTCCTCAAAGGTGTCACCCAAATCGCACTTGCTTCCTCACAGCTCCCAAATCTCCAGCTGCCCGTCTGAGTATGAGGTAGAACAGATGGTTGAGTCTGCAGAGCTGTTTACTCATACTATAGCCTGGGAATCAGAGGTCGACTCCAGCGCTTCTGTGAATCCAGACGAGGAAATGATCTGCACTGATGCCCAGAATCTTTATGAGTCGGATCCAGGACCAGACGCAGAAGGTTCTGACCATAATGTAGACCCTCATTCCCAAACTGTAACTCCTGTTGGTGGAGACAATGAGGAAGACGATGATAAGACTCAAATACCTGATTGGAGCGACAACTTTAGTTTTTTGTCAGGGCAGGAACAGGTTGGCTCTGAGGACGACAGGTGTGATAACGCACAGGGTGATGATGATGAGGTCGGAGATCCCACTTACTGTCAACCCACAGTCAGCCAAGAGATGAGGTCAGCAGAGGAGGTGGAGGAAGATGCTAGTGACGACGAGGTCAGGTTGCGCCTTCCTGGACAGAGACGTAGTACTGGAAGCACGTCAACAACTGCATCCTCAAACACAACTCTGCCTCTCACCACAAGTCGTGGTGGCTCTTCAGGTCGCATGGGTGCTAAGCCTTGCATAGCCTGGGCATTTAATCAGATCGATAAAGATGACCCAACTCGTGTTATCTGTAACATTTGTCAGCAAAAGCTAAGTAGAGGCCAAAAAATACATAGTTTGAGTACTTCATGCATGAACCGGCACATGGACATGAAGCATAAGTTGCAGTGGGAAGCTCAGTGTGCTACAATGCGGCCTAGCCGGCCGGGCCAACCACCGTCTGCCATATCTTGTGCATCCGCGGCCTCTTCATCCTCTGTGACTGGGGGGACAGCAGTCACACCTGTTTTGGGGCGCAGACCTGCCACCTCTTTACCCGCAACAGCCAGCGTGATTGGCAGGTCATCATTTTCTTTGGAGGTGGTAACACCAGCTGGTCTTGAGCGCTGTCCGACATCGATAGCACCACCTTTGGATCAAGGCAACCTAACATGTCCGCCTGCATCTTCCTCACAGACCGGCAGTTTGCCGGGGACACCCTTATCAACCCCGTCTAAGCACAATAGCCAGCCCTCGGTCCCTCAGATGTGGACAAGTAAAAGACCATTTCCTCCTAGCCATGAGAAAGCTAAGAGGTTGAATTTCACCATCTGCAAGCTCTTGGCTACAGAAATGCTGCCTTTCCGCCTGGTGGACACAGAGGATTTTCGAGACCTTATGTCCGTCGCAGTGCCCCAGTACCAGATGCCCAGTCGGCACTACTTCTCAAAGAAAGGTGTGCCTGCGCTCCACCAGCATGTCGCACACAACATCACCGCTTCTTTGAGAAACTCTGTGTGTGACAGGGTGCATTTCACCACAGACACTTGGACGAGTAGGCATGGACAGGGGCGTTACATGTCGCTGACTGGGCACTGGGTAACTATGGTGACAGCAGGACAAGGGGCTGCTGTCCAAGTCTTGCCGTCCCCACGAGTTGTGCGTCAATCCTCTTTATGTCAAAGTTCCTCCACTGCTTCTGCCTCCTCAACCTCCTCTCGGTCTTCCACCTGCACCCAAAGCCTGTCTGGTCATGCCACAAGCTTTCTAACTGCGCAGAAGGGATCCTGCACACCTCCTTACTATGCTGGCAGTAGGGCTCAACGTCATCAGGCGGTTTTTACATTGAAATGTCTGGGAAATGTGAGTCACACAGCTGAGGACTTGTGGTCAGCTCTGGAGAACCAATTTCATGAATGGTTGTCTCCACTGGACCTGAAACCAGGGAAGGCCGTGTGCGACAATGCTGCAAACCTGGGTGCGGCCCTTCGCCGGGGCAATGTCACACACGTGCCTTGTATGGCTCACGTGTTGAACCTGGTTGTCCAGCAATTTTTAGCCCACTATCCCAGACTAGATGGCCTTCTGCAGAAGGCACGGTCGCTGTGTGCTCACTTCCACCGTTCGCATCCCGCAGCTCAGCGACTTACATCTCTACAGAAGTCGTTGGGCCTGCCACTTCACCGGCTAAAATGCGATGTGCCTACCCGGTGGAATTCAACTCTGCACATGTTGCAGCGACTGTGGCAGCACCGACAAGCCCTGGTGCAATACGTTCTGACGTATAGCCTGGGCCAACGAGATTCAGAGGTGGGGCAAATCACGCTGGAGGAGTGGTCTCAGATCAGGGACCTATGCACCCTTCTGCACAGTTTTGAAATGGCGACGAAGATGTTTAGTGCTGACGATGCCATTATCAGCATGACTATTCCGGTGATTTACATGCTGGAGCACATGTTAAACAGAATTCGGAGTCAGGTGGTGGCACAAGAGGAGGTGGAGGAAGTAGAGGAGGAGGAGTTGTATGCGGAAGGGCTAACATCTGCAAGGTCCAGACGGTCGGCAGCACCAAGGCGGCAGGCATGTGAGGGTGGGGGAGATGATTTTACCAGGGCGCATGGTAGCAGCCAAACTAGTGAGGAAGGTGCAGGAGCCGAGGAAGAAGTGGAGGACGAACTGATGGAAGACTCATCAGATGAGGGAGACCTTGATCACATTTCTGTTGTGCGAGGTTGGGGGGAGAGGACAGAGGAAGGAAGCATGATTGTTACCTCGCCACCAACACAACAGGGACTTGGTGCTCCTGGATGCGCAACACACATGAGTGCCTTCTTGCTGCACTACCTGCAACATGACCCTCGAATTGTGAGAATTAGAAATAATCCTGACTACTGGGTTGCCACACTGTTAGATCCCCGGTACAAAAGTAAATTTGCAGAAATTATTCCTGCCATAGAAAGGGATGCACGCATGCAGGAGTATCAGCAGAGACTGTTGCAGAATCTTACATGTGCTTTTCCACAAAATACCAGTGGTGCACGTAGTGAATCTCACAGTTCCAACTTGCCAACCGTGGGACCGTCAAGTGTTCAGCACTCAAACCGTAACAGAACCACAGTATCTGCTGGTAACATCAATTTTGCGGAATCATTTCACCACTTTTTTAGCCCATCCTTTGCAAGGCCACAGGAGACAAGAAGTCTGACACATAGTCAACGCCTAGAGACGATGGTACAGGAGTATCTCCAAGTAAACATTGAAGCCACGACTGTGTCACTGGACCCTTGCTCTTTTTGGGCTTCCAATCTGGATAAATGGCCGGAGCTAGCCACTTACGCCTTGGAGATCTTGTCATGCCCCGCAGCCAGCGTTCTGTCTGAACGTGTGTTCAGCGCTGCTGGTGGTGTGCTGACAGATAAGCGCACGCGGCTCTCCACTGATAATGTAGACAGACTTACGTTCATAAAGATGAACAAATCATGGATCCGAAACGACTTTTCTACCCCTGTGTCATCCTGGGGAGAGTAAAAGCTTGATGATTGGTTAAAATCACCCTACCAACCGTTTTAAGCTTTCAAATTACTAATCATGTTTATCTGTATCTTGACTGGAAAATAATTTGGGCTTTGTAGCAGTGTGCAGCACTGATCCTATTAGGCCATCTATAATAAGCTTCACCAGATTTAAAATTAAAAATAATTTTTAGCTGCATCTAGCCCGGAAAATAATTTTTGGGCTCCGAGATGCGCAAGACACATAAGTGCCTTCTTGCTGCACTACCTGCAGCATGACCCTCATATTGTCAGAATTCGAAGTAATCATGACTACTGGGTTGCCACACTCTTAGATCCCCCAAACTTTTCGATCAACCTTTTCATTTTAATAAAGACCAAAAAAATGGTCATTTTTGAAATTATAAGCATTAGCAGGTTGTTAGAAACTGAAATCAAACAGTTTTCAACTCAAAACTTTATTCTAGGTGATGTTACATTTTCACATAGGACCCCTTGTTCGAAAGGAGCTTCTGAACTCTCTCGTCCATTGAATTTGTCAGGTTTTGGATGGTTTCTGCTTCAATTGTTTTGCATGAGGACAGAATACCCTCCCAGAGCTGTTGCTTAGATGTGAACTGCCTCCCGCCATCATAGACACTCCTTTTAATGATGCTCCAAAGGTTCTGAATGGGGTAGAGGTCAGGGGAGCATGGGGGTCACACCATAAGTTTGTCCCCTTTTATGCCCATATCAGCCAGAGATGCAGATGTTTTATGTGCAGCATGAGATGGTGCATTATCATGCAGAAAAATGATCTTGCTGTGAAATACACGGTTCTTCTTCTTGAACCATGGCAGGAAGTGCTGTTTGAGAAAATCCACATACATTCTGGAGTTCATCTTTAGCGCCTTCAGGGATCCTAAAGGGGCCGACAATCTCTCTCCCCATGATTCCAGCCCAAAACATTACTCCACCTCCTCCTTGTTGGCGCTGTAGCCGTGTTTGCGTGGGGTGTCCATCAACCAGCCATCCTCCACTCCATTCATCTGGACCATCGAGCGCTGCACGGCACTCATCCGTGAACAAAACAGTTTTGAAATCAGTCTTCATGTAATGTTTGGCCCACTGGAGCCGTTTCTGCTTGTGTGAAGTGGATAGAGGAGGTCGACAGGATGGCGTATGCACAGCTGCAAACCTCTGAAGGACCCTGCATCTTGTTGTTCGGGGGACGTTGGAGGCACAAGCAGCTTCAAAAACTTGTCTGCTGCTATGACAAGGCTTTTTTGCCGCTGCTCTTTCAACCTGACGTAATTGCCTGTAGGAAAGAGTCCTCAATTTGCCCTTATCAGCACGCACACGTGTGTACTGTGAATCAGCTACATACTTCTTGATTGCCAAGACACTTCATCCTGATCATCGCACAATGTTGATTGTAGTCATGCCTTGACCTAAACACTCCACAATTTGTTGCTTCTCAGCAGCCGACACATCCTTTTTCTTTCCCATTTTGGCAGAAAATGTAGGCTGCTTAATAATGTGAGAGAGCCTTCTTAAGTAGTCTTGCCTTTCATTGGACACACCTGCCAAACTAATTAGCACAGGTGTCTGCAATTGCTTACAGTGATATAAAGAGCCCTGACACACATCACCATCAATGAGTTTAACTGACAAACAAACAAATTCTTCCCTTATCACTCCTAAACACTTTTTGCATAATAATTTGGAACGCAGTGTACATGTGCTTTTCCACAAAACACCAGTGGTTCACGTAGTGAATCTTACAGTTCTAACTTGCCAACCGTGGTCTGTATGGAATTGTTCAATAAAGGGCCCAAAATTAAGATAACATAGATGGGAGAGGTCTCTATGAATAGGAATTCCTAAGTATTTGATACCCTGTGAGGGCCAGGCAAAGGGAAAGTTGGACTGGATGGAATCCTATATGGATTTAGGGAGGGAGACATCGAGGGCCTCAGACTTCGCTGCATTGATTTTAAAATTTTACCATGTAACAAAGTGATCTATTTCAGCCATAACAGCAGGGATGGATATATGTGATTGAGTGATATATACTAGGACATCATCAGCAAATAGAGAGCACTTGTACTCGGTGCCTCCCACCTCAATCCACCTAATATTGGGGTTATGGCGAATTGATGAGAGCAGGTGCTCCGTCACTAGGATGTATAAGAGAGGGGACAGAGGACATCCCTGCCTTGTCCCATTGGTGATTGTGAAAGGTGATGAAAATGTTCTGACGCACCCCCTGGGCCTTGGGACACCCGGAGCCGGACCCTTTTTGGTGGATGCTGGTGGTTGTAGTCTTCGTGGCGGCGATCCGGTTCCGTGGCTCAGGGCGGTCAAACCAGTGGCGGAACTATTTATGTGGTTTTGATGTTTAAATGTCCGACTACGCCACCCGTGGATTGCGGTCAGAGTGAACCGTCGCTACAGGGCAGACCGCTAAGGCTGGTGTTGTGGGTGCAGCAGAGCGTAGCATAACTCCCCACGGGAGGAGTATAGCCTCAGGGCAGTGTATGCGGAGGATGGGGGTGATGGTGCAGGGCAGCAGCAGTAACGACACGGAGTCAGTGATGCAGTTCAGGGCCTTTACTCACAGTTCTTATTATCCAGACCACGTCTGCAGGTAACGGCTGCCCACGTCGTACTGTGCTCACCAGGTGAGGGGCTCAGACAACTCCCAGATAACTTTGGAGCGCTTCACAGGACCCCCTTTGTGTGTCCTTTGTCTGGCCTTTCTTACCAACACTTCTGTCCGGCTGCCTCGGGCCTCCTCTTGGTAAACTTGGCGCCAGTTTCCCTGACCCTATGTGGTGCCTTCCTAGCGGGTGGAGCAAGGGGCTGCGCCACATAAAATGTCAGAGCCTCCGGTTTCTAGCTGAGGGTCGTTTCCTGCCTCCACTAGTTCGGGGACCGGTCTCCCCCTTTGGCCTGACCCCTCCACGCAGGTGGATTCGGGCGTGCGGTGGCGACTCGCCCGTCCGCACCCCTGGGATCCCTTCATTCCTCGTTCCTGGAGCCTTCTCCGCTCCTCTTCCTTCCTTCTCCCTCTTGCAGGCCTGGGCCTCTGTTACTAGGCCCGCCTCCGGAGCAGAGCTCATGCAGAGCCCCTGCTCCCTGCCACTTCTGCTCAGACTTCTCTGCACTGAACTAAGATGGTGCCCACCTTTTATACTCCCTTCTCAATGCACCCAGGAACTGCTTCCTCCCTGCTCCTGCACTGCAGGGTTCCCCTTCCTCAGTGTTCCCTCCCCCCACTCCAGCCAGGGACAGGGACTGTCGTGCCCATCTCAGGGGCATATTGGTCGCCCTGCCCCACGGCAATGTGGTGTAATGCATGCAGGTGTCGGGTCCTGATCCACACTCCATCCTTATCTGAGAGTGAGATATCACACCTCTGGGTGAGGTGCAATACGTCTGTAGCAACCGAGCCCTCGGTGCTACAGTTCCATTTATCTTCAGCCTAGGTGACGTATTGTGATACAGGGCCGTGATTTTGGCTATAAAAGGGTCCCCTAGACCCCTACCCCAAGCTTTTTAAGAGAATCATATATGGCGTGCCAGGAGACTCTATGGAATGCTTTCTCAGCATCCAACGAGAGTATCTACTTACAAATTTTTAACTGCATCTAGCCCAGGAAATACTTTGTGCCTAGTAGCAGTGTCTGCTAGTCAGCGGATTATCCCGGCTGTTAAGCAAGCTACACCACCTGTAGTTTGGACACTTAATTTTTTCAAAGGAAATGCTTCGGGACCACGGGATACTCAGTGAAGAGCATCAGGAGGCACCCCAAGGCATAGGGGCTGGGACTGGCACTAGGATGCCTTGCGGTGGACAGCCGAGCTCGATCCTTATAAAAGCTTTTTAACTGCAGCAGCTTTAGTGGACGCTACTGGAGCTGGAATTACGCGGCTGCTGGCATGAGACTTGCCCTCCAATAGATCCTTGTAAATGGATTTAAAGTGTATTCATTCAAATTAGAGGGACAATTTAAATTAAAAAGCTTAGAGCTGCCTCCACCACAGGGGGGCTCTCTCGACCCACCAGCGGACAGGCACCAGTATTGGGAGAGGGGGGCTGGCCGTCAGGGTTCACCGCGGCTCTGGCACAAACCCGGCGACACGGAGGTGGCACGGGCAGGAGCGGACTGGCCGTGTCGGCTTCTCACTTTTTGGATTTTAGAAGGGCATGACATGCCTATATCTGTGTCTCCCCCTCCTTTTACTCCTCCACCTCTTTTCTTTTCGCATGACTATATGTACTTGTCACTTTTCCATGTGTTAGTTGTGTCTTCTGAGCAGTTTGTCAGCTTTTGGACACCTTTGAAGGTGTTTTCTATGTGTTTCTATGTGTTTTTGTTTGCCTGCCATTGGTTTTAACGGTGTTCGAAGGTGTTCGACGAACAGTTCGACGAACAGTTCGGCGAACACACGGGTGTTCGACGAACCGAACCGAACTCGAACACTACGGGGGTGGCTCAACACTACTCCCGACGTGTTTCTGCCTCACTGCTGAGACATCCTAAGGGGAGTGTACATGTTGGTGGCGAAAGGGGAATAAAACATAACTATAAAAGCTTGTGTTAGATAATCATCCAAACATAAGATCCGTACCAGGTGCTGCACATCCAGAATATAAAATTTGGGAGGAACCAATCATGCCTATGTGCTGGGTATATATACATCCTAATGCTGGCTCACTTAATGGGTGTCTGACCTCACTTTCAGGGCGGGGTCACTGATTCCTCCTCCAAATCCTTATCTAGGTAACTTGCTACTGTGTGACTCCCATGATAGCAGGGATGCCAATGACGTCGCTTCTCGGGATTGGGCCTCGATTCGGCATTGATATGTCTTGTTGCCATGTGGCTCCATATTAATGGAGAAACTTAAAACATCACTCCCAGCGGGGGAGCCTAAGTTACAGCTTCGATGTACATATCCCCCTTGTGCTTGTAATACATGACTCAAGGCTATCATTGCAGCAGCAGACAGCCCTGCTGACACAACCAGCAGGGGCAGTTCCTACAGATGCTTGTCCACTCGATCAGTCAAGCCACCGACAAATTGCCAGAGATCATCACCGTAGCAGCGGTGATGCACTGTGACATCATTACCGGGGTGTGGCCAATGTCTGATCCCCGATGTGAATAGATCCTCATTGGTGCATTGTCTCCTGAGGATAAAGGGGCAAAGGGCACACTTTTAAGGGTAGGGACTAACCCTAAGTTATATACAGGTGGTAGATGTATATTAGGTCTATTATGGTACAGATCCACAAAAATACATCCCTATATGGCCTAAGTCCCTCCCCTGAACGAGAGGAAAATATGTCCAACACCGTCCTGGGAGGCTTTCTCATTGGCAAGAAATGTCATACTCAACAATGGGGGTGTTGCCAAAGCAAAGCAATTGCTTTGGCATTGCCAAAGCAATGTGGTGAAAGCATACACCTCTAATGATGTATAACAATCCTGAACTTATAAGCTGGAACTATAAGGTAGGTATAAATAATAACACAGGGATTCAAAATTAAGGGAGGAAAGACCCATAAGATAATATGGAACGGCAGATAGAAGTCATCATACTCTGGGAATAGGAGAAAGAGTTCTTTCGGGATAGTAATTATCGGGGTGAGGGGTTGCTTAATTTTGTGGATCAGACATGTGGAAGGACAGGGGAAGAGGTGGAGAGGAGGATAGAGATCATAGGTAGGATCAAGTAAAGCAGTTAAAGTTGAGTTACTCATTGAGCCTATTGAGGGCAACTGTCTGTAAGTGAAAGATCCACCTAGTTTCCCTTTGTAATAAAATCCTATCTAAATCTCCTCCTCTTATTGATAGTTTGACCAAACTGAACCCCGTAAATCCAATCACCCCTGTATTGCCACCATGTTCAAGATTAATATGTCTTTGAATAGCTGTGTACCAATGATTTGTAATATCCCCAATGTATTCCCCTACTCTCTTCCTAAAATCACATGTGGTTTTTCCCACAAATACATGTTGCCTTGTATACAGCATTCTTGCATTTACAGTTTATGAACTCCTTGATAGTAAATGTCTCACCAGTTACTTGACTGGTAAAGGATTTGGTTGTAGTGATGTATCTGTAAGCGACACAACCGCTACATCTGAATCAGCCCTTCGGTTTGTCTGGTAGCCATGTGCCACCCAATCCCCAACTGACCAGTTCTTGTGAAATGTAATTTGAGGTGTGAATGCTATATACTTTTGGAGGTCAGTATGCATTCTCAAGATCCCCATTATTTCTCAATAATCATTTTGGCTTGTTGGGCATCATTATCAAATGTCGCTATCAGTTTATTTAGCTGTTCCCCTTCATCATTTACCTTAGGGGGGCCAGAAGTTTTTCTCTGTCCTGATTCAGAGCAAATTGATATGTTCTCCTCAGGATCCAGTCATTATAGCCCGTCACCCAGAATCTTTCTCAGAGATTGCGGGACTGTTTAATAAAGTCACCAACGTCTGAACAGTTACATCTAAGGTTCAGATATTGATCTTTCGATATACTTTTCTTCTATTGGGGGTGATGGTGACTCTCCCACTGCAAAAGAGAGTTGGTAGATGTAGGTTTCGGAAAATTGTGGTTCTAAGTGAGTAGTGTTGAGCAAGCATGCTCGACACTGCTCGGTACTCGCCCGAGCGTCTCACTACTCGGGATGTTCGGCGAGCACAGAGCATTTCTGGGTTACTCGGGCGGAAGCTCGGGCCTCCGCCCTGCACGTTTGACGCTCTTTACAGAGCCAATGAACATGCAGGGATTGCCAGCCAGTCACTGTAATGCCGCAGCCATGTTGTTTGTGGGCATTACAGTGATTGGCTGGTCGCACAGCGTCACCTCGAGTATTTAAAACCGGGCGCCGCCATCTTGGACACAGTCGCTCCGGATATGACAGTGTAGGGAGCGTGCTGCTGACCTAGGGAGAGATTTATACTGCAAAATAGGTAGTGTATGGTCTCTAAATCCTGCCAAATCAAACAAACAGTCCTTCTCAGGACTAATATCCATCCCAGATATCAGGCAGGCAGGCAGGCTGTATAGGAGATGCAGTGGTTATACCAGCAAAGGCTGCATTACAGTCCTGTGTGCTCCTGCTGGTCAAATTGCTAGACTTATTCCCCGGTCTCAGGGGCCAGGAAAATTCCTATTTTTTTTCATCTAAATCCTGTATTTATTTTTTACCTCAGTCAGACTGTCCAAATTCGCGTCTTATTAACCTTTTGGTATTCCCCCCCCTCCAGAAAAAAAATTGAGTGTGTCTGTGACTGTTCAGACACCAATATATCTGTTTAAAAGAGTCTGGTGTAGGCCAGAAAAATATAACTGTGGTTTTCCAGTTCCACGGGTCAAATCCCTGTATTATCCTGTTTTTGGCATTTTTTGCCGTAAAAAAAACAGTAATAGTGTCTCCCTAACTGGTCAGACACAAATATATCTGTTTAAAAGAGTCTGGTGTACGCCAGAAAAATATAACTGTGGTTTTGCAGTTCCACGGGTCAAATCTCTGTATTATCCTGTTTTTGGCATTTTTTGCTGTAAAAAAAAACAGTAATAGTGTCTCCCTGATTGTTCAGACAAAAATATATCTGTTTGAAAGATTCTGGTGTAGGCCAGAAAAATATAACTGTGGTTTTGCAGTTCCATGGGTCAAATCTCTGTATTATCCTTTTTTTGACATTTTTTCCCGTAAAAAAAACAGTAATAGTGTCTCCCTGATTGTTCAGACACAAATATATCTGTTTAAAAGATTCTGGTGTAGGCCATAAAAATGTAACTGTGGTTGTGCAGTTCCAAGGGTCTAATCTCTGTATTATCCTTTTTTTGGCATTTTTTGCCGTAAAAAAAACAGTAATAGTGTCTCCCTAATTGTTCAGACACAAATATATCTGTTTGAAAGATTCTGGTGTAGGCCAGAAAAGTATAACTGTGGTTTTCCAGTTACACAGGTCAAATCTCTGTATTATCCTTTTTTTGGCATTTTTTGCCATAAAAAAACTGTAATAGTGTCTCCCTGACGGGTCAGACACAAATATATCTGTTTAAAAGAGTCTGGTGTAGGCCAGAAAAATATAACTGTGGTTTTGCAGTTCCACGGGTCAAATGTCTGTATAATCCAGCTTTTGGTATTTTTTCCGTAAAGAAAAACAGTAATTGTGTCTCCCTGATTGTTCAGACACAAATATATCTGTTTGAAAGATTCTGGTGTAGGCCAGAAAAGTATAACTGTGGTTTTGCAGTTCCACAGGTCAAATCTCTGTATTATCCTTTTTTGGCATTTTTTGCCGTAAAAAAAAACAGTAAAAGTGTCTCCCTGATTGTTCAGACACAAAAATATGTGTTTAAAAGATTCTGGTGTAGGCCAGAAAAATAGAACTGTGGTTTTCCTCTTCCACGGTTCTAATCTCCTTTGTATTACCCTTTTTCCATTGATATTGCGAGTTTAAGCTATTTTACTTCATTTACAATGGGCAAGGCGCGTGGTAAGGGACGTGGAACTGGACGTTCTGGTGATGGTGCATGTAGAGGACCGGGCCGTGGCCAAGGTGAAAATGTGCCACAACCAACAGCCACATCTTCTCGCTCCCAGTTCTTGACCGAATTACTAGGGAAGCACAGAACAACAAGACCACTATTGCGAACTGATCAGTGTGAACAGGTTATTAATTGGATAGCAGATAATACTTCCAGTTACCTGGGCACCACCACCTCCGGTCTGTCTTCCGCACGGTCAAGTTTTAGTAGCCGTGAGTCTCGACTGCATACTCCTCCTCATCCTGATGCTCCTTCCTCCCACCATGCCGAGTGTCATCAGACAGCAACTGATCCCACACTTGGACACTCTGAAGAGCTGTTTACTGGTCCATTTCCATATTTGTACCCCTCGCCTGCTAAGCTTGAAGTGGTGGAAGAGGAGATCCCATGTAGCGATACCCAAATATTTGAACAGCCACGGCCAGAGGAAGTCGACGCTGGCAATTTGTCACAAGAGGTGGACGATAACGAGAAATAATTGCCTCGAGGAGGAGGATCGTAGTGTGCAAGTGGAAGAGGAGGAGGTGATGGATGATCTAGTAACTGACCCAACGTGGCAGGAGGACATGCAGAGCGAAGCCGCAGCACACAGGGGGAGGGAGGCAGAGCACCCCAACAGGCAGGAAGAAGCAGTGTGGTGGCCGCAGACAGAAGGCGGGCAACCATTCCCCGTAACACCAACAAGAGTGACGTTGCCAGTACAACCAGTAGGTCTTCCAGAGTCTGGAATTTTTTTAAAGACTCTGCTGATAACCCCAAAAAGGCCATTTGTACCACCTGCCATGCCAGCATCAACAGGGGTGACAAAGCTACCAGCCTGACCACCACCAGCATGATCAGGCACATGTCAGCAAAGCACCCGACTTTGTGGGGTGAACTCCAGGGTCCACGACCAGTGTCAGCGGGTGTCACCACTGCTTCTTCCGCTGTTGTGCATGTAATAGAACCCCCTGTCCATACTGCATGCAAAGATGCCCCCTCCTCTCAGTCTTCACTTGATATGGATTTTTCTCAAGAAACAGCATCAATGTCCACGTCCACATCCCACCGCAGCGTTCAATTGTCCATATCCTAGAGCTTTGAATGAAAGCGCAAATTCGCAGCCAACACCCCACAGGCCACAGTCCTAAATTCGCACATTTCACGACTGCTTTCATTGAAAATGCTGCTTTTTAGGCTGGTGGAGACGGAATCCTTCCGCAACCTTATGGCAGTGGTCGTCCCTCAGTACTCGGTAACCAGCCGACACTATTTTGCCCGGTGTGCCATCCCCGCACTACACAAGCACGTGTCCCAAAACATCTGTCGTGCCCTCAACAACACAGTTACTGGGAGAGTCCACCTGACAACGGACAAGTGGACAAGTGCTTGTGGCCAGGGATTGTACATCTCCCTGACGGCACACTGGGTAAACATAGTGGAAACCGGGACCCAGTTGGACCTTGGGATGGAACACATCCTCCCCACACCGAGGATTGCGGGCCCTATGTCAGTCAAAGTTTCCCCCACAGTGTACAGCTCCTGCGCATCATTCTCCTCCTCATGTTCAGCCTCCATCTCAGATATCACCACATCAGTTACAAGCTGGAAGAACTGCAGTACTGCCTCAGCCAAGCGGCAACAGGCTGTGCTGAAACTCATAAGCTTAGGTGTTAAACCTCACACTACTTCTGAGTTGTGGACAGCTGTGAAAGAGCAGGCAGATCTGTGGCTGAGACCGCTGAACCTACATACAGGCATGGTCGTGTGTGACAATGGCCATAACCTGGTGGTGGCTCTGAGGCGAGGCAAAATCATACACGTACCATGCCTGGCTCATGTGCTTAACCTCGTCGTTCAGTGGTTTCTTAAATTTTACCCCAAGTTGCCAGATCTGCTCATCAAAGTACGCCGCCTGTCAGCTCATTTTCGCAAGTGGGCTACAGCTTCCACCGCCCTTGCTGTGTTACAGCAGCGTTTGCAGCTTCCGGCACACCGACTGGTGTGTGATGTCCCCACACGTTGGAACTCTACCCTCCACATGTTGCAAAGGATTTGTGAGCAGAAGAGAACAGTTGTGGAGTAACAGCTGCAACAAGGCCATCGATATTCAGGTCAGACTCCACACATAAGACCTCAGGAGTGGACCTGGATGTCTGACATATGTAACATCCTGACAAACTTTGAGGAGTCCATCAAGATGGTGAGTGGCGATGACGCCATCATTAGCGTCAGCATCCCACTTGTCTGTCTTTTGCAATGCTCTCTGCAGAGAATTAAAGAGGAGGCATTGCAGCCAGAGTATGATAAAGATGGATCAAGAAGCCATAGCGGTCGATTACACACAGCCCAGCCTCATCTCATCCCAATGTGCATTGGGGGACAATGAGGGAGAGGAGGAGGAGGAAGAACAGGAGCTGGTATCATGCGCTGTAGACGGTAGTACCTGTACAACTGTCATACAGTCGGTTCAGCATAGGTGGCCTGAGGAAGGGGGGGATGAGGAGGAGGAGGAGAGCATGGTCAGTCGTCATCTTGATGAGGACACGGAAGTCTTGTCCGTTACCAGTCTGGCACGCATGGCTGACTTTATGTTACGCTGTCTTAACCGTGACCCTCGCGTTGTCAAAATGTTGGGTGACAGTCATTACTGGTTGGTGACACTTTTAGACCCCCGCTACAAGGAGAATTTTCACTCTCTTATTCCTGAGGTGGAGAGGTCTACAAGAATGTGGCAATACCAGAAGGCCCTTGCTGCAGAAAAAATTCCCATCTGAACACGCTAGCGGCAGAGGTCACAGTTCGTTGACCAACCAAGGCGTACAGGCGAGAGAGACGCAACTCCAATCCAGCAAAGGCAGGGGAACACTGTCAAAATTCTGGGACAGTTTTCTGAGACCCGCCCGGCTTACAGGCCGAGAGGCGCGGGGTACTCTCACAAGGAGTGGAAAGTTTCAAAAGATAGTGAGGGAGTACCTTGCCGATCGTACCAGCATCCTCCGTAATTCCTCTGTGCCTTTTAATTATTGGGTATCCAAGCTGGACACTTGGAATGAACTCGCTCTGTACGCCTTGGAGGTCCTGGCCTGCCCTGCCCCTAGCGTGTTATCGGAGCGTGTTTTTAGTGCCGCTGGGGGAATTATAACTGATAAGCGCACTCGCCTGTCAACTGACAATGCTGACAAGCTGACCCTTATCAAAATGAACAAGGGCTGGATTGGGCCAGACTTCTCATCACCACCAAATGACAGCAGAGTAACATAAAGTCAAATCCACTGTGTTATTTCGGGAGGTGTATTCCTATGCACTGCTTCACACCCACACATGGGTATACGCTTCCACATTTCGGCTGTATTTTGCTCTTCTCCTTATCCTCAGCCTCCACCACCACTATACCACCAGGGTGACCGTGGTCCGTGTTGTTAAGCTACTGCGACCTCCACCATTCTTCCAAGGGGCATTGAAACTGTCTTGTTAAGCTACTGCGATCACCACGTCTCTTCCAGGGGGCATTAAAACCGTCCTGCTAAGCTACTGCAACCTCCACGTCTCTTCCAAGGGGCATTTAAACCGTCTTGTTAAGCTACTGCAACCTCAGCCATTCTTCCAAGGGGCATTTAAACTGTCTTGTTAAGCTACTGCGACCTCCACGTCTCTTCCAAGGGGTATTAAAATCGTCTTGTTAAGCTACGGCGACCTGCACGTCTCTTCCAAGGGGCATTAAAACCGTCATGTTAAGCTACTGCAACCTCCACATCTCTTCCAAGGGGCATTAAAACCGTCTTGTTAAGCTGCTGCAACCTCCACGTCTCTTCCAAGGGGCATTAAGACCGTCTTGTTAAGCTACTGCAACCTCCACCTCTTCCAAGGGGCATATAAACCATCTTGTTAAGCTACTGCGACCTCCACCATTCTTCCAAGGGGCATTTAAACCGTCTTGTTAAGCTACTGCGACTTCCACGTCTCTTCCAAGGTACATTAAAACCGTCTTGTTAAGCTACTGCGACCTCCATGTCTCTTCCAAGGGGCATTAAAACAGTCTTGTTAAGCTACTGCGACCTCCATGTCTCTTCCAAGGGGCATTAAAACCCTCTTGTTAAGCTACTGCGACCTCAACGTCTCTTCCAAGGGGCATTAAAACCATCTTGTTAAGCTACTGCAACCTCCACGTCTCTTCCAATGGGCATTTAAACTGTCTTGCTAAGGAACTGCGACCTCCACCATTCTTCTAAGGGGTATTTAAACTGTCTTGCTAAGCTACTGCAACCTCCACATCTCTTCCAAGGGGCATTTAAACCATCTTGTTAAGCTACTGCGACCTCTACCATTCTTCCAAGGGGCATTTAAACCGTCTTGTTAAGCTACTGCAACCTCCACTTCTCTTCTAAAGGGCATTTAAACCATCTTGTTAAGTTACTGCGACCTCCACCATTCTTCTAAGGGGCATTTAAACCATCTTGTTATCTACTGCGACCTCCACGTCTCTTCCGAGGGGCATTAAAACCGTCTTGTTAAGCTACTGCGACCTCCACATCTCTTCCAAGGGGCATTAAAACCATCTTGGTAAGCTACTGCAACCTCCATGTCTCTTCCAAGGGACATTTAAACCGTCTTGTTAAGCTACTGCGACCTCCACGTCTCTTCCAAGGGGCATTAAAATCCGTCTTGTTAAGCTACTGCGACTTCCACGTCTCTTCCAAGGTACATTAAAACCGTCTTGCTAAGCTACTGCGACCTCCATGTCTTTTCCAAGGGGCATTAAAACAGTCTTGTTAAGCTACTGCGACCTCCATGTCTCTTCCAAGGGGCATTAAAACCATCTTGTTAAGGTGCTGCAACCTCCACGTCTCTTCCAATGGGCATTTAAACCGTCTTGCTAAGGAACTGCGACCTCCACAATTCTTCCAAGGGGTATTTAAACTGTCTTCTTAAGCTACTGCAACTTCCACGTCTCTTCCAAGGGGCATTTAAACCGTCTTGTTAAGCTAATGCGACCTCCGCGTCTCTTCCAAGGGGCAGTAAAACTGTCTTGTTAAGCTACTGTGACCTACACGTCTCTTCCAAGGGGCATTTAAACCGTCTTGTTAAGCAACTGAGACCTCCACCACATTTCCAAGGGGCATTAAAACCATCTTGTTAAGATACTGCAACCTCCACTTCTCTTCCATTGGACATTTAAACCATCTTTCTAGGAACTGCGACCTCCACCATTCTTCTAAGGGGTATTTAAACCGTCTCGCTAAGCTACTGCAACCTCCACGTCTCTTCCAATGGGCATTTAAACCGTCTTGCTAAGAAACTGCGACCTCCACCACTCTTCTAAGGGGTATTTAAACCGTCTTGCTAAGCTACTGCAACCTCCACGTCTCTTCCAAGGGGCTTTTAAACAGTCTTGTTAAGCTACTGCGACCTCCACCATTCTTCCAAGGGGCATTTAAAACGTCTTGTTAAGCTACTGCAACCTCCACGTCTCTTCTAAGGGGCATTTAAACCATCTTGTTAAGTTACTGCGACCTCCACCATTCTTCCAAGGGGCATTAAAACCGTTTTTTTCAGCTACTGCGACCTCCACATCTCTTCCAAGGGGCATTTAAACCATCTTGTTAAGCTACGGCGACCTCTACCATTCTTCCGAGAGGCATTTAAACTGTCTTGTTAAGCTACTGCGACCTCCACATCTCTTACAAGGGGCATTAAAACAGTCTTGTTAAGCTACTGCAACCTCCATGTCTCTTCCAAGGGGCATTAAAACCGTCTTGTTAAGCTGCTGCAACCTCCACGTCTCTTCCAAGGGGCATTAAAACCGTCTGTTTTAAGCTACTGCAATCTCCACGTCTCTTCCAAGGGGTATTTGAACCGTCTTGTTAAGCTACTGCAACTTCCACCATTCTTCCAAGGGGCATTTAAACCATCTTGTTAAGCTACTGCAACCTCCACGTCTCTTCCAAGGGGCATTTAAACCATCTTGTTAAGTTACTGTGCCCTCCACCATTCTTCCAAGGGGCATTTAAACCGTGTTGTTAAGCCACTGCGACCTCCACGTCTCTTCCAAGGGGCATTAAAACCGTCTCGTTAAGCTACTGCGAGCTCCACGTCTCTTCCATGGGGCATTAAAACTGTCTTGTTAAGCTACTGCGACCTCCATGTCTCTTCCAAGGGGCATTAAAACCGTCTTGTTAAGCTACTGCGACCTCAATGTCTCTTCCAAGGGGCATTAAAACTGACTTGTTAAGCTGCTGCAACCTCCACGTCTCTTCCAATGGGCATTTAAACCATCTTGCTAAGTAACTGCGACCTCCACCATTCTTCCAAGTGGTATTTAAACTGTCTTGTTAAGCTACTGCAACTTCCACGTCTCTTCCAAGGGGCATTTAAACCATCTTGTTAAGCTACTGCGACCTCCACGTCTCTTCCAAGGGGCAGTAAAAGCGTCTTTTTAAGCTACTGCGACCTCCACGTCTCTTCCAAGGGGCATTTAAACCGTCTTGTTAAGCAACTGAGACCTCCACCACATTTCCAAGGGGCATTAAAACCGTCTTGTTAAGCTACTGCAACTTCCATGTCTCTTCCAAGGGGCATTTAAACCATCTTGTTAAGCTACTGCGACCTTCATGTCTCTTCCAAGGGGCAGTAAAACCGTCTTGTTAAGCTACTGCGACATCCACGTCTCTTCCAAGTGTCATTTCAACCATCTTAAGCAACTGAGACCTCCACCTTATTTCCAAGGGGCATTAAAACCGTATTGTTAAGAAACTGCAACTTCCACCATTCTTCCAAGGGGCATTTAAACCATCTTGTTAAGCTACTGCAACCTCCACGTCTCTTCCAAGGGGCATTTAAACCACCTTTTTAAGCTACTGCGACCTCCACCATTCTTCCAAGGGGCATTTAAACCGTCTTGTTAAGCTACTTCGACTTCCACGTCTCTTCCAAGGGGCAATAAAACCGTCTTGTTAAGCTACTTCGACCTCCACGTCTCTTCCAAGGGGCATTAAAACCATCTTGTTAAGCTGCTGCGACCTCCATGTCTCTTCCAAGGGGCATTAAAACTGTCTTGTTAAGCTACTGCAACCTCCACATCTCTTCCAATGGGCATTTAAACCGTCTTGCTAAGCTACTGCGACCTCCATGTCTCTTCCAAGGGGCATTTAAACTGTCTTGTTAAGCTACTGCGACCTCCATGTCTCTTCCAAGGGGCATTAAAACCGTCTTGTTAAGCTGCTGTGACCCCCACGTCTCTTCCAAGGAGCATTAAAACTGTCTTGTTAAGCTGCTGCAACCTCCACGTCTCTTCCAATGGGCATTTAAACCATCTTGCTAAGTAACTGCGACCTCCACCATTCTTCCAAGCGGTATTTAAACCGTCTTGTTAAGCTACTGCAACTTCCACGTCTCTTCCAAGGGGCATTTAAACCGTCTTTTTAAGCTACTGCGACCTTCATGTCTCTTCCAAGGTGCAGTAAAACCGTCTTTTTAAGCTACTGCGACCTCCACGTCTCTTCAAAGGGGCATTTAAACCTTCTTATTAAGCAACTGAGACCTCCACCACATTTCCAAGGGGCATTAAAACCGTCTTGTTAAGCTACTGCAACCTCCATGTCTCTTCCAAGGGGCATTTAAACCGTCTTGTTAAGCTACTGCGACCTCAATGTCTCTTCCAAGGGGCATTAAAACTGACTTGTTAAGCTGCTGCAACCTCCACGTCTCTTCCAATGGGCATTTAAACCATCTTGCTAAGTAACTGCGACCTCCACCATTCTTCCAAGTGGTATTTAAACTGTCTTGTTAAGCTACTGCAACTTCCACGTCTCTTCCAAGGGGCATTTAAACCATCTTGTTAAGCTACTGCGACCTCCACGTCTCTTCCAAGGGGCAGTAAAAGCGTCTTTTTAAGCTACTGCGACCTCCACGTCTCTTCCAAGGGGCATTTAAACCGTCTTGTTAAGCAACTGAGACCTCCACCACATTTCCAAGGGGCATTAAAACCGTCTTGTTAAGCTACTGCAACTTCCATGTCTCTTCCAAGGGGCATTTAAACCATCTTGTTAAGCTACTGCGACCTTCATGTCTCTTCCAAGGGGCAGTAAAACCGTCTTGTTAAGCTACTGCGACATCCACGTCTCTTCCAAGTGTCATTTCAACCATCTTAAGCAACTGAGACCTCCACCTTATTTCCAAGGGGCATTAAAACCGTATTGTTAAGAAACTGCAACTTCCACCATTCTTCCAAGGGGCATTTAAACCATCTTGTTAAGCTACTGCAACCTCCACGTCTCTTCCAAGGGGCATTTAAACCACCTTTTTAAGCTACTGCGACCTCCACCATTCTTCCAAGGGGCATTTAAACCGTCTTGTTAAGCTACTTCGACCTCCACGTCTCTTCCAAGGGGCATTAAAACCATCTTGTTAAGCTGCTGCGACCTCCATGTCTCTTCCAAGGGGCATTAAAACTGTCTTGTTAAGCTACTGCAACCTCCACATCTCTTCCAATGGGCATTTAAACCGTCTTGCTAAGGAACTGCGACCTCCACCATTCTTCCAAGGGGTATTTAAACTGTCTTGTTAAGCTACTGCAACCTCCATGTCTCTTCCAAGGGGCATTTAAACTGTCTTGTTAAGCTACTGCGACCTCCATGTCTCTTCCAAGGGGCATTAAAACCGTCTTGTTAAGCTGCTGTGACCCCCACGTCTCTTCCAAGGAGCATTAAAACTGTCTTGTTAAGCTGCTGCAACCTCCACGTCTCTTCCAATGGGCATTTAAACCATCTTGCTAAGTAACTGCGACCTCCACCATTCTTCCAAGCGGTATTTAAACCGTCTTGTTAAGCTACTGCAACTTCCACGTCTCTTCCAAGGGGCATTTAAACCGTCTTTTTAAGCTACTGCGACCTTCATGTCTCTTCCAAGGTGCAGTAAAACCGTCTTTTTAAGCTACTGCGACCTCCACGTCTCTTCCAAGGGGCATTTAAACCTTCTTATTAAGCAACTGAGACCTCCACCACATTTCCAAGGGGCATTAAAACCGTCTTGTTAAGCTACTGCAACCTCCATGTCTCTTCCAAGGGGCATTTAAACCGTCTTGTTAAGCTACTGCGACCTCAATGTCTCTTCCAAGGGGCATTAAAACTGACTTGTTAAGCTGCTGCAACCTCCACGTCTCTTCCAATGGGCATTTAAACCATCTTGCTAAGTAACTGCGACCTCCACCATTCTTCCAAGTGGTATTTAAACTGTCTTGTTAAGCTACTGCAACTTCCACGTCTCTTCCAAGGGGCATTTAAACCATCTTGTTAAGCTACTGCGACCTCCACGTCTCTTCCAAGGGGCAGTAAAAGCGTCTTTTTAAGCTACTGCGACCTCCACGTCTCTTCCAAGGGGCATTTAAACCGTCTTGTTAAGCAACTGAGACCTCCACCACATTTCCAAGGGGCATTAAAACCGTCTTGTTAAGCTACTGCAACCTCCATGTCTCTTCCAAGGGGCATTTAAACCGTCTTGTTAAGCTACTGCAACCTCCATGTCTCTTCCAAGGGGCATTTAAACCGTCTTGTTAAGCTACTGCGACCTCAATGTCTCTTCCAAGGGGCATTAAAACTGACTTGTTAAGCTGCTGCAACCTCCACGTCTCTTCCAATGGGCATTTAAACCATCTTTCTAAGTAACTGCGACCTCCACCATTCTTCCAAGTGGTATTTAAACTGTCTTGTTAAGCTACTGCAACTTCCACGTCTCTTCCAAGGGGCATTTAAACCATCTTGTTAAGCTACTGCGACCTCCACGTCTCTTCCAAGGGGCAGTAAAAGCGTCTTTTTAAGCTACTGCGACCTCCACGTCTCTTCCAAGGGGCATTTAAACCGTCTTGTTAAGCAACTGAGACCTCCACCACATTTCCAAGGGGCATTAAAACCGTCTTGTTAAGCTACTGCAACTTCCATGTCTCTTCCAAGGGGCATTTAAACCATCTTGTTAAGCTACTGCGACCTTCATGTCTCTTCCAAGGGGCAGTAAAACCGTCTTGTTAAGCTACTGCGACATCCACGTCTCTTCCAAGTGTCATTTCAACCATCTTAAGCAACTGAGACCTCCACCTTATTTCCAAGGGGCATTAAAACCGTATTGTTAAGAAACTGCAACTTCCACCATTCTTCCAAGGGGCATTTAAACCATCTTGTTAAGCTACTGCAACCTCCACGTCTCTTCCAAGGGGCATTTAAACCACCTTTTTAAGCTACTGCGACCTCCACCATTCTTCCAAGGGGCATTTAAACCGTCTTGTTAAGCTACTTCGACCTCCACGTCTCTTCCAAGGGGCATTAAAACCATCTTGTTAAGCTGCTGCGACCTCCATGTCTCTTCCAAGGGGCATTAAAACTGTCTTGTTAAGCTACTGCAACCTCCACATCTCTTCCAATGGGCATTTAAACCGTCTTGCTAAGGAACTGCGACCTCCACCATTCTTCCAAGGGGTATTTAAACTGTCTTGTTAAGCTACTGCAACCTCCATGTCTCTTCCAAGGGGCATTTAAACTGTCTTGTTAAGCTACTGCGACCTCCATGTCTCTTCCAAGGGGCATTAAAACCGTCTTGTTAAGCTGCTGTGACCCCCACGTCTCTTCCAAGGAGCATTAAAACTGTCTTGTTAAGCTGCTGCAACCTCCACGTCTCTTCCAATGGGCATTTAAACCATCTTGCTAAGTAACTGCGACCTCCACCATTCTTCCAAGCGGTATTTAAACCGTCTTGTTAAGCTACTGCAACTTCCACGTCTCTTCCAAGGGGCATTTAAACCGTCTTTTTAAGCTACTGCGACCTTCATGTCTCTTCCAAGGTGCAGTAAAACCGTCTTTTTAAGCTACTGCGACCTCCACGTCTCTTCCAAGGGGCATTTAAACCTTCTTATTAAGCAACTGAGACCTCCACCACATTTCCAAGGGGCATTAAAACCGTCTTGTTAAGCTACTGCAACCTCCATGTCTCTTCCAAGGGGCATTTAAACCGTCTTGTTAAGCTACTGCGACCTCAATGTCTCTTCCAAGGGGCATTAAAACTGACTTGTTAAGCTGCTGCAACCTCCACGTCTCTTCCAATGGGCATTTAAACCATCTTGCTAAGTAACTGCGACCTCCACCATTCTTCCAAGTGGTATTTAAACTGTCTTGTTAAGCTACTGCAACTTCCACGTCTCTTCCAAGGGGCATTTAAACCATCTTGTTAAGCTACTGCGACCTCCACGTCTCTTCCAAGGGGCAGTAAAAGCGTCTTTTTAAGCTACTGCGACCTCCACGTCTCTTCCAAGGGGCATTTAAACCGTCTTGTTAAGCAACTGAGACCTCCACCACATTTCCAAGGGGCATTAAAACCGTCTTGTTAAGCTACTGCAACTTCCATGTCTCTTCCAAGGGGCATTTAAACCATCTTGTTAAGCTACTGCGACCTTCATGTCTCTTCCAAGGGGCAGTAAAACCGTCTTGTTAAGCTACTGCGACATCCACGTCTCTTCCAAGTGTCATTTCAACCATCTTAAGCAACTGAGACCTCCACCTTATTTCCAAGGGGCATTAAAACCGTATTGTTAAGAAACTGCAACTTCCACCATTCTTCCAAGGGGCATTTAAACCATCTTGTTAAGCTACTGCAACCTCCACGTCTCTTCCAAGGGGCATTTAAACCACCTTTTTAAGCTACTGCGACCTCCACCATTCTTCCAAGGGGCATTTAAACCGTCTTGTTGAGCTACTTCGACCTCCACGTCTCTTCCAAGGGGCAATAAAACCGTCTTGTTAAGCTACTTCGACCTCCACGTCTCTTCCAAGGGGCATTAAAACCATCTTGTTAAGCTGCTGCGACCTCCATGTCTCTTCCAAGGGGCATTAAAACTGTCTTGTTAAGCTACTGCAACCTCCACATCTCTTCCAATGGGCATTTAAACCGTCTTGCTAAGGAACTGCGACCTCCACCATTCTTCCAAGGGGTATTTAAACTGTCTTGTTAAGCTACTGCAACCTCCATGTCTCTTCCAAGGGGCATTTAAACTGTCTTGTTAAGCTACTGCGACCTCCATGTCTCTTCCAAGGGGCATTAAAACCGTCTTGTTAAGCTGCTGTGACCCCCACGTCTCTTCCAAGGAGCATTAAAACTGTCTTGTTAAGCTGCTGCAACCTCCACGTCTCTTCCAATGGGCATTTAAACCATCTTGCTAAGTAACTGCGACCTCCACCATTCTTCCAAGCGGTATTTAAACCGTCTTGTTAAGCTACTGCAACTTCCACGTCTCTTCCAAGGGGCATTTAAACCGTCTTTTTAAGCTACTGCGACCTTCATGTCTCTTCCAAGGTGCAGTAAAACCGTCTTTTTAAGCTACTGCGACCTCCACGTCTCTTCCAAGGGGCATTTAAACCTTCTTATTAAGCAACTGAGACCTCCACCACATTTCCAAGGGGCATTAAAACCGTCTTGTTAAGCTACTGCAACCTCCATGTCTCTTCCAAGGGGCATTTAAACCGTCTTGTTAAGCTACTGCGACCTCAATGTCTCTTCCAAGGGGCATTAAAACTGACTTGTTAAGCTGCTGCAACCTCCACGTCTCTTCCAATGGGCATTTAAACCATCTTGCTAAGTAACTGCGACCTCCACCATTCTTCCAAGTGGTATTTAAACTGTCTTGTTAAGCTACTGCAACTTCCACGTCTCTTCCAAGGGGCATTTAAACCATCTTGTTAAGCTACTGCGACCTCCACGTCTCTTCCAAGGGGCAGTAAAAGCGTCTTTTTAAGCTACTGCGACCTCCACGTCTCTTCCAAGGGGCATTTAAACCGTCTTGTTAAGCAACTGAGACCTCCACCACATTTCCAAGGGGCATTAAAACCGTCTTGTTAAGCTACTGCAACCTCCATGTCTCTTCCAAGGGGCATTTAAACCGTCTTGTTAAGCTACTGCAACCTCCATGTCTCTTCCAAGGGGCATTTAAACCGTCTTGTTAAGCTACTGCGACCTCAATGTCTCTTCCAAGGGGCATTAAAACTGACTTGTTAAGCTGCTGCAACCTCCACGTCTCTTCCAATGGGCATTTAAACCATCTTTCTAAGTAACTGCGACCTCCACCATTCTTCCAAGTGGTATTTAAACTGTCTTGTTAAGCTACTGCAACTTCCACGTCTCTTCCAAGGGGCATTTAAACCATCTTGTTAAGCTACTGCGACCTCCACGTCTCTTCCAAGGGGCAGTAAAAGCGTCTTTTTAAGCTACTGCGACCTCCACGTCTCTTCCAAGGGGCATTTAAACCGTCTTGTTAAGCAACTGAGACCTCCACCACATTTCCAAGGGGCATTAAAACCGTCTTGTTAAGCTACTGCAACTTCCATGTCTCTTCCAAGGGGCATTTAAACCATCTTGTTAAGCTACTGCGACCTTCATGTCTCTTCCAAGGGGCAGTAAAACCGTCTTGTTAAGCTACTGCGACATCCACGTCTCTTCCAAGTGTCATTTCAACCATCTTAAGCAACTGAGACCTCCACCTTATTTCCAAGGGGCATTAAAACCGTATTGTTAAGAAACTGCAACTTCCACCATTCTTCCAAGGGGCATTTAAACCATCTTGTTAAGCTACTGCAACCTCCACGTCTCTTCCAAGGGGCATTTAAACCACCTTTTTAAGCTACTGCGACCTCCACCATTCTTCCAAGGGGCATTTAAACCGTCTTGTTAAGCTACTTCGACCTCCACGTCTCTTCCAAGGGGCATTAAAACCATCTTGTTAAGCTGCTGCGACCTCCATGTCTCTTCCAAGGGGCATTAAAACTGTCTTGTTAAGCTACTGCAACCTCCACATCTCTTCCAATGGGCATTTAAACCGTCTTGCTAAGGAACTGCGACCTCCACCATTCTTCCAAGGGGTATTTAAACTGTCTTGTTAAGCTACTGCAACCTCCATGTCTCTTCCAAGGGGCATTTAAACTGTCTTGTTAAGCTACTGCGACCTCCATGTCTCTTCCAAGGGGCATTAAAACCGTCTTGTTAAGCTGCTGTGACCCCCACGTCTCTTCCAAGGAGCATTAAAACTGTCTTGTTAAGCTGCTGCAACCTCCACGTCTCTTCCAATGGGCATTTAAACCATCTTGCTAAGTAACTGCGACCTCCACCATTCTTCCAAGCGGTATTTAAACCGTCTTGTTAAGCTACTGCAACTTCCACGTCTCTTCCAAGGGGCATTTAAACCGTCTTTTTAAGCTACTGCGACCTTCATGTCTCTTCCAAGGTGCAGTAAAACCGTCTTTTTAAGCTACTGCGACCTCCACGTCTCTTCCAAGGGGCATTTAAACCTTCTTATTAAGCAACTGAGACCTCCACCACATTTCCAAGGGGCATTAAAACCGTCTTGTTAAGCTACTGCAACCTCCATGTCTCTTCCAAGGGGCATTTAAACCGTCTTGTTAAGCTACTGCGACCTCAATGTCTCTTCCAAGGGGCATTAAAACTGACTTGTTAAGCTGCTGCAACCTCCACGTCTCTTCCAATGGGCATTTAAACCATCTTGCTAAGTAACTGCGACCTCCACCATTCTTCCAAGTGGTATTTAAACTGTCTTGTTAAGCTACTGCAACTTCCACGTCTCTTCCAAGGGGCATTTAAACCATCTTGTTAAGCTACTGCGACCTCCACGTCTCTTCCAAGGGGCAGTAAAAGCGTCTTTTTAAGCTACTGCGACCTCCACGTCTCTTCCAAGGGGCATTTAAACCGTCTTGTTAAGCAACTGAGACCTCCACCACATTTCCAAGGGGCATTAAAACCGTCTTGTTAAGCTACTGCAACTTCCATGTCTCTTCCAAGGGGCATTTAAACCATCTTGTTAAGCTACTGCGACCTTCATGTCTCTTCCAAGGGGCAGTAAAACCGTCTTGTTAAGCTACTGCGACATCCACGTCTCTTCCAAGTGTCATTTCAACCATCTTAAGCAACTGAGACCTCCACCTTATTTCCAAGGGGCATTAAAACCGTATTGTTAAGAAACTGCAACTTCCACCATTCTTCCAAGGGGCATTTAAACCATCTTGTTAAGCTACTGCAACCTCCACGTCTCTTCCAAGGGGCATTTAAACCACCTTTTTAAGCTACTGCGACCTCCACCATTCTTCCAAGGGGCATTTAAACCGTCTTGTTGAGCTACTTCGACCTCCACGTCTCTTCCAAGGGGCAATAAAACCGTCTTGTTAAGCTACTTCGACCTCCACGTCTCTTCCAAGGGGCATTAAAACCATCTTGTTAAGCTGCTGCGACCTCCATGTCTCTTCCAAGGGGCATTAAAACTGTCTTGTTAAGCTACTGCAACCTCCACATCTCTTCCAATGGGCATTTAAACCGTCTTGCTAAGGAACTGCGACCTCCACCATTCTTCCAAGGGGTATTTAAACTGTCTTGTTAAGCTACTGCAACCTCCATGTCTCTTCCAAGGGGCATTTAAACTGTCTTGTTAAGCTACTGCGACCTCCATGTCTCTTCCAAGGGGCATTAAAACCGTCTTGTTAAGCTGCTGTGACCCCCACGTCTCTTCCAAGAAGCATTAAAACTGTCTTGTTAAGCTGCTGCAACCTCCACGTCTCTTCCAATGGGCATTTAAACCATCTTGCTAAGTAACTGCGACCTCCACCATTCTTCCAAGCGGTATTTAAACCGTCTTGTTAAGCTACTGCAACTTCCACGTCTCTTCCAAGGGGCATTTACACCGTCTTTTTAAGCTACTGCGACCTTCATGTCTCTTCCAAGGTGCAGTAAAACCGTCTTTTTAAGCTACTGCGACCTCCACGTCTCTTCCAAGGGGCATTTAAACCTTCTTATTAAGCAACTGAGACCTCCACCACATTTCCAAGGGGCATTAAAACCGTCTTGTTAAGCTACTGCAACCTCCATGTCTCTTCCAAGGGGCATTTAAACCGTCTTGTTAAGCTACTGCGACCTCCACCATTCTTCCAAGGGGCATTTAAACCATCTTGTTAAGCTACTGCAACCTCCACGTCTCTTCCAAGGGGCATTTCAACCGTCTAGTTAAGCTACTGCGACCTCCTCCATTCTTCCAAGGGGCATTAAAACCTTCTTGTTAAGCTACTGCGACCTCCACGTCTCTTCCAAGGGGCATTACAACCGTCTTGCTAAGCTACTGCGACCTCCACGTCTCTTCCAAGGGGCATTAAAACCGTCTTGCTAAGCTACTGCGACCTCCACGTCTCTTCCAAGGGGCAATTACACCATCTTGTTAAGCAACTGAGACCTCCACCACTTTTCCAAGGGGCATTAAAACCGTCTTGTTAAGCTTCTGCGACCTCCACCACTTATTCAAGGGCCATTGATATTGTCTTTTTATATCACTGCGAACGCCACCATTCCTCCAATGGGCATTGCATTTCCTCCTAATTTTAGTCAGCTTTTGCTTTTCAATGCATAGGCGAACACTAAGGGAGACCCACTCCCCAATAATGGGTAGAAGGTTTTTAGTATGCTGTAATCCACGTCTGTTTGAAGGGGCATTGCAGTTCCTCATAATTTTTGGAAAGCCTTCCATTCACTGCTTTGGCCAACAGTGCACAGGAGACCCAGTTGCTATAAATGGAAAAAACGGTTTAGTTAAGGCCCTCTGACCTCCATGTCACTTCCAAGGGACATTGGAGTGCCTCAAAATTTTTGGTAGGCATTGCGCTCACTGCATGCCCTATAACTGTGTAGCCGAACCTCTCCTTTTGGTACAGAAACATATCCCACTAGACATGTGTGGTTGACTGGCCTGATATTGATGTGAATGGTCTCTGTTCCTCCTGCTCTTTCTCCTTTGCCACCACCTCATCCATCATTCATCACCTGAAGCTTTGTTTTAACAGGAGTCATAGAACTGGGATAGTAGCAGGAAAACATCCAGCAATCCTCGGAGGAGGTAGGATATGCTCCAAAACTCTGACCACCTCAGGCCAAGCCACTACTACATACATGCGCTTGCATTCCAAGAAAACAAAGCAGATGCTAACTTCTATCATCATCATCATGCTCCTCACCTTGGCACTCTCAACTCCCCTGATGGAGAAGCCAGGGCCCACCAATGCTGCCCTAAAGCAGGACGGGCTAAGAAAAGTGTGGGGGGATGTTCCAATGAAAAATAGGGGCGGCTGGGAACCGTTTATGGACACCCGGCCACCCCCAGGCGGCTGGGGACCGTGTGTGGACACCCGGCCGCCGGGCGGCTGGGGACTGAGTATGGATACCTCGCTGCTGAAGCAGCCATGAGGTATTGGCCAGCTTCAGCCTCCTCCAAACTAAAAGGCCCCATTTCAATTGCAAGCAAGCTAGCAGTATGGTATTGCAGCCTGGGGGTGGGTGGGTGGCAGGTTGCACACTAACGCTTGCATTGCAAGGAATGGGGGAGGTACAATTGAACACTGCCCTGGGAATAGGACTTGCACGGGGATAGTTGCAAGTCAGCATCTTCTGATGCGGAAAGGATCACTTCTGATGGGCACACTTTTAGGCAGTGACCTGGGTGTCAGAGATGTTTCCAGGGGTCTTCCCCATGCTGTTCCCATGTCTTTTCAGCACTGTATGCATGTGTCACACAGCACATTGCCAGATAAGATTGTAAAATGTTAAAATGACATTTCCCGGTGAATGCATTTGTCACGGTTGAAAGCAATACAAAAGTGCAAAAACGCATAAAAAATGCTACTTGTGAACATAGCCCAAGGTGTGGAGGAGTAATTTTGTTTTTGGTTATTTATTTTACCTTATACACAAGTCTTTACCCTGGAAAGGAAGTTCTTTAACATATTTCACAGGAAAGCACTTTCAGTTTCGTTTTTAAACATTTTATTGTGAGCCTGTTAAAGTGGCTTAATACCTCTGACCACGTTGTTGACAGCAGTGACCTAGGGGTCAGAAATGTTTCCTGGGGCGATGCCCATGCTGTCCCCATGTCATTTGAGCACTGTCACTATCGTTTTGGGAACTTTTTAGGCTTTCTACAGACTGACGGGGGTGCCGCCGCAAAAATGCTCGGGTCTCCCATAGACTCACATTGGGCTTGTTGATCGGGTCGAGCACCATAGTATCATGGAGAGCTCGGCCCGAGCATCAAGCACCCGAGCATTTTAGTGCTCGCTTAACACTATAAATGAGTCATTGTCCTCCTTGATGATCTTCAGGTCCAGAAAAGGTAACTCTTACAGATTACTCTCCCAGGTAAACGGTAGGTCTATAGAGTTGATGTTGAGAGTATCTACAAAAAGAGACTGGTCTTCCTTTGACATCTTCCAAAGTATAAATATATCGTTGATATATATAATCCATAACTCAATGTTACTGTGGCGCCCCTGAGGGTTCGACCGCCACAGGAATGCTGCACTTCTCCAATGGAGTGTGGTGTTCCTCCTCTGAGGTAAGGCCAGTGTGATGGTAGTGACCTAGCCTTTTGCATCCAACACCACATTCCACCAGAGGGAGCTAGTATGCACTAGGTGCTGCTCCCCTGGTTACAGGGAGACTGGGGAACACAAAGTGGTAGGAACCAGTTAGTGGGTGTGGGTGGAGGAACAACTAGTAGATTACACTTCAAATCTAGTACTTAATAGAATGCCATCTTTGATCTTTGTTCCTTCTGTCCTTGTTAGTTGGTTCTTCTGTGGTCCATCAGTCTAGCCCTTGCTAGTCTGTCGGCTGTCACTGTGCTGCCAAAATACTGTGTGTAATGTGACTTCCCTCCGGGAGCGCAGATCCTGTGTGGGCCTGCACCGGCAAGGGACACAGCCCTCGTACCCTGATCTTGGGACGAGTGGTAGGTTGCAGACAAGGAATGTCTCAACCTGGCCGAGGACCAGGATCAAGAAGGCCCGGGAGCTTTAGAGTGTGACTTCCTAGCAAATGGGTCCCAGGGAGGATGCAGACGGAGCGGAGCTGGCCACCTGTCCTCGTCTACCTAATCTATTCAGAGGGATTCCGGCTGCAAGAGGGGTAACGGCCCCCGACACCCGACCTTGTACTCTATGTCCAGGACGGGAAAGCCCGGTTAGGCCTGAGGATCCCACCGAGCGTCGGATGGAGAGGAATTGTCACCCAACCCCTACACCTGAGAGGAGCTCAGAGGGAGACCCGGCCTATCTACACATGCACAGACGGGAAAGGGTGAAGTCTGTAGTGCAGGAACACTCTGGTGTAGGGTCGCTACCGAACACTGGACTTCCTCGGAGGTAGTCGGACCTCCGTCCCTGGTGGCCGCAGGACTCCGCGAGGAGCAGGGAGTCGCCTTCCCGCTAACATCTCTGAGTGAGTTATGGCCTCCGGACTGTTCATTACGCGCCATACCACGCGACGTTGTGCCCGTACTCCCCGCGCTACTGCTACCCTCCTTCGTCCGGTTTGACTGCCCTGACGCCTTGCTCCGCCTGTGGGGAGCAGTAATAACTTTAGCCGCCATGACATCGGGCCTCAGCGGACTGCTAGCGGGGCTGGTGGCCCTTCACCAGACACCAGAGGTGGCCTAGTCGTTAATCAGCCAGTCAACCCGGACAAGCCCACACCATCTCTTTCTAATGTGACGGCCCTGAGCACGGGTCGGGCCCGGGCCACGGCTGCATCCCATCTCTTCAACACAGGGCCCGACACCGAGTCCCCCAACACCCAGGGTAAAACATGGGCTTTCTGAGTAGAGGCGTCACATTACTCATGTACATGTCCATTTGTCAATGAAAACCTCAGTCTCCTTTCACCAGCCCAGGAACACATTTGCATAGTTAGGGACACAAGGGTTCTCAATCGCACTGCCCATGAGCTGTTGGCAAACTTAACAAGTAAACAGACATTCTTAGTAAGCATATACTCCAGAAGGTTGAGGATAAACCCATTAAATTCCCAACATTGCAGGCCCTTAGATGTCTGAAAATAGTCAATTGCCTTATGCTCATGTCAAGGGGAACGGAGGAGTGCAATGCCTCCACATCAATGCTAGCCAGCCATGTTTGCTTGTCCAACGAAATACACTCAAGTTTCCATAGTAGGTCCATTGCGTCCCTGGTATTGGAGTGAAGAGCTGTGACATAGGGTCTCAAGACCTTATCAAAGTAAACTCCAGTGTTCTGTCCATGGCTCCCAATCCCAGACACAATGGGCCTGATTCTAACTGGATTAATCCAGAACGTTGCTACCATTGGGTGTGTTGGAAGGAGAAATGTGAGCTCATCCTCGCTGATAAGGTTATTCTGTCTTTCATCCTTAAGTAAAGAAGCTAATTTATCACAAAAGGTGAGAGTGGGATTAGTTGGCAAGATAGCATATCCTCCCATATCTGGTATAAATGTCAGACACATATCCCTATAATTTTGTGTACCCATAATAACATTATACTCCCCCCTTTATCTGATGGTTTAATTACAATGGTCAAGTCCCTTTCCAATTTTCCAATTTTCCAAGTGATCGTATTTGATCCATAGACAGGTTTGTTCTATATACCTTCGGGTTGACCTTCAACAGTTCCGAACTGGCCATATTTACAAACATGTCAATTGGAGATACAGTGGCATGTAAAAGTTTGGACACCCCTGGTCAAAATTACTGTTATTGTGAACAGTTAAGCAATTTGAAAATGAAATGATCTCTAAAAGGCATGAAGTTAAAGATGACACATTTCCTGTGTATTGTAGGCAAAAAAAATATGTATATTTCTATCTGACTCGCCCCCTGCGCCGTGGGGCACGCGGAACCGGGCAATAGGGAGACGCTGGGAGTAGTAGTGGTGGCCCGGTCCCGCGGCTCAGGGTGGTCAGACCAATGGTAGTTTGCTACCGTACTTTAGATAATGTCCGACTACGCCACCCGTGGATTGCGGTTATTAGGAACCGCCGCTGCAGGGCAGACCGCTGGGGCTGATGGTGGGTGCAGCTGAGGTGGTGTGACTCCCCACGGGAAGAGTGCGGCCCCAGGGCAGTGTAGTGGATGGTGGGAGTGATGGTGGTGAGAGTCCCAATACCGGTAGTGCTGGAGGCGCGAAGGAGCACACAGACAACAAGTTACAGTCCAGGGTCTTTACTCACAGTTCATGTGCTCCGGGTCACTTCGGCACCGGTAGTGACCGCCCGAGCCGTGCTGCGTCCACCAGGTGTGGGGCTCGGTCAACTCCCAGGCAGTTCAGAAGTATGGCTCAGGACCCCTTTTGTCCTTTCTCTGGCCTGCCTCACCAGTGACCCACTTTTGTCCAGCTGCCGCGAACTTGTGCGGGTAAACGTGGGCCCCGTCCTCCGCTGTCCTATATGGTGCCTTCCTAGCAGGTTTGATGAGGTGTCGCACCAATAAATAATCACGACGACCGGTCTTTGGCTGAGGGTAGTTTCTCCCCCACCAACTTGGGATCCGGTACCCTTAATCTGCCTGACCCTTCACTCAGGATTCTCGTGGGTTCTTAGGGTCCCTTCCACCTTCTTGTTCCTGAGCCCTGTTGTTTCTCTGTCTCTTCTTCTCCTTTTCTGTTCCTTTCTCTTGGAGCCGGGATGAGACGCAATCTCAGCTCCCCTTCACCTCCTCCTCGGCCTCTCACTAGGCCCTCCTGGAGTAGAGCTCCTACAGAGCCTCTACTCCCTGTCTTCTCCTCACTGGACAGAACAAACTTCTCTCTCTCTGAGCTAAGATGGTGCCCACCTATTATACCTCCCTCTGACCATGAGCCCAGGTGACCAGCAACCAATGGGCTCCTTCCTACGCTCAGGAACCAACCCCTATCTGCCCCTACAGCACTGGGTGTTCCACCCCCCTCCCCACTCCAGACAGGGACATAGTCGGTCGTGCCTGCACTTCTGTCTAGTGGGAGCACCGTTGAGCTGTCCCTCGGAAATGGGGTGTGTGTGCTGTATGCAGCTAACTGAGCCCTGGTCCATACTCCATCCTTACCTGGCAGTGGAATATCACACCTCTGGCAGAGGTGCAATACCCCTGAAGCGGCCGAACCCTCGGGGCGCTACATTCCCCCCTGGTAAACCACAGCACGTCCTCGGGCTGGAAAAGAGCAAAAACAGTTAATTAGAGGACATGCAAAACTTTTTAAAACTTTTCACATCAGGAAACAGGCAACACGGTTCAGTTCCCTTTATGGGAAACACTTTTCTTTTCTTGTCACACTATTATAAAACGCTTACTAATACTTCTGGAACTCTTTTGACATATAAACACTATAGAAAACATTCACATTACTATCTAGCAGCATATAAAAAAACTTTTCATATAAAACATTTGCAGGAAAACATTTTTACAACACATTCTTGGATCCTGGCGGCGGTGCAACTTGCGACCAGGTGTGCACTCTTCTTGTAAGTGCAGGAACTTTGGCAAACTTGTAAACACGAGGGACTTGCTGTCCCGAGGTAGACGTGGTAGTCTTTTTATAAAACCAGTAGGGGGCGCTTTAGGAAGCGCAACTATTTACAAGGATGGCCGCTCTCAGTCCTCGGCCAGTTTTGGGAAGGGGAATGACTGCTCACAGTCCTCAGCCTGGTAGGGGATGAGGGGCACACTGGTAACAGTCTCTTAACAGTAATCAGTTCTCTGTACCCTGACGGGTAACTATGTACACAGGTACGTGGCTACTTACTAGTAGCGGTGTCCTCCATATGCTCCTTCTTCCTCATACTGTTCTTCAGACCCGTCCGGGTCCTCTTGGCTCTCCTCATAGCCGCGGTGTTGTAGTTCCTCCTCAGTGAGCCGATGAACATGTAGGGCGTACAGTCCTTTTGCGCCTACATGGCGGGTGAAGGTGACCACATCTCCAGGGTATAGGTCACGGCCACGGTGTCCCTCAGGTAGATGACTCTCAACGTCCCTGCGGGTCACAAAGACGTCGCCTGCAGTTTCTGGGCCCCTGATGAAACCCCAGCCGTTTTCCATGTGGAATTTGACTATGGTCCCGGTGATTCGGGGACCACGGGCTGCTCGGGGGTCTTGGCGGGCCTTACGTTTTTGTTCAGCACTCTGGGCCTGGAGCTGTTCCTCTCTGACGCGCTTCTCTCGTCGTTCCCGCTCAAAGGTCGCCAGTTGTTGATGACAAGCCTCCAGACGACGGACCGCGTCTGCCTGGGTCTCTTGAGCGAACCCCATCAAGTTCTCGCCGGCGGGGTCCCACTCAAATTGGACGTTCTCCAGTGGGGGTAGGGTGACCTCTACGGGTTCTGGAGCCGGTATCAGAGGCTCGCGCGGGGGCTGGATTTTCCATGGCTGACTGCTAGTCACTTCCGCCGGCCACTCCAGCAGCAGTCCATCTGGACCGGTATGATGTGCAATCAGGTCCACACCCAGCCGTGGTATAGTGGAGGGACCAGATCTGGGAGCAGCGCCTGGGGGCACTCAGCCTTGCGACCAGACCGGGGGTCTCTCGGCTGCGTTAGGTGGCAGTTCCGTCCGGGACAGGGGCATAGGCTTAGTAATGGCGCCCGGGTCATCCAGGCCTTGCGACCGGGCCGATGACGCTTCTCGCTTTACGGCGCCCGGGGTCAAGGGGCGTGGCGCCGGGCGGGGCGTGGCCGCGGCGCTCGCCGCTTGAGGCCTAGCTGGGAGCAGTGGCGGCGCGGCAACAGGTGCGGTGAGTGGGGCTTCGGGTGCTGTGACGGGAGGCTGGGGCAGGATTGCGGTTGCTGGCCCTGGGGTGATGACGTCGCCTTCACTTGCCTCAGTCCTTGTGGCTCCCTCCGCGGCGTTGCCTCCGGTCCTCTCTCCTCCTGCGCCGTCCTCAGAGGCAGGCAGACTCCGGGGTGTGGTTGAGGCTTGTCGCTGGTGGATTCCAGCCTGCCGGGCCAGCTCTCCTCTCCACTCGCTGAGTGCACCCCGCTGCGCTTGGACCATCCTCCTCTCCAGATCCTCCAGTGCAGCTCGCGCACGCTCCGGGTCTCGGCGGAGCTGCGCTAGGACTTCTGCTAGGCTGCAGAGTGGTTCGGCCTGCAGCAGGCTTCAGGCCAGGAGGCTGGTGCTGCTGAGGGCGTCCATCCCCGGGTGCGGTCTGTCTGGACAGATCTAGACCACCCCCTGCCCCGCAGTTTTCTTCTCTTTCCGCCCCCATCGGGGGTGGTCCTGGGGCATTCTACTGACATTCACTCTCAGGGGCAGCCCCCCCACGTTGACGGACATTTCTACAGCCGTGCTCATGGTTGTTGGGGGCGGGCTTTATCTTTGGCGCCATTCTGGGACCCGGCCCACGATGAGAGGCGGCCTCCTCTGGTCTTTTGGCGCACATTATGGCACTAGTTCTTCTGGGGCGGGCGCCATCTTTAGTACAATGAAACAGTCTCTTTTCAGGCGCACAGTACCCGTGGTTAGCGGGCACAAAACCCTGCCGACTACGCCAAAGCTGACTCGCAACCTGGGCCGTGGGGCACGCGGAACCGGGCAATAGGGAGACGCTGGGAGTAGTAGTGGCGGCCCGGTTCCGCGGCTCAGGGTGGTCAGACCAACGATAGTCTCCTACCGTACTTTAGATAATGTCCGACTACGCCACCCGTGGATTGCGGTTATTAGGAACCGCCGCTGCAGGGCAGACTGCTGGGGCTGATGGTGGGTGCAGCTGAGGTGGTGTGACTGCCCACGGGAAGAGTGTGGCCCCAGGGCAGTGTAGTGGATGGTGGGAGTGATGGTGGTGAGAGTCCCAATACCGGTAGTGCTGGAGGCGCGAAGGAGCACACAGACAACAAGTTACAGTCAAGGGTCTTTGCTCACAGTTCATGTGCTCCGGGTCACTTCGGCACCGGTAGTGACCGCCCGAGCCGTGCTGCGTCCACCAGGTGTGGGGCTCGGTCAACTCCCAGGCAGTTCAGAAGTATGGCTCAGGACCCCCTTTTGTCCTTTCTCTGGCCTGCCTCACCAGTGACCCACTTTTGTCCTGCTGCCGCGAACTTGTGTGGGTAAACGTGGGCCCCGTCCTCCGCTGTCCTATATGGTGCCTTCCTAGCAGGTTTGATGAGGTGTCGCACCAATAAATGATCACGACGACCGGTCTTTGGCTGAGGGTAGTTTCTCCTCCACCAACTTGAGCCCTGGTCCATACTCCATCCTTACCCGGCAGTGGAATATCACACCTCTGGCAGATGTGCAATCCGCCTGTAGCGGCCGAACCCTCGGGGCGCTACATATCTTTTACATTTTATAAATTACAAAAACGAAAATGGGCAGAAGCAAAAGTTTGGGCACCCTGCATGGTTAGTACCTAGTAGCCCCCCTTTTGCAAGTATCACAGCTTGTAAACGCTTTTTGTAGCCAGCCAAGAGTCTTTCAATTTTTGTTTGAGGGATTTTCATCCATTCTTCCTTGGAAAATTCTTCCAGTTCTGTGAGATTACTGGGTCGCCTTGGTTGGATAGATGTTCTTTCCTGAAATTCTGTGCCCTTTTTTCTCCACACATACCTTTGATCATTGTGGCCAAAGAGTTCTATTTTAATCTCATTGGTCCACAAGATTTGTTTCCAAAATGCATCAGGCTTGTTTCGATGTTCTTTTGCAAACTTCTGATGCTCAATTTTATTGTGAGGAAGCAGGAGAGGTTTTCTTCTGATAACTCTTCCATCAAGGCCATATTTGTGCAGGTGTCTCTGAACAGTAGAACAATGTACCACAGCTCCAGAGTCTGCTAAATCTTTCTGAAGGTCTTTTGCAGTCAAGCGGAGGTTATGATTTGCCTCTCTAGTAATCCTACGAGCAGCTCTCACTGACATTTTTCCTGGTCTTCAAGACCTTATCTTGACTTCCACTGTTCCTGTTAACTGCCATTTCTAAATTACATTTAGAACTGAGGAAAGAGCAACTTGAAAACACTTTGCTATCATCTTATAGCCTTCTCCTGCTTTGAGGGCCTCCACCATTTTCATTTTCAGAGTGCAAGCCAGCAGCTTAGAAGAACCTATGGCTTCTGTGGCTTCTGTTCTTTGGCACAAGGTTAGAGGAGGCTGGGTTTTTTGCATCACATGGCCTTTCCTAACGATGATATTGATAGTGATGAAGTCATAACCCTAAAAGGCTAATTAAGGTCTGGAACCTTGGTCAAAGTTATCTGAGCACATAAATCTGCAAGGGTGCTCAAACTTTTGCATTGGCCGATTTACCTTTTTGTAATTTATAAAATGTAAAAAATGACAATATAAATATATTTTTGCCTAAAATACAAAGGAAATGTGTCATATTTAATTTTAGGCCTTTTAGAGATCACTTAATCTAAAACTTGCTTAACTGTTCACAATAACAGTAATTTTGACCAGGGGTGCCCAAACTTTTACATGCCACTGTATGTCTCCAGGTACCGGGGGCATCTTATTGCTCTAATTTTTGAGATTCGTAAAGGACCGCCTATATGTCATCTCTTGAGGAGATTCATTCAAAGATGCTAGCTCCCTTGTATCAGATAATAGGTCTAAGGGGATATTCAAATCATTGCACAAATGTTTGCCCCATTGCCCAATAAACTTCCGCCATTTAAGCTTCCTATCAAAAAGTTGCAAGTCCTTAATCCATTTAAAGAGAAAAGTCACTGGTTGGCACAAATGATAACTAGCCATGAGCGAGCATTAAAATGCTCAGGTACTCGTTTCTCGGGTCGAGCAAATTGGAATGCTCGAGTGCTCGGACCGAGTAACGAGCCCAATGTAAGTATATGGGAAACTCGAGCATTTTTACGGCGGCTCCCCCTGGCTGTCTGCAGAGGGCCTAAAAATTGCTGGGAACAGTGCTCAAATGACATGGGATCAGCATGGGAAAGACCCCTGGAAGCATTTCGGATTCCCAGATCACTGCTGTCAACAATGCTCTCAGAGGTATTACGCCACTTTTACGGACTCACAATAAAACATGCAAAAACGAAACCAAAATGGATTTTCCTGGGACAAATGTTAAGGAACATCTTTTCCAGGGTAAAGACTTGTATATAAGGCAAAATAAATAAAACAAAATGCTCCTCCATACCTTTGATGCATTTTTGCACTTTTGCATTGCTTTCAACGAAGACAAATGCATTCACTGGGAAATGTCATTTTACATTTTACAACCTTATTTTGCCATGTGGTGTGTGACACATCATCAGACACATGCATACAGTGCTCAAAAGACATGGGAACAGCATGGGGAAGACCCCCACAAGCATCTCTGACTCCCAGGTAACTGTCCAAAAGTGTGCCCATCATAAGTAATCCTTGGCGCATACGAAGATGCCTCCCGCCATGCACCTGTCATTGCAGACTTGCAACAATCACCGTCCATGTCCTTGTCCCAGCACAGCGTTCAATTGTCCCTACCCCATTCCTTGGAATGCAAGTGCAGGTATGCAGCCAGCCACCCACCCACAGGCTGCAATACTATACTGCCAAATTTTTGACAGCTGCTTGCACTTGAAATGTGGCCTTTTAGGCTCGTGGAGGCAGAAGCTGTTTCTTTGACCTTTAATTTCATGACTACAGAGTTGGGCAATGGCCTGATATGCAATGTGGTTTCAGAAATAACATGCAATTAAGCACGTCCAGTCCACATTAAAAAAAGCAGCCATAGAGTGTCAGGAAACCTTCCCACACACTTTTCTTAGCCAGGGCGGCTTCTCAGCAGGGTTGGACAGGCCCACCAGAGAATGGAAGACTCCTCCGGTGGGCCCTGGCTTCTTCTTCGGGAGTGTTCATAGTGCCGAGGTGAGGCCATGACGATGATAGACACCACCATCTGCTTAGTTTTCTATTACTTGGAAAGCAAGCGCAAGTATGCAGCCAGTCACCCACCCACCCACAGGCCACAATAGTAAACTGGTAGATTTTTGTGCAGCTGGTTGCACTTGAAATGTGGCCTTTTAGGCTCATGGAGGCAGAAGCTTTTCACAACCTCATGGCGGCGGCCGGGTGTCCATACTCGGTCTCCAGCCGCCACTATTTCTCCCAGTATCGTCTCCGCCTTCCACAAGCACGGGTCCCAGAACATTAGCCGTGCCCTCCCCAGTGCACTTACTGGGAAGCACTGCCTAATCACAAACACGTGGACGAATGAATGTGGCCAGGAATGGTATGGAGACAGTCCACAGTTTGTCGGTGAGAGTTATATTTCACCACAGCCATATTTTTTAGCTCGGTGAAAGGACTGACTTTTCGGAAACCATATATACAGTACTCCAGCTGTCATTTCTCCCAGGAAGTCCTCTAATGCAGCTTGGCGCATAACCAATGGCAGCAGCCTGTCCAAAATTAGCTCGTACTTGTCGGTGGTGCTTTGACACACAAACATCTTTCTTTGCCCTTTAATCTCATGACTACAGAGTTGGGAAATGGCCTGATCTGCAATGTGGTTTCAGAAATAATATGCAAGTAAGCACGTCCAATCCACATTAAAAAAAAGCAGCAATAAAGTGTTCAGGAAACTTCCTACACATTTTTCTTAGCCAGCGCTGCTTCTCGGCAGAGTTGGACGGGCCCACCAGAGAACCGGAGACTCCTCCCGTGGGCCCTGGCTTCTACTTCGGGAGTGTTCATAGTGCCGAGATGAGGCCATGATGATGATGATAGAGGCCATCATTTGCTTAGTTTTCTGATACTTGGAATTCAAGCGCAAGAATGCTGCCAGCCACCCACCCACCCACAGGCTGCAATACTATACTGCTTGCACTTGAAATATGGCTGTCCACAACCTTATGGCAGCGACCGGGTGTCCATACTCAGTCCCCAGCCACCACTATTTCTCCCGGTATCGTATCCGCCTTCCACAATCAAGGGTCTCTGAAAATTACTGCTGGTACTTTTCTGTGGGAATCTGCTTGCCTCCTACCAGCCTGAAATATTTCCAGTGAACTATGGTACGACGCCATGGTATTAGCACTGCCCCCAGTACCAGTAGCAAAGCGATTCCCAATTTCCTTCTCAGGAATTCTATTTGGTAGACTGAGTGGCTGCCCAAATACATTAGTTTCTCACAAAAGAGCTGAAGATAGAGTGGCAGTAGGTGCAAGTTTCTCCAGCCTGTTTGATATCATAGGGTGAACGGCATCATATTGGCTCAGTGGTTAGCACTGAAGCCTTGCAGCACTGGGATCCTGAGTTCAAATTCAAGCAAGGACAACATCTGCATAGTTTTTGTATGTTCTCCCTGTGTTTGCGTGGGTTTCCACCTCAGTTAAAAAGGAGCCATAGAGTGTCCAGGAACATTCCCACACATTTTTCTTAGCCAGGACTGCTTCTCAGCAGGGTTGGACGGTCCTACCATAGAATCCTCTGGTGGGCCCTGGCTTCTCCGTCAGGAGAGTTCACAGCCTGTTGCCGCTTGGCCAAGGCAGTACTGCAGTGCTTTTAGCTTGTGACTGATGTGGTCATTTCCGAGATGGAGGACGAACTGGAGGATAAGGTGCAGGAGCTGAACAATGTGATTACATTGAGGTTATATTGGTGAGTCTGGTTTTTATACTAACCAAATATCCTACTGTGTTTGTTTTGTTTTTTGTTTGTTTTTTTACGCTATTTTTTAAGACAAATGCATTCACCGGGAAATGTTATTTTAACATTTTACAACCTTATCTGGCCATGTGTTGTGTGACACATCATCAGACACATCCTGTTTCATTTATGATGGAGGGATTCTGAAAGTCACAAAGCCTATTTTTATAGGGTCATCAGGCGGCCCTTACTATTTTTAAAGGGCCATAAGTCTGCCCTCGCTATTGTTAGCAAACCATCAGCCGGCTATGCTTTGTTGCTCCCTTTATTAACAAGTGGGTCTCCTATACTGTTATTGCATATGCAGTGACTGTAAAAAATGCAACTCAATACCCCTTTGAAGAGACATTGAGGAGGGTCTCAGTAAAAAAAATGTTCACATTATAAAGGAGCGGGTCTCTTATAGTAATATAGCAACATAGTTTTTAAGGTTGAAGTAAAACTAAGTCCATCTAGTTCAACCCATAGCCTAACATGTTGATCCAGAGGAAGGCAAAAAAAAACATGTGGCAAACACTAAGCTGGACATTGGAGAAAAAAATTCCTTCCTGACTCCATACGACAATCAGACTAGTTCCCTGGATCAACTCCCTATCAAGGAATCTAGTATATATAACCTGTAATATTATACTTTTCAAGCAAAGGCATCCATGCACTTCTTAAATTTTAGCAGTGAATCACTCATTACAACATCATGCGGCAAAGAGTTCCATAGTCTCACTGCTCTTACAGTAAAGAATCCGCATCTGTGATTATGATTAAACCTTCTTTCCTCCAGACGTAGAAGATGCCCCCTTGTCCCCGTCTCAGGCCTCAGAGTAAAAAGATCAGTAGAAAGGTCTTTTTATTGTCCCCTTATATACTTGTACATAGTAATAAGATCACCCCTAAGCCTTCATTTTTCCAAACTAAATTACCCAAAGTGTAATAACCTGTCTTGGTATTGCAGACCCCCCAGTCCTCTAATAACCTTGGTCACTCTTCTCAGCACCCGCTCTAGTTCAGTTCAGCTATGTATTTCTTATACACCGGAGAACAGAACTGTACACAATATTGTAAGTGTGGTCACACTAGTGACTTGTATAGAGCCGGAGAACAGAACTGTACACAATATTCTAAGTGTGGTCACACTAGTGACTTGTATAGAGGTAAAATTATGTTCTACTCATGAGCATCTATGCCTCTTTTAATGCATCCCATTATTTTATTTGCCTTTGCAGCAGCTGCCTGACACTGGCCACCAAACGTGACCTTGTCGTCCACCAATACACCCAAGTCTTTTTCAGTTACAGTGGTAATGCCCATGCTGTGACTGCAAGGGCTGCCAAATTTTGGAAAAAACCCCACTAAGAATTTAAAGACAAATAGAGTTGGGCCACAGTAACGAGTACGACATGCTCCCATTAGAAAGGAGAGGGTCTGCTATACAGTTATAGGGTATTCAGTGAGTCCAAAGGCTGCCAAAATTTAGGAAAAACCCCACCAACAATTTAAAGACACATACAGATGGGCCACAGTAACGAGTATGACATGTTCCTATTAGAAAGCAAAGGGTCTGCTATTCAGTTATAGGATATGCAGTGAGTCCAATGACTGCCAAAATTTTGGAAAAACCCCACTAACAATTTAAAGACACATAGAGGTGGGCCTCAGTATTCCCATTAGAAAGAAGTGGGTCTCCCATACTGTTTGCCTATGCAGTGAAGCAGCGGCTGCCAAAAATTTGGAGGAACTCCAATGCCCCTTGCAAGGGAGGTATAGGTTGGAGGGCCCCCTGAAAACAATGTTCCCATTATTAGGAAGTGTGTCTCCCATACTATTTGCCTATGCAGTGAAGCAACGGCTGCCAAAATTTGGAGTCACTCCAATGCCCCTTACAAGAGATGTAGAGGTCAGAGGGCCTCCTGAAAACAATGTTCCCATTATTAGGAAGTTTCACTGAAGCAACGGCTATGCACTGTTTGCCTATGCACTGAAGTAACGGCTGCCAAAAATTTGGAGGAACTTCAATGCCTCTTGCAAGAGACGTAGATATGTTGATATGGTACATATGGTGGTGATATGGTGGTGCAGGATGACAATGCGGAGAAGGAGGAGGACAAGAGCAAATAGACAAAATCAGGAAGAGTATACCCCTGTCTGGGTGTGAAGAAAGAGGTGCATGGGAATACAGTTAGACCTCACAAAAAAAAGACACTGTATTTCAGTTTATGTTGCGCTGCTATCATTCGGTGGTGTTGAGAAGTCTGGCCCAATCCAGCCCTTGTTCATTTTTATAAGAGTCAGCCTGTCAGCATTTTCAGTTGTCAGGCGGATGCGCCTATCGGTTATAATTCCACCGGCGGCACTAAAAACCCACTCTGACAAAACGCTAGCTGCGGGGCAGGCCAGGACCTCCAAGGCGTAGAGAGAGTTCATGCGATATGTCCAGCTTGGATACCCAATAATTATAAGGCACAGAGGAATCATGGAGGACGTTGGTATGGTCGGCAAGGTACTCCTTCATCAAATTCTGAAACGTTGCACTCCTTGTGAGAGTACCCCGCGCCTCAGGACCTGTGCAATGGGAGGGTCTGAGAAAACTGACCTAGAACTTTGGCAGTGTTCCTCTGCCTCTGCTGGATTGCATTTGTGTCTCTCTTACCTGTACTCCTTGGTTGTCCAATGAACTGTGGCCTCTGCCACCAGCGTTTTCAGATGAGAACTTTTTAAATAGTTCCGCAACAAGGGCCTTCTTGCACTGCACAATTTTATTAGGCCTGTCCTGCAAGGGAATAACAGACATAAAGTTCTCCCTGTAGCGTGGGTCTAGAAGCGTCACCAACCAGTAATGACTGTCACTCAAAATTTGGACAACGCGGAGGTCACGGGAAAGGCAGCGTAACATAAACTCAGCCATGTGTGCCAGACTGCAAAGAGGCAAGACTTCCATGTCCTCGCCAAGAGGACGATATACCATGCTCTCCTCCTCAACCTCCTCCTCTTCCTCCTCCTCCCTGTCCTCAGGCCATCCACGCTGAACAGACGGTATGACAGTTGTGCAAGTAGTACCGTCTATAGCGCAGGAAACTAGCTCCTTTTAACATCCCTGGCGGCGTGCTGGCACGGCTTATCATCTCCCACCATACAAGACCGCCAACTTATCTCTCAGTCCAGGCTGTGCACTATACTCCTTTACTTGCTGTGTGCATGTCTCTTGTCTGCTGGCTTAGGGCGGTGGCACTGGTACTTCCTGATTCTTAAAGTTACAGTGTGCACAGTCCTAAAGCGTCCCCAGCCTATTGCTGTGAGTCACTGGATACTTAAACCTCCCCCACCCAGTGGGAGGTGCCTGTCTAAACACTTTTTTTTGGTGTGTTATGTGCAACTGAGTTGCCAGGTCCTGTCCTGTATCTTGTCTGTTTCCGCCACCCTGGGGGCTGAGTACCCAGGCTCATTCCTGTATCTCGTTCCAGTGTCAGTTCCAGTCTGAACTGTGTTCTAGCCCATTATCTGTTTCTCTCTATCTATTCTTCCCTCTTCCTGCAGTGTCTGAACCAGTACCTAACTCCAACTCATTGTCTCTGTACTTCTGTTTGTCAGTTTTGTGTCCACTCGCTACTTCATTGCAAGTACCTTGTGTGTATCTGGTTCTGCTTGTCACATTTCCCTGCCTCTGCATCTACCTCTTGTGTTTCTAGCTATCTTCCTGTGTTTCCCAGTCTGTTACATGTGAACAGAGCCCTGTCCTGTCTGCTCTGCTCCGCTTGTCCTCCGCACCTGCAGTTCTGCTCTGCTCCACTTGTCCTCCGCACCTGAAGTTCTGCTCTGCTCTGCTCCGCTTGTCCTCCGCACCTGCGATTCTGCTCTGCTCCACTTGTTCTCTGCACCTACGGTTCTGCTCTGCTTTGCTCCGCCTGTCCTCCGCACCTGCGGTTCTGCTCTGCTCTGCTCCGCTTGTCCTCCACACCTGCAGTTCTGCTCTGCTTTGCTCCACTTGTCCTCTTCACCTGTGGTTCTGCTCGGCTCTGCTCCGCTTGTCCTCTTCACCTGCGGCTCTGTTCCTGTATCCCAGTCTGTACTGGTCCCTATCCAGCCTGTTTTCCTACCTGCCAGTACCGGCCAGTCAGTATACCAGCCGTGCCTGCCAGTACCCGCCCATCAGTATACCAGCCGTGCCTGCCAGTAACCACCAGTCGGCATACCAGCCGTGCCTGCCAGTACTCGCCTGTCTGCATACCAGCCAAACCTGCCCGTTCCTGCATTCCCCGGTGTGGGTCAACAGCTGTGACTGGGGTCTGACCTGGAGTAGCACCTGGGCCACCTCCCACATCCCTCCTTGGACCACGGAGTCGATTAAGCCACCATGTGTTTATGGTTGGATCTGGCAAGGCCCCTATTCACACCTCTCCAGGCACTCCTCAGTTTGTGGCCCAGTGGGACCACTAACCACGCTCACGCCAGTCAGTCCGGGCATGAACATAACACTCCTGTTCTTCTTCGTCCTCCTCCTCTTCCTCATTGTCACCCAATCCATGTTGGGATGAGATGAGGCTGGGCTCTGTGTAATCACCCTGTATGGTTCCTTGCTCCATCTCATTGTTCTCTGCCTGCAATGCATCCTCTTTAATTGAGAGCAGAGAGTATTTCAGAAGACAGAGAAGTGGGATGGTGGCGCTAATTATGGTGTCATCGCCGTTCACCATCTTGGTGGAGTCCTCAAAGTTTTGGAGGATGGTACAGATGTCTGACATCCATGTCCACGCCTGAGGTTTTATGTGTGGAGTCTGACCTGAATATCGATGGCCTTGTGGATGCTGGTAGTCAACAACTGCCCTCTTCTGCATACAAATCCTTCCTAATATCTGCAATGCAGAGTTCCAAAGTGTGTTGATATAGCAGATCAGTCGGTGAGCTGGAAGCTGTAAATGCTGCTGAAGCACGGCTATTGCGGTGGAAGCGGTAGCTGACTTTCTAAAATAAGCACACAGGTGGCGTACTTTGACAAGCAGATCCGACAGATCCGGGTAGGTTTTAAGAAACCGCTGTACCACGAGGTTAAGCACATGGAACAGGCATGGTACTTGTGTGAGCTCGTCTCGCCTCAGAGCCACCACCAGGTTCCGGCCATTGTCACACACTACCATGCCTGGCTGTAGGTTTAGCGGTGTCAGCCACAGATCTGCCTGCTGTTTCAGAGCTGTCCACAACTCTTCAGCATTGTGCAGTTTGTCACCCAAGCATATTAGCTTCAGCACAGCCTGTTGCCGCTTGGCCAAGGCAGTGCTGCAGTGCTTCCAGCTTGCGACTGATGTGGTCATTTCAGAGATGGAGGTTGATTGCACGTCTAATATTGTGGGACACATGCTCGTGTAATGCGAGGATGGCTCATCGGGAAAAATAGTGGCTGCTGGGGACCGAGTACCGAGGGACGGCCGCCGCCATCAGGCCACGGAAACCATCCATCTCCATGAGCCTAAAAGGCAACATTTCGAGTGCAAGCATTCGCGAAATGCGTGAATTTAGTTGTGTGTCCTGTGGGGCGTTTGCTGCGTATTTGCGCTTGCGTTCAAAGGACTGGGGTAGGGACAACTGAACAAAGACGTGGACGTGCTTGCTGATGGTGCTACTTGAGAGTGTGCAATGACATATGCTTGGCAGGAGGCATCTTGGCATGCCCCATGGACAGGGGATTGGCGTGCATGCACAACAGCGGCAGAAGCAGTGGTGTCACCCGCAGACAATGTTGCTGGACCCAGGGGTTCGGCCCACTTAGTCAGGTGCTATGTTGCCATGTGCCTGATCATGCTGGTTGTGGTAAGGCTGGTAGTTTTGCTACATCTGCTGATGCTGGTCTGGCATGTGGTGCAAATCGTCTTTCTGGTGTTATCTGGAGAGTATTTAAAAAATAACCAGACTCAGGAAGACCTAACAGTTGTACTGGCAACTTCCGTTGTGTTGGCGTTACGAGGAATGCTTTCCCGCCTTGTGTCTGTGGCCACCACGCTGCTTCTTCCTGCCTGTTGTCATGCTACACCTTCCTCCCCCTGTGTGCTGCTGTCCTCGCTCTGTGTGTCGCCCTGCCAGGTGGGATCAGTTACTATATCATCCAACACCTCGTCTTCCATTTCTGCATGCTGGTCCTCCTCCTGACATTCTGGCAATTAGGTCTCATCATCATCATCCACCTCTTGCAACAGTAATTGCACTTTACCACCGTCGCCTTCGTGTGACCGTGGCTGCTCCAATATTTGGGCATCACTACATGCGTTCTCCTCTTGATTTGTTTGAAGCTGGCCGGGCTAGAGGCCCAAATCTACAAATGGAAAAGTGAACAGCTGTTCTGAATGTCAAAGTATGGGATCAGTTGTCTCCGGGCAGTCGGCATAGTGGGAGGAAGGAGTATCAGGGTGAGGAATATGTGGTCCAGACTCACGGCTACTGAGACGTGACCGTGTGGAACACAGGGAGGAGGTGGTGGTGGCCAAGTGACTGGAAGCATTATCTGCTATCCAACCAATAACCTTTTCACACTGCTCTGTGTTCAATAGTGGTGCTCTGTGGTCACCTAGGATTTGGGACAGGAAGGTCGAGCGAGAAGATGTGTGTTTGTTGTGGCACAATTTCACATTGCCCACGGCCACGTCCTCAGCCTCTGCATGCACCATCACCATCACGTCCACTTCCCCATCCCTTGCCTCGCACTTTGCCCATTTTAAATGGAGGACAATATTTTCCACGTTCACGAGAAATAGCTGATTTTGGAACGCAGTTATATGTGATATGTCTCACAGAGAACCACGGCTTTAAATTGTAGGCCTGTAATTTACTAATATTATTCTACACAGAGACCTAGTGTTAATAGCTTGACCGACACACTGCAACGGAATGAAAATGGAAGAAATGGCTGATTTTGGAACACTCTTATAGGTGTTATGTCTGACAGAGAACCACGGTTTTAAATAGCAGGTCTGTCATTTGCTAATATTATCTTTCACAGAAACCTAGTGTGAATAGCTTGACTGACACAGTGCAACAGAATGGAAAAGGTGGCCAATATTTTCCACGTTCAGTTTAAATTTCTGGATTTTTATCGCTGAAATATGGAACAGATCTGGCTTTATTCTACAGTGAGAATAATGGAGCAGAAGCATGGTGTTGCTTTTTCTGGATTGCTTTTTAAGCAAATAACCAAGATTAAGATAAAAAAAAATTCGCCCTGTTCCCTGATATCTGGGGCTGTCTAGAAATATCAGTAATTATTACAGCACCAGCACACAGGACGTTCAATGGACCCTCTTGTGCTGTATTATACACTGCAGTCTGCCTCATACACTGCAGTCTGCCTGCCTAGCTCTGATACATATATTTATATATATTGTAAGGCGACGGTGTTCACACCATGCAGTAACTGAGGCAGTGACCGAAGCAAGTCCAACATAATCAGCTTTTATTTCAGCAACTCACGGATAAACAGAAAGTCCTCCGGTTCGCAGTCGGGTTAACAGAAGTCCATACACAACGGTTGCCATGGGCAATGACCGCGCCGGGACACTCAGAGCCTGACAGGTGCAGGCACTTCCCAGGCGTGGGTTCAGCCACACTCTATCTTGCTGAGCTTTCCTGCTAAGCTCCTAGCAGGTTCCAATACAGAACCACATTAACCCTTAGTGCAAGGTTTTTAAAGGACCTTTGGCAAGAGCCACTGGAAAAACTGGGTTGGTGGGAGGAGGCTTCCCCACTGTCTTCATGTAGCCTCCTCCAAGAAATGAAGGTCCTGATGGGTTTTCCTTATCTGCCTTAGCCAGATAGCCTGACCAGGTCAATGCTCACCTTCATTCCTGCATTGCAGCCACAGGTGAGTTTGTGACTGCAATGCACTCCAATGGATTTAATAGGTCTCTGTGCACATTCTGGAGGATATATAACTTCCCTCATATACAATCCCGGTCACTGCCTCACTATATATACACTACCGTTCAAAAGTTTGGGATCACCCAGAAAATTTTGTGTTTTCCATGAAAACTCATACTTTTGTTTATCAAATGAGTTGCAAAAAGATTAGAAAATATAGTCCAGACATTGACAAGGTTAGAAATAATGATTTTTATTAGAAAGAATAATTTTCTCCTTCAAACTTTGCTTTCGTCAAAGAATGCTCCCTTTACAGCAATTACAGCATTGCAGACCTTTGGCATTCTAGCTGTTAATTTGATGAGGTAATCTTGAGAAATTTCACCCCATGCTTCCTGAAGCCCCTCCCACAAGTTGGATTGGCTTGATGGGCACTTTTTGCATACCATACGGTCAAGCTGCTCCCACAACAGCTCACTGGGGTTGAGATCTGGTGCCTGTGCTGGCCACTCCATTACAGATAGAATACCAGCTGCCTGCTTCTTCCCTAAATAGTTCATGCATAATTTGGAGGTGTGCTTTGGGTCATTGTCCTGTTGAAGGATGAAATTGGCTCCATTCAAGCGCTGTCCACAGGGTATGGCATGGCGTTGCAAAATGGAGTGATAGAATTCCTTATTCAAAATCCCATTTACCTTGTACAAATCTTCCACTTTACCAGCACCAAAGCAACCCCAGACCATCACATTACCTCCACCATGCTTGACAGATAGCATCATGCACTCTTCCAGCAACTTTTCAGTTGTTCTGCGTCTCACAAGTGTTCTTCTGTGTGATCCAAACACCTCAAACTTTGATTCGTCTCTCCATAAAACTTTTTTCCAATCTTCCTCTGTCCAATGTCTGTGTTCTTTTGCACATATTAATCTTTTCCTTTTTTTAGCGAGTCTCAGATATGGCTTTTTCTTTGCCACTTTTCCCTGAAGGCCAGCATCCTGGAGTCGCCTCTTCACTGTAGACGTTGACACTGGCGTTTTGCGTGTACTATTTAATGAAGCTGCCAGTTGAGGAGCTGTGAGGCATCGATTTCTCAAACTAGAGACTCTAATGTACTTGTCTTGTTGCTCAGTTGTGCAGCGGGGCCTCCCACTTCTCTTTCTACTCTTGTTAGAGCCTGTTTGTGCTCTCCTCTGAAGGCAGTAGTACACACCGTTGTAAGAAATCTTCAGTTTCTTGGCAAATTCTCGCATGGAATAGCCTTCATTTCTAAGAACAAGAATAGACTGTCGAGTTTCACATGAAAGTTCTCTTTTTCTGGCCATTTTGAGAGTTTCATAGAACAAACAAATGTAATGCTTCAGATTCTCAACTAGCTAAAGGGAGGTCAATTTTATAGCTTCTCAAATCAGCCAAACCGTTTTCAACTGGGCTAACATACTTGTGCAAGGGTTTTATAAACATCCATTAGCCTTCGTACACAGTTAGCAAACACAATGTACCATTAAAACACTGGAGTGGTGGTTGCTGGAAATGGGCCTCTATACACCTATGTAGATATTGCAATAAAAATAAGACGTTTGCAGCTAGAATAGTCATTTACCACATTAACAATGTATAGAGTGTATTTCTGATTCATTTAATGTTAGCTTCATTGAAAAAACATGTGCTTTTCTTTAAAAAATAATGACATTTCTAAATGACCCCAAACTTTTTAATGGTAGTGCATATACAGTACAGACTAAATGTTTGGACACACCTTCTCATTTAAAGATTTTTCTGTATTTTCATGACTATGAAAATTGTACATTCATACTGAAGACATCAAAACTATGAATTAACACATGTGGAATTATATACTTAACAAAAAAGTGTGAAAATATGTCTTATATTCTAGGTTCTTCAAAGTAGCCACCTTTTGCTTTGATGACTGCTTTGCACACTCTTGGCATTCTCTTGATGAGCTTCAAGAGGTAGTCACCGGAAATGGTCTTCCAACAATCTTGAAGGAGTTCCCAGAGATGCTTAGCACTTGTTGGCCCTTTTGCCTTCACTCTGCGGTCCAGCTCACCCCAAACCATCTCGATTGGGTTCAGGTCTAGTGACTGTGGAGGCCAGGTCATCTGGCGTAGCACCCCATCACTCTCCTTCTTGGTCAAATAGCCCTTCCACAGCCTGGAGGAGTGTTTGGGGTCATTGTCCTGTTGAAAAATAAATGATGGTCCAACTAAATGCTAACTGGATGGAATAGCATGCCGCTGCAAGATGCTGTGGTAGCCATACCATAGAGAGGACTATGGGGTGCATTACACTATATGGAGGATTATGGGGATTGCATTATACTATATGGACTATGGAGTGAATTATACTGTGTGCAGGACTATGGGTTGCATTATACTGTATGTAAGCAATTGTACAGTGTGGAGGTTTGTGTGGGGTCCATCATACTGTGTGAAGGGCTGTATGAGGGCCATTATACAGTGTGGAGAGGTGTGGGGCCAATATACTGTATTTAGGCCCATTATACTGCATGGAGGACTGTGTGGGGGTCACAGGTAGGGGATCATAATGTGTTGGGGTCACCATACTTTTCTGGGGGAGTTGAGGAGTGGAGTACAGAAGGTTCATCATACAATGAGTGTGGAGGGTACTGTGAAGGAATTCACTGTGGGGGTATTTTACAGTGTTTTAGGCACTTTTGTTGACATCATACTTTATGAGTTCAATGAAAGTGGGTCTAGGGCTCCAGTAGGAGGAAAATTAGAGGACACAAAGTACCACACATTAGGTGCAGTAATAGGGACACATTCGGCAGCAGTGGCTCAGCATTAGGGTATCAGCAGGATAAGGAGTCTGTTCAGGTCGTGGATAGATGGGGATGGGGCCTGAAATGTGAGAAGTCATATTTGTCTTTGTTTTAATATATCCGCAGCCAAGTCCTGGCTGGAGAAGTTGTCATGTCGGTCTGGGCCAGATGGAAAAGACAGGAAAAGTGAATGACTCCACCAGAACGAATGTCAGCTGTAAGTCACCATCAATAACTGTACTGTAATCTCTTGTATGTTCTGCAGGACTGGTATCTACCACTATATGGTCCCCATATGACAGTAATTTCAGTGCTGGTCTTTGTACAGAATTTTTTTTAGTAATAGAGGGGTGTGAGGAGCTGCCCATTTACTACAGACTTTTCCAGCACAGAGCCCCGATTTTCAACGATCTTATTGTTGTGTTTTATTAGTGATTTCTTTCTGTGTTTTATTGTTCGGCTTGCTCATCAGTATGTGCAGTATGTGCACTAATTTCACTTGTAAAATGTCCAGCATTTCAGTAATCTCATTAGTATCTCAGAAGCCTCTAACCATTGTTCAAACAGTGACTAGGCCCATTGTGTGAGTGTTGAATGTAGATCCGGTGGAGCCGTCACCACAGGGAGTCTCACATGCAGACCCAGGTTATGGTATCGACCTGAGAAAGATACCTCCACTAATGCACACTTAGCTTTGGAGGGGAAGGGTGAGAACAGTTCTGCTCATTCAGGGGGATGATCCCAGTGAAGGAGAAAATAAGCCACATGTTTAGTTGATGGAATGATGTCGAAGGGATAGGAACTAATCTGAGGACCTGGACCATGGATGGATTGATGGCATATGGAGATCAGTGGGCTGGATAAACATGCTACAGTTGTGGGATATGTCGTTGGGATTTAAACTTTCTTAAAGGACTGTTGCTACTGGATACCTGTGCTTCTATCATTTTATCTGTCATATGGAGGATTGTGGACTGAGACAATTGTGTTTTGGACATTTACCTGGAATTGCTGTATTACCATGAATGTAAGGAATAAAATATTGTTGCATCGTTAACCTGCCTAGGTGATTATTAAAACCCACAAACTCAGATCTTCACACCTGGTCATCTGCTAAGGTTCTCTTACAACCACTATTAGGGTACGCCACCATATTTGTAATCAGGGTTACCTGGTTAGGGGCTCACTCAGAAGTTTCAGCCCCCTGAACCAAACCCCTAGCAATGCCTCTGCTATATTTACAGAATATCTGTGATTAGTGGTTAGAAACTGGCATGAAAACGCCAAAAGTTGCAATTGTTAGAGACTTTTCAAAGAAATGTATGTAATTGCTTTGATGAATTGAGGTCTATGTTTGTTTGTGATGAGGTGTTAATACCTTGTAATTGTTATGTGTGAATTATGTCCCTGTACTGCATCTGTGCACCTTTCAGTCCAAAGAATAGTGGACTGGTGGGCTTCTATGCACTAGCACTATGGGTATTTATATTATACTCTGATCTGGGTTTCAGTAAGTTCTATACATATTGCATTTAAATTATGCTGGATTATCTGTTCAGAATCATTATACATGTGTTACATAGGAACTTTTTTCTGGATACCTTTAACATACTTTTATTATTGTTATTTTTTTTTATTATTATTATTATTTAGTATTCCTTAGTTCAGAAGAGTTTTCTGCATCGTTCTATAAGTTCAGGGCATGATAGCTAAGTGTTTAATTTGATTAATTAAAAACTCCACCTGTGCAATTAGTAGACGGGAGAAGAATTTCCCCGTTATTGTGCTGCTTTTGTGACATATTAATGTTATAAATACACTTATGGTCAGTGTGACATTAACATTTACTACACTGAAGCTGATTTTGGCCAACATGATGTTTAGACACGTTTCGAGTAGCGAGTTAAGTGACATGTTCACTTGCACTTTAGCTGGTGAGGGTCTTTGGAGCAGTTCCCCAGTAGATAGTGATTTTTTAGAGGTACTGGAACAGCAAATAATGGCTATTGCAACCCTGCAAGACATCCCTAGATAGGCAGACTTTGACAGGGGTAATGTCCCAAGAACATGACAGCAACAGTGTCTAATCATTAAACTCATGTACCCACATAGTGTAAACATCGTGTTTTTTTCTGCTGCATTTTTTTGTGCAGAAAGTCCTCATCATTTAACAGTTCAAGCTAAGTGCATGTGAATTAAAGAGTAAAGATGCTGTTGAACTGTGCATTTTTGGTATGTTTTTAATATACAGTGGCTTGCAAAAGTATTCACCCCCTTGGCTTCTTACATATTTTGATACATTACAACCTGTGTTTAAAGATTTTTGTAATCCTATTTGTGTGTGATGCATCAGCACTAAATTGTCTAAGTTGGTGAAGTGAAATGAGAAAAATATAGGCATAAATGAAATTTATGGGATCAAATAACTAAAAATTGGCATGTGCATATGTATCCACCTCTTTTGCTATGAAGCCCCTAAAAATTTCTGGTACAAGCAATTACCTTCATATGTCACATGGATAGTGAAGTAAGTCCACTTGTGTGCAATCTAAGTGTCACATGTAGTGTTGAGCCACCCCCGTAGTGTTCGGGTTCGGTTCGGTTCGTCGAACACCAGCATGTTCGCCGAACGGTTCATCGAACGGTTCGTCGAACACCATTGAACACCGTTAAAACCAATGGCAGGCAAACAAAAACACATAGAAACACATAGAAAACACATAGAAAACACCTTCAAAGTTGTCCAAAAGCTGACAAACTGCTCAGAAGACACAACACATGGAAAAGTGACAAGTACATATAGTCATGCGAAAAGAAAAGAGGTGGAGGAGTAAAAGGAGGAGGAGACACAGATATAGGCATGTCATGCCCTTATAAAATCAAGAAAGGCTGGAGTAAAAATCTAAAATCAGCCTACCAACACCCAGACGTCGTGACAAGAAAATTAAAAAAAGAAATATTTTTAGGTAGAATGGCGGTTCCATTCAGAACACTTTCCTTACAAGACGTAGTGGTATCCCCGTTGGGAGTCGTGCCAAAAACGGAACCCAATACGTTCGGACTAATCCAACATTTGTCATATCCAAGGGGCAGGTCAGTAAACAACAACATCGACGCGGAACCAAGTACAGTAGTATATACTGTACCTCCTTTGACAAGGCAATCAGGCGGGTCAAGAAGTTGGGAAGGGGCACCCTAATGGCCAAAACAGACATTGAGGGGGCGTTCCGGTTACTTACTACCTGTGCCTCCGAATAGTGTCCGCATATTGGGCTGCTTCTGGGAAGGAGCATACTATATAGATCGCTGTTTGCCCATGGGATGCTCCATATCCTGCTCACTATTTGAGGCGTTTAGTTGCTTCCTCGAATGGGTCGTCATGGACGTTTCTAAGGGGGCACATATTATCTATTACCTCGACAAATTCTTATGCCTGGTCCCAAAAGATTCGCCACAGTGTGAATACACGCGGTAGTCCACCTGTGAGAAGGAGAGAGCTGGAGGGAGAGCGGACACCACAGAGCCGAGGGGTTAGATGGAGAACGGAAGAAGGAAAGAGGGCGAGGGAGGTAAGGGAGTACGGTGGAAGGCTGACCTGAGCTCCCCCACGTTCCTGCTGGGAGGGGAACAGCCCTGGGAAGAAAAGCCGCTGGCGTATCCCTTTGAGGTTACGGGCGTGAGCGGGCAGAGGGACTACGCTGGAGTGCGAAGCCGACACGGCAAGGCTGATCCTGACCGTGCGACCTCCATGTTGCCGCGTTTGTGCCAGGGCCGCAGTGGACCCTGATGGCCAGCCCCCCTCTCCCAATACTGGTGCCTGTAAGCTGGTGGGTCGAGACCCCCCCGCGGTGGAGGCAGGTCTAATCTCTGTAATTTAAATTGGCTCTGTAATTTGAATGAGTACACTTTAAATCCTTTGACAAGGATCTATTGGAGTAACAAGAATATTAATCAGCAAAATATAGCTGTGCAGAAACAAAATTCTAATCCCCTACAGCTAGAATGCACAACAGACATTAATAAAAATCAAAAAAGCTTTATTAGGTAAAATAGACAGACAAATATGGAATAGTACAGAATCCAACAGGTGTTTGTATACAGGATAAAGTGCCAAGACAAATAAATAAATAGATACACAAAATCATGGGAACATGTATGATATATTATCAATAGCAATTAATGCTAGAGGCTTGGAAAAACCCAAGAAAATGTATAAAAATTATTTAATATATGGTGGGTACATGCAGACACAATCACAGGATGTATGATATAAATATCAAAGGCTCAAAAAGTGGGATTGTGAATGAAAAAAGAAAAAAAAGGGGGACTCTTCAAAATTTGCATAAATCACTAAATTGTGAAAATAAATATTTGAGATATTTCCCATAGTAGTAACAGGGTAGATGCAGTTAAAAATTGTTATTAGATACAAAGGCGGTGTAGCTTGCTTCAGATGGGCTACTCCGCTGACTACGAGACACTGCTACTAGCCCAAAAGGATTTCCTGGGTTAGATGCAATAAAAAATTGTTATTAGATACACAGGCGGTGTAGCTTGCTTCACAGCTGGACTACTACGCTGACTAGCAGACACTGAAGCTTTGGAGCAGACCTCTGATTCCCAGGCTATAGTCTGCAGACTCAACCATCTGTGTTACCCCTAGCCATAGTGTATGTAGTTTCTGACGGTTAAAAGGGGGGGAGCGACCCGACCCACCTGGAATTGACGATGCCAACATCATGTAAAACACAGCTAGGGGACTCCAAAAAGAGTCTCCATTTTTTCCCAAAATTGTGGCACAGACTCCACTTAAGTGGCATCAATTGCCCCAGAGTTGCTTAAAATGGTTGGTGAGGTGATTTTCCAAAATCCTCAAGCTTTTAGTCTCCCCAGGATGACACAGGGGTAGAAAAGTCCTTGCGGATCCATGATTTGTTCATCTTTATGAACGTGAGTCTGTCTACATTCTCAGTTAACAGACGTGTGCGCTTATCTGTCAGCACACCATCAACAGCGCTGAACACACGTTCAGAGAGAATGCTGGCTGTGGGGCACGACAAGATCTCCAAGGCATGAGTGGCGAGCTCAGGCCATTTTTCCTGATTGGAAGCCCAAAATGAGCAAGGTCTAGTGACACAGTCATGGCTTCGATGTTCACTTGGTGATACTAATGTACCATCCTCTCTAGGCGTTGACTATGTGTCAGACTTCTTGTCTCCTGTGGCCTTGCAAAGGATGGTCTAAAAAATTGGTGAAATGATTCCACAAAATTGCTGTTACCAGCAGATATGGTGTTACTGTTACAGTTTGGGTGATGAAGACTCGACAGTCCCACGGTTGGCAAGTTAGAACTGTGAGATTCACTACGTGCACCACTGGTGTTTTGTGGAAAAGCAGATGTAAGATTCTGAAACAGCCTCTGCTGATACTCCTGCATGCGTGAATCCCTTTCTATGACAGGAACTATTTCGGCAAATTCACTTTTGTACCGGAGATCTAAGAGTGTGGCAACCCAGTAGTCGGGATTACTTCGAATTCTGACAATCGGAGGGTCATGTTGCAGGTAGTGCAGCAAGAAGGCACTCATGTGTCTTGCACATCCAGGAGGACCAAGTTCTTGTTGTGTTGGTGGCGAGGTAAGAATCATGCTTCCTTCCTCTGCCCTCTCCCCCCAACCTCACACAACAGAAATGTGATCAAGGTCTCCCTCATGATGAGTCTTCCATGCCCATCGCCAGTTCATCCTCCACTTCTTCCTTCGCTCCTGCACCTTCCTCAACAGTTTGGTTGCTACCATGTGCCCTCGTTAAACCCTCTCCCCCACCCTCCCATGCCTGCGGCCTTAGTACTGCCGACCGTCTGGACCTTGGAGATGTTATCCCTTCCACATACGACTCCTCCTGTACTTCCTCCCCCTCCTCTTGTCCCACGACCTGACTCCGAATACTGTTTAAAGTGTGCTCCAGCATGTAAATGACCGGAATAGTCATGCTGATAATGGCATCATCAGCACTAAACATCTTCGTCGCCATTTCAAAACTGTGCAGAAGGGTGCATAGGTCCCCGATCTGAGACTACTCCTGCAGCGTGATTTGCCCCACCTCTGGATCTCGTTGGCCCAGGCTATACGTCATAAAATATTGCACCAGGGCTGGTCGGTGCTGCCACAGTCGCTGCAACATGTGCAGAGTTGAATTCCATCGTGTCAGCACATCGCATTTCAGCCGGTGAACTGGCAGGCCCAACGACTTCTGTAGAGATGTAAGTCGTTGAGCTGCGTGATGCGAACTGCGGAAGTGAGCACACAGCGACCGTGCCCTCTGCAGAAGGCCATCTAGTCCGGGATAGTGGGCTAAAAATTGCTGGACAACCAGGTTCAACACGTCAGCCATACAAGGCATGTGTGTGACATTGCCCCTGTCGCACATGGCCTTAACTGGCTGCAGGTTCAGTAGAGACAACCATTCATGAAACTCGGTCTCCAGAGCTGATCACAACTCCTCAGCTGTGTGACTCACATTTCCCAGACATTTCAAAGTAAAAAACCGCCTGATGCCGTTGAGCCCTGCTGCCAGCATAGTAAGGAGGTGTGCAGGATTCCTTCTGTGCAGTTAGATCGCGGGTGGCATTACCAGGCAGGCTTTGGGTGCAGGTGGAGGACCGAGAGGAGGTTGAGGAGGCAGAAGCACTGCAGGAACTTCTAAATAAAGAGGATTAATGCACAACTCGTGGGGACGGCAAGACTTGGACAGCAGCCCCTTGTCCTGCTGTCACCATAGTTACCCAGTGCCCAGTCAGCGACATGTAACGCCCCTGTTCATGCCTACTTGTCCAAGTGTCTGTGGTGAAATGCACCCTGTCACACACCGAGTTTCTCAAGGAAGCGGTGATGTTATGTGCGATATGCTGGTGTAGCGCAGGCACAGCTTTCTTTGAGAAGTAGTGGCGACTGGGCATCTGGTACTGGGGCACTGCGACAGACATAAGGTCTCGAAAATCCTCTGTGTCCACCAGGCAGAAAGGCAGCATTTCTGTAGCCAACAGCTTGCAGATGGTGAAATTGAACCTCTTAGCTTTGTCATGACTAGGAGGAAATGGTCTTTTACTTGTCCACATCTGAGGGACCGAGGGCTGGCTGTTGTGCTTAGACGGGGTGGAGTAGGGTGTCCCTGGCAAACTGCCGGTCTGTGAGGAACATGCAGGCGGACATGTTAGGTTGCCTTGATCCAAAGGTGGTGCTCTCGATGTCGTAAAGCGCTCATCACCAGCAGGTGTTTCCACTTCCAAATGAACTGACGACCTGTCAATCACACTGGCTGTTGCGGGTAAAGAGGTGGCAGGTCTGCATCCAAAAACATGTGTGACTGCTGTCCCCCCAGTCACAGAGGATGAAGAGGCCGCGGATGCACAACATGGGGCAGACGGTGCTTGGCCCGGCCCGCTGGGCCGCATTGTAGCACAGTGAGCTTCCCACTGCAACTTATGCTTCATATCCATGTGACGGTTCATGCATGAAGTACTCAAACTATGGATTTTTTGGCCTCTACTTAGCTTTTGGTGACAAATGTTACAGATAACATGAGTTGGGTCATCCTTTGCCATCTCAAAAAATGCCCAGGCTATGCAAGGCTTAGAGCCCATGCGACCTGAAGAGCCACCACGACTTGTGGTCAGAGGCAGAGTTGTGGTTGAGGATGCAGTTTTTGACGTGCTTCCAGTACTCTGTCTCTGTCCAGGAAGGCGCAGCCTAAGCTCGTCTTCACTAGCATACTCCTCCACCTCCTCTGCTGACCTCATCAACTGGCTGACTGTGGGTTGACAGTAAGTGGTATCACCAACCTCGTCATCATCACCCTGTGTGTTCTCACACCCGTCGTCCTCAGAGCCAACCTCTTCCTGCCCAGACGGAAAAGTCAAGTTGTCGCTCCAATCAGGTATCTGAGTCTCATCATCGTCTTCCTCATTGTCTCCACCAACAGGAGTTACAGTTTTGGAACGAAGGTCTACATTATGCTCAGAACCTTCTTCATCTGGGCCTGGATCTGACTCATAAACATTCTGGGCATCAGTGCAGATCATTTCCTCATCTGGATTCACAGAAGCTCTGGAGCAGACCTCCGATTCCCAGGCTATAGTATGAGTAAACAGCCCTGCAGACTCAACCATCTGTGTTACCCCATACTCAGATGGGCAGCTGGAGACTTGGGAGCTGTGAGGAAGCAAGTGCGATTGGGGTGACACCTCTGAGGACTGGAGTATTTGTGATGTTGAAGTTGAGGTGGAGGAGAGCCCACTTGAAGGAGAACATGATATCAGTTGAAGAACCTGCTGTCTACACAAAAAGAAGTAGACATCTTAGTTTGGCTGGAAGATGGTCTTTCTTCTGCAGATGTTACTCTTGCTTTACCACCGACCCCACGGACACAAACCTTTTTTTCCCTTTCCAACACGCCTATTCCCCTTTCCACCAGCAGCAGGCCTTTTGCCACACATTTTGGTGGTTAACTAATTGGCAACTCTGTAGTTGTTTGCACAAAAAACGATGGATGGAATCCGAGCAGAGCTGAGTGGCCAAACTGTGGTACTAGCCAAAAAGGATTGGCTGGGTTAGATGCAGTAAAACAATTTTATTAGATACACAGGCTGTGTAGCTTGCTTCACAGCTGGGCTACTCCATTGACTACGAGACACTGCTACTAGGCCCAAAAGGATTTCCTGGTTTACATGCAGTAAAAAATTAGAATTAGATACACAGGCGGTGTAGCTTCTGTGGCCCTGCTGTTCACAGGTACCACAGGACCCAGGGTGCATGGATGGACTTCTCCACAAGAGGCCCTCATTACATACAAACACCTCCACCCTTCCACCTCATACCACCAGAGTGAGCCCATTAGGGATATATATATGGAGGGTGGAGCAAGGCAAGTCAGTTCAGACAGAGTCAGAGAGTCTGAGAGCGTGCTGATGCTGAGAGCAGTGAAGACGCAGCACGTCTGCTGCTGTATTGAGGGCCCCGAGTGTGGCCGGAGGCAAGAGGAGAAAGGAGAGAGGAGTTGAGGGGGCAGAGGAGCATCATAGGCTCACCCCAGAATACGAACCGGACACCGGGTCCGCGCCTACAGGGTCCTATATACCCAGTAGGGATCACCGGCATTCCAGGAGGACTACAAGTCCCTGGCTGACCTGAAGCTAAACCCATTACAGGACCAGGAACCACGAAGGCCCCGGCATCCAGGGATAGTGGTTGCCAGCAGAAGGTCCTATTACCGAGCGACAGGTGAAGGAACAGCACGACACATAAGCTAGGCCCAGTTGCAGAAGTCCTGAAGTGCACCCATCCTACTGAGTACCCTGGACCGTACCTGACATACGCACCAGTAAAGGTATTGAAGCGAATCCCCTGTCTCTGTCAGTTACTCCTGCTGCGGCATCCCACCTGCACTACAAGCCCCAGCATCTCCACCCCCCACCAAACTCCACACTGCCCCGGGAGCCCGCTCCACCTGTGGAGAGCAGAAACACCTCAGCTGCCATCCCATCACCACCCGGAGGTCAGCAGCAGCGCTGGTAAACCTTACCAGGTACCACAGGTGGCGTCACGAAGTATTTACTTTATTTTTATTTTCTATCCAAGTTGCAATCCCCTTTTTGGTTGACCGCCCTGGGCCACGGACCAGGCCAGCAACTGTGACATATCACCCCCCAGCATCCATAGGCCCGGCTGCCGAGTACCCCATTGCCCTGGGGGCGCGTTACTTCCTTCACAGGTGGGCTACTCCGCTGACTATGAGACACTGCTACTATGCCCAAAAGGATTTACTCGGTTAGATGCAGTAAAAAATTTTTATTGCATACACAGGTGGTGTTGCTTGCTTCAGATGGGCTACTCCACTGACTACCAGACACTGCTACTGGGCCCAAAAGGATTTCCTGGGTTAGATGCAGTAAAAAATTAGAATTAGATACACAGGCGGTGTAGCTTCATTCACAGGTGGGCTACTCCGCTGACTACCAGACACTGCTACTAGGCCCAAAAAGATTTCCTGGGTTGGATGCAGTAAAAATAAGAATTAGAAACACAGGCAGTGTAGCTTCCTTGACAGGTGGGCTACTCCACTGACTACGAGACACTGCTACTATGCCCAAAAGGATTTACTGGGTTAGATGCAGTAAAAAATTGTTATTAGATACACAGGCGGTGTAGCTTGCTTCAGATGGGCTACGCCCATGACTACCAGACACTGCTACTGGGCCCAAAAGGATTTCTTAGGTTAGATGCAATAAAAAATTAAAATTAGATACACAGGCGGTGTAGCTTCCTTCACAGGTGGGCTACTCCGCTGACTACCAGACACTGCTACTAGGCCCAAAAAGATTTCCTGGGTTAGATGCAGTAAAAAATTGTTATTAGATACACAGGCGGTGTAGATTCCTTCACAGGTGGGCTACTCCACTGACTACCAGACACTGCTACTAGGCCCAAAAAGATTTCCTGGGTTAGATGCAGTAAAAAATTAGAGTTAGATACACAGGTGGTGTAGCTTCCTTCACAGGTGGGCTACTCCGCTAACTACGAGACACTTCTACTAGGCCCAAAAAGATTTCCTGGGTTAGTTGCAGTAAAAAATAGAATTAGATACACAGGTGGTGTAGCTTGCTTCAGATGGGCTACTCCACTGACTACCAGACACTGCTACTAGGCCCAAAAGGATTTCCTGGGTTAGATGCAGTAAAAAATTAGAATTAGATACACAGGTGGTATAGCTTGCTTCAGATGGGCTACTCCACTGACTACCAGACACTGCTACTAGGCCCAAAAGTATTTCCTGGGTTAGATGCGGTAAAAAATTAGAATTAGATACACAGGTGGTGTAGCTTGCTTCAGATGAGCTACTCCGCTGACTACCAGACACTGCTACTAGGCCCAAAATGATTTCCTGGGTTAGATGCAGTAAAAAATTAAAATTAGATACACAGGTGGTGTAGCTTCCTTCATAGGTGGGCTACTCTGCTGGCTACGAGACACTGCTACTATGCCCAAAAGGATTTACTGGGTTAGATGCAGTAAAAAATTGTTATTAGATACACAGGTGGTGTAGCTTGCTTCAGATGGGCTACTCCACTGACTACAAAACACTGCTACTAGGCCCAAAAGGTTTTCCGGGGTTAGATGCAGTAAAAAATTAGAATTACATACACAGGTGGTGTAGCTTGCTTCAGATGGGCTACTGCTCTGACTACCAGACACTGCTACTAGGCCCAAAAGGATTTCCTGGGTTAGATGCAGTAAAAAATTAGAATTAGATATACAGGCGGTGTAGCTTCCTTCACAGGTGCGCTACTACGCTGACTATGAGACACTGTTACTATGCCCAAAAGGATTTACTAGGTTAGATGCAGTAAAAAATTGTTGTTAGATACACAGGTGGAGTAGCTTACTTCAGATGGGCTACTCCACTGACTACCAGACACTGCTACTAGGCCCAAAAGTATTTCCTGGGTTAGATGCAGTAAAAAATTAAAATTAGATACACAGGCGGTGTAGCTTCCTTCACAGGTGGGCTATTCCCCTGACTACCAGACACTGCTACTAGGCCCAAAAAGATTTCCTGGGTTAGATGCAGTAAAAAATTAGAATTAGATACACAGGCAGTGTAGCTTCCTTCACAGGTGGGCTACTCCGCTGACTACGAGACACTGCTACTAGGCCCAAAAAGATTTCCTGGGTTAGATACAGTAAAAAATTAGAATTAGATACACAGGTGGTGTAGCTTCCTTCACAGGTGGGCTACTCCGCTGACTACCAGACACTGCTACTAGGCCCAAAAAGATTTCCTGGGTTAGATGCGGTAAAAAATTAAAATTAGATATACAGGCGGTGTAGCTTCCTTCACAGGTGCGCTACTACGCTGACTACGAGACACTGTTACTATGCCCAAAAGGATTTACTAGGTTAGATGCAGTAAAAAATTGTTGTTAGATACACAGGTGGAGTAGCTTACTTCAGATGGAATACTCCACTGACTACCAGACACTGCTACTAGGCCCAAAAGTATTTCCTGGGTTAGATGCAGTAAAAAATTAAAATTAGATACACAGGCGGTGTAGCTTCCTTCACAGGTGGGCTATTCCCCTGACTACCAGACACTGCTACTAGGCCCAAAAAGATTTCCTGGGTTAGATGCAGTAAAAAATTAGAATTAGATACACAGGCAGTGTAGCTTACTTCACAGGTGGGCTACTCCGCTGACTACGAGACACTGCTACTAGGCCCAAAAAAATTTCCTGGGTTAGATACAGTAAAAAATTAGAATTAGATACACAGGTCGTGTAGCTTCCTTCACAGGTGGGCTACTCCGCTGACTACCAGACACTGCTACTAGGCCCAAAAAGATTTCCTGGGTTAGATGCGGTAAAAAATTAAAATTAGATATACAGGCGGTGTAGCTACCTTCACAGGTGCGCTACTACGCTGACTACGAGACACTGTTACTATGCCCAAAAGGATTTACTAGGTTAGATGCAGTAAAAAATTGTTGTTAGATACACAGGTGGAGTAGCTTACTTCAGATGGAATACTCCACTGACTACCAGACACTGCTACTAGGCCCAAAAGGATTTCCTGGGTTAGATGCAGTAAAAAATTAAAATTAGATACACAGGCGGTGTAGCTTCCTTCACAGGTGGGCTATTCCCCTGACTACCAGACACTGCTACAAGGCCCAAAAAGATTTCCTGGGTTAGATGCAGTAAAAAATTAGAATTAGATACACAGGCAGTGTAGCTTCCTTCACAGGTGGGCTACTCCGCTGACCACGAGACACTGCTACTAGGCCCAAAAAGATTTCCTGGGTTAGATACAGTAAAAAATTAGAATAAGATACACAGGCGGTGTAGCTTCCTTCACAGGTGGGCTACTCCGCTGACTACCAGACTCTGCTACTAGGCCCAAAAAGATTTCCTGGGTTAGATGCGGTAAAAAATTAAAATTAGATACACAGGCGGTGTAGCTTCCTTCACAGGTGGGCTACTCCTCTGACTACGAGACACTGCTACTATGCCCAAAAGGATTAACTGGGTTAGATGCAGTAAAAAATTGTTATTAGATACACAGGTGGTGTAGCTTGCTTCAGATGGGCTACTGCACTGACTACCAGACACTGCTACAGGCCAAAAAGGATTGGCTGGCTTAGATGCAGTAAAAAATTGGTATTAGATACACAAGTGGTGTAGCTTGCAGCACAGATAGGCTACACCAATGACTAACAGACACTGCTACGGGCCCAAAAGGATTGGCTGAGCTACATTTCGCCAAATGCTGTGAAAAACACTTGCACAGCACTGGCACAGACCTGCCTGGCAAAAAGTGCTATGAACTGCTGTAACCTAGCACTCACTCCCTTCTCCCTAAACCTATCTCTCTATGTAACTGGAAATTCACTAGCAATTCACAAAGTTATACTGAATAGCGCCCACAGCAGCAGCGGTGCCGTCTAACATTCAGCTGCAGCAGTGAGAAAATGGTGGCGATGGGGAAAATGGCTGGGTCTTAAAGGGCAAGGACATGTGACATACACAGCCAATGACACATGCCCTTGCTTGTGTGAAAAAAATGCACTCTTCACTTAAACTGTCTATTAACATTGATTAACACTATTACTGTGAAAAAATCCAGTTACACTTTTGTTGCAAGAACAGTTATCGAACATAACCTCGAACAGCCGAATTTTTTGCAAATCGTTCGAGTTCGTCGAACGACTCGAACACCGCCCAAAACAGCTCGAATTTGAGATTGGCGAACAGTTCGAGTCGGACACCGCTCATCTCTAGTCACATGGTCAGTAAGTATATGCACACCTTTTCTGAAAGACCACAGAGGCTGCAACATCATTAAATAATAGGCACCACTAACCAAACAACACCATGAAGACCAAGAAGAACTCCAAACAAGTCAGGGACAAAGTTCTTGAGATGTACAAGTCAGGACTGAGTTATAAAAAAAATATCCCAATCTCTGATGATTCCCCGGAACACCATCAATTCCATTATCATAAATGGAAAGAACATGGTAGTACATCCAACCTGTCAAGAGAGGGCTGCCCACCAAAACTCTCAATCTGGGCATGGAGGGCATTAATCAGAGAGTCAGAGCAGAGACCAAAGTTAACCCTTAAGGAGTTGAGTTGCAGAGTTCCTATGAAAAGACTGGAGTATCTGTCCATACAACCACAATAAGCAGCATCATGCTGTGGGGATGTTTTTCGGTAGCAGGAACAGGGAAAATGGGCCGAGTCGAGGGGAAGATGGATGGTGTAAAATACAAGGATATTCTTGAGCAAAACCTGTTTCAGTCTGTCAGTGATTTGAGACTGGGACGGTGATTCACTTTCCAGCAATACTTGAGTGGTTTAAGGAAAAACGTGTAAATGTTTTGTAGTTGCCTAGTCAAAGTCCAGACCTTAATCCAATTGAGAATCTGTGGTCAGACTTGAAGATTGCTGTTCACCAGAGTAAACCATCTAACTTGAAGGATCTGGAGAAGTTTTGCCTTCAGGTAAGGGGCAAAAATCCCAATGGCAAGATATGGAAAGCTAATAGAGACTTATCCAAAGCGACTTGCAGCTGCAATTGTTGCAAAAGGATTCTCTACAAAGTACTGACTTGAGGGGGTGAATAGTTCTGCACACTGAAGTTTTCAGATATTTTGTGCTATTTGTTGTTTGCGTTAAAATAAAAATAAAACCAAATGTTTACAGTTGTAGGCAGGGGTGGATTAAGAGTAGCAAGGGCCCCGTACAGTTTAGAAGGCGGCCCCCCCACACACACACATCTGATGTATCACATGACATGTCACATGATCCCCTGTGATAGATCATGTGATAGTTCACGTGAAATTAATTTGGCACAATATTGATATATTAATTATAATATATTTTTTTACATTAATTGTATGACTTAATATTGAGCACAAGTAAGTTTGCTGACATCCCCTATATACAGTATGAGACCGTACACACAATATGAGCTGCCACAATCCTCCCATACACAGCAGGAGGCCGCACGTATCCATTTATACACAGCAGGAGGCCGCACGTAGCCATCTATACACAGCGTAAGGCCGCACGGAGCCATCTATACACAGCGGAAGGCCGCACGTAGCCATCTATACACAGCAGGAGGCCGCACGGTGCCATCTATACACTGTGGGAGGCCGCACGTAGCCATCTATACACAGCAGGAGGCCGCACGGCGCAATCTGTACACAGCAGGGGGCCGCACGGCGCCATCTATACACAGCGGGAGGCCACACGGTGCCATCTATACACAGCGGGATGCCGCACATAGCCATCTATACACAGCAGGGGGCCGCACGGTGCCATCTATACACAGCGGGAGGCCGCACGTAGCCATGTATACACAGCGGGAGGCCACACGTAGCCATCTATACACAGCAGGGGGCCGCACGGTGCCATCTATACACAGCAGGAGGTAGCACTGTGCCATCTATACACAGCAGGAGGCTGCACGTAGCCATCTATACACAGCAGGAGGCCGCACGGCACCATCTATACACAGCAGGGGGCAGCACGGTGCCATCTATACACAGCAGGGAGCCGCATGGCGCCATCTATGCACAGCGGGAGGCTGCACATAGCCATCTATACACAGCAGGGGGCCGCACGTAGCCATCTATACACAGCAGGAGGCCGCACATAGCCATCTATACACAGCAGGAGGCCGCACGGCGCCATCTATACACTGTGGGAGGCCGCACGTAGCCATCTATACACAGCAGGAGGCCACACTGCGCAATCTACACACAGCAGGGGGCCGCACGGTGCCATCTATACACAGCGGGAGGCCACACGGTGCCATCTATACACAGCAGGGGGCCGCACGGTGCCATCTATACACAGCAGGAGGCCGCATGGTGCCATCTATACACAGCGGGAGGCCGCACGTAGCCATCTATACACAGCAGGGGCCACATGTAGCCATGTATACACAGCGGGAGGCCACACGTAGCCATCTATACACAGCAGGGGGCCGCATGGTGCCATCTATACACAGCAGGAGGTAGCACTGTGCCATCTATACACAGCAGGAGGCTTCACGTAGCCATCTATACACAGCAGGAGGCCGCACGGCACCATCTATACACAGCAGGGGGCCGCACGGTGCCATCTATACACAGCAGGGGGCCGCATGGCGCCATCTATACACAGCGGGAGGCAGCACGGTGCCCCCCAGATACAGCGGGAGGCCACATGGTGCCCCCCCAGAGACAGCGGGAGGCCGCATGGTGCCCCCCCAGAGACAGCGGGAGACCGCAAGCAGTCACGCACACATAAATATATACAGACATATACATACATACACGCATAAACACATTTGAAACACAAAAATACATATAAACAGACATCACACAATGATATCTGCACACACACACTCACACATACACACACACACACACACACACTCACTCACTCACCATCCCCCAGCTCCCGGTGGTAAGTAGTAGTGCAGGGCGCGCACTGCGTGATGTCACACTAGCAGACACAGCCGCGCACAGGGCCGTGTCTCCTAGCTGTGACGTGACCGGGCCAGCACACAGGGAAGTTAACAGGTGCAGTGCTGGCCCGGCTGAAGAAGAATCAGCGGCAGTGCGCTGCAGCTGGGGGAGCGGCCCAGGGGCTCCCGGCGTCTGTCTGCCGGTATGTGCCGCGGCGCCGCACATATTATAATGAGGGCAATCTGGCCATGGACCCCCCGGATCCCCGGGCCCCCTGGAGCCCCGGGGTCCTGGGTGGTAGCCCAGATTGCCCTCATTATAATCCGCCTATGGTTGTAGGATTTTCTTTACATGAACTGCTGCAAACCCTCAAAAAAAATGTGAAATTCCAAGTTGTGAGGTAGCAAAACTCGAAAAAATACTTTCGCAAGCCACTGTACACTTCTTTGTGGAGCCTAGTTAAGAAAGACTCATTTTAAAGGTCTAGAATAGTGTTGAGCGAACATGCTCGTCACTGCTCGGTACTGGCCCGAGCATCACGCTACTCGGGATGTTCAGCGAGCACCGAGCATTTCCGGGTTACTCGGGCGGGAGCTCGGGTCTCCGCCCTGCATGTTTGGCGCTCTTTACAGAGCCAATGAACATGCAGGGATTGCCAGCCAGTCACTGTAATGCTGCAGCCATGTTGGTTGTGGGCATTACAGTGATTGGCTTGCCGCACAGCGTCACCTCGAGTATTTAAAACCGGGCACCGCCATCTTGGACACAGTCGCTCCGGATTAGACAGTGTAGGGACAGCGCTGCTAATTTAGGGAGAGATATAAACTGCGAAATAGTTAGTGTAGGGTCTGTAAAGGCTGCCAGAACAAACAAACAGTCCTTTTCAGGACTAATATCCATCCCACATACCAGGCAGGCAGGCTGTATAGGAGACACAGTGGTTATACCAGCAAACGCTGCATTACAGTCCTGTGTGCTCCTGTTGCTGAAATTGCTGGACTTAGCACCAGATGTCGGGGGCCAGGAAAAATCCTTTTTTTTCATCTAAATCCTCCTTTTTTTCCTCCTTCACACTGTACAAATACCCGTCTTATTAACCTTTTGGTGTCTCTGATTTTTCAGACACAAATATAACTGTTGAAAATAGTCTGGTGTAGGCTAGAGAAACAGAAGTGTTGTTTTGCACTTCCACGCTTCAAACCTCTGTATTATCCATTTTGTGCCATTTGTATCTAAAAAAAAACAGTTTGAGTGTGTCGCTCACTGTTCAGCCGCAAATATCTCTATTTAAAAAAGTGTGGTATACCCCAGTAAACAATAACTGTGGTTTTGCCATCCCACGGTAAAAAATCTCTATTATTCAGCTTTTGGTAGTTTTTTCCGTAAAGAAAAACAGTAGTGTCTCCTGACTGTTGTGACACAAAAATATATCTGTTGAAAATAGTCTTGTGTAGGCCCGACATCCCAGTGTGGTTTCGCAGTTCCACGGGTCAAATCGCTGTGCTATCCAGTTTTGGGCCTTTGGTATCTAAAAAAAAAGCAGTTTGAGTGTGTCGCTCACTGTTCAGCCGCAAATATCTCTATTTAAAAAAGTGTGGTATACCCCAGTAAACAATAACTGTGGTTTTGCCATCCCACGGTAAAAAATCTCTATTATTCAGCTTTTGTTAGTTTTTTCCGTAAAGAAAAACAGTAGTGTCTCCTGACTGTTGTGACACAAAAATATATCTGTTGAAAATAGTCTTGTGTAGGCCCGACATCCCAGTGTGGTTTCGCAGTTCCACGGGTCAAATCTCTGTACTATCCAGTTTTGGGCCTTTGGTATCTAAAAAAAAAGCAGTTCGAGTGTGTCGCTTACTGTTCAGCCGCAAATATCTCTATTTAAAAAAGTGTGGTATACCCCAGTAAACTATAACTGTGGTTTTGCCATCCCACGGTAAAAAATCTCTATTATTCAGCTTTTGTTAGTTTTTTCCGTAAAGAAAAACAGTAGTGTCTCCTGACTGTTGTGACACAAAAATATATCTGTTGAAAATAGTCTTGAGTAGGCCCGACATCCCAGTGTGGTTTCGCAGTTCTACGGGTCAAATCGCTGTACTATCCAGTTTTGAGCCTTTGGTATCTAAAAAAAAAGCAGTTTGAGTGTGTCGCTCACTGTTCAGCCGCAAATATCTCTATTTTAAAAAGTGTGGTATACCCCAGTTATCAATAACTGTGGTTTTGCCATCCCACAGTAAAAAATCTCTATTATTTAGCTTTTGTTCGTTTTTTCCGTAAAGAAAAACAGTAGTGTCTCCTGACTGTTGTGACACAAAAATATATCTGTTGAAAATAGTCTTGTGTAGGCCCGACATCCCAGTGTGGTTTCGCAGTTCCATGGGTCAAATCGCTGTACTATCCAGTTTTGGGCCTTTGGTATCTAAAAAAAAAGCAGTTTGAATGTGTCGCTCACTGTTCAGCCGCAAATATCTCTATTTAAAAAAGTGTGGTATACCCCAGTAAACAATAACTGTGGTTTTCCTCTTCCACGGTTCTAATCTACTCTTTATTACCCTTTTTCCATTGATAGTGCAAGTGTAAGCTATTTTACTTCATTTACAATGGGCAAGGCGCGTGGCAAGGGACGTGGAAGTGGACGTTCTGGTGATGGTTCGTGCAGAGGACGGGGCCGTGGCCAAGGTGAAAATGTGCCACAACCAACAGCCACATCTTCTCGCTCCCACTTCTTGACCGAATTACTAGGGAAGCACAGAACAACACCAGTATTGAGAACTAATCAGTGTGAACAGGTTATTAATTGGATAGCAGATAATACTTCCAGTTACCTGGGCACCACCACCTCCGGTCTGTCTTCCACACGGTCAACTCTTAGTATCCGTGAGTCTCGACCGCATACTCCTCCTCACCCTGATGCTCCTTCCTCCCACCTTGCCGAGTGTCGTCAGACAGCAAGTGATCCCACACTTGGACACTCTGAAGAGCTGTTCACTGGTCCATTTCCATATTTGGGCCCCTCGCCTGATACGCTTGAAGTGGTGGAAGAGGAGATCCCATGTTGCGATGCCCAAATATTTGAACAGCCACGGCAACAGGAAGTCGACGTTGGCAATCTGTCACAAGAGGTGGACGATGACGAGACACAATTGCCAGGAAGTGAGGAGGAGGATCGTGGTGCGCAAGTGGAAGAGGAGGAGGTGGTGGATGATCTAGTAACCCAACGTGGAAGGAGGACATGCAGAGTGAGGCCAGCAGCACACAGGGGGAGGGAGGCAGAGTACCCCAACAGGCAGGAAGAAGCAGTGTGGTGGTCGCAGACAGAAGGCAGGCAACCGTTCCCCGTAACACCAAAATGAGGGACGCTGCCAGTACAAGCGGTAGGTCTTCCAGAGTCTGGAATTTTTTTAAAGACTCTGCTGATAACCCCAAAAAGGCCATATGTTCCACCTGCCATGCCAGCATCAGCAGGGGTGACAAAACTACCAGCCTGACCACCACCAGCATGATCAGGCACATGGCAGCAAAGCACCCGACTTTGTGGGGCGAAACCCCGGGTCCACGACCAGTGCGAGCGGGTGTCACCACTGCTTCTTCCACTGTTGTGCGTGCACTAGAACCCCCTGTTGTGTGTGCAAGGCAATCCCCTGTCCATACTGCAGGTAAAGATGCCCCCTCCTCTCAGTCTTCACTTGTTATGGCAGTTTCTCAAGAAGCAGCATCAACATCCACGTCCACATCTCACCGCAGTGTTCAATTGTCCATATCCCAGACCTTTGAACGAAAGCGGAAATTCGCAGCTAATGCCTCACAGGCCACAGTCCTAAATTCGCACATTTCACGACTGCTTGCGTTGGAAATGCTGCCTTTTAGGCTGGTGGAGACGGAATCCTTCCGCAATCTTATGGCGGTGGCCGTCCCTCGGAACTCGGTCCCCAGCCGACACTATTTTGCCCGGTGTGCTATCCCCGCACTACACAAGCACGTGTCCCAAAGCATCTGCCGTGCCCTCAACAACGCAGTTACTGGGAGAGTCCACCTGACAACTGACACGTGGACAAGTGCTTGTGGCCAGGGATGGTACATCTCTCTGACGGCACAATGGGTAAACATAGTGGAAGCCGGGACCCAGTCGGACCTTGGGGCGGAACACATCCTCCCCACACCGAGGATTGCGGGCCCTATGTCAGTCAGAGTTGCCCCCACAGTGTACAGCTCCTGAGCATCCTCCTCCTCCTCATGTTCAGCCTCCATCTCAGATATCACCACATCAGTTACAAGCTGGAAGCATTGCAGTACTGCCTCCGCCAAGCGGCAACAGGCTGTGCTGAAACTCATAAGCTTAGGTGATAAACCTCACACTGCTTGTGAGTTGTGGACAGCTGTGAAAGAGCAGGCAGATCTGTGGCTGAGACCGCTGAACCGACATCCCGGCATGGTCGTGTGTGACAATGGCCGTAACCTGGTGGCGGCTCTGAGGTGAGGTGAGATCACACACGTACCATGCCTGGCTCATGTGCTTAACCTCGTGGTTCAGCGGTTTCTTAAATCGTACCCCGAGATGCCAGATCTGCTCGTGAAAGTACGCCGCCTGTCAGTTCATTTTCGCAAGTCGGCTACAGCTTCCACCGCCCTTGCTGTGTTGCAGCAGCGTTTACAGCTTCCGGCACACCAACTGGTGTGTGATGTCCCCACACGTTGGAACTCTACCCTCCACATGTTGCAAAGGATTTGTGAGCAGAAGAGAGCAGTTGTGGAGTACCAGCTGCAACAAGGCCGTCGATATTCAGGTCAGACTCCACACATAAGACCTCAGGAGTGGACCTGGATGTCTGACATATGTACCATCCTGACAAACTTTGAGGAGACCACCAAGATGGTGAGTGGCGATGACACCATCATTAGTGTCAGCATCCCACTTGTCTGTCTTTTGCAACGCTCTCTGTAGAGAATTAAAGGGGAGGCATTGCAGCCAGAGTATGATGAGAAGGATCAAGAAGCCGTAGCGGGCGATTACACACAGCCCAGCCTCATCTCATCCCAACGTGCATTGGGGGACAATGAGGGAGAGGAGGAGGAGGAGGAAGAACAGGAGCTGCTATCATGCGTTGTAGACGGTAGTACCTGTACAAGTTTCAAACCGTCGGTTCAGCGTGGGTGGCCTGAGGACAGAGGGGAGGAGGAAGAGGAGGAGGAGGAGAGCATGGTCAGTCATCATCTTGGTGAGTACACGGAAATCTTGCCCGTTACCAGTCTGGCACGCATGGCTGACTTTATGTTACGCTGCCTTAACCGTGACCCTTGCGTTGTCAAAATGTTGGGTGGCAGTCATTACTGGTTGGTGACACTTGTAGACCCCCGCTACAAGGAGAACTTTCACTCTCTTATTCCTGAGGTGGAGAGGTCTACAAAAATGGGGCAGTACCAGAAGGCCCTTGCTGCAGAACTCTTAAAAAAATTCCCATCTGAACACGCTAGCGGCAGAGGTCACAGTTCGTTGCCCAACCAAGGCGTACAGGTGAGAGAGATGCAACTCCAATCCAGCAGAGGCAGGGGAACACTGTCAACATTCTGGGACAGTTTTCTGACACCCGCCCAGCTTACAGGCCCTGTGGCGCGGGGTACTCTCACAAGGAGTGGAAAGTTTCAAAAGATGGTGAGGGAGTACCTTGCCGACCGTACCAGCGTCCTCCGTGATTCCTCTGTGCCTTTTAATTATTGGGTATCCAAGCTGGACACTTGGAATGAACTCGCTCTGTACGCCTTGAAGGTCCTGGCCTGCCCTGCCGCTAGCGTGTTATCGGAGCGTGTTTTTAGTGCCGCTGGGGGAATTATGTAAAGAGAGGAGAGAACAAGGCGCAATGGGTGACTCAGTATTGCAATTGTTAGAGGGGTGTGAGGATGGCTACTAACCTTATGAAGTTGTGCAGGGGTGTGTATATTAATAAATCAGTCCTTTTAATATTTTTGCCCTGTTATTGGCGCTCTGGTACCGCTATTCATATCCATTTATTGCTGGGGGAATTATAACTGATAAGCGCACTCGCCTGTCAACTGACAATGCTGACAAGCTGACGCTTATCAAAATGAACAAGGGCTGGATTGGGCCAGACTTCTCATCACCACCAAATCACAGCAGAGTAATATAAAGTCAAATCCACTATGTTATTTCGGGAGGTGTATTCACATGCACCGCTTCACACCCACACATGGGTATAGGCTTCCTCGTTTCGGCTTTTTTATGTTCTTCTCCTTATCCTCAGCCTCCACCACTATACCATCAGGGTGCCAGCATTGCAAGTTCCTCCGTCCTTATTTTTGGCAGCTTTTGCTTGCAAGGCATAAGCAAATACTATGGGACACCCACTCCCCAATAATGGGACTTATGTTTGTAATATGCTGTACTGCATGGCTCTTGTAAGGGGCATTGCAAGTTGCTCCGTCCTAATTTTTGGCAGCTTTTGCTTGGAAAACATAAGCAAATACCATGGGACACCCACTCCCCAATAATGGGACTTATGTTTGTAATATGCTGTACTGCATGGATCTTGTAAGGGGCATTGCAAGTTGCTCCGTCCTAATTTTTGGCAGCTTTTGCTTGGAAAGCATAAGCAAATACTATGGGACACTCACTCCCCAATCATGGGACTTATGTTTGTAATATGCTGTACTGCATGGATCTTGTAAGGGGCATTGCAAGTTGCTCCGTCCTAATTTTTGGCAGCTTTTGCTTGGAAAGCATAAGCAAATACTATGGGACACCCACTCTCCAATAATGGGACTTATGTTTGTAATATGCTGTACTGCATGGCTCTTGTAAGGGGCATTGCAAGTTGCTCCGTCCTAATTTTTGGCAGCTTTTGCTTGGAAAGCATAAGCAAATACCATGGGACACCCACTCCCCAATAATGGGACTTATGTTTGTAATATGCTCTACTGCATGGCTCTTGTAAGGGGCATTGCAAGTTGCTCCGTCCTAATTTTTGGCAGCTTTTGCTTGGAAAGCATAAGCAAATGCTATGGGAGACCCACTCCCCAATAATGGGACTTATGTTTGTAATATGCTGTGCTGCATGGCTCTTGTAAGGGGCATTGCAAGTTGCTCTGTCCAAATTTTTGGCAGCTTTTGCTTGGAAAGCATAAGCAAATACCATGGGACACCCACTCCCCAATAATGGGACTTATGTTCGTAATATGCTGTACTGCATGGCTCTTGTAAGGGGCATTGCAAGTTGCTCCGTCCTAATTTTTGGCAGCTTTTGCTTGCAAGGCATAAGCAAATACTATGGGACACCCACTCCCCAATAATGGGACTTATGTTTGTAATATGCTGTACTGCATGGCTCTTGTAAGGGGCATTGCAAGTTGCTCCGTCCTAATTTTTGGCAGCTTTTGCTTGGAAAGCATAAGCAAATACTACGGGAGACCCACTCCCCAATAATGGGACTTATGTTTGTAATATTCTGTACTGCATGGCTCTTGTAAGGGGCATTGCAAGTTGCTCCGTCCTAATTTTTGGCAGCTTTTGCTTGGAAAGCATAAGCAAATACTATGGGACACCCACTCCCCAATAATGGGACTTATGTTTGTAATATGCTGTACTGCATGGCTCTTGTAAGGGGCATTGCAAGTTGCTCCGTCCTAATTTTTTGCAGCTTTTGCTTGGAAAGCATAAGCAAATACTATGGGAGACCCACTCCCCAATAATGGGACTTATGTTTGTAATATGCTGTACTGCATGGCTCTTGTAAGGGGCATTGCAAGTTGCTCGGTCCTAATTTTTGGCAGCTTTTGCTTGGAAAGCATAGTCAAATACTAAGGGAGACCCACTCCCCAATAATGGGACTTATGTTTGTAATATGCTGTACTGCATGGGTCTTGTAAGGGGCATTGCAAGTTGCTCCGTCCTAATTTTTGACAGCTTTTGCTTGGAAATCATAAGCAAATACAATGGGACTCCCACTCCCCAATAATGGGACTTATGTTTGTAATATGCTGTACTGCATGGCTCTTGTAAGGGGCATTGCAAGTTGCTCCGTCCTAATATTTGGCAGCTTTTGCTTGCAAGGCATAAGCAAATACTATGGGACACCCACTCCCCAATAATGGGACTTATGTTTGTAATATGCTGTACTGCATGGCTCTTGTAAGGGGCATTGTAAGTTGCTCCGTCCTAATTTTTTGCAGCTTTTGCTTGGAAAGCATAAGCAAATACTGTGGGAGACCCACTCCCCAATAATGGGACTTATGTTTGTAATATGCTGTACTGCATGGCTCTTGTAAGGGGCATTGCAAGTTGCTCCGCCCTAATTTTTGGCAGCTTTTGCTTGGAAAGCATAAGCAAATATTATGGGACACCCACTCCCCAATAATGGGACTTATGTTTGTAATATGCTGTACTGCATGGCTCTTGTAAGGGGCATTGCAAGTTGCTCCGTCCTAATTTTTGGCAGCTTTTGCTTGGAAATCGTAAGCAAATACTACGGGAGACCCACTCCCCAATAATGGGACTTATGTTTGTAATATGCTGTACTGCATGGCTCTTGTAAGGGGCATTGCAAATTGCTCCGTCCTAATTTTTGGCAGCTTTTGCTTGCAAGGCATAAGCAAATACTATGGGACACCCACTCCCCAATAATGGGACTTATGTTTGTAATATGCTGTACTGCATGTGACGTGCCCCCTGGGCCGTGTGTAAACGTGTGTGGGATACCCAGTGTCGGGTCTCTGGGGTCTGTAGTCTCCGTGGTGGTGACCCGGTCCCGTGGCTCAGGCTGGTCAAACCAGTGGCAGTCTTTCTTAGGTTTTGAGGTTAATTGTCCGACTGCGCCACCCGTGGATTGCGGTCAGGGAGTACCACCGCTGCAAGGCAGACCGCTTAGGCTGGTGTTGTGTGCGCAGCAGGGAATGGGATAACTCCCCATGGGAGGAGTAAAGCCTCAGGGCAGTGAGTGTGGATGATGGGGGCGATGGTGCACGAGCGCAGCAGGAACCACTCAGAGTCTTTGCAGTGCAGTTCAGGGTCTTTACTGATGATTATAAGGTAGACCCTCCCGAAAGTACTGGCTAGCATAAGAGGCCTGGTCAGTCTGTGAGCAAGCAGGAGTTCCCCTGGCCAGGTGGAGTTGTAGGCCTCCCCGTCTGTCTGCACTCTTCCTGGCTACCTTGCTGTAAGCGGGTAGAAGTAGCCCACGTCCCTGAGTGTACTGTGTAGTGCTCACCCGTATGGCTGGTGACTTGGGGCCTTCTGTTAGCCTCCGCTCCACGACGGCGGTGCTGGTCCCTTGCTTGTGACTGAGCTTCCGGCTTCTATGGCCAGAGGACCTGAAATCCCCTGCCGGCTGATTTCTGCTGCTGGATATATAAGTCCTCACAGCCTCGGACTCCTGTGTCCGGTTCCTATTGTCTTCTGCCAGGGCGAGCTCTGCTCAGCTTCCAGCCCCTGGTCTTTAGCTCCTAGTTCCTACAGAGCTCCTTGCTGTTACTTTCCCTTGCTCTCACTCTGACTCTGACTTTTCTCTGTTCTCTGACTCACTCAACCCCGCCCCAGATCCAGTTTATAAGGGCAGAATTCTCTCCTCCCAGGACTGGGGCAGGAGGATGTTGCATGTTTAAGGGATCCTGACCAGGAAACCTCCCACTTGCTCTCCGACATAATATCTCTATTACTGTGGTGACCAGACCCCTGGGGTGCCACACATGGCTCTTGTAAGGGGCATTGCAGTTCCTCATAATTTTTGGAAAGCCTTCCATTCACTGCTTAGGCTAACAGTGCACAGGAGACCCAGTTGCTATAAATGGAAAAAAAGGTTTAGTTAAAGCCCTCTGACCTCCATGTCATTTCCAAGGGGCATTGGAGTGCCTCGAAATTTTTGGTAGGCATTGCACTCACTGTATGCCCTATATCTGTGTAGCCGAACCGCTCCTTTTGTTACAGAAACATATCCTACAAGACATATCTGGTTGACATGCCTGATATTGATGTGAATGGTCCTTGTTCCTCCTGCTCTTTATCCTTTGCCACTACCTCATCCATCATTTATCACCTGAAGCTTTGTTTTAACGGGAGTCATAGAACTTGGATAGCAGCAGGAAAACATCCAGCAATCCTCGGAGGAGGTAGGATATGCGCCAAAACGCTGACCACCTCAGGCCTAGCCGCCACTACATACATGCGCTTGTGTGGCACCCCTGGGGTCTGGTTTCCACAGTAATAGCAATATTACGTCTGTGAGCAGGTGGGAGGTCTCCTGGGCAGGAATCCTAAGCATGCCACACCTCCTGCCCAATCCTGGGAGGGGAAGAACTTCCCCTACATAAACTGGGGCTGAGGCAGGGTTAAGAGAGAGGAGTTCCAGACAGAGACGGAGTCTGGTCTGGAGTGGAGCAGCTATAGGGAAAGAGAGACATCAGGAGCTCAGTGGGAGCAGTGCTAAAAGGAATCAGGGGCTGGAAGCTGTAGAGCTCGCCCTGATTGAAGAGTTCTTACCGGACCCGGAGTCCGAGGCTGTGGGGACTAATCCTTACCCAGCAGCAGAAACCGCCCGGCAGGGGATTTCAGGTCCTCTGGCCAAGAAACCCGAAGGCACGGTCACACGCAAGGGACCAGCACCGCCGTCGTGGAGCGGAAGCTACCAGAAGGCCCCGAGTCACCGGCCATACGGGTGAGCACCACACGGTACACTCAGGGATGTGGGCTACTTTTATCAGCCTCTAGCAAGGTAGCCAGAAGAGTACGATTAGTTGAGGAGGCCTACAACTCCACCTGGCCAGGGGAGATTCCATCTGCTCACGGACTGACCAGGCCCCGATCGCTAGCCAGTACTCCGGGAGGGTCTACCTTTGCCACCAGTAAAGACCCTGAACTACACCGCACCGTCTCTGAGTGTTTCATCATCCACGTCCGCTGCCCTGAGGCCATACCCCTCCCGTTGGGGGTTATACCATCCCCGCTGCACAACCGTATCACCGGCCTCAGCGGTCTGTCCTGCAGCGGCGGTCTCATGACCGCATTCAACGGGTGGCGTAGTCGAACATTCTAACATCTACTGCTAAATACTGCCGCTCAGTTTGACTCCCTGGGCACGGACCGGGTCACCGCCACGAAACTACTACCCCTCTCAGATCCGGCTCCGGGTAGGCCCCCGCGTGCGCAACGCTACTCAGCACAGGCCCAGGGGCGCGTCACTTGCATTACAACAAAACAAAGCAGATGCTAACTTCTATCATCCTCATCATGCTCCTCACCTTGGCACTCTCAACTCCCCTGATGGAGAAGCCAGGGCCCACCGGAGGAGTCTGACAGTCCGGTGGGCTTGGCCAATGCTGCCCTAAAGCAGGCCAGGCTAAGAAAAGTGTGGGAAAGGTTACAGGGAAAAATAGGGGTGGCTGGGGACCGAGTATGGACACCCGGCCACCCCCTGGAGGCTGGGGAGCAAGCGGGGACACCCGGCCACCAGGGGGCTGGGGACTGAGTATGGATACCAGGCCGCCGACACAGCCATGGCGTGGTGGCCAGATTCTGCCTCCACATGCCTAAAAGGCCCAATTTAAAGTGCAAGTAAGCAAGCAGTATGATATTGCAGCCTGGGGGTGGGTGGGTGGCAGGCTGCATACTTGCACTTGCATTGCAAGGAATGGGAGAGGTACAATTGAACACTGCCCTGGGACAAGGACTTGAATGGGGATAGTTGCAAGTCTGCAATGACAGGTGCAAGGTGGGAGGCATCTTCACATGTACCATGAACAGGGGTTTGGCATGCACACACTACAGCGGAATAGGCTCTCCTTCCCACTAAATGCACTGGGGAGGGCACAGGTAATGTTTTGGTATACGTGTATAATGTTATGTATAAGGCACACCAGGACAAATAGGGGCGGCTGCGGACTGAGTATGGATACCTCGCTGCCGAAGCAGCCATGAGGTAGGGGCCAGCTTCGGCCTCCTCCAAACTAAAAGGCCCCATTTCAAGTGCAAGCTAGCAGTATGGAATTGCAGTCTGGGGGTGGGTGGGTGTCGGGCTGCACACTTTCACTTGCATTAAAAGAAAACATAGCAGATGCTAACTTCTGTCATCATCATCATGCTCCTCACCTTGGCACTCTCAACTCCACCGATGGAGAAGTCAGGGCACACCGGAGGAGTCTGGTTCTCTGGTGGGCTCGTCCAATGCTGCCTAAAGCAGGCTGGGCTAAGAAAAGTGTGTGGGGGGATGTTCCAAGGAGAAATAGGGGCGGCTGGGGACCGTTTATGGACACCCGGCTGCCCCCAGGCGGCTGGGGACCATGTGTGGACACCCGGCCGCGGGGCGGCTGGGGACCGAGTATGGACGCCCGGCCGCCGGGCCGCTGGGGACTGAGTATGGATTCCAGGCCGCCAACACAGCCATGACCTGGTGGCCAGATTCCGCCTCAACATGCCTAAAAGGCCCAATTTCAAGTCCAAGCAAGCAAGCAGTATGGTATTGCAGCCTGGGGGTGGGTGGGTGGCAGGCTGCATACTTGCGCTTGCATTGCAAGGAATGGGGGAGGTACAATTGAACACTGCCCTGGGACTAGAACTTGCATGGGGATAGTTGCAAGTCTGCATCTTCTGATGCGGCAAGGATCACTTATGATGGGCACACTTTTAGACAGTGACCTGGGAGTCAGAGATGCTTCCAGGGGTCTTCCCCATGCTGTTCCCATGTATTTTCAGCACTTTATGCATGTGTCACACAGCACATGGCCAGATAAGGTTGTAAAATGTTAAAATAACATTTCCCGGTGAATGCATTTGTCATTGTTGAAAGCAATACAAAAGTGCAAAAATGCATAAAAAATGCTTCTTGTGAACATAGCCGAAGGTGTGGAGGATAGTGTTGAGCCACCCCCGTAGTGTTCGAGTTCGGTTCGGTTCGTCGAACACCCGTGTGTTCGCCGAACTGTTCGTCGAAGTGTTCGTCGAACACCTTCGAACACCGTTAAAACCAATGGCAGGCAAACAAAAACACATAGAAACACATAGAAAACACCTTCAAAGGTGTCCAAAAGCTGACAAACTGCTCAGAAGACACAACTAACACATGGAAAAGTGACAAGTACATATAGTCATGCGAAAAGAAAAGAGGTGGAGGAGTAAAAGGAGGGGGAGACACAGATATAGGCATGTCATGCCCTTCTAAAATCCAAAAAGTGAGAAGCCGACACGTTCAGTCCGCTCCTGCCCGTGCTACCTCCGCGTCGCCGGGTTTGTGCCAGAGCCGCGGTGAACCCTGACGGCCAGCCCCCCTCTCCCAATACTGGTGCCTGTCCGCTGGTGGGTCGAGCGAGCCCCCCCTGTGGTGGAGGCAGCTCTAAGCTTTTTAATTTAAATTGTCTCTCTAATTTGAATGAATACACTTTAAATCCATTTACAAGGATCTATTGGAGGACAAGTCTCATGCCAGCAGCCGCGTAATTCCAGCTCCAGTAGTGTCCACTAAAGCTGCTGCAGTTAAAAAGCTTTTATAAGGATCGAGCTCGGCTGTCCACCGCAAGGCATCCTACTGCCAGTCCCAGCCCCTATGCCTTGGGGTGCCTCCTGATGCTCTTCACTGAGTATCCCGTGGTCCCGAAGCATTTCCTTTGAAAAAATTAAGTGTCCAAACTACAGGTGGTGTAGCTTGCTTAACAGCCGGAATAATCCGCTGACTAGCAGACACTGCTACTAGGCACAAAGTATTTCCTGGGCTAGATGCAGTTAAAAATTTGTAATTAGATACTCTCGTTGGATGCTGAGAAAGCATTCCATAGAGTCTCCTGGCACGCCATATATGATTCTCTTAAAAAGCTTGGGGTAGGGGTCTAGGGGACCCTTTTATAGCCAAAATCACGGCCCTGTATCGCAATACGTCACCTAGGCTGAAGATAAATGGAACTGTAGCACCCTGAGGGCTCGGTTGCTACAGAGGTATTGCACCTCACCCTGAGGTGTGATATCTCACTCTCAGGTAAGGATGTAGTGTGGATCAGGACCCGACACCTGCATGCATTACACCACATTGCCGTGGGGCAGGGCGACCAATATGCCCCTGAGATGGGCACGACAGTCCCTGTCCCTGGCTGGAGTGGGGGGAGGGAACACTGAGGAAGGGGAACCCTGTAGTGCAGGAGCAGGGAGTAAGCAGTTCCTGGGTGCATTGAGAAGGGAGTATAAAAGGTGGGTACCATCTTAGTTCAGTGCAGAGAAGTCTGAGCAGAAGTGGCAGGGAGCAGGGGCTCTGCATGAGCTCTGCTCCGGAGGCGGGCCTAGTAACAGAGGCCCAGGCCTGGAAGAGGGAGAAGGAAGGAAGAGGAGCGGAGAAGGCTCCAGGAACGAGGAACGAAGGGATCCCAGGGGTGCGGACGGGCGAGTTGCCACCGCACTCCCGAATCCACCTGCGTGGAGGGGTCAGGCCAAAGGGGGAGACCGGTCCCCGAAACTAGTGGAGGCAGGAAACGACCCTCAGCTAGAAACAGGAGGCTGTGACATTTTATGTGGCGCAGCCCCTCGCTACACCCGCTAGGAAGGCACCACATAGGGTCAGGGAAACTGGCGCCAAGTTTACCAAGAGGAGGCCCGAGGCAGCCGGACAGAAGGGTTGGTAAGAAAGGCCAGACAAAGGACACACAAAGGGGGTCCTGTGAAGCTCTCCAAAGTTATCTGGGAGTTGTCTGAGCCCCTCACCTGGTGAGCACAGTACGACGTGGGCAGCCGTTACCTGCAGACATGGTCTGGATAATAAGAACTGTGAGTAAAGGCCCTGGACTGCATCACTGACTCCGTGTCGTTACTACTGCTGCCCTGCACCATCACCCCCATCCTCCGCATACACTGCCCTGAGGCTATACTCCTCCCGTGGGGAGTTATGCTACGCTCTGCTGCACCCACAACACCAGCCTCAGCGGTCTGCCCTGGAGCGGCGGTTCACTCTGACCGCAATCCACGGGTGGCGTAGTCGGACATTTAAACATCAAAACCACATAAATAGTTCCGCCACTGGTTTGACCGCCCTGAGCCACGGAACCGCGTAGCCGCCACGGAGACTACAACCACCAGCATCCACCAAAAAGGGTCCGGCTCCGGGTGTCCCAAGGCCCAGGGGGCGCGTCAGAACATTTTCATCACCTTTCACAATCACCAATGGGACAAGGCAGGGATGTTCTCTGTCCCCTCTCTTATACATCCTAGTGACGGAGCACCTGCTCTCATCAATTCGCCATAACCCCAATATTAGGTGGATTGAGGTAGGAGGCACCGAGTACAAGTGCTCTCTATTTGCTGATGATGTCCTAGTATATATCACTCAATCACATATATCCATCCATGCTGTTATGACTGAAATAGATCACTTTGTTACATGGTCAAATTTTAAAATCAATGCAGCGAAGTCTGAGGCCCTCGATGTCTCCCTCCCCAAATCCATATAGGATTCCATCCAGTCCAACTTTCCCTTTGCCTGGCCCTCACAGGGTATCAAATACTTAGGAATTCCTATTCATAGAGACCTCTCCCATCTATGTTATCTTAATTTTGGGCCCTTTATTGAACAACTCCATACAGACCACGGTTGGCAAGTTAGAACTGTAAGATTCACTACGTGAACCACTGGTGTTTTGTGGAAAAGCACATGTACACTGTGTTCCAAATTATTATGCAAAAAGTGTTTAGGAGTGATAAGGGAAGAATTTGTTTGTTTGTCAGTTAAACTCATTGATGGTGATGTGTGTCAGGGCTCTTTATATCACTGTAAGCAATTGCAGACACCTGTGCTAATTAGTTTGGCAGGTGTGTCCAATGAAAGGCAAGACTACTTAAGAAGGCTGTCTCACATTATTAAGCAGCCTACATTTTCTGCCAAAATGGGAAAGAAAAAGGATGTGTCGGCTGCTGAGAAGCAACAAATTGTGGAGTGTTTAGGTCAAGGCATGACTACAATCAACATTGTGCGATGATCAGGATGAAGTGTCTTGGCAATCAAGAAGTATGTAGCTGATTCACAGTACACACGTGTGCGTGCTGATAAGGGCAAATTGAGGACTCTTTCCTACAGGCAATTACGTTAGGTTGAAAGAGCAGCGGCAAAAAAGCCTTGTCATAGCAGCAGACAAGTTTTTGAAGCTGCTGGTGCCTCCAACGTCCCCCGAACAACAAGATGCAGGGTCCTTCAGAGGTTTGCAGCTGTGCATACGCCATCCTGTCGACCTCCTCTATCCACTTCACACAAGCAGAAACGGCTCCAGTGGGCCAAACATTACATGAAGACTGATTTCAAAACTGTTTTGTTCACGGATGAGTGCCATGCAGCGCTCGATGGTCCAGATGGATGGAGTGGAGGATGGCTGGTTGATGGACACCCCACGCAAACACGGCTACAGCGCCAACAAGGAGGAGGTGGAGTAATGTTTTGGGCTGGAATCATGGGAAGAGAGATTGTCGGCCCCTTTAGGATCCCTGAAGGCGCTAAAGATGAACTCCATAATGTATGTGGATTTTCTCAAACAGCACTTCCTGCCATGGTTCAAGAAGAAGAACCGTGTATTTCACAGCAAGATCATTTTTTTGCATGATAATGCACCATCTCATGCTGCACATAAAACATCTGCATCTCTGGCTGATATGGGCATAAAAGGGGACAACTTATGGTGTGAACCCCATGCTCCCCTGACCTCTACCCCATTCAGAACCTTTGGAGCATCATTAAAAGGAGTGTCTATGATGGCGGGAGGCAGTTCACATCTAAGCAACAGCTCTGGGAGGGTATTCTGTCGTCATGCAAAACAATTGAAGCAGAAACCATCCAAAACCTGACAAATTCAATGGATGAGACAGTTCAGAAGCTCCTTTCGAACAAGGGGTCCTATGTGAAAATGTAACATCACCTAGAATAAAGTTTTGAGCTGAAAACTATTTGATTTCAGTTTCTAACAACCTGCTAATGCTTATAATTTCAAAAATGACCATTTTTTTGGTCTTTATTAAAATGAAAAGGTTGATCGAAAAGTTTGGGGGATCTAAGAGTGTGGCAACCCAGTAGTCATGATTACTTCGAATTCTGACAATATGAGGGTCATGCTGCAGGTAGTGCAGCAAGAAGGCACTTATGTGTCTTGCGCATCTCGGAGCCCCAAAATTATTTTCCGGGCTAGATGCAGCTAAAAATTATTATTAATTTTAAATCTGGTGAAGCTTTAGTATAGATGGCCTAATAGGATCAGTGCTGCACACTGCTACAAAGCCCAAATTATTTTCCAGTCAAGATACAGATAAACATGATTAGTAATTTTAAATCTGGTGGAGCTTATTATAGATGGCCTAATAGAATCAGTGCTGCACACTGCTACAAAGCCCAAATTATTTTCCAGCCAAGATACAGATAAACATGATTAGTAATTTGAAAGCTTAAAACGGTTGGTAGGGTGATTTTAACCAATCATCAAGCTTTTACTCTCCCCAGGATGACACAGGGGTAGAAAAGTCATTTCGGATCCATGATTTGTTCATCTTTATGAACGTGAGTCTGTCTACATTATCAGTGGAGAGCCGCGTGCGCTTATCTGTCAGCACACCACCAGCAGCGCTGAACACACGTTCAGACAGAACGCTGGCTGCGGGGCATGACAAGATCTCCAAGGCGTAAGTGGCTAGCTCCGGCCATTTATCCAGATTGGAAGCCCAAAAAGAGCAAGGGTCCAGTGACACAGTCATGGCTTCAATGTTTACTTGGAGATACTCCTGTACCATCGTCTCTAGGCGTTGACTATGTGTCAGACTTCTTGTCTCCTGTGGCCTTGCAAAGGATGGGCTAAAAAAGTGGTGAAATGATTCCGCAAAATTGATGTTACCAGCAGATACTGTGGTTCTGTTACGGTTTGAGTGCTGAACACTTGACGGTCCCACGGTTGGCAAGTTGGAACTGTGAGATTCACTACGTGCACAACTGGTGTTTTGTGGAAAAGCACATGTAAGATTCTGCAACAGTCTCTGCTGATACTCCTGCATGCGTGCATCCCTTTCTATGGCAGGAATAATTTCTGCAAATTTACTTTTGTACCGGGGATCTAACAGTGTGGCAACCCAGTAGTCAGGATTATTTCTAATTCTCACAAATCGAGGGTCATGTTGCTGGTAGTGCAGCAAGAAGGCACTCATGTGTGTTGTGCATCCAGGAGCACCAAGTCCCTGTTGTGTTGGTGGCGAGGTAACAATCATGCTTCCTTCCTCTGTCCTCTCCCCCCAACCTCGCACAACAGAAATGTGATCAAGGTCTCCCTCATCTGATGAGTCTTCCATCAGTTCGTCCTCCACTTCTTCCTGGGCTCCTGCACCTTCCTCACTAGTTTGGCTGCTACCATGCGCCCTGGTAAAACCATCTCCCCCACCCTCACATGCCTGCCGCCTTGGTGCTGCCGACCGTCTGGACCTTGCAGATGTTAGCCCTTCCGCATACAACTCCTCCTCCTCTACTTCCTCCACCTCCTCTTGTGCCACCACCTGACTCCGAATTCTGTTTAACATGTGCTCCAGCATGTAAATCACCGGAATAGTCATGCTGATAATGGCATCGTCAGCACTAAACATCTTCGTCGCCATTTCAAAACTGTGCAGAAGGGTGCATAGGTCCCTGATCTGAGACCACTCCTCCAGCGTGATTTGCCCCACCTCTGGATCTCGTTGGCCCAGGCTATACGTCAGAACGTATTGCACCAGGGCTTGTTGGTGCTACCACAGTCGCTGCAACATGTGCAGAGTTGAATTCCACCGGGTAGGCACATCTCATTTTAGCCGGTGAAGTGGCAGGCCCAACGACTTCTGTAGAGATGAAAGTCGCTGAGCTGCAGTATGCGAATGGCGGAAGTGAGCACACAGCGACCGTGCCCTCTGCAGAAGGCCATCTAGTCTGGGATAGTGGGCTAAAAATTGCTGGACAACCAGGTTCAACACGTGAGCCATACAAGGCACGTGTGTGACATTGCCCCGGAGAAGGGCCGCACCCAGGTTTGCAGCATTGTCGCACACGGCCTTCCCTGGTTTCAGGTCCAGTGGAGACAACCATTCATGAAATTGGTTCTCCAGAGCTGACCACAACTCCTCAGCTGTGTGACTCACATTTCCCAGACATTTCAATGTAAAAACCGCCTGATGACGTTGAGCCCTACTGCCAGCATAGTAAGGAGGTGTGCAGGATCCCTTCTGCGCAGTTAGAAAGCTTGTGGCATGACCAGACAGGCTTTGGGTGCAGGTGGAAGACCGAGAGGAGGTTGAGGAGGCAGAAGCAGTGGAGGAACTTTGACATAAAGAGGATTGACGCACAACTCGTGGGGACGGCAAGACTTGGACAGCAGCCCCTTGTCCTGCTGTCACCATAGTTACCCAGTGCCCAGTCAGCGACATGTAACGCCCCTGTCCATGCCTACTCGTCCAAGTGTCTGTGGTGAAATGCACCCTGGCACACACAGAGTTTCTCAAAGAAGCGGTGATGTTGTGTGCGACATGCTGGTGGAGCGCAGACACACCTTTCTTTGAGAAGTAGTGCCGACTGGGCATCTGGTACTGGGGCACTGCGACGGACATAAGGTCTCGAAAATCCTCTGTGTCCACCAGGTGGAAAGGCAGCATTTCTGTAGCCAAGAGCTTGCAGATGGTGAAATTCAACCTCTTAGCTTTCTCATGGCTAGGAGGAAATGGTCTTTTACTTGTCCACATCTGAGGGACCGAGGGCTGGCTATTGTGCTTAGACGGGGTTGATAAGGGTGGCCCCGGCAAACTGCCGGTCTGTGAGGAAGATGCAGGCGGACATGTTAGGTTGCCTTGATCCAAAGGTGGTGCTATCGATGTCGGACAGCGCTCAACACCAGCTGGTGTTACCACCTCCAAAGAAAATGATGACCTGCCAATCACGCTGGCTGTTGCGGGTAAAGAGGTGGCAGGTCTGCGCCCCAAAACAGGTGTGACTGCTGTCCCCCCAGTCACAGAGGATGAAGAGGCCGCGGATGCACAAGATATGGCAGACGGTGGTTTGCCTGGCCGGCTACGCCGCATTGTAGCACACTGAGCTTCCCACTGCAACTTATGCTTCATGTCCATGTGCCGGTTCATGCATGAAGTACTCAAACTATGTATTTTTTGGCCTCTACTTAGCTTTTGCTGACAAATGTTACAGATAACACGAGTTAGGTCATCTTTATCGATCTGAAAAAATGCCCAGGCTATGCAAGGCTTAGCACGCATGCGACCTGAAGAGCCACCACGACTTGTGGTGAGAGGCAGAGTTGTGTTTGAGGATGCAGTTGTTGACGTGCTTCCAGTACTACGTCTCTGTCCAGGAAGGCGCAACCTGACCTCGTCATCACTAGCATCTTCCTCCACCTCCTCTGCTGACCTCATCTCTTGGCTGACTGTGGGTTGACAGTAAGTGGGATCTCCAACCTCATCATCATCACCCTGTGCGTTATCACACCCGTCGTCCTCAGAGCCAACCTGTTCCTGCCCTGACAAAAAACTAAAGTTGTCGCTCCAATCAGGTATTTGAGTCTTATCATCGTCTTCCTCATTGTCTCCAACAACAGGAGTTACAGTTTGGGAATGAGGGTCTACATTATGGTCAGAACCTTCTGCGTCTGGTCCTGGTTCCGACTCATAAAGATTCTGGGCATCAGTGCAGATCATTTCCTCGTCTGGATTCACAGAAGCGCTGGAGTCGACCTCTGATTCCCAGGCTATAGTATGAGTAAACAGCTCTGCAGACTCAACCATCTGTTCTACCTCATACTCAGACGGGCAGCTGGAGATTTGGGAGCTGTGAGGAAGCAAGTGAGATTGGGGTGACACCTTTGAGGACTGGAGTATTTGTGATGTTGAAGTTGATGTGGAGGAGAGCCCACTTAAAGGAGCACTTGAAGCACCTGCTGTTTTTGTGCCTCATCTGGAATTTGTAGCGATTGGCGTGGCCGTAAGAAAGGGATCTTATCACATTGTCCGCTAAAGAAGTAGACATTTTAGTTTGGCTGGAAGATGGTCTTTCTTCTGCAGATGTTACTGTTACTTTAACACCTACCCCACGGACACAACCTTTTTTCCCCTTCCCAACATGCCTATTCCCCTTTCCACCAGCAGCAGGCCTTTTTCCACTCATTTTCGTGGTTAACTAATTCACAACTCTGGAGTTGTTTGCACAAAAAAACAATGGATGGGAACCGAGCAGAGCTGAGTGGCCAAACTGTGGTATTAGGCCAAAACTATTGGCTGGGTTGGATGCAGAAAAAAATTATATTCAATTTGCAACCTGATGGAGGTCAGTATAGATGGACTAATAGAACAAGTCCCACACACAGCTAGAAGCCCAAATATTTTTTCAGAGGTAGATGCAGAAAAAATTTTTATTCAGTTTGCAACCTGATGGAGGTCTGTATAGATGGATTAATAGAACAAGTCCCACACACAGCTACAAGCCCAATATTTTTTCAGAGGTAGATGCAGAAAAAAAATATATTCAGTTTGCAACCTGATGGAGGTCAGTATAGATGGACTAATAGAGAAAGTCCCACACACTGCTAGAAGGCCAAATATTTTTTCAGAGCTAGATGCAGATAAAAATTATTTTTAATTTGCAACCTGATGGAGGTCAGTATAGATGGACTAATAGAGAAAGTCCCACACACTGCTAGAAGCCCAAATATTTTTTCAGAGCTAGATGCAGATAAAAATTATATTTAATTTGCAACCTGATGGAGGTCAGTATAGATGGACTAATAGAACAAGTCCCACACACAGCTAGAAGCCCAAATATTTTTTCAGAGGTACTGTAGATGCAGATAAAAATTATTTTTAATTTGCAACCTGATGGAGGTCAGTATAGATGGACTAATACAACAAGTCCCACACACAGCTAGAAGCCCAATATTTCTTCAGAGGTAGATGCAGAAAAAAATATATTCAGTTTGCAACCTGATGGAGGTCAGTATAGATGGAGTAATAGAACAAGTCCCACACACAGCTAGAAGCCCAAATATTTTTTCAGAGGTAGATGCAGATAAAAATTATTTTTAATTTGCAACCTGAAGGAGGTCAGTATAGATGGACTAATAGAGAAAGTCCCACACACTGCTAGAAGGCCAAATATTTTTTCAGAGCTAGTTGCAGATAAAAATTATTTTTAATTTGCAACCTGATGGAGGTCAGTATAGATGGACTAATAGAGAAAGTCCCACACACTGCTAGAAGGCCAAATATTTTTTCAGAGCTAGATGCAGATGAAAATTATATTCAATTTGCAACCTGATGGAGGTCAGTATAGATGGACTAATAGAGAAAGTCCCACACACTGCTAGAAGGCCAAATATTTTTTCAGAGCTAGATGCAGATAAAAATTATATTCAATTTGCAACCTAATGGAGGTCAGTATAGATGGACTAATAGAACAAGTCCCACACACAGCTAGAAGCCCAAATATTTTTTCAGAGGTACTGTAGATGCAGATAAAAATTATTTTTAATTTGCAACCTGATGGAGGTCAGTATAGATGGACTAATAGAGAAAGTCCCACACACTGCTAGAAGGCCAAATATTTTTTCAGAGCTAGATGCAGATAAAAATTATTTTTAATTTGCAACCTGATGGAGGTCAGTATAGATGGACTAATAGAGAAAGTCCCACACACTGCTAGAAGGCCAAATATTTTTTCAGAGCTAGATGCTAGATAAAAATTATATTCAATTTGCAACCTGATGGAGGTCAGTATAGATGGACTAATAGATCAAGTCCCACACACAGCTAGAAGCCCAAATATTTTTTCAGAGGTACTGTAGATGCAGATAAAAATTATTTTTAATTTGCAACCTGATGGAGGTCAGTATAGATGGACTAATACAACAAGTCCCACGCACCTCTAGAAGCCCAATATTTTTTCAGAGGTAGATGCAGAAAAAAATATATTCAGTTTGCAACCTGATGGAGGCCAGTATAGATGGAGTAATAGAACAAGTCCCACACACAGCTAGAAGCCCAAATATTTTTTCAGAGGTAGATGCAGATAAAAATTATTTTTAATTTGCAACCTGATGGAGGTCAGTATAGATGGACTAATAGAGAAAGTCCCACACACTGCTAGAAGGCCAAATATTTTTTCAGAGCTAGATGCAGATAAAAATTATATTCAATTTGCAACCTGATGGAGGTCAGTATAGATGGACTAATAGAGAAAGTCCCACACACTGCTAGAAGGCCAAATATTTTTTCAGAGCTAGATGCAGATAAAAATTATATTCAATTTGCAACCTGATGGAGGTAAGTATAGATGGACTAATAGAACAAGTCCCACACACAGCTAGAAGCCCAAATATTTTTTCAGAGGTACTGTAGATGCAGATAAAAATTATTTTTAATTTGCAACCTGATGGAGGTCAGTATAGATGGACTAATAGAGAAAGTCCCACACACTGCTAGAAGGCCACATATTTTTTCAGAGGTAGATGCAGAAAAAAATATATTCAGTTTGCAACCTGATGGAGGTCTGTATAGATGGATTAATAGAACAAGTCCCACACACAGCTAGAAGCCTAATATTTTTTCAGAGGTAGATGCAGAAAAAAATATATTCAGTTTGCAACCTGATGGAGGTCAGTATAGATGGACTAATACAACAAGTCCCACACACAGCTAGAAGCCCAATATTTTTTCAGAGGTAGATGCAGAAAAAAATATATTCAGTTTGCAACCTGATGGAGGTCTGTATAGATGGATTAATAGAACAAGTCCCACACACAACTAGAAGCCCAATATTTTTTCAGAGGTAGATGCTGAAAAAAATATATTCAGTTTGCAACCTGATGGAGGTCAGTATAGATGGACTAATACAACAGGTCCCACACACAGCTAGAAGCCCAATATTTTTTCAGAGCTAGATGCAGAAAAAAATTATATTCAATTTGCAACCTGATGGAGGTCAGTATAGATGGACTAATAGAATGATGCTGTGCCCAAAAGATTTTACTTCACTAGGTGCAGTAAAAAATTGGTATTCTATACACAGGTGGTATATCTTGCAACACAGATAGGCTACTCCACTGACTATCACACTCTGCAATAGGCCAAAAAGGATTAGCTTTGCTAGATTCAGCCAAATGCTGTGAAAAAAACTTGCACAGCACTGGCACAGACCTGCCTGGCAAAAACTGATAGGAACTGATGTAACCTAGTCCTGAAAAGGACTCCAATTACAATTAGTCTTTACTCCCACAATCTATCTATTTAAGAGCACAGACCTGCCTGATAAAAGTCGTAGGAAATGCTGTAACCTAGTCCTTAAAAGGACTGCAATCACAACTATTCCCTACTCCCAAGCTATCTGTAGATTTGTGCGAAAATTGGCTTGAAATTAACAAGGTATAGGGCACACAGCAACAGCGGTGCAGTCTAACACGCAGCTGCAGCAGTGAGAAAATGGTGGCGACGGGGAAAATGGCTTGGTCTTATAGGGCAAGGACATGTGACATACACTGCCAATGACACATGCCCTTGCTTGTGTGAAAAAAAGCACTTCGCTCCGTGTGTGCGCTGCTGATAGGCTGACAGATTGCACCTCTGTAAATGCGAGAAAGAGAAAAAAAAATGGAGATCTTCATTGTTCCTGCAGAGATCCATCCCCTGCCCCTCCCCCCACCCCGCTGTACACTCAAACTGCGTATTAACATTAATTTTCATCATTACTGAGAAAAAATCCAGTTATGATTTTGGTGCACGAACAGTTATCGAACATAACCTCGAACAGCCGAATTTTTATCAAATTGTTCGTGTTCGCCGAACGGCTCGAACACCGCCCAAAACAGCTCGAATTTGAGATTGGCGAACAGTTCGAGTAGAACAACGCTCATCTCTAGTGGAGGATTATTTTTGTTTTTGGTCATTTATTTTAACTTATACACAAGTCTTTTCCCTGGAAAGGATGTTCCTTAACATATTTCACAGGAAAAAAGTTTCACTTTCGTTTTTGAACGTTTTATTGTGAGCCCGTAAAAGTGGCTTAATACCTCTGACCACGTTGTTGACAGCAGTGACCTGGGGGTCAGAAATGCTTCCTGGGGCGATCCCCATGCTGTCCCCATGTCATTTGAGCACTGTCACTATCGTTTTGGGCACTTGTTAGGCTTTTAAAAGACTGCCGGGGGTGCCACCGCAAAAATGCTCGAGTCTCCCATAGACTAACATTGGGCTCGTTGCTCGGGTCGAGCACCCGAGTACCACGGCGAGCTCGACCCGAGCTTCGAGCACCCGAGCATTTTAGTGCTCGCTCAACACTAGTCTAGAAACAAGAAGATAGAGGACAGAAAATGTAACACAGAGGAGCCAATCAGAGGATAGGGGGCAGTGGGGACATTTGAGCAGAAGTAAGTTTTTTTAACCTCTTTCCAGTAGATTTGATTTGTACCAAATTTATCTGAAGCAAAACCATTATCCTCAGTAAATTAGAACGAACTTGACAAATTTGAATTTCAGTAGATTCACTCATGTGGAACAACTTCAACTTACTTAACTGTTCACAATAACAGTAAATTTTGACCATTGGTGCACAAAGTTCTACATGCCATTGTACCATGGTGAGATAGGGTTGGACTGGTCCACGCATAGCAGACACCTCATGGACTAGTCCTATTCACAAGAATATATACGGAGGACAATCTTTAAAATGTTGAGATTTGCTGTATTCTGTGAACTTGACCCACACAAGGAGATTGTCTGTAATCACCATTAAAAGATTACAGAAATGAAAGTAGTCTACAGGTGTCAATCCTACTGTCAAGTTCCCTTTAATTCTTTTTCAAGACTTCTGATATGTTAAAGATATATATTTATTTTAGCTCTGTAAAGGGCTTTTTGCTGATATCCACTTAAAAGTATAAAATATAACTTTCTAAATATTAATAAATACAAAATAAATATGACGCGCTCCCTGGGCCATATTCAGGGGATACCCGGAGCCGGATCTGGATAGGGGTAGTAGTCCTTGTGGCGGTGACCCGGTCCGTGCCCAGGGTGTCAAACTAAGTGGCAGTCTATGGCAGTAGATGTTAACTTGATTGTCGACTACGCCACCCGTTGAGTGCGGCTTTGACGCCGCCGCTGCAGAGCAGTCCGCTGAGGCCGGTGGTATATGTGCAGCAGTGATGGTATAACCCCCAACGGGAGGAGTATGGCCTCAGGGCAGCAGGTGTAGATGATGGGGGTTGTGAAGATGCAGAAGGAAGACTCAGAGTCAGGAGATGCAGTTCAGGGCTTTTACTTACTGGTGTTCTTTTGGTCACTCTGGCCTTGAGTGACCACCCGAGCCGTGCTGCGTCCACCAGGTCCTGGACTCGGCCAACCCCCAGGCAATTCTGGAGCGTGGTCCTGAGCTCCTTTCTGACTCTCCCTTCCTCTGGCCGTTCCCACCAGGGATCCACTTTTGGCCGGCTCCCTCGGGTCTCTTGGTGGTCAAGCCTCCTCTGGGCTCCCTGACCCTATACTCGGTGTGCCTTTCTAGTGGATTTGGTGAGGGTCGTGGCAGATCCTGACCACGACCTCCGGTTCCTGGCTAAGGTTCGTTTTGGCCTCTGCCAGCTTGGGTTCCGGTACCCTTGTTCGCCAACCCTTCACCCTTCTGTCCTTATTCTGGGATCTTGGGGTTCCTTCTTGTTTCCTCTCTGGGTCCTTCTGACTCCTCTCTCTCTCTCTCAGCAGGCTCTGTTCTGGAGCTGGGCCCAGCCGGAGCCACAGCTCCCTGTCAGCCCTCCTGGCTGAGCTCCTCTCCTCTTCTCCTCCTGCCTGAACTGAACTGAACCCTGATCTAAGATGGTGCCCACCTTATATACTCCCTCTATGTGTGAGCTCAGGTGACCAGCACCCAATGAGCTCCTATCTTTACCCAGACTACTCCCCCTATCTGCCCCTACACTACTGGGATGTTCCACCCCCCTCCCACTCCAGCCAGGGACAGACGCTGTCGTACCTGCACATATACTGGTGGGAGTACCGTCGTTCTGTCCCCCGGAAATGGGATGTATGTAGTGCATGCAGCCTTCTAGCTCAGTTCCACACTCCATCCTTACCCGGGAGTGGAATACCACACCTCTAGCTTGAGGTGTAATACCCCTGTAGCAGCCGAATCCTCAGGGTGCTACAAATACAAAATCTGAAAAGAAGTCAATCCCATCATTAAACATTTAGTGTACTTAAACTATGATGGATTCTTCATGTCTTTCTTCTCTTTCAGGACAATGATGTATATTTTCTTTTTTTAAACTGAGACATATAGAAATGTACAGAACATGCTCAATTATTTATTCCACTCATTTATTATGGATTTCAGGGGAAAATCGCTTAAAAAGGTACCACACCTCATTCTTTGCTAGGTCATCAGAATTCTATGCTACACAAATAAAACATGATTCTTTCCATCATTCCTACACCGCCCAATGGAAAGTGTTTACCTATGCAGAAGAACAGATGGAATTATTCAACATAGGAATTCCCAGCCTGCTATGTTTAATTGATGTCAAAGAACATATGTCAACACATCAGTCTGAAAGCATTTTTAACCAGGGTTCTTGGATTAATTACAGGTGAGAGCCAGCTAAAAAAATATATAAAAAATGTAAAAATGTCTTACTTAAATATATAAAATATACACTATCCAGTATAAGCACTTACAGGTTCAATGGGATACAAAATTAATAAGTACAACTGAATTACACTTGGGCAACATGTTTTTCTGGAAAATAAGGGAATCCCTTTACCCCATAAGGTAACACCCAGTTTTCTATATGTTAGTTTAAATTTCTACAATGAGTTTTTTGTAAGTTTGTGACGCTGCATACTGTATTTTTACTGTACAGAATAACGAAGGACTTTCCAGTTCCTGCAAAGTAGTTGAAATTTGCAGAAATCTTATGTCCACTGTGGGGTTTTTTAGCACAGCATAAACTGACATGTGGTGTGTGTTTGAAATCTGCAACATGTCAATTTCTCTTCCAGGTATGTTGAGGTTTATATGCAAATTTTCCCTATAGAATTGCATTAGATATGGAAAAGTTGGAGGTAAAAAATGCATAAGTGTTTTTAGCGATTTTCTGCTACAGAAGCGTACTAAAAACATGTGCAATCCATATGTAACAGCTGCAGTGGAAGCTACAGTGACTTGCGAAAATATTCATCCCCTTGGCATTTTTCATGTTTTGCTACCTCACAACCTGGAATTTCACAGTTTTTTAGGGTTTGCATCAGTTCATGTGAAGAACATGCCCATAACTGTGAACATTTGGTTTTCTTTTTATTGTGAAGCAAACAACAAATGGGATGAAATAACTGAAAACTTCAGTGTGCATAACTATTCACTCCCCTCGAGTCAGTACTTAGTAGAGCCTCCTTTTGCTGCAATTACAGCTGTGAGTTGCTTTGGATAAGTCTCTATGAGCTTTCCACATCTTGTCACTGGTATTTTAACCCATTCCTCAAGGCAAAACTGCTCCAGATCCTTCAAGTTAGATGGTTTCCTCTGGAGAACAGCAATCTTCAAGTGCGACCACATATTCTCAAATGGATTAAGGTCTGGGATTTGACTAGGCCACTCCAAAACAATTACACATTTCCCCTTGCACCACTCGAGTGTTCTTTAGCAGTATACTTTGGGTCATTGTCGTGTTGGAAGGTGAACCTCCGTCTCAGTCTCAAATCAGACAGACTGAAACAGATTTTGCTCAAGAATATCCTTGATTTTTGCACAATCCATCTTCCCCTCAACTCGGACAATGTTCATTCTCCCTGCTACTGAAAAATATCCCCAGCGCATACCCAGAGATACTGCTCCACCTTGATTCACTGAGGGGATGGTGTTCTTGGGGTAATGAGCTGTGTTGGTTTGGCGCCAGACATAGTGCTTACCTTGGTGGCCAAAAAGTTCCATTTTGGTCTCATCTAACCAAAGCATCTTCCTATACACATTTGGGGAGTCTCCCACATGTCTTTTAGCAAGCTCAAAACAAGCCTTACAATTTTTGTGTGTAAGTAAAGGCTTTTTTTGCCCACTTTTCTATAAAGGCCACCTCTATGGAGTGTACTGCTTATTGTGGTCGTATGGATAGATACTCCAGTCTCTGCTTGGGAACTCTGCAGCTTTTTCAGGGGTACTTTTGGTCTCTGTGTTGCCTCTTTAATTAATACCGTCTTTGACCAGGCTGAGAGTTTTGGTGGGCGGCCCTCTCTTGGCAGGTTTGTTGTGGTACCATGTTCTTTCCAGTTAATGATAATGGATTTGATGATGCCCCGGTGGATCATCTGAGATTGGGATTTTTTTTATAACCCAACCCTGACTTGTACTTCTCAAGAACTTTATCCCTCACTTGTTTGGAGATCTCCTTGGTCTTCATGGTGTTGTTTGTTAGTGGTGCCTCTTGCTTAATGATGTTGCAGCCTCTGTGGCCTTTCAGAAAATGTGTGTAAATACTGACAGACCATGTGACACTTTGATTGCACACCACCCAGTCCACCCAGGTGGACTTCCTTTCACTAAGCATAGTCGAGATGCTGGGGAGCAAAACAAGCGCATATTAAGTCTTGATGAGAAAAGAAAGGTGATAAAATAGGGGAGTATTACGCTCACCTGATGAGGTTACACATTTGCAACATTTCAACTGCATGAATCAGCTGCTCCAGGATATGGGTCAATTGACCCAATAAATTGTTGTTCCAGGCGCAATGTGTGTATACCTGCGCTGCTGATGAATATTCCAGGATGTCGATGTGTTCTGAAATTAATTTTATTTGGACAGGTTAAAAGTCAATGCGTTTCGAAGTCACACAGGACTAGAGATGAGCGTTGTTCTACTCGAACTGTTCGCCAATCTCAAATTCGAGCTGTTTTGGGCGGTGTTCGAGCCGTTCGGCGAACACGAACAATTTGATAAAAATTCGGCTGTTCGAGGTTATGTTCGATAACTGTTCGTGCACCAAAATCATAACTGGATTTTTTCTCAGTAATGATGAAAATTAATGTTAATACGCAGTTTGAGTGTACAGCGGGGTGGGGGGAGGGGCAGGGGATGGATCTCTGCAGGAACAATGAAGATCTCCATTTTTTTTTCTCTTTCCCGCATTTGCAGTGGGGAGGTGCAATCTGTCAGCCTATCAGCAGCGCACACACGGAGCGAAGTGCTTTTTTTCACACAAGCAAGGGCATATGTCATTGGCAGTGTATGTCACATGTCCTTGCCCTATAAGACCAAGCCATTTTACCCGTCGCCACCATTTTCTCACTGCTGCAGCTGCGTGTTAGACGGCACCGCTGTTGCTGTGTGCGCTATACCTTGTTAATTTCAAGCCAATTTTCGCACAAATATACAGATAGCTTGGGAGTAGGGAATAGTTGTGATTGCAGTCCTTTTAAGGACTAGGTTACAGCATTTCCTACGACTTTTATGAGGCAGGTCTGTGCTCTTAAATAGATAGGTTGTGGGAGTAAAGACTAATTGTAATTGGAGTCCTTTTCAGGACTAGGTTACATCAGTTCCTATCAGTTTTTGCCAGGCAGGTCTGTGCCAGTGCTGTGCAAGTTTTTTTCACAGCATTTGGCTGAATCTAGCAAAGCTAATCCTTTTTGGCCTATTGCAGAGTGTGTTAGTCAGTGGAGTAGCCTATCTGTGCTGCAAGATATACCACCTGTGTATAGAATACCAATTTTTTTACTGCACCTAGTGAAGTAAAATCTTTTGGGCATAGCATCATTCTATTAGTCCATCTATACTGACCTCCATCAGGTTGCAAATTAAAACTAATTTTTATCTGCATCTACAGTACCTCTGAAAAAATATTTGGGCTTCTAGCTGTGTGTGGGACTTGTTGTATTAGTCCATCTATACTGACCTCCATCAGGTTGCAAACTGAATATATTTTTTTCTGCATCTACCTCTGAAAAAATATTTGGGCTTCTAGCTGTGTGTGGGTCTTGTTCTATTAATCCATCTATACTGACCTCCATCAGGTTGCAAACTGAATATAATTTTTTTCTGCATCTAGCTCTGAAAAAATATTTGGCCTTCTAGCAGTGTGTCGGACTTTCTCTATTAGTCCATCTATACTGACCTCCATCAGGTTGCAAATTAAAAATAATTTGTATCTGCATCTACAGTACCTCTGAAAAAATATTTGGGCTTCTAGCTGTGTGTGGGACTTGTTGTATTAGTCCATCTATACTGACCTCCATCAGGTTGCAAATTAAAAATAATTTTTATCTGCATCTACAGTACCTCTGAAAAAATATTTGGGCTTCTAGCTGTGTGTGGGACTTGTTGTATTAGTACATCTATACTGACCTCCATCAGGTTGCAAACTGAATATATTTTTTTCTGCATCTACCTCTGAAAAAATATTGGGCTTCTAGCTGTGTGTGGGTCTTGTTCTATTAATCCATCTATACTGACCTCCATCAGGTTGCAAACTGAATATAATTTTTTTCTGCATCTAGCTCTGAAAAAATATTTGGCCTTCTAGCAGTGTGTCGGACTTTCTCTATTAGTCCATCTATACTGACCTCCATCAGGTTGCAAATTAAAAATAATTTTTATCTGCATCTACAGTACTTCTGAAAAAATATTTGGGCTTCTAGCTGTGTGTGGGACTTGTTGTATTAGTCCATCTATACTGACCTCCATCAGGTTGCAAATTAAAAATAATTTGTATCTGCATCTACAGTACCTCTGAAAAAATATTTGGGCTTCTAGCTGTGTGAGGGACTTGTATTAGTCCATCTATACTGACCTCCATCAGGTTGCAAACTGAATATATTTTTTTCTGCATCTACCTCTGAAAAAATATTTGGGCTTCTAGCTGTGTGTGGGACTTGTTGTATTAGTCTATCTATACTGACCTCCATCAGGTTGCAAATTAAAAATAATTTGTATCTGCATCTACAGTACCTCTGAAAAAATATTTGGGCTTCTAGTTGTGTGTGGGACTTGTTGTATTAGTCCATCTATACTGACCTCCATCAGGTTGCAAATTAAAAATAATTTTTATCTGCATCTACAGTACTTCTGAAAAAATATTTGGGCTTCTAGCTGTGTGTGGGACTTGTTGTATTAGTCCATCTATACTGACCTCCATCAGGTTGCAAACTGAATATATTTTTTTCTGCATCTACCTCTGAAAAAATATTGGGCTTCTAGCTGTGTGTGGGTCTTGTTCTATTAATCCATCTATACTGACCTCCATCAGGTTGCAAACTGAATATAATTTTTTTCTGCATCTAGCTCTGAAAAAATATTTGGCCTTCTAGCAGTGTGTCGGACTTTCTCTATTAGTCCATCTATACTGACCTCCATCAGGTTGCAAATTAAAAATAATTTTTATCTGCATCTACAGTACCTCTGAAAAAATATTTGGGCTTCTAGCTGTGTGTGGGACTTGTTGTATTAGTCCATCTATACTGACCTCCATCAGGTTGCAAACTGAATATATTTTTTTCTGCATCTACCTCTGAAAAAATATTGGGCTTCTAGCTGTGTGTGGGTCTTGTTCTATTAATCCATCTATACAGACCTCCATCAGGTTGCAAACTGAATATAATTTTTTTCTGCATCTACCTCTGAAAAAATATTTGGCCTTGTAGCAGTGTGTCGGACTTTCTCTATTAGTCCATCTATACTGACCTCCATCAGGTTGCAAACTGAATATATTTTTTTCTGCATCTAACCCAGCCAATAGTTTTGGCCTAATACCACAGTTTGGCCACTCAGCTCTGCTCGGTTACCATCCATTGTTTTTTTGTGCAAATGACGCGCCCCCTGGGACATATTCCTTTTTGAGGGGAATACCCGGCACCGGATCAGATGGGGGGTTGTAGTCTCCGAGCGGCTGTGACCCGGTCCCGTGCCCAGGGCGTCAAGCTCAGGGTTATGTGGCAGTCTTTACTGATGTTATTAAAGTTCGTTGTGTCGACTACGCCACCCGTTGTGATGCGGTCACTGTGGCCGCCGCTGCAGCAGGGTCCGCTGAGGCTGATGGTGGATGCGCAGCTTGGTGGGATAACCCCCAACGGGAGGGATATAGCCTCAGAGGGGACAGGCGCAGAGGATGGGGGTTGTGGTGGTGCGGTGCAGCCGGTAATGATGACAGACTCGGGTAGTGCAGTTAAGGGTCTTTACTTACTGCAGATGTTCCTGGTCACTCTAGCTCCAAGTGACCTCCCGAGCCGTGCTGCGTCCACCAGGTCCTGGATCCGGCCAACCCCCAAACAAGTCCGGAGCGTGGCCCTGAGCTCTCCCTCTGTCCTTTCTTCAGCCGTCCCCACCAGTGATTCACCTAAATCCAGCTCCCTCGGGCCTTCTGTTGGGCAACCTTTGGCCTCAGGTTCCCTGACCCTCCATGTGGTGTGCCTTCAGGGTGAATGTAGTGGGTGACCGTGACAGACTCTGCCCACGGTCTCCGGTCTCTGGCTGGGGAATGTCTTTACCCCCACCAGCTTGGGTTCCGGTACCCTCTTGCTGACTCCTCACCCGGCGTTCTTATTTGGGTTCTTGGGTCCCTTCTTTGTCCCCCCTCTGGGTCTTTCTGCACTCCACTCTCTCTCTCTTCAGGCTCAGGTCTGCTCTGCTCCCTTGCTGCAGGCTGACTTCCTCTGCAGCTGACTGACTGACAGGCTCCTCTGCGTCTGACCCTGATCCTAGTTGGTGCCCTCCTTATATATCCCTCTATGTGTGAGCTCAGGTGACCAGCACCCAATGAGCTCCTACCACTACCCAGACTGCTCCCCCTATCTGCCCCTACACTACATGGGATGTTCCTCCCCCCTCCCACTCCAGCCAGGAACAGGCTCGGTCGCACCTGCACATTTCTAAGTGGGAGTGCCGTCGGCCTGCTCCTCTGGAATGGGATGTATGTAGTGCATGCAGTCTATCTGAGCTCAGTTCCACACTCCATCCTTACCCGGGAGTGGAATATCACACCTCTGGGTTGAGGTGCAATACTCCTGTAGCAGCCGAATCCTCAGGGTGCTACATTCCCCCCTGGTAAACCACAGCACGTCCTCGGGCTGCAAAGACAAAAACACCAAAACATACAAATTTTTATAAACATATAAAACATATAAAATATTATATATATATAACTTTTTCATATAAACATTCTCGTCGTCTCTTTCTTTCTTCCTCCTCTGGTCACCGTGCAACTCGCGACCAGGCAAAGCGCGACAGTCTTTTGAAAAGCAGTTCCCTATAAAACCAGTAGGGGGCGCCCCAGGAAGCGCAACTATGTACAGGGAAGTTTTGGCCGTTCTCAGTCCCCGGCCAGGTAAGGGAAAGGGATGGCTGCTCACAGTCCTCAGCCTGGTTTGGGTAAGGGACACACGGGTTAAACTGTTCACTGGTCCCAACGGGGACTAAACTTCTCAGTGGTTACGGCTACTTGGGTACCCCGACGGGTAACTATATACAGTTTTTCTTTACTACTGTTCTTAATCGTAGTACCTCCTAGCCTTGAACCCGTCCGGGTCTTCTGGCTCTTCCTCCCTACACCGCAGCTCCTCCTCTGTCAGGCGATGCACGTGGAGGGCGTAAGGTCCCTTGGCACACTTGTGCCGGGTGAACGTTACCTCGTCACCGACGTAGAGGTCACGGCCTTTGTGACCCTCTGGCAGGTGAGACTCGACATCCCGTCGGGTAACGAAGACGTCACCCATGGTGTTCTGGTCCTTTATGAAGCCCCACCCATGCTGCGCATTAAACTTTATTACCGTCCCGATGGTACGGGGACGATCTGCTGCATAGGGGTCCCTTCTGGTCCGACTCTTTTGCTCCGCGCTGCGGGTCCGGGCCCATTGCTCTCTGGCCCGCCTCTCCTCCCGCTCTCTCTTGAACTCTGCCAGCTGTTGACGGCAACACTCGGTACGCTCTGCTGCAGCTGCCCGAGTCTCTCCGGTGAACCCCATCAAATCTTCTCCCGTGGGGTCCCACACGAACTGGGCTTCCTCGAGTGGAGGCGAGACCCGAGTCACGGGCTTCGGAGCCGGGATCAGGGGCTCACACAAGGGCCCTAGTCTTTGCTGCCGCTCTAGCTCAGGGTACCCTTCGGGCCAGATGAAGGGCCGCCCGTCCGGCCATGTGAGCTGGCCGAAGAGGTCCTCCCCCAGGTGTGGCACCCTTGGTATTGCGGGCGCGGTGGTGATGGCGCCCGGGTTGCCCAGGCCTTGCGGCCAGGCCTGGGGCACCTGGAAGGTGAAGGGCACCGTTAGGACGGCGGCGCCCTGAGTTACCTGGCCTTGCGACCAGGCCGGAGGCTCCGCGGAGGTAGATGGCTCTGCTTTGGATGCGGCGCCCGGAAACGCTAGGCCATGTGACCAGGCCGGAGGCTCTTCTTCCTGCGCCACGCTCCGGGTCACGACGCGTGACGTCACTGGGGTCGCGTCGGCGGCTTCCGGTCGTGGCCTAGTCGGTGGCGGTGTCATGGCGGTCTCGGGTACGGCAGGGGGACTTTCGGGCTCTGCGACGGGGAGCTGGGGCAGGTGGGTGGTCTTCCGGTATGGGGTATAGGCGTCCCCCTTACCTGCTGCCATACGTCTCGCTCCCTCTTCTGCGCCGTCTCCGGCCTTGGATCCTCCCGCGTCATCCGCAGAGGTAGTCGGTGTCTTCTTCCAAGGGAGCGGGTTCCGTGGACGGATTCCAGCTTGCTGGGCCATCTCCCGGCCCCACTCCGCCAGGATCTCCCTCTGCACTCGGGCCATCCTTCCCGCGAGGCCCTCCAGGGCACTCCGCGCGCACTCCCGATCTCGGGGAAGCTGCGCCAGGATCTCCGCTAAGCCTAGCGGGGTTGTTGACTCCAGCAGGCTCCTGACCATCGGGTCGGTGCTGCTCTGCTCTGCTTCCGGCAGGCTCCTGGCCAGCGGGCCGGTGCTGCTCTGCTCTCCTCCTTCTTCCTTTTGCAGGCTCCTGGCCAGCGGGCCGGTGCTGCTCTGCTGCCGCTCCATTCCCGGGTCTACTCTTCCTCTTCTCGACTCCGGGTGCTCTCGCTCTGGACACCTTGCCTCCGGGTGCGCTCGTTCTAGACTGCTCCAAGCGACACCCATCTTTTCTCTTTTCTTTCGTCTCCTCCCACTTAGAGGGCGGTCCCGGGGCAACTCGGTGACTGTCAGCTCCAGGGGGAGTTCTTTCACGCTGACAGACACCTCCAGCATCACAGTCTCTGTTGGTGGGGGCGGTTTCCACTTTTGGCGCCATTTTCTGTCCTGGCCCACGATGGGAGGTGGCCTCCTGCCCTCCTTTGGCACGCCCATAATGGCGTCCGCTGCTCTTCCAAGGCGGGAAATCTGCGGTTTTGGCGGGAAGCGTCGCCCAGTGGCGGGAAACTCTGCAGATGGCGGGAACAAGCTGGAAATGGCGGACAATCGGCGGGAAACGACTGGTGATGGAGTCCGATGGCGTGGACCCTCCGGAACCGGCGGGAGACTTCTTTCTGAGGTAAACTTGCACTTTTCTTCAGGCACGCAGTACCCGGGTGTTGCGGGCACGTAATCCTGCCGACTACGCCAAAGTTGACGCGCCCCCTGGGACATATTCCTTTTTGAGGGGAATACCCGGCACCGGATCAGATGGGGGGTTGTAGTCTCCGAGCGGCTGTGACCCGGTCCCGTGCCCAGGGCGTCAAGCTCAGGGTTATGTGGCAGTCTTTACTGATGTTATTAAAGTTCGTTGTGTCGACTACGCCACCCGTTGTGATGCGGTCACTGTGGCCGCCGCTGCAGCAGGGTCCGCTGAGGCTGATGGTGGATGCGCAGCTTGGTGGGATAACCCCCAACGGGAGGGATATAGCCTCAGAGGGGACAGGCGCAGAGGATGGGGGTTGTGGTGGTGCGGTGCAGCCGGTAATGATGACAGACTCGGGTAGTGCAGTTAAGGGTCTTTACTTACTGCAGATGTTCCTGGTCACTCTAGCTCCAAGTGACCTCCCGAGCCGTGCTGCGTCCACCAGGTCCTGGATCCGGCCAACCCCCAAACAAGTCCGGAGCGTGGCCCTGAGCTCTCCCTCTGTCCTTTCTTCAGCCGTCCCCACCAGTGATTCACCTAAATCCAGCTCCCTCGGGCCTTCTGTTGGGCAACCTTTGGCCTCAGGTTCCCTGACCCTCCATGTGGTGTGCCTTCAGGGTGAATGTAGTGGGTGACCGTGACAGACTCTGCCCACGGTCTCCGGTCTCTGGCTGGGGAATGTCTTTACCCCCACCAGCTTGGGTTCCGGTACCCTCTTGCTGACTCCTCACCCGGCGTTCTTATTTGGGTTCTTGGGTCCCTTCTTTGTCCCCCCTCTGGGTCTTTCTGCACTCCACTCTCTCTCTCTTCAGGCTCAGGTCTGCTCTGCTCCCTTGCTGCAGGCTGACTTCCTCTGCAGCTGACTGACTGACAGGCTCCTCTGCGTCTGACCCTGATCCTAGTTGGTGCCCTCCTTATATATCCCTCTATGTGTGAGCTCAGGTGACCAGCACCCAATGAGCTCCTACCACTACCCAGACTGCTCCCCCTATCTGCCCCTACACTACATGGGATGTTCCTCCCCCCTCCCACTCCAGCCAGGAACAGGCTCGGTCGCACCTGCACATTTCTAAGTGGGAGTGCCGTCGGCCTGCTCCTCTGGAATGGGATGTATGTAGTGCATGCAGTCTATCTGAGCTCAGTTCCACACTCCATCCTTACCCGGGAGTGGAATATCACACCTCTGGGTTGAGGTGCAATACTCCTGTAGCAGCCGAATCCTCAGGGTGCTACACAAACAACTCCAGAGTTGTGAATTAGTTAACCACCAAAATGAGTGGAAAAAGGCCTGCTGCTGGTGGAAAGGGGAATAGGCGTGTTGGGAAGGGGAAAAAAGGTTGTGTCCGTGGGGTAGGTGTTAAAGCAACAGTAACATCTGCAGAAGAAAGACCATCTTCCAGCCAAACTAAAATGTCTACTTCTTTTAGCGGACAATGTGATAAGATCCCTTTCTTACGGCCACGCCAATCGCTACAAATTCCAGATGAGGCACAAAAACAGCAGGTGCTTCAACGGATATCAAGTGCTCCTTTAAGTGGGCTCTCCTCCACATCAACTTCAACATCACAAATACTCCAGTCCTCAAAGGAGTCACCCAAATCGCACTTGCTTCCTCACAGCTCCCAAATCTCCAGCTGCCCGTCTGAGTATGAGGTAGAACAGATGGTTGAGTCTGCAGAGCTGTTTACTCATACTATAGCCTGGGAATCAGAGGTCGACTCCAGCGCTTCTGTGAATCCAGACGAGGAAATGATCTGCACTGATGCCCAGAATCTTTATGAGTCGGAACCAGGACCAGACGCAGAAGGTTCTGACCATAATGTAGACCCTCATTCCCAAACTGTAACTCCTGTTGGTGGAGACAATGAGGAAGACGATGATAAGACTCAAATACCTGATTGGAGCGACATCTTTAGTTTTTTGTCAGGGCAGGAACAGGTTGGCTCTGAGGACGACGGGTGTGATAACACACAGGGTGATGATGATGAGGTTGGAGATCCCACTTACTGTCAACCCACAGTCAGCCAAGAGATGAGGTCAGCAGAGGAGGTGGAGGAAGATGCTAGTGACGACGAGGTCAGGTTGCGCCTTCCTGGGCAGAGACGTAGTACTGGAAGCACGTCAACAACTGCATCCTCAAACACAACTCTGCCTCTCACCACAAGTCGTGGTGGCTCTTCAGGTCGCATGGGTGCTAAGCCTTGCATAGCCTGGGCATTTTTTCAGATCGATAAAGATGACCCAACTCGTGTTATCTGTAACATTTGTCAGCAAAAGCTAAGTAGAGGCCAAAAAATACATAGTTTGAGTACTTCATGCATGAACCGGCACATGGACATGAAGCATAAGTTGCAGTGGGAAGCTCAGTGTGCTACAATGCGGCCTAGCCGGCCGGGCCAACCACCGTCTGCCATATCTTGTGCATCCACGGCCTCTTCATCCTCTGTGACTGGGGGGACAGCAGTCACACCTGTTTTGGGGCGCAGACCTGCCACCTCTTTACCCGCAACAGCCAGCGTGATTGGCAGGTCATCATTTTCTTTGGAGGTGGTAACAGCAGCTGGTGTTGAGCGCTGTCCGACATCGATAGCACCACCTTTGGATCAAGGCAACCTAACATGTCCGCCTGCATCTTCCTCACAGACCGGCAGTTTGCCGGGGACACCCTTATCAACCCCGTCTAAGCACAATAGCCAGCCCTCGGTCCCTCAGATGTGGACAAGTAAAAGACCATTTCCTCCTAGCCATGAGAAAGCTAAGAGGTTGAATTTCACCATCTGCAAGCTCTTGGCTACAGAAATGCTGCCTTTCCGCCTGGTGGACACAGAGGATTTTCGAGACCTTATGTCCGTCACAGTGCCCCAGTACCAGATGCCCAGTCGGCACTACTTCTCAAAGAAAGGTGTGCCTGCGCTCCACCAGCATGTCGCACACAACATCACCGCTTCTTTGAGAAACTCTGTGTGTGACAGGGTGCATTTCACCACAGACACTTGGACGAGTAGGCATGGACAGGGGCGTTACATGTCGCTGACTGGGCACTGGGTAACTATGGTGACAGCAGGACAAGGGGCTGCTGTCCAAGTCTTGCCGTCCCCACGAGTTGTGCGTCAATCCTCTTTATGTCAAAGTTCCTCCACTGCTTCTGCCTCCTCAACCTCCTCTCGGTCTTCCACCTGCACCCAAAGCCTGTCTGGTCATGCCACAAGCTTTCTAACTGCACAGAAGGGATCCTGCACACCTCCTTACTATGCTGGCAGTAGGGCTCAACGTCATCAGGCGCTTTTTACATTGAAATGTCTGGGAAATGTGAGTCACACAGCTGAGGAGTTGTGGTCAGCTCTGGAGAACCAATTTCATGAATGGTTGTCTCCACTGGACCTGAAACCAGGGAAGGCCGTGTGCGACAATGCTGCAAACCTGGGTGCGGCCCTTCGCCGGGGCAATGTCACACACGTGCCTTGTATGGCTCACGTGTTGAACCTGGTTGTCCAGCAATTTTTAGCCCACTATCCCAGACTAGATGGCCTTCTGCAGAGGGCACGGTCGCTGTGTGCTCACTTCCGCCGTTCGCATCCCGCAGCTCAGCGACTTACATCTCTACAGAAGTCGTTGGGCCTGCCACTTCACCGGCTAAAATGCGATGTGCCTACCCGGTGGAATTCAACTCTGCACATGTTGCAGCGACTGTGGCAGCACCGACAAGCCCTGGTGCAATACGTTCTGACGTATAGCCTGGGCCAACGAGATTCAGAGGTGGGGCAAATCACGCTGGAGGAGTGGTCTCAGATCAGGGACCTATGCACCCTTCTGCACAGTTTTGAAATGGCGACGAAGATGTTTAGTGCTGACGATGCCATTATCAGCATGACTATTCCGGTGATTTACATGCTGGAGCACATGTTAAACAGAATTCGGAGTCAGGTGGTGTCACAAGAGGAGGTGGAGGAAGTAGAGGAGGAGGAATTGTATGCGGAAGGGCTAACATCTGCAAGGTCCAGACGGTCGGCAGCACCAAGGTGGCAGGCATGTGAGGGTGGGGGAGATGGTTTTACCAGGGCGCATGGAAGCAGCCAAACTAGTGAGGAAGGTGCAGGAGCCCAGGAAGAAGTGGAGGACGAACTGATGGAAGACTCATCAGATGAGGGAGACCTTGATCACATTTCTGTTGTGCGAGGTTGGGGGGAGAGGACAGAGGAAGGAAGCATGATTGTTACCTCGCCACCAACACAACAGGGACTTGGTGCTCCTGGATGCGCAACACACATGAGTGCCTTCTTGCTGCACTACCTGCAACATGACCCTTGAATTGTGAGAATTAGAAATAATCCTGACTACTGGGTTGCCACACTGTTAGATCCCCGGTACAAAAGTAAATTTGCAGAAATTATTCCTGCCATAGAAAGGGATGCACGCATGCAGGAGTATCAGCAGAGACTGTTGCAGAATCTTACATGTGCTTTTCCACAAAATACCAGTGGTGCACGTAGTGAATCTCACAGTTCCAACTTGCCAACCGTGGGACCGTCAAGTGTTCAGCACTCAAACCGTAACAGAACCACAGTATCTGGTGGTAACATCAATTTTGCGGAATCATTTCACCACTTTTTTAGCCCATCCTTTGCAAGGCCACAGGAGACAAGAAGTCTGACACATAGTCAACGCCTAGAGACGATGGTACAGGAGTATCTCCAAGTAAACATTGAAGCCACGACTGTGTCACTGGACCCTTGCTCTTTTTGGGCTTCCAATCTGGATAAATGGCCGGAGCTAGCCACTTACGCCTTGGAGATCTTGTCATGCCCCGCAGCCAGCGTTCTGTCTGAACGTGTGTTCAGCGCTGCTGGTGGTGTGCTGACAGATAAGCGCACGCGGCTCTCCACTGATAATGTAGACAGACTCACGTTCATAAAGATGAACAAATCATGGATCCGAAACGACTTTTCTACCCCTGTGTCATCCTGGGGAGAGTAAAAGCTTGATGATTGTTTAAAATCACCCTACCAACCGTTTTAAGCTTTCAAATTACTAATCATGTTTATCTGTATCTTGACTGGAAAATAATTTGGGCTTTGTAGCAGTGTGCAGCACTGATCCTGTTAGGCCATCTATAATAAGCTCCACCAGATTTAAAATTAAAAATAATTTTTAGCTGCATCTAGCCCGGAAAATAATTTTGGGGCTCCGAGATGCGCAAGACACATAAGTGCCTTCTTGCTGCACTACCTGCAGCATGACCCTCATATTGTCAGAATTCGAAGTAATCATGACTACTGGGTTGCCACACTCTTAGATCCCCCAAAGTTTTCGATCAACCTTTTCATTTTAATAAAGACCAAAAAAATGGTCATTTTTGAAATTATAAGCATTAGCAGGTTGTTAGAAACTGAAATCAAACAGTTTTCAGCTCAAAACTTTATTCTAGGTGATGTTACATTTTCACATAGGACCCCTTGTTCGAAAGGAGCTTCTGAACTCTCTCGTCCATTGAATTTGTCAGGTTTTGGATGGTTTCTGCTTCAATTGTTTTGCATGAGGACAGAATACCCTCCCAGAGCTGTTGCTTAGATGTGAACTGCCTCCCGCCATCATAGACACTCCTTTTAATGATGCTCCAAAGGTTCTGAATGGGGTAGAGGTCAGGGGAGCATGGGGGTCACACCATAAGTTTGTCCCCTTTTATGCCCATATCAGCCAGAGATGCAGATGTTTTATGTGCAGCATGAGATGGTGCATTATCATGCAGAAAAATGATCTTGCTGTGAAATACACGGTTCTTCTTCTTGAACCATGGCAGGAAGTGCTGTTTGAGAAAATCCACATACATTATGGAGTTCATCTTTAGCGCCTTCAGGGATCCTAAAGGGGCCGACAATCTCTCTCCCCATGATTCCAGCCCAAAACATTACTCCACCCCCTCCTTGTTGGCACTGTAGCCGTGTTTGCGTGGGGTGTCCATCAACCAGCCATCCTCCACTCCATCCATCTGGACCATCGAGCGCTGCACGGCACTCATCCGTGAACAAAACAGTTTTGAAATCAGTCTTCATGTAATGTTTGGCCCACTGGAGCCGTTTCTGCTTGTGTGAAGTGGATAGAGGAGGTCGACAGGATGGCGTATGCACAGCTGCAAACCTCTGAAGGACCCTGCATCTTGTTGTTCGGGAGACGTTGGAGGCACAAGCAGCTTCAAAAACTTGTCTGCTGCTATGACAAGGCTTTTTTGCCGCTGCTCTTTCAACCTGACGTAATTGCCTGTAGGAAAGAGTCCTCAATTTGCCCTTATCAGCACGCACACGTGTGTACTGTGAATCAGCTACATACTTCTTGATTGCCAAGACACTTCATCCTGATCATCGCACAATGTTGATTGTAGTCATGCCTTGACCTAAACACTCCACAATTTGTTGCTTCTCAGCAGCCGACACATCCTTTTTCTTTCCCATTTTGGCAGAAAATGTAGGCTGCTGAATAATGTGAGAGAGCCTTCTTAAGTAGTCTTGCCTTTCATTGGACACACCTGACAAACTAATTAGCACTGGTGTCTGCAATTGCTTACAGTGATATAAAGAGCCCTGACACACATCACCATCAATGAGTTTAACTGACAAACAAACAAATTCTTCCCTTATCACTCCTAAACACTTTTTGCATAATAATTTGGAACACAGTGTACATGTGCTTTTCCACAAAACACCAGTGGTTCACGTAGTGAATCTTACAGTTCTAACTTGCCAACCGTGGTCTGTATGGAGTTGTTCAATAAAGGGCCCAAAATGAAGATAACATAGATGGGAGAGGTCTCTATGAATAGGAATTCCTAAGTATTTGATACCCTGTGAGGGCCAGGCAAAGGGAAAGTTGGACTGGATGGAATCCTATATGGATTTGGGGAGGGAGACATCGAGGGCCTCAGACTTCGCTGCATTGATTTTAAAATTTGACCATGTAACAAAGTGATCTATTTCAGCCATAACAGCATGGATGGATATATTTGATTGAGTGATATATACTAGGACATCATCAGCAAATAGAGAGCACTTGTACTCGGTGCCTCCCACCTCAATCCACCTAATATTGGGGTTATGGCGAATTGATGAGAGCAGGTGCTCCGTCACTAGGATGTATAAGAGAGGGGACAGAGAACATCCCTGCCTTGTCCCATTGGTGATTGTGAAAGGTGATGAAAATGTTCTGACGCGCCCCCTGGGCCTTGGGACACCCGGAGCCGGACCCTTTTTGGTGGATGCTGGTGGTTGTAGTCTCCGTGGCGGCAACCCGGTTCCGTGGCTCAGGGCGGTCAAACCAGTGGCGGAACTATTTATGTGGTTTTGATGTTTAAATGTCCGACTACGCCACCCGTGGATTGCGGTCAGAGTGAACCGCCACTCCAGGGCAGACCGCTGAGGCTGGTGTTGTGGGTGCAGCAGAGCGTAGCATAACTCCCCACGGGAGGAGTATAGCCTCAGGGCAGTGTATGCGGAGGATGGGGGTGATGGTGCAGGGCAGCAGCAGTAATGACACGGAGTCAGTGATGCAGTCCAGGGCCTTTACTCACAGTTCTTATTATCCAGACCACGTCTGCAGGTAACGGCTGCCCACGTCGTACTGTGCTCACCAGGTGAGGGGCTCAGACAACTCCCAGATAACTTTGGAGCGCTTCACAGGACCCCCTTTGTGTGTCCTTTGTCTGGCCTTTCTTACCAACCCTTCTGTCCGGCTGCCTCGGGCCTCCTCTTGGTAAACTTGGCGCCAGTTTCCCTGACCCTATGTGGTGCCTTCCTAGCGGGTGTAGCGAGGGGCTGCGCCACATAAAATGTCACAGCCTCCTGTTTCTAGCTGAGGGTCGTTTCCTGCCTCCACTAGTTTCGGGGACCGGTCTCCCCCTTTGGCCTGACCCCTCCACGCAGGTGGATTCTGGCGTGCGGTGGCGACTCGCCCGTCCGCACCCCTGAGATCCCTTCGTTCCTCGTTCCTGGAGCCTTCTCCGCTCCTCTTCCTTCCTTCTCCCTCTTCCAGGCCTGGGCCTCTGTTACTAGGCCCGCCTCCGGAGCAGAGCTCATGCAGAGCCCCTGCTCCCTGCCACTTCTGCTCAGACTTCTCTGCACTGAACTAAGATGGTGCCCACCTTTTATACTCCCTTCTCAATGCACCCAGGAACTGCTTCCTCCCTGCTCCTGCACTACAGGGTTCCCCTTCCTCAGTGTTCCCTCCCCCCACTCCAGCCAGGGACAGGGACTGTCGTGCCCATCTCAGGGGCATATTGGTCGCCCTGCCCCACGGCAATGTGGTGTAATGCATGCAGGTGTCGGGTCCTGATCCACACTACATCCTTACCTGAGAGTGAGATATCACACCTCAGGGTGAGGTGCAATACCTCTGTAGCAACCGAGCCCTCAGGGTGCTACAGTTCCATTTATCTTCAGCCTAGGTGACGTATTGCGATACAGGGCCGTGATTTTTGCTATAAAAGGGTCCCCTAGACCCCTACCCCAAGCTTTTTAAGAGAATCATATATGGCGTGCCAGGAGACTCTATGGAATGCTTTCTCAGCATCCAACGAGAGTATCTAATTACAAATTTTTAACTGCATCTAGCCCAGGAAATACTTTGTGCCTAGTAGCAGGGTCTGCTAGTCAGCGGATTATCCCGGCTGTTAAGCAAGCTACACCACCTGTAGTTTGGACACTTCATTTTTTCAAAGGAAATGCTTCGGGACCACGGGATACTCAGTGAAGAGCATCAGGAGGCACCCCAAGGCATAGGGGCTGGGACTGGCAGTAGGATGCCTTGCGGTGGACAGCCGAGCTCGATCCTTATAAAAGCTTTTTAACTGCAGCAGCTTTAGTGGACGCTACTGGAGCTGGAATTATGCGGCTGCTGGCATGAGACTTGCCCTCCAATAGATCCTTGTAAATGGATTTAAAGTGTATTCATTCAAATTAGAGAGACAATTTAAATTAAAAAGCTTAGAGCTGCCTCCACCACAGGGGGGCTCGCTCGACCCACCAGCGGACAGGCACCAGTATTGGGAGAGGGGGGCTGGCCATCAGGGTTCACCGCGGCTCTGGCACAAACCCGGCGACACGGAGGTGGCACGGGCAGGAGCGGACTGGCCGTGTCGGCTTCTCACTTTTTGGATTTTAGAAGGGCATGACATGCCTATATCTGTGTCTCCCCCTCCTTTTACTCCTCCACCTCTTTTATTTTCGCATGACTATATGTACTTGTCACTTTTCCATGTGTTAGTTATGTCTTCTGAGCAGTTTGTCAGCTTTTGGACACCTTTGAAGGTGTTTTCTATGTGTTTCTATGTGTTTTTGTTTGCCTGCCATTGGTTTTAACGGTGTTCGAAGGTGTTCGTCGAACAGTTCGACGAACAGTTCGGCGAACACACGGGTGTTCGACGAACCGAACCGAACTCGAACACTACGGGGGTGGCTCAACACTACACAGGACTTCTTCCTTAGGACTTAACCTCTAAGTCACTAAGCATGTGACTTCTGAAGGTAATTTGCTGCACCAGAAATGTTTTGACTTCATCGCAAAAGGGGTGAATACGTATGCACATGTCAATTTTTAGTTATTTAATCCCATGCATTTAATTTATGCCTAGATTTTTCTCACTTCACTTCACCAAATTAGACTATTTAGTGCTCATGCATTACACACAAATTGGATTACAAAAATCTTTACACACAGGTTGTAATGTAACAAAAGATAAAAAGCCAAGGGGGTGAATATTTTCGTAAGCCACTGTAAGTGTACAGACACTACTGCTGCTGGGATTACAGTGGGGAAAAAAAGTATTTAGTTATCCACCAATTGCGCAAGTTCTCCCACTTAAAAAGATGAGAGAGGCCTGTATTTGATATCATAGGTAGACCTCAACTATGACAGACAAAATGAGAAAACAAATCGTGAAAATCACATTATCTGATTTGGAAAGAATTTTTTTTTCAAATTTTGGTGGAAAATAAGTATTTGGTCAATTACAAAAGTTCATCTCAATACTTTGTTATATATCCTTTGTTGGCAATGACAGAGGTCAAACGTTTTCTGTAAGTCTTCACAAGGTTGGCACACACTATTGCTGGTATGTTGACCCATTCCTTCCTGCAGATCTCCTCTAGAGCAATGATGTTTTGGGGCTATTGCTGGGCAACACGGACTTTCAACTCCCTCCAAAGGTTTTCTATAGGGTTTAGATCTGTAGACTGGCTAGGCCACTCCAGGACTTTGAAATTCTTCTTGCGAAGCCACTCCTTCGTTACCCTGGTGGTGTGCTTGGGATCATTGTCATGCTGAAAGACCCAGCCACATTTCATCTTCAATGCCCTTGCTGATTAATGGTGGTTTGCACTCAAAACCTCACGATACATGGCCCCATTCACTCTTTCATGTGCATGGATCAGTCGTCCTGGTCCCTTGGCAGACAAACAGCCCCAAAGTATGATGTTGCCACCCCATTCTTCACAGTAGGTATGGTGTTCTTTGGATGCAACTCAGCATTCTTTCTCCTTCAAACACGGCGAGTTGTGTTTTTACCAAACAACTTTGGTTTCATCTGACCATATGACATTCTCCCAATACTCTTCTGGATCATCCAAATGCTCTCTAGCAAACTTCATAAAGGCCCGGACATGTAGTGGCTTAAGCAGGGGGACACATTTGGCACTGCAGGATCTGTGTAACTGATGGTAGCCTGTGTAACGTTGGTCCCATTCACTAGATCCCCCCGTGTGGTTCTTGAATTTTTGCTCACCGTTCTTGAGATCATTTTGACCCCACGGGGAGAGATCTTGTGTGGAGCACCCGATCGAGGGAGATTATCAGTGGTCTTGTATGTCTTCCATTTTCTAATTATTGCTCCCACAGTTGATTTCTTCACACCAAGCTGCTTGCCTAGTGCAGATTCAGTCTTCCCAGCCTGGTGCAGGGCTACAATTTTGTTTCTGGTGTCCTTCGACAGCTCTTTGGTCTTCACCATAGTGGAGTTTGGAGTGTGACTGCTTGAGGTTGCGGGCATGTCTCTTTTTTGCTGATAACAAGTTCAAACAGGTGTCAGTACTACAGGTAATGAGTGGAGGACAGAGGAGCCTCTTAAACAAGAAGTTACAGGTCTGTGAGAGCCAGAAACCTTGCTTGTTTGTAATTGACCAAATACTTATTTTCCACAAAAATGTAAAAAAAAATTCTTTCCAAATCAGACCATGTGATTTTCAGTATTTGTTTTCTCATTTTGTCTCTCATAGTTGAAGTCTACCTATGATGTCAATTACAGGCCTCTCTTTTTAAGTGGGAGAACTTGCACAATTGGAGGCTGACTAAATACTTTTTTTCCCCACTGTACATAGACATTCACAACTGCAAACATTAGAGAGGTTGACCACTACTTTATCATTGATGACCGTCATCCATAGGATAGGTCATCAATGTCTGCCAATTAGCTGGTCGCCGCTGGTCAGAAATGCTCAATTGCGGAGCTGCTCTGTCTTCTGATAGTGGCCACGGCTGGGTACTGCACGTCCGCCTGCTATTCAAATCAATAGGCCTAAGGATAGGTCATCAATGATAAAATTAATATTGGACTGTATTACTTGCACTGCTGCAGCAATTTGTGGGTTAAATGTTATTAGTTAAGAGTGTGCTTTTTGGCACTTAACAGGAAACTGTCATCCTTAATGGTTTGCTGGAAGCATAGGTAGAATTAGGGAACTTATGGTGTGAGAGCTGCACTATTGTACCCCCTAGGGATTGCGCTGTATGCTATCACAACATCCAGGCCTGCTACAAAGCACATCTTTTATCTTTAAGAATGTCACATAACTTTTGTGTTTGTGTGATATTATTTGTTTGCTGTTCCTTGTTATGCCGCCTGCCTTTTACACCTTTCAATTCCTGCACAGTAAACCTGTTGGGTTGTTTTAATCTCATTTCTTGTGAGTGTGTATGGAGAGTTTACAGGGGTTTCCAAGTCGACCCTTGGCAGAAGAGGAAGACCCTTCTGCGTTCCACTACTGCTCCCAGCAAGATTTATGTGGAGGCACTGCTCCTTGTTAAGGGGAGAACTACCAAACACCCTCCCCACGGAGGCGGCATAAAGGGGTGTTACATGCATTTGACGGTATCAATTGTTATGACTGTATCAATCAAAGTTTTGTCAAAGCCAAGTCCCAGAAATTATCAAAGCACAGCAGCTTTATTTAAAACATGACATACCAAAAAGAGACAAACCATAGTATTAAAAACGCAATAATAATGCATGTAAGTGTGGCACCCCAGGGGTCTGGTTGCCACAGTGGTAGAAATACCATGTCTGAGAGCGAGCATGGGTTTTCTTGGTCAGGAGCAATATTGCATTCCACACCTCCTGCCCCAGTCCTGGGAGGGGAGGAACCTGCCCTTTATAAACTGGATCTGGGGCGGGGTTAGTAGTTAGTTCCAGAGGAAGGGACAGTGGAGCAGCAAGGAGCTCTGTAGGAGCTAGGAGCTGAAGACCAGGGACTGGAGCAGAGAGACGCAGAGAACCGGACACCGGAGTCCGAGGCTGTGGGGATATATACATCCAGCAGCAGAAACCACCTGGCAGGGAATTTCAGGTCCTCTGGCCATAGAAAGCCCGGAGGCTCAGTCACACACAAGGGACCGGCACCGCCATCGAGGAGCGGAAGGCACCAAAGACCCCAAGTCACCAGCCATACGGGTGAGCACCACACGGTACACTCAGGGACGTGGGCTGCTACACGACTACAGCAGGGTAGCCAGGAAGAGTGCAGTCAGACGGGAAGGCCTATACCTCCACCTGGCCAGGGGGACTCTTGTTCGCTCACAGACTGACCAGGCCTCAAATGTTAGCCAGTACTCCCGGCAGGGCCTTCTTCATTACCAACAGTAAAGACCCTGAACTGCACTGCACGGACTCTGAGTCATTTCTGCTGTGCCCATGCACCACAACCCTCACCATCTACAGACGCTGCCCTGAGGCTATACTCCTCCCGTGGGGAGTTATACTACCCTCTGCTGCGCACACAACATCAGCCTCAGCGGTCTGCCCCCCAGCGGCGGTTCTCAGGGACCGCAATCCACGGGTGGCGTAGTCGGACATTTAATATCATAAAAACCACATAAATAGACTGCCACTGGTTTGTCCACACTGGGCCACGGGACCGGGTCGCTGACACGGAGACTACAACCACCAGTATTACACAGAGACCCGGCTCCGGGTATTTACCTACACACACGGCCCAGGGGGCGCATCAACTTTGGCGTAGTCGGCCGGATTTCGTGCCCGCAACCACCGGGTACTGCGTGCCTGAAAGAAAGACTGTGATATTTACCGTGGTGAAGTTTCCCGCCATCCGCAGCCGTTTTCCCGCCATCCGCCGCCATTTTCCCACCATTGGGCGCCATTTCTGGGACGCCGCGCAGGAAGAAGAGGGGCGAGGACGCCAAAAGCGCGCGAGAGCTGAAGCCCCGCCTTACGCACTGACGCTGCGCAAGGTCCTGGAAGGAGTCGAGCGGACGCCGACATCACCAGCGCGCGACGCAAGGTCCTCGACCACGACGATCGCCTGTGGAGCCGCGGCCTACGGAGAAGAAGCAACGGAAGGTAGGCCACGGTTAACTAGGGGGGAGGAAGACACCAGGAATGGAGGGAGCTCCCACCGCCAGCGCGGCTGCTGCCGCAGTGATGCCGTTCACGATGCCGTATATCCCCGGAGCGGCATGGTTACCCCAGTACTCAGGGGAGTCGCATGCCCTGAGCGACTTTAAAGAAAGACTGTATAGCCTATTCAAAGTATACCCCCTGTCTGAGGAACAAAAAGTGAGCATCCTGACAGGCCAGTTAATCGGGGCAGCCCAAAGAGAAGTGAAGTCCTGGTCAGCCAGGGAAAAGGGGACTGTAAAGGAAATACTGGCCGGTCTAAAGGACACTTTTGATACACGCACCTCAGCAGAGATTGAAATTAAAATTTTATGGATGCAAACAGCGGGCACAAGACAGTATACGGGACTATGCTTTGAATTTGCAGGAGGCCCTGAGAGCCATTAAGCAGGCAGACCCTGACAGTGTGCGGAATGAGGATAAGCTGTTGACTGAACAGTTCATTGAGGGTCTACAGTCCAGCGCTCACCGAACCCAGTTGCGTGTAATGGCCTTGCAGAACCCTGATTTGGACTTTGCGCAGTTCAAAGACAGGGCCATCCGGGTGCTCCGAGAACCGGCACCGGGTGGCGCTGTAACCCACAGGCGCCCTGCTATTACCTATCACCAGCAGGCGGCGCCCTTGTCTGCAGAGCCTGTGGGAGCTGATGTACAGGCTTTGGACACAGACCCGGCTGCAGACCTGCACCATCAGGTCCAAGAACTGACCAAAAGCGTTGCTGTGCTAACCAGAACTGTGCAGTCTTTACAGGTGTCTTCCCCAGGAAAGATCCAGCTGGCTTCCAGTCAGGAGGACATCCCTTGGAGTCGACAGAGGAGGATCCCATCGTCCAGAGGAAGGTCCAGCGACCGCTACAACCAGGACGGACAACCCATCTGCCGCCGCTGCAATCAACCAGGACATATGGCAAGGTACTGTCATTTAAACGGACCCAACCTGGGGCAGAGGGCCGACCCCCAGGCATAAGATCATCAGGCCCATCGAGCTGGCGTGATAAGTACGTAGGGGGACGACCGGTCTTGTCTGTGGTGCTGGATGGCATTCCTATGAGTGCACTACTGGACACCTGCTCACAGGTAACCACCATCCCCTATGTGCTCTTTAAGCGGTACTGGAATGACTCAGATATCACCCGCTACCCAGATCATCATTGCCAGCAATGGTCAGCCCGTACCGCAGGTGGGATTCAAGGAGGTGACTATAAAAATTGGTAAAGTTGAATTGCCAGCACAAGGACTGATTATTGTGGACATTGACCGTCGTGAAAGCCACCCTAAGATAACCTTGGGTACTAATGTTATTGAAAATTGTCTTAAAAAAGATAATTGTCATTTTAAAACAGGTTGCGGTGAATGCCAGTTCCAGCCAGCAGCGTGTCCTACAAAAAGAGATCAGAGCCCTGATGAAAAGGCAACAGGTAGAACTGTCTGGTGGTGAGAATGGTAGCGTTAGGATGAGTGACCCGTTCCCTATCGCCATGCCCCCAAAAAGTGAGATGATGATCTGGTGCTGGACTGCAATCGGGTTAAGAGGAAGGGACTACCAGGCCATGGTAGAACCCGTGTACTCAGACAGTAGGCCCACCATTTTGACAGCACGGGGGGTGGTCGATGTACGCCATGGGAGGGTACCCGTCCGCATCCTAAACATTGGGGAAAGAGAAGTATACTTGCCCCGGTATGCTACTCTAGCCAAATTGTTCACCGTTAACTAGAACTCTGTAAAGGCCGTGGAACCATTGCCTCTATCTCAACCAGAGGAGGGTAACGGCTCCAAGAAACAAATGGAGGACTGGTGTCAGAAACTGCATGAGGGCACCGACTCCACTCCCTCACACCAAAAACAGGGAGTCTACCGGGTGGTGCAGGAGTGCGAAAGAGTCTTTAGCAAACACCCGCTAGACTTTGGGCAAGTAAAGGGGGTAGAACACCACATCCCCATAGGAGACCATCCACCCATAAAGGAAAGATACCGACCTGTACCCCCTGCACACTATCAGAATGCCAAGGGAATGTTGCGAGAAATGAAGGAGGCTGGGGTAATCAGGGACAGCTGTAGCCCCTGGGCAGCTCCACTAGTTCTTGTGAAAAAGAAAGATGGCACCATGAGAATGTGTGTAGATTACAGAAAGGTCAACTGTATAACACACAAAGATGCGTACCCGTTACCTAGAATAGAAGAGTCCTTAGCTGCATTAAAAACTGCTAACTTCTTTTCCACTTTGGACCTTACTAGCGGGTACTGGCAGGTTCCTGTAGCAGAGGCAGACAAGGAGAAGACTGCATTCACCACCCCGATGGGTCTCAGCGAATTCAACTGTATGCCTTTCGGGCTCTGCAATGCTCCAGGAACCTTCCAGCGGTTGATGGAGTGCTGTCTGGGGCACAGGAATTTTGAGACGGTCTTGATATACCTGGACGAGGTCATCGTGTATTCCAAAACATATGAGGACCATCTGAAACACCTGTCAGAGGTGTTTGATGCCCTAGCAGTCTACGGCTTAAAGGTGAAACCCTCCAAGTGTCATCTACTGAAACCAAAGGTACAGTACCTGGGACACGTGGTGAGTGCTGACGGAGTAGCTCCAGACCCTGATAAGATCACAGTGATTAAGGACTGGCCAACACCCTCCAGCATAAAGGAAGTGCGGCAGTTCCTCGGGTTGGTAGGCTACTACCGAAGATTCATCCCCGGTTTCACCAAAATGGCAGCTCCTATGCAGGACCTCCTGATAGGCCAGTCCAGGAAGGCCAAAAACCAGAAGCCACACTTCAAATGGGACAAGCTGGAGGATGAGTCCTTCCGCCAGCTGAAGATGGCCCTCACGGGGGATGAAATCCTGGCGTACCCTGATTACGGCCAGCCTTTTATTCTCCACACAGACGCGAGCAACATCGGACTAGGGGCGGTGCTGTCCCAGATCCAACAGGGCAGAGAACGGGTAATCGCTTATGCCAGCAGGAAGCTCCGGCCCACAGAAAGGAATCCTGAAAATTACTGCTCCTTCAAGCTAGTGTTCCTCGCGGTGGTATGGGCAGTGACCGAGTGCTTTAAACACTACCTTGCCTCTTCCAAGTTCACCGTGTACACGGACAACAACCCGTTGACACACCTGGACACTGCAAAACTTGGTGCCCTGGAGCAGAGATGGATGGCCCGGCTGTCCAACTATGAGTTCACCATCAAATACCGGGCGGGACGCACAAATGCCAACGCAGACGCCCTGTCCAGGATGCCAAACTTGCCAGACGGAGGGGAAGATCCAGAAGAACTGGAAGAGATTGAACTCCCTGCGTTCCACTGTCGTGGGACTACCCAGTGTTCCCACCGTGTAAGGGACAGGCACTCTGCCACGTTCAATCCCTTACCCCACTACAACTGGGCGGAGATGCAAGACAGTGACCCAGCCATCCACCTGGTAAAAGAGATGCTGACACAGGCTGATGCCCGCCTTGACCCAGACGCTCCGGAAGAAACTAAACAGCTGTGGAAGGAGAAGAGTAAACTGTTTCTCTACAAGTGGAAGCTGTGCCGGAGAATTGTCAACTCCCGGACACATGAGCTGACCTGGCAGGTAGTGGTCCCAAGACGAGACGCGGCTATGGTCCTGGAGGCATACTACGACGGAGCAGGGCACTTTGGATGGAAGAAGTTGAAGTTCCTGTTGCGTGAACGGTTCTTCTGGGTAGGCATGAGAGGGGCCATTGAGAGATGGTGCAGAGACTGCAGCCCATGCAATCTGAGAAGAAAGGACCGTGCCAGCCAGAAGACTCCTCTGCAGTCCATCATCACCAAGCAGCCACTAGAACTGGTAGCCCTGGACAATGTGAAGCTGGCTACAAGTAGGTCCGGGTACGTCTACGCCCTCACCATCGTAGACCACTACTCCTGGTTCCTAGTGGTGGTCCCTGTCAAGGACTTAACAGCTCAGACAGCAGCTAGAGCCTTCCAGCAGCGCTTCTGCTGTCCACACTTGTATCTGGAGCAAGTGTTGACTGACCAAGGTCCAGCCTTCGAAGCGGAGGTCTTCCAGGAGTTCTGCAACCTCTATGGCTGCAAGAAGATAAGGACAACGCCCAATCACCCCCAAACCAACGGATTGTGGGAGAAGATGAACCAGGTGGTGATAGACTTGCTGAAAACGTTGCCCCTGGAAGAATGCAGTCTGTGGTCTGACAAAACTGCCTGATCTGGTGGACTTGTATAACCACATTCCAGTAAATTCCACCAACTGCACCCCGGCTTACCTAATGAGAGCAAGACCTGGTAAGCTGCCTATTGACCTGGATATGGGAGTCCTGACACCTGAGGACTCCTCACCAGAGGCAGACTGGGATACAGAATGGCAGCAGCAGTACTGGAAAGTGCAGGAGAGTGTTGAGAAAAGTCTGTCTCAAGCAAAAAAGACAAGAGAGGACTTACAACCAGCATGCTCCCGCTGTTCCCCTGGCACCTGGAGAGCAGGTCTTGAAGAGGAAAAGACGGCTCCATAAGTTGGATGACCAATGGGAGAAAGACCAATACACAGTACTGCCCTCAAGTCATGACAATCCGAAAGTATGTATTATCAGTAAGGATGGAGGAGAGACCACAGCCACTGTCTCCAGAGACCACCTGAAGAAGTGTCCCGAGCAGCTGCAAAGCACTGATGAAGACCAAGATAGCCCTCAACCCGCAGAGGAATGGGAAGAAATGGTCAGTACAGTACTCAGAGAATTTCCCTGGTCCTGGACACAAATTAAAAACGCTATTGTGGTACCCTTCCTTACCTTCCTCCAGCCAGCCCCTCAAGGGCCTACAGAAGAGCAAGTAGAGTTGGGAGAGCAACCGGCCCTGGAGGCAGAAGATTCCATACCAGCAGCCCAGGAGAATCAACCCTCTGCTAGTAGTGAGCCTGCCGTGCCCGTAGTGAGCCAAAGAGTATGCAGAAAGCTGCCCAGCCTACCCACAACAGCTCCAAACACCTGTAGTGCTGACACTAGTGAGCCCACTACACAAGGGGTTGAAACAGGGGACCCAGAAAGGACACCACCAGATAGCATGTTACGAAGGTCCACCAGGAGCACTAGGGGTCAAATGCCCGCTTGCTGGAGAATTTAAATGTAATATAAATACCTGTATATTGCAAATGTTAAAATGGTTGTTGCCTGCATACTAATTATGTTTTTCTAGTTACCCGACAGGGTTCATGGACTAACAGGTTATGGACAATGAATAACCGGAACTGCACCTTGTATTTAGTTGCACCCGTAAAGTGCCTCTTTTTGTCCCAGACCACAGAACAAAAACCCGTGGAGGTGGCTGAAGACGTGGTCCAACGTCTGGATCATCGATGCCCTGTAGCCACCCCAGGGCCTATGTGGAGGGTTTGGGACGGGTACCTCAAAATGCATCTCGGGTGACATGGACACCTGGTTACGGAAGTACCGTGACCTATAAAAACTAAATTTCTTGTACATATGTTAATGTGTTATTGTTTATACCCTGTCATGTATGTTTTCGTGAAATGTGTTTAGTCCCGGAGTACTACAATTTACTAGGGGGGAATGTGGCACCCCAGGAGTCTGGTTGCCACAGTGGTAGAAATACCATGTCTGAGAGCGAGCATGGGTTTTCCTGGTCAAGAGCAATATTGCATGCCACACCTCCTACCCCAGTCCAGGGAGGTGAGGAACCTGCCCTTTATAAACTGGATCTGGGGTGGGGTTAGTAGTTAGTTCCAGAGGAATGGACAGAGGAGCAGCAAGGAGCTCTGTAGGAGCTAGGAGCTGAAGACCAGGGACTGGAGCACAGCCCGTCCTGGCAGAAAGACACAGAGAACCGGACACCGGAGTCCGAGCCTGTGGGGATATCTACATCCAGCAGCAGAAACCACCTGGCAGGGGATTTCAGGTCCTCTGGCCATAGAAAGCCCGGAGGCTCAGTCACACGCAAGGGAACGGCACCGCCATCGAGGAGCGGAAGGCACCAAAGGCCCCAAGTCACCAGCCATACGGGTGAGCACCACACGGTACACTCAGGGACGTGGGCTACTACACGACTACAGCAGGGTAGCCAGGAAGAGTGCAGTCAGACGGGAAGGCCTATACCTCCACCTGGCCAGGGGGACTCTTGTTCGCTCACAGACTGACCAGGCCTCTAATATTAGCCAGTACTCCCGGCAGGGCCTTCTTCATTACCAACAGTAAAGACCCTGAACTGCACTGCACGGACTCTGAGTCATTTCTGCTGCGCCCACGCACCACAACCCTCACCATCTACAGACGCTGCCCTGAGGCTATACTCCTCCCGTGGGGAGTTATACTACCCTCTGCTGCGCACACAACATCAGCCTCAGCGGTCTGCCCCGCAGCGGCGGTACTCAGGGACCGCAATCCACGGTTGGCGTAGTCGGACATTTAATATCATAAAAACCACATAAATAGACTGCCACTGGTTTGACCACCCTGAGCCACAGGACCGGGTCACCGCCACGAGAGACTACAACCCCCAGTATTACACAGAGACCCGGCTCCGGGTATTTCCCTACACACATGGCCCAGGGGGCGCGTCATAAGCATACGCACTCAAAAAAGCAATGAAAAAAACACAAGTAAGCTGAATACATAATAGGTGCAGATATAGTGCAGAAAATCTGTAACATCAAAAATTCACCAAATAATCAACATGGGAATGTAGCCTGAGACATCTAATTTCTTACCAGTTAAACTGCAGCGAAAAGGAATAAAGCAGCTTTAAACCCTTTAAAGCCCAAGACGTACTGACACGTATCTGCGCCTTGGGCTTTAAGAGCTTGAAACGTATTAGTACGTCTTTGCGATCGCACCCGCACACAGGCTGTGCGGGCGCGATCGCCGCCGGGTGTCAGCGGATTGTCACTGCTGACACCCAGTGCTATGTGGGCACATTAACCCCCGCAAAGCTGCGATCGAAGTCGATCGCAGCATTGCGGGGGCAAGGGGAGGTGATCGGGAAACTCACCTCTCCTGCCGGCATCCAATGAGGTCTGCCGCGCCTTCCTGGATGTTGCCATGATGACCTGATGTCGTCATGACAACATCCGGGTCACCAGACAGCAGGAAGATGCATCACACACAAAGTATCTTCTGCATCTGCAGCGCTGACAGCCTGTATAGCACAGGGATGGTGCTAGTCCCGCAAAAAACAAGAAACCATACAGCTCCATCAGCCGAAAAATAAAAAAAGTTATAGCTCTCAGAATAAAGCGATGCAAAAAAATATTTTTTTTCTATAAAATAGCTTTTATTGTTATTTTATTGTGTAAAAGCACCAAAACATAGAAAAATGATATAAATGTGGTACCGTTGTCAATGTACTGACCCGAAGAATAAAGCTACCTTATCAATTTTACCACACGCGGAACAGCATAAAAAAAAAATTAAAAAAAATTCCTAACTCCCAAAAATTGGAATAAAAAGCGATCAAAAATTGTCACGTGCCTGAAAATGACACTAATGAAAACGTCAACTCATCCCGCAAAAAACAAGCTGCCACATGGCTCTGTCGGCAAAAATATGGAAAAATTATAGCTCTCAAAATATGGCGATGCAAAAACTAGATTTTACAAAAATATGCGCCTTAGTGTGTGATAGCTGTCAATCATAAAAATCCAATATGATTCTGGTATCACCGACCCGAAGAATAAAGTCATCTAATCACTTATACCGCATGAGGAACGGCGTAAAAAATAAACTCTCTGGTTAGGGTTAGGGTTGTGCTAGGGTTAGGGTTAGGGTTGGGCTAGGGTTGGGCTAGGGTTGTGCTAGGGTTATGGTTAGGGTTAGGGTTGGGCTAGGGTTAGGGTTAGGCTTGGGTTAGGGTTAGAGTTCGGCTAGGGTTGGGCTAGGCTTAGGGTTGGGTTTGGGGTTTGGGGTTAGGGTTGGGCTAGGATTAGGGCTGGGATTTTTTTCAAAAGTAAAAAAAAAAAGATGACGATATGGCGACTAGTGTTGAGTGCAAGTGCTCACTATTTGAGTTTGCATTGGGTGCTCGGGTATGCACTGAGTATCATGAGTGCTCAAGTGACATGCTCGAGTCTCCGCCCCATATGCTTTGCAGCCAAAAAAACCTTGTGGGGATTGCCTGCCATGCACGAGCGATCCCCGCATGTTTTTTTTGGGTGTCTAATAACCGGGAAACATGCTGGCGGGGACTCGAGCATGTTACTCGAGCACCCGTGATACATGGTGCATACCTGAGTACCCGATGCAAACTCAAGTAGCGATCACTTGCACTCAAGACTAATGACAATTTATTCAATATGATGACCTAATGTTATCAAATTCTATGTCGTACCCCTGGGTTCAAAATGTTCACTATACCCCTTGATAAAATCCTTGAGGGGTGTAGTTTCCAAAATGGGGTCACTTGTGGGGGGTTTGCACTATTTAAGCACATCAGGCACTCTCCAAATGCAACATGGCGTCCTCTAATTATTCAAGCAAATTTTACAATCAAAAAGTCAAATGGCGCTCCTTCCCTTCCGAACCCTGCCGTGCACCCAAATAATGGTTTTCCTCCACATATGGGGTATCTGCTCACTCAGGAGAAATTGCACAACAAACTGCATGGGGCAATTTCTCCTGTTATCCTTATGAAAAGGCCAAATTGGGGGCTGAAAAACATTTTTGTGGGAAAAATGTGAAAATTTTATTTTCACAGCTCAATGTTATAAACTTCTGTGAAGCATCTGGGGGTTCAAGGTGCTCACCACACATCTAGATACGTTCCCTGAGGGGTCTATTTTCCAAGATAGTGTCACTTGTGGGAGGTTTCCACTGTTTAGGCACATCAGGGGCTCTCCAAACGCAACATGGCATCCGCTAATTATTCAAGCAAGTTTTACAATCACAAAGTCAAATAGCGCTCCTTTCCTTCTGAACCCTGCCGTGCGCCCAAATAGTGGTTTTCCCCCACATATGGGGTATCTGCTTACTCAGGAGAAATTGCACAATAAACTGCATGGTGCAATTTCTCTTGTTACCCTTATCAAAATGCAAAATTGGGGACTGAAAAACATTTTTGTCAGAAAAATGTGTTTTATTTTTACAGCTCAATGTTACAAACTTCTGTGAAGCACCTGGGGGTTCAAGGTGATCACCACACATCTAGATACGTTCCCTGAGGGGTCTAGTTTCCAAGATGGTGTCACTTGTGGGGGTTTCCTGTTTAGGCACATCCAGGGCTCCCCAAACGCAACATGGCGTCCTCTAATTATTCAAGCAAATTTTACATTCAAAAAGACAAATGGCGCTCCTTCCCTTTCGAACCCTGCCGTGCGCCCAGTGTTTTTTCCCCACATTTGGGGTATCTGCGTGCTCAGGGGAAATTGCACAACAAATTTCGGGGTCCAAATTACCCCTGCGAAAATAAAAAAAATTGGGTCTATAGTAACATTTTTGTGAAAAAAGTTAAGTGTTAATTTTTTTCTTCCACATTCCAAAAATTCCTTTGAAGCACCTGAAGGGTTAATAAAGTTCTTGAATGTGGTTTTGAGCACTTTGAGGTGTGCAGTTTTTATAATGGTGTCACTTTTGGGTATTTTCTGTCAAAAAGACCCCTCAAAGTGACTTCAAATGTGATGTGGTTCCTAAAAAAATGGTTTTGTAAATTTTGTTGGAAAAATAAGAAATCGCTGGTCAACTTTTAACCCTTATACCTCCCTAATGAAAAAAAATTTTAGTTCCAAAATTGTGCTGATGTAAAGTAGACATGTGGGAGATGTTATTTATTAACTATTTTGTGTGAAATATCTCTCTGATTTAAGGGCATGAAAATTAAAATTTTGAAAATTGCTAAATTTTCAAAATTATCTCCAAATTTCCATTTTTTTTCACAAATAAACGCAAGTGATATCAAAGAAATTTTACCACAATCATGAAGTACAATATGTCAGAAAAAAACATTCTCAGAATCAGGGGGATCTTTTGAAGCGTTCCAGAGTAATTACCTTATAAAGTGACAGTGGTCAGAATTGTAAAAATTGGCCTGGTCATTAAAGTGCAAACCACCTTGGTTGTAAAGGGGTTAAAAGCAAATATAAAATTTGAGTGTGGAAGTTTGCAGATAAGTTATGATTTAAAGTGTGTGTACATGACTTTAGATTGGGTGACTGCAGATCAGTGTTTCCCAATCTCCAGTCTTCACGGCCCTCAGCGGATCATGTTTTCAAGATTTCCTTAGTATTTCACAGGTGATGGTATTTCTATTAAAGGCATCAGAAATTGCCACAGCTTCTCTGACCTGGGCAATACCAAGGAAATCCTGAAAACATGATCTGTTGGGGGCCATGAGGACTGGAGTTTGGGAAACACTGCTTTAGAACATACCTGCTATCTTTTGATAGGGAGACCCATCAGTGTGGTGTGCACAGGATTGGACTGGCGTCTCTGGGTTCCACAGGGGTAATTGACATCAGGGTTCCACCCTACAGCTATATGCAAATATATGTTAGCCGTTATTCCAGTTATAGTGGAGCACTATAAAACACAGGCGGCTCCTGCACATCTACTGTGCGCACACCATAACTGGGATGTACAATTACGGTCGTTTGCATTAAAAGGCTTCTTTGGTTAAAAGAAGTTATAATAATACCACATACAAGGGAGAAATGCCACACCATAATTGGACTACATATTCCAATACATAGTGACAAAATAATACCTCATACAAAGGACAAACACCACCACACCGTCATCAAACCACATATTACCACCACATAGTGACCGAATAATACTACATACAGCCCTCTTTCCATGTTATCACACCCCTACGGGACTAATAACATAATTTACAGGAGCCTGCATTATCGCCAGAACCTGCAAATCTCGTGTACACAAATTTCGATAGCGTCACTGCACCTCTGCAGCCGGGAGTACGCTTCCCAGCTTCAGAGGTGCACTGTGCATGACCAGCCATATTCTGAACCTCCGGACATGCACAATGCAGCTCTGAACCTCGTGATAGCATGGAAAGAGGGCAGACTAGTCAGGGGCAACTAATGCCCCATCGACTAGTCAAAGACCTCATTAGCATAGAAAAAGGGGACAATAATAAATGCTTTTCTTAAACCTCATTTTTACAGAAAAACATTATACAGGGCTGGTTAGCCAGGGAATTTACTCATAAATAATTGAATGCTGCTGGGCATAGGCGGATTATAATGAGGGCAAACTGGGCTACCGCCCGGGGCTCCAGGGGGCCCGGGGCTCCGGGGGTCCATGGCCAGATTGCCCTCACTATAATATGTGCGGCGCCGCGGCACATACCGGCAGTCAGAGGCAGGGGGGCCCTCGGACTGCTTCCCCTGCAGCGGCGCACGGCCGCTACTTCTTCTTCGGCCGGGCCAGCACTGCACCTGTTAACTTCCCTGTGTGCTGCACCGCGTCACAGCTAGGAGACACGGCCCTGTGCGCGGCCTTGTCTGCTAGTGTGACATCACGCAGTGCGTGCCCTGCACTGCTACTTACCACCGGAGAGGAGCTGGACGACGGGAGCCGAGTCGGGGGATGGTGAGTGAGTGTGTGTGTGTGTGTGTGTGAGAGTGTGTGAGTGTGTGAGTGTGTGTGTGTGGTTGAGTGAGTGAGTGTGTGTGTGTTCAGGCAGATATCATTGTGTGATGTCTGTTTATATGTATTTTTGTGCTTCAAATGTGTTTATGCTTGTATGTATATGTCTGTATATGTTTGTGTGTGTGCGTGACTGTTTGCGGCCTCCCGCTGTGTATAGATGGCGCCGTGCGGCCTCCCGCTGTGCATAGATGGCGCTGTGTGGCCTCCCACTGTATATAGATGGCGCCGTGCGGCCTCCTACTGTGTATATATGGCACCGTGCAGCCTCCTGCTGTGTATAGATGGCGCCGTGCGGCCTCCTGCTGTGCATAGATGGCTACGTGTGGCCTCCTACTCTGTATAGATGGCTACGTGTGGCCTCCTGCTGTGTATCGATGGCTACATGCGGCCTCCAGCTGTGTGTAGACGGCTACGTCCGGCCTCCTGCTGTGTATAGACGGCTACGTGTGCTCAATATTAAGTCATACAATTAATGTAAGGCTATGTGCCCATGATGCAGAAATTCTCCGGATTTCTTTTGAGCGTTTCTGCTCTCCCTGGCAGAAAAAACGCATGCGGATTGTACATGCGTTTTTCCTGCCAGGGACAAGCAGATGTGAAGTGTTCTTCACATGCATTTCCACATGCGGGTTGTCAAGCGCTTTCCAACCGATTTTAGCATCACTTGGAAAGTGCTTGACAACTTGGTAACACTATACAAATCCATGCAACCGGCATGGATTTATATTGTGTGACCGTAAAAGAATGGTAAAATATAAAAAATAAATATATACTTACCTTCTGATAGCCTGCCGACATCAGCGGTCTAGTGACCCGTCACATGACTAAATGACGTCACCACAGGTCCTTTAGTCTACCGCGAGCTGCCGGCAAACCAGGACGCATCGGATAAAGACACCGGGGGCCATCAGAAGGTAAGCATAATATTTATTTTTTATTTTATTCTTTTTTTTACAGGTTCTATGGTACCCGGGTCCGGAGGAGAGTCTCCTCTTCTCCAAACCCGGTGCCATCCGCACATTGAAACGCATGGAATCTGCATGTACAGATCCAGTGATGGGGATTCCATGCATTCCAATGCAAGTCAATGGCGGCGAAAACGCTGCTCTTCCGCAAAATAATTGGTAGTGCTGCGGATTTTTCCGCAATGATAATTCGCAGCGGAAATTTCCGCAGTGGGCACAGCGCATGCGGATTATCATTGGGGAACATGGCAGACCTTCTACCAAGTGTTTTTTAAGCGTTTCTGCAGCAGAATTGCCTCTGCGGAAACGCTTAAAAAATGCATAGTGGGCACACAGCCTAAAAAAAATTATTATAATTAATATATTAATATTGTGCCAAATTAATTTCACGTGAACTATCACATGATCTATCACAGGGGATCATGTGACATGTGATAAATCAGGTGTGGGGGGGGGCCCGCGCCTTCTAAACTGCCCGGGGCCCTTGCTACTCTTAATCCACCCCTGCTGCTGGGTTAGAGGATGGATGTGAATAATAATCATAACAGTAGAAAAGGTAATGCTAAGATATGAATATCTACAAGTTATGATTCTTGATGCTCAAGAGAAGTTGGGCCCCAAGCTGGGGATATATGGATTTTACAAAATTGATTTTGTAATTGTATAAATGTTATTTATGTTTACTTATGGTTTTATATTGAATAGACATGTCCTGTATATGTTGACTTTACAAGAATGTACACCATGAATCCATAATGTACCTGTCTATATTTGATTTGTTGCATACTTTGTAGACGAGAGTTCAACAAAATGAGTTTTAAAAAAATTAGTTTCCAACTATCTTTCAGTCCATCTTTCTAAAATATGCTACTTTGCTTCTGAGACACCAACATCCGCTGACTATTTTAAGTGCATGGGTGCTTTCTGAATTTCCACCAACAGGTGATGTTTGGGGTAAAAAATTAGACAGATCCATTTGTTTGCAGAGGAGGTATTCTATGCCACTTCCAAAGGAGTCTGGCACACTAAAAGTATTCTACCGTTTTATGAATACAGCTCCTATGTGGACATTTTTAATTGTTTTAAAGTAAATAATTCAGTGTTTACAATTTATCTTTTTGTATTGTAATATCTAACTTGTTTTTACAGTGTAAATTAATTTATAGTATTTAAAGTAAAGTCAGACTGTTTGCTTTGTTACGTGGGGTATTTTTGATTGTCTCAATGCCCTAGATGAACCTTATAAAAAATATAAAATGATCCTTTTGCTTAGTTCCACAAATAAATATAACATGGAACACCAGTATAGACAGGCCTACATTGCTATGTACTGAGGAATGCTCCTTTAGACTTAAAAAACAAAAACATAAAATTCCAACAGGTAACCAAAGAGATCAGAACAACAACACTTTAGATATAAAGGTAGGAAATGACTGGTGGTGAGCTTCTGAAACCTTTGATCTTAGTTTACAAACCATGTGAAAGCAATGCTATTAAAAAGCAATTGGCACCCTTGTATTGGCTGATAATCCAGCGGTGTTTTGGGAAATCACAATATGTCACTTGTCTTGTTAAAAATGACTGACCGTAAACCGACTATATATACATGCATCACATCTGCAAATACTATATTTCAAATTAATTGCTTAGATTCTTAAAAGATCAGGGGCCCAAGCCCCAAGGGATGTCTCTATATATTCTCCTCCCTCCGTCACTTCACTTTATATGTACAGTATAATTTGTTATCATATAACACTGTTACAGCAGCTAAATATTACCCACATATGGTTTCAAACAAAACATGGGCCACTATTATAAATAATAAAATTACAGTAGTCTAAAATAATTCTGCCACACCATGACCAATATCACCTCTACCCAGTAAATACATAATATTTCTACAAAACAAACCACACTATACCTAGACTATTTTTAACAATAATACCTCCATACACCGCCATATACTATATATCACTACAGAGTGACTGAATTGCATAACCAAGCAGTTAAGAAAACAAAAATAAACACTACAAAAAACACCGATATTCCAACTATGCAATGGCCATATAGTAGTAGACACCAGTTCTGCATACCTTGAATACAGAGTAGGTAATGATTACAGTGTATAGTGATGCTTTTGGAGGTGTTCACTTTTTCCATCTTTTCCATGTGGCTCATATCGTCATAATAATTTATTGATGACTTGTATCTGCAGAGAGTGTAATATACACAATACACAGAAGCATTTTACTTCTCACATTTCCAGCAACGTGCCAACCTATTCCCAACCAACACAAATTCCCCCACCTTGCTGCTACCTTTAATACTATGGTACAAGTAATAATGTTCCCCAGGTGCCCCCCGCAATAATAATACCCCTTACAGTAATAATGCTTCCTCCAGTAGTAACGTCACCTCCAGTAGTTAACTCTCAGAGTGCCCACTAGAGTAATAATGTCCCCTCTATAAATAATACATAAAGTATATAAATATAGCATATACACACATGTATGCTTTCATGTACAGCACATATTATCTACACACATGTACTATTTGCTAAACATATACATGTATATATTATACTGTTTAAAATATATTTAAGTTAAATTGAATTCTACTCAAATATAACAAGGATCACAATTGCCTAAGCTAGAATTGTTGTAACTGACTTAGGAATGGATTCAGCAAAATGGCACCTCTGGCTGCCATTTTTCTGAACAGTAAATGGCCATCAAAAGGTTAAAAGTAAAAAAAAAAAACATATTAACCTTACCAATGACCTCTTCAGCTCCACCTCATTGTCACCTGTCTGGTCATTGTAGCTAAAGGTGAGCGAACATGTTCGAAAAACGTTCACCAATGTCAAATTCGGCACAAATGTTGCACATTTGGATTCGTAATCAGACACTCGAGCATTTTTACTTAAAATCAGCAAGATCTGGTAAAAGTTCAGAAAATTATTACATTTCCACTACAGTATTTTCAGCACTTTGGCAAGGATAGTAGTGCTGTATGATGAGAAGCGGAATGTCTTTGATGAGGGGAGGGAGAGGGGAGAGGTCAGAGGAGCGGCGTGCTGGTAATCAAACTTTTTTTCCCTAACTTAATGTGTGCAAATTGCGGCTAGCCAATCAGGGTGCAGGAATCATCCACAATATCCAAACACAAAGGCTTGTGCCATTGGCTACTGAAATCACATATCCCTCTCTATTAGAGTTGAGCGGGTTTCAATGTTCGGTTCAGATTACGATCGACGAATTTGCAATATTCACCGAACATTACTGAACACCATTGGATTAAATGGGGGGCAAAAACAAACACATACACAACACCTTCAAACGGGCCCAAAAGCTCCAAAAGACATCAAATTAGGGCCAGACACCAAGAAAATGCCATAAATTGACCCAGAGTACAAGTACTATAATTATTAGTGATGAGCGAGCATTAAAATGCTCAGGTGCTCGTTGCTCGAGTTGGGCAAATTAGAATGCTCGTTTGCTTGGCCCCAGCAACTAGTAGAGATGAGCGAACATTTCAATGTTCGGTTCGGAAATGTTCGCCGAATAATTAAACATTCGCCTAATTTATTAGATGCAAGGGAGATGCAAGGGACAAATCTGTTGAGAGCCTAAATCACGATAAGCTTCCAGGAGCTCACAACTGAGCAGATTAACCCCTGCACCGATTAATATGAAGGCGAAAGGCTTCTAATGAGTGCAAGAGTGGGAGGAATCAGACGCTGTGGTCTTCTGGCTCCTCTCTGTCATGGTAAACACCTTTCAAGCTTCAAAGCTTTAACACAATGTTTACAAGGCAGACAGCAGCGGTGGTCGGTCTCCTAGACAACAAGCTAACTCCTTTATGATTATAGAGGACAACATCTGCAAGTAGTTTGTATACTCTCCGCTTGTTTGCGGAGGTTTCCCCCAAGTTCTCCGGTTTCTTCCTCAGTAAAAAAGCAGCCATACAGGAGTGTTCACAGTTCAAAAGATTAGGGCCTGACACCACCATTTCCATTAACAACAGATTGGAGATGGTGGAGTTCCACCTCTTAGCTTTCTTATGTGTAGGATGAAGCAATCTTTTACGTGACTACAACTGCGGAACCGAGGGCTGGCTGCAGCGCTCAGAGAGGGCGGAGAATGGTGAAACAGACAAAATGCTGGATCGTGAGTGAGGTGCAGGCGCAGATGTTATGGTGGATTGAGAAACATGTGGTGTGCTTGGTGAAACAAACACAGCAGGCATGTCTGCTTCCGTTACAGCTGACGGGCTCTCATTCTCCCTGATTGGAGTGAGTAGAGAGCCAGAGGTTCTGCGGTGGGAGACCTGCGTGACAATACTTGGAACGGTGACAGAGGAAGAGGAAGAAGCCTTGGATGCGGTTGATGGGGCAGCTGATGGTTGTTGAGGTCCACTGGTCCGCATTTTAGCGCAGTGAGATTCCCAGCGTAACACATGTTTTGTGCGTATGTGAGGGTTCATGCATGTAGTAGTCAAATTATTGCACTTTTTCCCTCTACTGAGATTGTTATCTCAAAGTTTGCAGATAACGTGAGCTGGCTCATCCTTTACGGTCTCAAAAAAGGCCCAGACTAGGCAACCCTTGCCGCCCCTGCGAGATGCAGACCTGAGACCGCTGCTGGTCACTACCACAGTTGTGGGTAAGGATGCAATGCTCCTCGTGGTTGCATGACTCAGTGTCTGTGCCATAGGATGCAATGTAACCTTCTCGTCTTCCTCCTCCGCTACCTTCTCAGTTGAGCTACTCAGCTGTGTGCCTCTGGGTTCACACCAAGTTGGATGTAAAACCTCATCATCATCCAATGTGTTATCCATTCCTCGCCCTCACAGTCACCCTCCTCCTCTTCTTACCCTGACAGCACAGTACAGTCGAGAGTCAGGAAGCTGCTCGGACCCAACCTTCCCACCCCCCTGTATGGAGAACTATATCTGCCCCAAAGAACTATAAGCTGAGATGTAGTCTACTTTATATACCAATTTTGAGTTTATCAGGTCTGTGTACCCTGTGTGGTAAAGAATATCTGCCCCAAAGAATTTTAAGCTGACATGTAGCCTGCTTTATATACCAATTTTGAGTTTATCATATCTGTGTACTCCTGTGTGGAGAAGAATATCTGCCCTAAACAATTTTAAGCGGAGATGAAGCCTGCTTTATATACCAATTTTGAGTTTATCAGGTCTGTATAGCACTGTGTGGAGAAGAATATTTGCCCCCAAACAATTTTAAGCAGAGATGTATCCTGCTTTATATACGAATTTTGAATTCATCAGGTCTGTGTACCCCTGTATGGAGAACAATATCTGCCCCAAAGAATTTTAAGCTTAGATGTAGTCTGCTTTAGATACTTATTTTTAGTTAATCATGTCTGTGTACCACTGTGTGGAGAAGAATACCTGCCCCAAACAATTTTAAGCAGAGACATAGCCTGCTTTATACACCAATTTTGAGTTTATCAGGTCTGTGTACCCCATGTACAGAGAACAATATCTGCCCCAAAAAATTTTAAGCTGATTTGCAGTCTGCTTTATATACCAATTTTGAGTTTATCAGGTCTGTGTACCACTGTGTGGAGAAGAATATCTGCCCCAAACAATTTTATGCGGAGATGTAGCCTGCTTTATATTCCAATTTTGTGTTTATCATATCTGTGTACTCGGGTGTGGAGAAGAATATCTGCCCCAAACAATTGTAAGTGGAGATGTAGCCCGCATTATATATCAATTTTGAGTTTTTCAGGTCTGTGTACCCCTGTATGGAGAACAATATCTACCCCAAAGAATTTTAAGCTGAGCTACAGTTTGCTTTATATACCAATTTTGAGCTTATCAGATCTGTGTACCCCTTTGTGGAGAAGAATATCTGCTTTAAACAATTGTAAGCGGAGATGTAAACGTCTCTATATACTAATTTTGAGTTTGTCATTTCTGTGTACTCCTGTGTGGAGAAGAATATCTGCTCCAAACAATTTTAAGCGGAGATGTAGCCTGCTTTGTATACCAATTTTGAATTTATCATGTATGTGTACCCCCGTGTGGAGAAGAATACCTGCCCCAAACAATTTTAAGCGGAGACATAGCCTGCTTTTTACACTGATTTTGAGTTTATCAGGTCTGTGTACCCCCTGTATGGAGAACAATATCTACCCCAAAGAATTTTAAGCTGATATGCAGTCCGCTTTATATACCAATTTTGAGTTTATCGGGTCTGTGTACCCCTGTTTCGAGAACAATATCTGCACCAAAGAATTTTAAGCTGAGGTATTGTCTGCTTTATAAACCAAATTTGAGTTTATCATGTCTGTTTACTCCTATGTGGAGAAGAATATCTGCCCCAAACAATTTTAAGTGGAGAAGTAGCCTGCGTTATATACCAATTTTGAGTATATCATGTATGACATATAGCCTGCTTGATATACCATGGTAGAAAGATAACAAATTTCTATTTTATCAAGTGTTCCCCTGTGAGAACAAAATCTGCACCAAACAATTCATTTAAATTGAGTATACGTATTATAATGGGGACAGACACATCTTTCACTACAGCCAACCCAGCAGATGGAAACACAATAAGGAGTGTTCACATTTAAAAAAATTAGGGCCTAACACAACCATTTCCGTGGCCAATAGATTGGAGACGGTGGAGCTCTTAGCTTTGTCATGTGTAGGATGAAACAATCTTTTACATGACCACAACTGCGGGACCAATGGCTGGCTGCAATGCTGAGAGAGGGCGGAGTACGGTGAACCGGACAACCTGCTGGACCGTGAGTGAGGTGAATGCGGATATGTTACGGTGGATTGAGAAGAATGTAGTGTGCTTGGTGAAACAAGCACAGCAGGTACAGTACAGACCAAAAGTTTGGACACACATTCTCATTTAAAGATTTTTCTGTATTTTCATGACTTTGAAAATTGTACATTCACCCTGAAGGCATCAAAACTTTGAATTAACACTAGTGTTGAGTGAGCATGCTCGACACTGCTCGGTACTGGCCCGAGTATCTCACTACTCGGAATGTTCGGCGAGCACCGAGCATTTCCGGGTTACTCGGGCGGGAGCTCGGGTCTCTGCCCTTCAAATTTGGTGCTCTTTACAGAGCCAATGAACATGCAGGGATTGCCAGCCAGTCACTGTAATGAAGCAGCCATGTTGTTTGTGGGCATTGCGGTGATTGGCTGGCCGCACAGCGTCACCTCGAGTATTTAAAACAGGGCGACGCCATCTTGGACACAGTCGCCCGGGATCAGACAGTTTAGGGAGAGTGCTGCTGAGTTAGGGAGAGATATATCGTGCAAAATAGTTAGTGTAGGGTCTCTAAAGGCTGCCAAATCAAACAAACAGTCCTTCTCAGGACTAATATCCATCCCAGATATCAGGCAGGCAGGCTGTATAGGAGACGCAGTGGTTATACCAACAAACAGTGCATTACAGTCCTGTGTGCTCCTGTTGGTCAAACTGCTAGACTTATTACCCTGTCTCAGGGGCCAGGAAAAATCCCTTTTTTTACATCTAAATCCTGTATTTTTTTTTCCTCAGTCAGACTGTACAAATATGCATCTTATTAACCTTTTGGTATCTCCCCCCCTCCCAAAAAAAAAATTGAGTGTGTCTGTGACTGTTCAGACATCAATATATCTGTTTTAAATATTCTGGTGTAGGCCAGATGACTAGAAGTTTGGTTTTGCAGTTCCACGGTTCAAATCTCAGTATTATCCAGCTTTTGGCTTTTTTCCGTAAAAAATACAGTAATATTGCCTCCCTGACTGTTCAGACACAAATATATCTGTTGAAAATATTCTGGTGTAGGCCAGATAACTATAAGTTTGGTTGTGCAGTTCCACGGTTCAAAACTCTGTATTATCCAGCTTTTGGCCTTTTTAACATAAAAAAAAACTGTGATAGTGTCTCCCTGACTGTTCAGACACAAATATATCTGTTTAAAATATTCTGGTGTGAGCCAGATAGCTAGAAGTTTAATTGTGCAGTTCCACGGTTCATATCTTTGTATTATCCAGCTTTTGGCCGTTTTTACATAAAAAAACAGTAATAGTGTCTCCCTGACTGTTCACATACAAATATATCTGTTTAAAATATTCTGGTGTGAGCCAGATAACTAGAAGTTTGGTTTTGCAGTTCCACGGTTCAAATCTCTGTATTATCCAGCTTTTGGCATTTTTCCTTAAAAAAAACAGTAATAGTGTCTCCCTCACTGTTCAGACACAAATATATCTGTTTAAAATATTCTGGTGTAGGCCAGATAACTAGAAGTTTGGTTTTGCAGTTCCACGGTTCAAATCTCTGTATTAACCACCTTTTGGCCCTTTTTATATAAAAAAACAGTAATGGTGTCTCCCTGACTGTTCAGACACAGATATATCTGTTTTAAATATTCTGGTGTAGGCCAGATAACTAGAAGTTTGGTTTTGCACATCCATGGTTCAAATCTCTGTATTATCCAGTTTTTGGCCTTTTTTCTGTAAAAAAAACAGTAATAGTGTCTCCCTGACTATTCAGACACAAATATATCTGTTTAAAATATTCTCGTGTAAGCCAGATAACTAGAAGTTTGGGTTTGCAGTTCCATGGTTTGAATCTCAGTATTATCCAGCTTTTGCCTTTTTTTCCGTAAAAAAAAACAGTAATACTGTCTCCCTGACTGTTTAGACTCAAATATATCTGTTTAAAATATTCTGGTGTAGGCCAGATAACTAGAAGTTTGGTTTTGCAGTTCCACGGTTCAAATCTCTGTATTATCCAGCTTTTGGCCTTTTTTCCGTAAAAAAAAACAGTAATAGTGTCTCCCTGACTGTTCAGACACAAATATATCTATTTAAAATATTCTGGTGTAGGCCACATAACTAGAAGTTTGGTTTTGCAGTTCCACGGTTCAAATCTCAGCATTATCCAGCTTTTTGCCTTTTTTCTGTAAAAAAAACAGTAATAATGTCTCATTGACTGTTCAGAAACAAATATATCTGTTTAAAATATTCTCGTGTAGTCCAGGTAACTAGAAGTTTGGTTTTGCAGTTCCACGGTGTTACGGGTCCGGGTGGTGGAACCTCTGTGCCAAGGTGCAAGGAGGGACCCAGAGGGGTGTGACTAAGTATCCACCCGAACCGACCCTGGTCGTACGGCAGCAAATGACAATGTGACCAGGGAGGATCCGGGCTGAGGGACCAGGTGCTACTCTGGGGACGACCTTTTAAGAGAGCAGGTGGCTCCCACGAGTCAGATGGCTGGGACTGACCAGTATGGCGGATGGACTCGGCAAGCGGGCGGAAGTCTTTGGTAGCCGACAGGTGGTCACAGTTCGAGAAAGCTGGGCAAGAAGCAGTCTTTAGGTTTACCAAGAAGGTGGTCACAGGAAGTGACGGCAGGGTCTCCAGGCAGGCTGGCAGGAAACAGGCGGGTGCTCCCAGGTGAGCGGGCAGACAGATGAGGCAGGTAACTGGCAGGTAACTGGTGGGCACTCCCAGGTGAGCAGGTAGGCAGAGGAGGCAGGTAACTTGCAGGTACCTGGTGGGCGCTCCTAGGTGAGCGGGCTGACAGACACAGCAGGTAACAGGCGGGTGCTCCCAGGTGAGCGGACAGACAGCCAAGGCAGGTAACAGGTGAGCGCTCCAGGTGAGCAGGCAGGCAGGCTCGGCAGGTAACGGGCAGATAACAGGCTGGCAGACAGGACGAGGAGTCAGGCTAGCAGAGGGACCTGAGGGCTGAAGCAAAGATCAGACACAGTGCAAACAACTTTGCTCGGGCACCTCCATTTAGGAGGAGGTGCCTTATATATGGGAGGTCCTCCGCCAATTGGCCGGGGACTCCTTAGGACGCCCTAAGCACACTGCCGGGGAAGGTGCGCGCGCCGGAAGCAGCGGGGGCAGAAGCGCTGGAGGACGCCGCGCCAGGAGCGGGGAGGTGAGAGGGATGGCATGTCTGCGTAGCAAGGGGCAGAGACGCCGATGCTACACACGGTTTAAATCTCAGTATTATCTAGCTTTTGGCCTTTTTTTCAGTAAAAAAAACAGTAATAGTGTCTCCCTGACTGTTCAGACTCAAACATATCTGTTTAAAATATTCTGGTGTAGGCCAGATAGCTAGAAGTTTGGTTTTGCAGTTCCACTGTTCAAATCTCTGTATTATCCAGCTTTTGGCCATTTTTCTGTAAAGAAAAAACAGTAATAGTATCTCTCTGACTGTTCAGACACAAATATATCTGTTTAAAATATTCTGGTGTATGCCAGATAACTAGAAGCATGGTTGTGCAGTTCCACGGTTCAAAACTCTGTATTATCCAGCTTTGGGCCTTTTTTACATAAAAAAACAGTAATAGTGTCTCACTGACTGTTCAGACACAAATATATCTGTTTAAAATATTCTGGTGTATGCCACATAACTAGAAGTTTGGTTTTGCAGTTCCTCAGTTCAAATCTCTGTATTATCCAGCTTTTGGCCTTTTTTTTCATTAAAAAAAACAGTAGTAGTGTCTCCCTGACTGTTCACACACAAATATATCTGTTTAAAACATTCTGGTGTGAGCCAGATAACTAGAAGTTTGGTTTTGCAGTTCCACGGTTCAAATCTCTGTATTATCCAGCTTTTGGCCTTTTTTCCGTAAAAATCCAGTTATAGTGTCTCCCTGACTGTTCAGACACATATATATCTGTTTAAAATATTCTGGTGTAGGCCAGATAACTAGAAGTTTGGTTTTGCAGTTCCACGGTTCAAATCTCTGTATTATCCAGCTTTTGGCCTTTTTTTCTGTAAAGAAGAACAGTAATAGTGTCTCCCTGACTGTTCAGACACAAATATATCTGTTTAAAAAATTCTGGTGTAGACCAGATAACTAGAAGTTTGGTTGTGCAGTTCCACGGTTCAAAACTCTGTATTATCCAGCTTTTGGCCTTTTTTACATAAAAAAACAGTAATAGTGTCTCTCTGATTGTTCACACACAAATATATCTGCTTAAAATATTCTGGTGTGAGCCTGATAACTAGAAGTTTGGTTTTGCAGTTCCACGGTTCAAATCTCTGTATTATCCAGCTTTTGGCCTTTTTTACATAAAAAAACAGTAATAGTGTCTCCATGACTGTTCAGACACAAATATATCTGTTTAAAATATTTTGGTGTATGCCACATAACTAGAAGTTTGGTTTTGCAGTTCCACGGTTCAAATCTCTGTATTATCCAGCTTTTGGCCTTTTTTTTCATTAAAAAAAACAGTAGTAGTGTCTCCCTGACTGTTCATACACAAATATATCTGTTTAAAATATTCTGGTGTGAGCCAGATAACTAGAAGTTTGGTTTTGCAGTTCTACGGTTCAAATCTCTGTATTATCCAGCTTTTGGCCTTTTTTCCGTAAAAAAAAAGCAATAGTGTCTTCCTGACTGTTCAGACACAAATATATCTGTTTAAAATATTCCAGTGTAGGCCAGATAACTAGAAGTTTGGTTTTGCAGTTCCACGGTTCAAATCTCTGTATTATCCAGCTTTTAGCCTTTTTTCCGTAAAAATCCAGTTATAGTGTCTCCCTGACTGTTCAGACACATATATATCTGTTTAAAATATTCTGGTGTAGGCCAGATAACTAGAAGTTTGGTTTTGCAGTTCCACGGTTCAAATCTCTGTATTATCCAGCTTTTGGCCTTTTTTTCTGTAAAGAAGAACAGTAATAGTGTCTCCCTGACTGTTCAGACACAAATATATCTGTTTAAAATATTCTGGTGTAGACCAGATAACTAGAAGTTTGGTTGTGCAGTTCCACGGTTCAAAACTCTGTATTATCCAGCTTTTGGCCTTTTTTACATAAAAAAACAGTAATAGTGTCTCCCTGATTGTTCACACACAAATATATCTGTTTAAAATATTCTGGTGTGAGCCTGATAACTAGAAGTTTGGTTTTGCAGTTCCACGGTTCAAATCTCTGTATTATCCAGCTTTTGGCCTTTTTTTTGTAACGAAGAACAGTAATAGTGTCTCCCTGACTGTTCAGACACAAATATATCTGTTTAAAATATTCTGGTGTAGACCAGATAACTAGAAGTTTGGTTTTGCAGTTCCACGGTTCAAATCTCTGTATTATCCAGCTTTTGGCCTTTTTTACATAAAAAAACAGTAATAGTGTCTCCCTGACTGTTCAGACACAAATATATCTGTTTAAAATATTCTGGTGTATGCCACATAACTAGAAGTTTGGTTTTGCAGTTCCACGGTTCAAATCTCTGTATTATCCAGCTTTTGGCCTTTTTTTTCATTAAAAAAAACAGTAGTAGTGTCTCCCTGACTGTTCACACACAAATATATCTGTTTAAAATATTCTGGTGTGAGCCAGATAACTAGAAGTTTGGTTTTGCAGTTCCACGGTTCAAATCTCTGTATTATCCAGCTTTTGGCCTTTTTTCCGTAAAAAAAAAGCAATAGTGTCTTCCTGACTGTTCAGACACAAATATATCTGTTTAAAATATTCCAGTGTAGGCCAGATAACTAGAAGTTTGGTTTTGCAGTTCCATGGTTCAAATCTCTGTATTATCCAGCTTTTGGCCTTTTTCCCGTAAAAATCCAGTTATAGTGTCTCCCTGACTGTTCAGAAACATATTTATCTGTTTAAAATATTCTGGTGTAGGCCAGATAACTAGAAGTTTGGTTTTGCAGTTCCACGGTTCAAATCTCTGTATTATCCAGCTTTTGGCCTTTTTTTCTGTAAAGAAGAACAGTAATAGTGTCTCCCTGACTGTTCAGACACAAATATATCTGTTTAAAATATTCTGGTGTAGACCAGATAACTAGAAGTTTGGTTGTGCAGTTCCACGGTTCAAAACTCTGTATTATCCAGCTTTTGGCCTTTTTTACATAAAAAAACAGTAATAGTGTCTCCCTGATTGTTCACACACAAATATATCTGTTTAAAATATTCTGGTGTGAGCCTGATAACTAGAAGTTTGGTTTTGCAGTTCCACGGTTCAAATCTCTGTATTATCCAGCTTTTGGCCTTTTTTCCGTAAAAAAAAAGTAATAGTGTCTTCCTGACTGTTCAGACACAAATATATCTGTTTAAAATATTCTCGTGTAGGCCAGATAAATAGAAGTTTGGTTTTGCAGTTCCACGGTTTAAATCTCAGTATTATCCAGCTTTTGGCCTTTTTTTCCGTAAAAAAAAACAGTAATAGTGACTCCCTGACTGTTCACACACAAATATATCTGTTTAAAATATTCTGTTGTAGGCCAGATAGCTAGAAGTTTGGTTTTGCAGTTCCACGGTTCAAATCTCTGTATTATCCAGCTTTTGGCCTTTTTACATAAAAAAAAACAGTTTGAGTGTCTCGCTCAGTGTTCAGACACAAATATATCTGTTTAAAATATTCTGGTGTAGGCCAGAGATATAGAACTGTGGTTGCTGTGTTGCAGAAGCGTTTGCAGCTTCCAGCACACCGACTGGTGTGTGATGTCCCCACACTTTGGAACTCTACCCTCCACATGTTGCAAAGGATTTGTGAGCAGAAGAGAGCAGTTGTGGAGTACCAGCTGCAACAAGGCCGTCGATATTCAGGTCAGACTCCACACATAAGACCTCAGGAGTGGACCTGGATATCTGACATATGTACCATCCTGACAAACTTTGAGGAGTCCACCAAGATGGTGAGTGGCGATGACGCAACCATTAGCGTCAGCATCCCACTTGTCTGTCTTTTGCAACGCTCTCTGCAGAGAAAGAAAGAGGAGGCATTGCAGCCAGAGTATGATGAGATGGATCAAGAACCCTTAATTGGCGATTACACACAGCCCAGCCTTATCTCATCCCAACTTGCATTGGGGGACAATGAGGGAGAGGAGGAGGAGGAGGAGGAGGGCGAGGAAGAACAGGAGCTGGTATCATGCTCTGTAGACGGTTTTACCTGTACAACTGTCATACAGTCGGTTCAGCGTGGGTGGCCTGAGGACAGGGGGGAGGAGGAGGTGGAGGAGGAGAGCATGGTCATCTAGGTGAGGACACGGAAGTCTTGCCCTTTACCAGTCTGGCACGCATGGCTGACTTTATGTTATGCTGCCTTAACCGTGACCCTCGCGTTGCCCAAATGTTGGGTGACAGTCATTACTGGTTGGTGACACTTTTAGACCCCAGCTAGAAGGAGAACTTTCACTCTTTTATTCCTGAGGTGGAGAGGTCTACAAAAATGGGGTAGTACCAGAAGGCCCTTGCTGCAGAACTGTTAAAAAAATTCCCATCTGAACACGCTAGCGGCAGAGGTCACAGTTCATTGACCAACCAAGGCGTACAGGCGAGAGAGACGCAACTCCAATCCAGCAGAGGCTGGGGAACACTGTCAACATTCTGGGACAGTTTACTGAGACCCGCTTAGCTTACAGGCCCTGAGGCATGGGGTACTCTCACAAGGAGTGGAAAGTTTCAAAAGATGGTGAGGAAGTACCTTGCCGACCGTACCAGCGTCTCTGTGATTACTCTGTGCCTTTTAATTATTGGGTATCCAAGCTGGACACTTGGAATGAACTCGCTCTGTACGTCTTGGAGGTCCTGGCCTGCCCTGCAGCTAGCGTGTTATCGGAGCGTGTTTTTAGTGCCGCTGGGGAAATTATAACTGATAAGCGCACTCGCCTGTCAACTGACAATGCTGACAAGCTGACCCTTATCAAAATGAACAAGGGCTGGATTGGGCCAGATTTCTCATCACCACCAAATGACAGCAGAGTAACATAAAGTCAAATCCACTGTGTTATTTCGGGAGGTGTATTCCTATGCATCGCTTCACACCCACACATGGGTATACGCTTCTTCAATTTGGCATTTTTTTTGCTCTTCTCCTTATCCTCAGCCTCCACCACCACTATAGCACCAGGGTGACCGTGGTCCATGTTGCCAGCATTGCATGTTCCTCCATCCTAATTTTTGGCAGCTTTTGCTTGGAAGGCATAGGCAAAGACTATGGGAGACCCACTCCCCAATAATGGGAATAATATTTTTAATACGCTGTACTGCATGGCTCTTGTAATAGGCATTAAAACCGTCTTGTTAAACCACTCTGACCTCCATGTCTCTTCCAAGGGGCATTTAAACCATCTTGTTAAGCTACTGCAAACTCCAAGTCTCTTCCAAGGGGCATTAAAACCGTCTTGTTAAGCTACTGCGACCTACACCACTTTTCCAAGGGGCATTAAAGCTGTCTTGTTAAGCTACTGTGACCTCCATCACCCTTCCAAGGGGCATTAAAACCGTCTTGTTAAGCTAATGCAATCTGCACCACTTTTTCCAGGGGCATTGATAATGTCTTTTTATTCCACTGCGACCTCCACGTCTCTTCCAAGGGGCATTAAAACCATCCTGTTAAGCTATTGTGACCTCCACCACTTTTCCAAGGGGCATTAAAACCGTCTTGTTAAGCTACTGCGATCTCCATGTCTCTTCCAAGGGGCATTAAAACAGTCTTGTTAAGCTACTGCAACCTCCACGTCTCTTCCAAGGGGCATTAAAACCGTCTTGTTAAGCTAATGCTACCTCCACCACTTTTCCAAGGGGCATTAAAACCGTCTTGTTAAGCTACTGCGACCTCCACGTCTCTTCCAAGGGGCATTAAAACCGTCTTGTTAAGCTAATGCGACCTCCACGTCTCTTCAAAGGGGCATTTAAACCATCCTTTTAAGCTACTGTGACCTCCACCACTTTTCCCAGGGGCATTGATATTGCCTTTTTATTCCACTGCGACCTCGACGTCTCTTCCAAGGGGCATTAAATCCGTCTAGTTAAGCTAATGCGACCTCCACCACTTTTCCAAGGGGCATTATAACCGTCTTGTTAAGCTAATGCGACCTCCACCACTATTCTCAGGGGCATTGGTATTGTCTTTTTATTCCACTTCTACCTCCTGGTCTCTTCCAAGGGTCATTAAAACCGTCTTGTTAAGCTACTGCAACCTCCACGTCTCATCCAAAGGGTATTAAAACAATCTTGTTAAGCTAATGCGACCTCCAACACTTTTTCCACTGGCATTGATATTGTCTTTTTATTCCACTGCGACCTATACGTCTCTTCCAAGGGGCATTAAACCCATCTTCTTTAGCTACTCTGACATCCACCACTCTTCCAAGGGGCATTAAAACCATCTTGTTAAGCTACTGCGACTTCCACCACTATACCCAGGGGCATTGACATTGTCTTTTTATTCCAATGCGACCTCCACGTCTCTTCCAAGGGGCATTAAAACTATCTTGTTAAGCTATTGTGACATCCACCACTTTTCCAAGGGGCATTAAAACCGTCTTGTTAAGCTACTGCGACCTCCACGTCTCTTCCAAGGGGCATTGAAACCGTCTTGTTAAGCTACTGCAACCTCCACGTCTTTCGAAAGGGGCATTAAAACCATCTTGTTAAGCTAATGCGACCTCCACCACTTCTCCAAGGGGCATTAAAACCGTCTTGTTAAGCTAATGCGACCTCCACCACTTTTTCCAGGGGCATTGATATTGTATTTTTATTCCACTGCGACCTCCATGTCTCTTCCAAGGGGCATTAAAACCATCTTGTTTAGCTACTGTGACCTCCACCACTCTTCCAAGGGGAATTAAAACTGTCTTGTTAAGCTACTGCAACCTCCACGTCTCTTCCAAGGGACATTAAAACCGTCATGTTAAGCTAATGCGACCTCCAACACTTTTCCAAGGGGAATTAAAACCGACTTGTTAAGCTAGTGCGACCTCCACGTCTTTTCTAAGGGGCATTTAAACTGTCTTGTTAAGCTACTGCAACCTCCACGTCTCTTCCAAGGGGCTTTAAAACCATCTTGTTAAGCTAATGCGACCTCCACCACTTTTCCCAGGGACAATGATATAGTCTTTTTATTCCACTGCGACCTCCACGTCTTTTCCAAGGGGCATTAAAACCGTCTTGTTAAGCTACTATGACCTCCACCACTCTTCCAAGGGGCATAAAAACAGTCTTGTTAAGCTACTGTGACCTCCACCACTTTTCCCAGGGGCATTGATATTGCCTTTTTATTCCACTGCGACCTCCACGTCTCTTCCTAGGGGCATTAAAACCGTCTTGTTAAGCTAATGCGACCTCCACCACTTTTTCCAGGGGCATTGATATTGTATTTTTATTCCACTGCGACCTCCATGTCTCTTCCAAGGGGCATTAAAACCGTCTTGTTTAGCTACTGTGACCTCCACCACTCTTCCAAGGGGAATTAAAACTGTCTTGTTAAGCTACTGCATCCTCCACGTCTCTTCCAAGGGACATTAAAACCGTCTTGTTAAGCTAATGTGACCTCCAACACTTTTCCAAGGGGAATTAAATCCGACTTGTTAAGCTAGTGCGACCTCCACGTCTTTTCTAAGGGGCATTTAAACTGTCTTGTTAAGCTACTGCAACCTCCACGTCTCTTCCAAGGGGCATTAAAACCATCTTGTTAAGCTAATGCGACCTCCACGTCTCTTTCAAGGGGTATTTAAACTGTCTGGGTAAGCTACTGCAACCTCCATGTCACTTCCAAGGGGCATTAAAACCGTCTTGTTAAGCTAATGCGACCTCCACCACTTCTCCAAGGGGCATTAAAACCGTCTTGTTAAGCTAATGCGACCTCCACCACTTTTCCCAGGGGCAATGATATAATCTTTTTATTCCACTGCGACCTCCACGTCTCTTCCAAGGGGCATTAAAACCGTCTTGTTAAGCTACTGTGACCTCCACCACTCTTCCAAGGGGCATTAAAACCGTCTTGTTAAGCTAATGCAACCTCCAACACTTTTCCCAGGGGCATTGATAATGTCTTTTTTTTCCACTGCGACCTCCACGTCTCTTCCAAGGGGCATTAAAACCATCCTGTTAAGCTATTGTGACCTCCACCACTTTTCCAAGGGGCATTAAAACCGTCTTGTTAAGCTACTGCGACCTCCATGTCTCTTCCGAGGGGCATTAAAACAGTCTTCTTAAGCTACTGCAACCTCCACGTCTCTTCCAAGGGGCATTAAAACCGTCTTGTTAAGCTAATGCGACCTCCACCACTTTTCCAAGGGGCATTAAAACCAGTCTTGTTAAGCTACTGCGACCTCCACGTCTCTACCAAGGGGCATTTAAACTGTCTTGTTAAGCTACTGCAACCTCCACGTCACTTCCAAGGAGCATTAAAACCGTCTTGTTAAGCTAATGCGACCTCCACCACTTTTCCCAGGGACAATGATATAGTCTTTTTATTCCACTGCGACCTCCACGTCTTTTCCAAGGGGCATTAAAACCGTCTTGTTAAGCTACTGTGACCTCCACCACTCTTCCAAGGGGCATAAAAACAGTCTTGTTAAGCTACTGTGACCTCCACCACTTTTCCCAGGGGCATTGATATTGCCTTTTTATTCCACTGCGACCTCCACGTCTCTTCCAAGGGGCATTAAAACCGTCTTGTTAAGCTAATGCGACCTCCACCACTTTTCCAAGGGGCATTATAACCGTCTTGTTCAGCTATTTCGACCTCCACCACTATTCTCAGGGGCATTGGTATTGTCTTTTTATTCCACTTCTACCTCCTTGTCTCTTCCAAGGGTCATTAAAACCGTCTTGTTAAGCTACTGCAACCTCCACGTCTCTTCCAAAGGGCATTAAAACCATCTTGTTAAGCTAATGCGACCTCCAACACTTTTTCCATTGGCATTGATATTGTCTTTTTATTCCACTGCGACCTCCACGTCTCTTCCAAGGGGCATTAAAACCATCTTCTTTAGCTACTCTGGCCTCCACCACTCTTCCAAGGGGCATTAAAACCTTCTTGTTAAGCTACTGCAACTTCCACCACTATACCCCGGGGCATTGACATTGTCTTTTTATTCCAATGCGACCTCCACGTCTCTTTCAAGGGGCATTAAAACTATCTTGTTAAGCTATTGTGACATCCACCACTTTTCCAAGGGGCAATAAAACCGTCTTGTTAAGCTACTGCGACTTCCAAGTCTTTTCCAAGGAGCATTAAAACCATCTTGTTAAGCTAATGTGACCTCCACCACTTCTCCAAGGGGCATTAAAACCGTCTTGTTAAGCTAATGCGACCTCCACCACTTTTTCCAGGGGCATTGATATTGTATTTTTATTCCACTGCGACCTCCATGTCTCTTCCAAGGGGCATTAAAACCGTCTTGTTTAGCTACTGTGACCTCCACCACTCCTCCAAGGGGAATTAAAACTGTCTTGTTAAGCTACTGCAACCTCCATGTCTCTTCCAAGGGACATTAAAACCGTCTTGTTAAGCTAATGCGACCTCCAACACTTTTCCAAGGGGAATTAAAACCGACTTGTTAAGCTAGTGCGACCTCCACGTCTCTTCTAAGGGGCATTTAAACTGTCTTGTTAAGCTACTGCAACCTCCACGTCTCTTCCAAGGGGCATTAAAACCATCTTGTTAAGCTAATGCGACCTCCAAGTCTCTTCCAAGGGGCATTTAAACTGTCTTGTTAAGCTACTACAACCTCCACGTCACTTCCAAGGGGCATTAAAACCGTCTTGTTAAGCTAATGCGACCTCCATTACTTCTCCAAGGGGCATTAAAACCGTCTTGTTAAGCTGATGCGACCTCCACCACTTTTCCCAGGGGCAATGATATAATCTTTTTATTCCACTGCGACCTCCACGTCTCTTCCAAGGGGCATTAAAACCGTCATGTCAAGCTAAAGCGACCTCCACCACTTTTCCAAGGGGCATTATAACCGTCTTGTTCAGCTCATGCGACCTCCACCACTATTCTCAGGGGCATTGGTATTGTCTTTTTATTCCACTTCTACCTCCTTGTCTCTTCCAAGGGTCATTAAAACCGTCTTGTTAAGCTAATGCGACCTCCAACACTTTTTCCACTGGCATTGATATTGTCTTTTTATTCCACTGCAACCTCCACGTCTCTTCCAAGGGGCATTAAAACCATCTTCTTTAGCTACTCTGACCTCCACCACTCTTCCAAGGGGCATTAAAACCATCTTGTTAAGCTACTGCGACTTCCACCACTAGACCCCGGGGCATTGACATTGTCTTTTTATTCCAATGCGACCTCCACGTCTCTTCCAAGGGGCATTAAAACTATCTTGTTAAACTATTGTGACATCCACCACTTTTCCAAGGGGCATTAAAACCGTCTTGTTAAGGTACTGCGACCTCCACGTCTCTTCCAAGGGGCATTAAAACCGTCTTCTTAAGCTACTGCAACCTCCACGTCTTTCGAAAGGGGCATTAAAACCATCTTGTTAAGCTAATGCGACCTCCACCACTTCTCCAAGGGGCATTAAAACCGTCTTGTTAAGCTAATGCGACCTCCACCACTTTTTCCAGGGGCATTGATATTGTGTTTTTATTCCACTGCGACCTCCATGTCTCTTCCAAGGGACGTTAAAACCGTCTTGTTTAGCTACTGTGACCTCCACCACTCTTCCAAGGGAATTAAAACTGTCTTGTTAAACTACTGCAACCTCCATGTCTCTTCCAAGGGACATTAAAACCGTCTTGTTAAGCTAATGCGACCTCCAACACTTTTCCAAGGGGAATTAAAACCGACTTGTTAAGCTAGTGCGACCTCCACGTCTCTTCTAAGGGGCATTTAAACTGTATTGTTAAGCTACTGCATCCTCCACGTCTCTTCCAAGGGGCATTAAAACCATCTTGTTAAGCTAATGCGACCTCCACGTCTCTTCCAAGGGGCATTAAAACCATGTTGTTAAGCTAATGCGACCTCCACCACTTTTCCAAGGGGCATTAAAACCGTCTTGTTAAGCTACAGCGACCTCCACGTCTCTTCCAAGGGGCATTTAAACTGTCTTGTTAAGCTACTGCAACCTCCACGTCACTTCCAAGGGGCATTAAAACAGTCTTGTTAAGCTAATGCGACCTCCACCACTTCTCCAAGGGGCATTAAAACCGCATTGTTAAGCTACTGTGACCTCCACGTCTCTTCCAAGGGGCATTTAAACTGTCTTGTTAAGCTACTGCAACCTCCACGTCACATCCAATGGGCATTAAAACCGTCTTGTTAAGCTAATGCGACCTCCACCACTTCTCCAAGGGGCATTAAAACCGTCTTGTTAAGCTAATGAGACCTCCACCACTTTTCCCAGGTGCAATGATATAGTCTTTTTATTCCACTGCGACCTCCACGTCTCTTTTAAGGGGCATTTAAACCGTCCTGTTAAGCTACTGTGACCTCCACCACTTTTCCCAGGGGCATTGATATTGCCTTTTTATTCTACTGCGACCTCCACGTCTCTTCCAAGGGGCATTAAAACCGTCTTGTTAAGCTAATGCGACCTCCACCACTTTTCCAAGGGGCATTATAACCGTCTTGTTCAGCTAATGCGACCTCCACCACTATTCTCAGGGGCATTGGTATTGTCTTTTTATTCCACTTCTACCTCCTTGTCTCTTCCAAGCGTCATAAAAACCGTCTTGTTAAGCTACTGCAACCTCCACGTCTCTTCCAAAGGGCATTAAAACCATCTTGTTAAGCTAATGCGACCTCCAACATTTTTTCCACTGGCATTGATATTGTATTTTTATTCCACTGCGACCTCCACGTCTCTTCCAAGGGGCATTAAAACCATCTTCTTTAGCTACTGTGACCTCCACCACTCTTCCAAGGGGCATTAAAACCATCTTGTTAAGCTACTGCGACTTCCACCACTTTTCCTAGGGGCATTGACATTGTCTTTTTATTCCAATGCGACCTCCACGTCTCTTCCAAGGGGCATTAAAACCATCTTGTTAAGCTATTGTGACCTCCACCACTTTTCCAAGGGGCATTAAAACCGTCTTGTTAAGCTACTGCGACCTCCACGTCTCTTCCAAGGGGCATTAAAACCGTCTTGTTAAGCTACTGCATCCTCCACGTCTTTCCAAAGGGTCATAAACACCATCTTGTTAAGCTAATGCGACCTCCACCACTTTTCCAAGGGGCATTAAAACCGTCTTGTTAAGCTAATGCGACCTCCACCACTTTTTCCAGTGGCATTGATATTGTCTTTTTATTCCACTTCGACCTCCACGTTTCTTCCAAGGGGCATTAAAACCGTCTTGTTTAGCTACTGTGACCTCCACCACTCTTCCAAGGGGCATTAAAACTGTCTTGTTAAGCTACTGCAACCTCCACGTCTCTTCCAAGGGACAATAAAACCGTCTTGTTAAGCTAATGCGACCTCCAACACTTTTCCAAGGGGAATTAAAACCGACTAGTTAAGCTAGTGCGACCTCCACGTCTCTTCTAAGGGGCATTTAAACTGTCTTGTTAAGCTACTGCAACCTCCACGTCTCTTCCAAGGGGCATTAAAACTGTCCTGTTAAGCTAATGCGACCTCCACCACTTTTCCAAGGGGCATTAAAACCGTCTTTTTAAGCTAATGCGACCTCCACCACTTTTCCTAGGGGCATTGATATTGTCTTTTATTCCACTGCGACCTTCACGTCTCTTCCAAGGGGCATTAAAACCGTCTTGTTAAGCTAATGCAACCTCCACAACTTTTCCACGGGGCACTAAAACCATCTTGTTGAGCTACTGCGACCTCCACGTCTCTTCCAAGGGGCATTTAAACTGTCTTGTTAAGCTACTGCTACCTCCACGTCACTTCCAAGGGGCATTAAAACCATCTTGTTAAGCTACTATGACCTCCACGTCTCTTCCAAGGGGCATTTAAACCGTCCTGTTAAGCTACTGTGACCTCCACCACTTTTCCCAGGGGCATTGATATTGCCTTTTTATTCCACTGCGACCTCCACGTCTCTTCCAAGGGGCATTAAACTTCTTGTTAAGCTAATGTGACCTCCACCACTTTTCCAAGGGGCATTATAACCGTCTTGTTCAGCTAATGCGACCTCCACCACTATTCTCAGGGGCATTGGTATTGTCTTTTTATTCCACTTCTACCTCCTTGTCTCTTCCAAGCGTCATTAAAACCGTCTTGTTAACCTACTGCAACCTCCACGTCTCTTCCAAAGGGCATTAAAACCATCTTGTTAAGCTAATGCGACCTCCAACACTTTTTCCACTGGCATTGATATTGTATTTTTATTCCACTGCGACCTCCACGTCTCTTCCAAGGGGCATTAAAACCATCTTCTTTAGCTACTGTGACCTCCACCACTCTTCCAATGGGCATTAAAACAATCTTGTTAAGCTACTGCGACTTCCACCACTTTTCCTAGGGGCATTGACATTGTCTTTTTATTCCAATGCGACCTCCACGTCTCTTCCAAGGGGCATTAAAACCATCTTGTTAAGCTATTGTGACCTCCACCACTTTTCCAAGGGGCATTAAAACCGCCTTGTTAAGCTTCTGCGACCTCCACGTCTCTTCTAAGGGGCATTTAAACTGTCTTGTTAAGCTACTGCAACCTCCAAGTCTCTTCCAAAGTGCATTAAAACCATCTTGTTAAGCTAATGCGACCTCCACCACTTTTCCAAGGGGCAATAAAACCGTCTTTTTAAGCTAATGCGACCTCCACCACTTTTCCTAGGGGCATTGATATTGTCTTTTATTCCACTGCGACCTTCACGTCTCTTCCAAGGGGCATTAAAACCGTCTTGTTAAGCTAATGCAACCTCCACCACTTTTCCACGGGGCACTAAAACCATCTTGTTGAGCTACTGCGACCTCCACGTCTCTTCCAAGGGGCATTTAAACCGTCTTGTTAAGCGACTGCTACCTCCACATCACTTCCAAGGGGCATTAAAACCATCTTGTTAAGCTAATGCGACCTCCACCACTTCTCCAAGGGGCATTAAAACCGTCTTGTTAAGCTAATGCTACCTCCACCACTTTTCCCAGGGGCAATGATATTGTCTTTTTATTCTACTGCGACCACCACGTCTCTTCCAAGGGGCATTAAAACCGTCTTGTTAAGCTACTGTGACCTCCACCACTCTTCCAAGGGGCATTAAAACCGTCTTGTTAAGCAACTGCGACCTCCACGTCTCTTCCAAGGGGCATTTAAACTGTCCTGTTAAGCTACTGTGACCTCCACCACTTTTCCCAGGGGCATTGATATTGCCTTTTTATTCCACTGCGACCTCCACGTCTCTTCCAAGGGGCATTAAAACCGTCTTGTTAAGCTAATGCGACCTCCACCACTTTTCCAAGGGGCTTTATAACCGTCTTGGTAAGCTAATGCGACCTCCACCACCTTTCTCAGGGGCATTGGTATTGTCTTTTTATTCCACTTCTACCTCCTTGTCTCTTCCAAGGGTCATTAAAACCGTCTTGTTAAGCTACTGCAACCTCCACGTCTCATCCAAAGGGCATTAAAACCATCTTGTTAAGCCAATGCGACCTCCAACACTTTTTCCACTGGCATTGATATTGTCTTTTTATTCCACTGCGACCTCCACGTCTCTTCCAAGGGGCATTAAAACCATCTTCTTTAGCTACTCTGACCTCCACCACTCTTCCAAGGGGCATTAAAACCATCTTGTTAAGCTACTGCGACTTCCACCACTATACCCAGGGGCATTGACATTGTCTTTTTATTCCAATGCGACCTCCACGTCTCTTCCAAGAGGCATTAAAACTATCTTGTTAAGCTATTGTGACATCCACCACTTTTCCATGGGGCATTAAAACCATCTTGTTAAGCTACTGCGACCTCCACGTCTCTTCCAAGGGGCATTGAAACCGTCTTGTTAAGCTACTGCAACCTCCACGTCTTTCGAAAGGGGCATTTAAACCATCTTGTTAAGCTAATGTGACCTCCACCACTTCTCCAAGGGGCATTAAAACCGTCTTGTTAAGCTAATGCGACCTCCACCACTTTTTCCAGGGGCATTGATATTGTATTTTTATTCCACTGCGACCTCCATATCTCTTCCAAGGGGCATTAAAACCGTCTTGTTTAGCTACTGTGACCTCCACCACTCTTCCAAGGGGAATTAAATCTGTCTTGTTAAGCTACTGCAACCTCCACGTCTCTTCCAAGGGACATTAAAACAGTCTTGTTAAGCTAATGCGACCTCCAACACTTTTCCAAGGGGAATTAAAACCGACTTGTTAAGCTAGTGCGACCTCCACATCTCTTCTAAGGGGCATTTAAACTGTCTTGGTAAGCTACTGCAACCTCCACGTCACTTCCAAGGGGCATTAAAACCGTCTTGTTAAGCTAATGCGACCTCCACCACTTCTCCAAGGGGCATTAAAACCATCTTGTTAAGCTAATGCGACCTCCACCACTTTTCCCAGGGGCAATGATATATTCTTTTTATTCCACTGCGACCTCCACGTCTCTTCCAAGGCGCATTAAAACCGTCTTGTTAAGCTACTGTGACCTCCACCACTCTTCCAAGGGGCATTAAAACCGTCTTGTTAAACTAATGCAACTTCCACCACTTTTCCCAGGGGCATTGATAATGTCTTTTTATTCCACTGCGACCTCCACGTCTCTTCCAAGGGGCATTAAAACCATCCTGTTAAGCTATTGTGACCTCCACAACATTTCCAAGGGGCATTAAAACCGTCTTGTTAAGCTACTGCGACCTCCATTTCTATTCCAAGGGGCATTAAAACAGTCTTGTTAATCTACTGCAATCTCCACGTCTCTTCCAAGGGGCATTAAAACCGTCTTGTTAAGCTAATGCGACCTCCACCACTTCTCCAAGGGGCATTAAAACCGTCTTGTTAAGCTAATGCGACCTCCACCACTTCTCCAAGGGGCATTAAAACCGTCTTGTTAAGCTAATGCGACCTCCACCACTTTTCCCAGGGACAATGATATAGTCTTTTTATTCCACTGCGACCTCCACGTCTCTTCCAAGCGGCATTAAAACCGTCTTGTTAAGCTACTGTGATCTCCACCACTCTTCCAAGGGGCATAAAAACAGTCTTGTTAAGCTACTGTGACCTCCACCACTTTTCCCAGGGGCATTGATATTGCCTTTTTATTCCACTGCGACCTCCACGTCTCTTCCAAGGGGCATTAAAACCGTCTTGTTAAGCTAATGCGACCTCCACCACTTTTCCAAGGGGCATTATAACCGTCTTGTTCAGCTAATGCGACCTCCACCACTATTCTCAGGGGCATTGGTATTGTCTTTTTATTCCACTTCTAACTCCTTGTCTCTTCCAAGCGTCATTAAAACCGTCTTGTTAAGCTACTGCAACCTCCACGTCTCTTCCAAGGGTCATTAAAACCATCTTGTTAAACTAATGCGACCTCCACGTCTCTTCCAAGGGGCATTTAAACTGTCTTGTTAAGCTACTACAACCTCCACGTCACTTCCAAGGGGCATTAAAACCGTCTTGTTAAGCTAATGCGACCTCCATTACTTCTCCAAGGGGCATTAAAACCGTCTTGTTAAGCTAATGCGACCTCCACCACTTTTCCCAGGGGCAATGATATAATCTTTTTATTCCACTGCGACCTCCACGTCTCTTCCAAGGGGCATTAAAACCGTCATGTCAAGCTAATGCGACCTCCACCACTTTTCCAAGGGGCATTATAACCGTCTTGTTCAGCTAATGCAACCTCAACCACTATTCTCAGGGGCATTGGTATTGTCTTTTTATTCCACTTCTACCTCCTTGTCTCTTCCAAGGGTCATTAAAACCGTCTTGTTAAGCTACTGCAACCTCCACGTCTCTTCCAAAGGGCATTAAAACCATCTTGTTAAGCTAATGCGACCTCCAACACTTTTTCCACTGGCATTGATATTGTCTCTTTATTCCACTGCGACCTCCACGTCTCTTCCAAGGGGCATTAAAACCATCTTCTTTAGCTACTCTGACCTCCACCACTCTTCCAAGGGGCATTAAAACCATCTTGTTAAGCTACTGCGACTTCCACCACTATACCCCGGGGCATTGACATTGTCTTTTTATTCCAATGCGACCTCCACGTCTCTTCCAAGGGGCATTAAAACTATCTTGTTAAGCTATTGTGACATCCACCACTTTTCCAAGGGGCATTAAAACCGTCTTGTTAAGCTACTGCGACCTCCACGTCTCTTCCAAGGGGCATTAAAACCGTCTTCTTAAGCTACTGCAACCTCCACGTCTTTCGAAAGGGGCATTAAAACCATCTTGTTAAGCTAATGCGACCTCCACCACTTCTCCAAGGGGCATTAAAACCGTCTTGTTAAGCTAATGCGACCTCCACCACTTTTTCCAGGGGCATTGATATTGTATTTTTATTCCACTGCGACCTCCATGTCTCTTCCAAGGGACGTTAAAACCGTCTTGTTTAGCTACTGTGACCTCCACCACTCTTCCAAGGGGAATTAAAACTGTCTTGTTAAGCTACTGCAACCTCCATGTCTCTTCCAAGGGACATTAAAACCGTCTTGTTAAGCTAATGCGACCTCCAACACTTTTCCAAGGGGAATTAAAACCGACTTGTTAAGCTAGTGCGACCTCCACGTCTCTTCTAACGGGCATTTAAACTGTCTTGTTAAGCTACTGCAACCTCCACGTCTCTTCCAAGGGGCATTTAAACTGTCTTGTTAAGCTACTACAACCTCGACGTCACTTCCAAGGGGCATTAAAACCGTCTTGTTAAGCTAATGCGACCTCCACCACTTCTCCAAGGGGCATTAAAACCGTCTTGTTAAGCTAATGCGACCTCCACCACTTTTCCCAGGGGCAATGATATAATCTTTTTATTCCACTGCGACCTCCACGTCTCTTCCAAGGGGCATTAAAACCGTCTTGTTAAGCTACTGTGACCTCCACCACTCTTTCAAGGGGCATTAAAACCGTCTTGTTATGCTACTGCGACCTCCACGTCTCTTCCAAGGGGCATTTAAACCGTCCTGTTAAGCTACTGTGACCTCCACCACTTTTCCCAGGGGCATTGATATTGCTTTTTATTCCACTGCGACCTCCACGTCTCTTCCAGGGGGCATTAAATCCGTCTTGTTAAGCTAATGCGACCTCCACCACTTTTCCAAGGGGCATTATAACCATCTTGTTAAGCTAATGCGAACTCCACCACTATTCTCAGGGGCATTGGTATTGTCTTTTTATTCCACTTCTACCTCCTTGTCTCTTCCAAGGGTCATTGAAACCGTCTTGTTAAGCTACTGCAACCTCCACGTCTCTTCCAAAGGGCATTAAAACCATCTTGTTAAGCTAATGCGACCTCCACCACTTTTCCAAGGGGCATTAAAACCGTCTTTTTAAGCTAATGCGAACTCCACCACTTTTCCTAGGGGCATTGATATTGTCTTTTATTCCACTGCGACCTTCACGTCTCCTCCAAGGGGCATTAAAACCATGTTGTTAAGCTAATGCCACCTCCACCACTTTTCCAAGGGGCATTAAAACCGTCTTGTTAAGCTACTGCGACCTCCACGTCTCTTCCAAGGGGCATTTAAACTGTCTTGTTAAGCTACTGCAACCTCTATGTCACTTCCAAGGGGCATTAAAACAGTCTTGTTAAGCTAATGCAACCTCCACCACTTCTCCAAGGGGCATTAAAACCGTCTTGTTAAGCTACTGTGACCTCCACGTCTGTTCCAAGGGGCATTTAAACTGTCTTGTTAAGCTACTGCAACCTCCACGTCACTTCCAAAGGGCTTTAAAACCGTCTTGTTAAGTTAACGCGACCTCCACCACTTCTCCAAGGGGCATTAAAACCGTCTTGTTAAGCTAATGCGACCTCCACCACTTTTCCCAGGGGCAATGATATAGTCTTTTTATTCCACTGCGACCTCCACGTCTCTTTTAAGGGGCATTAAAACCGTCTTGTTAAGCTACTATGACCTCCACGTCTCTTCCAAGGGGCATTTAAACCGTCCTGTTAAGCTACTGTGACCTCCACCACTTTTCCCAGGGGCATTGATATTGCCTTTTTATTCCACTGCGACCTCCACGTCTCTTCCAAGGGGCATTAAAACCGTCTTGTTAAGCTAATGCGACCTCCACCACTTTTCCAAGGGGCATTATAACCGTCTTGTTCAGCTAATGCGACCTCCACCACTATTCTCAGGGTCATTGGTATTGTCTTTTTATTCAACTTCTACCTCCTTGTCTCTTCCAAGCGTCATTAAAACCGTCTTGTTAAGCTACTGCAACCTCCACGTCTCTTCCAAAGGGCATTAAAACCATCTTGTTAAGCTAATGCGACCTCCAACACTTTTTCCACTGGCATTAATATTGTATTTTTATTCCACTGCGACCTCCACGTCTCTTCCAAGGGGCATTAAAACCATCTTCTTTAGCTACTGTGACTTCCACCACTCTTCCAAGGGGCATTAAAACCATCTTGTTAAGCTACTGCGACTTCCACCACTTTTCCTAGGGGCATTGACATTGTCTTTTTATTCCAATGCGACCTCCACGTCTCTTCCAAGGGGCATTAAAACCATCTTGTTAAGCTATTGTGACCTCCACCACTTTTCCAAGGGGCATTAAAACCGTCTTGTTAAGCTACTGCGACCTCCACGTCTCTTTCAAGGGGCATTAAAACCGTCTTGTTAAGCTACTGCAACCTCCACGTCTTTCCAAAGGGTCATTAAAACCATCTTGTTAAGCTAATGCGACCTCCACCACTTTTCCAAGGGGCATTAAAACCGTCTTGTTAAGCTAATGCGACCTCCACCACTTTTTCCAGGGGCATTGATATTGTCTTTTGATTCCACTGCGACCTCCACGTCTCTTCCAAGGGGCATTAAAACCGTCTTGTTTAGCTACTGTGACCTCCACCACTCTTCCAAGGGGCATTAAAACTGTCTTGTTAAGCTACTGCAACCTCCACGTCTCTTCCAAGGGACAATAAAACCGTCTTGTTGAGCTAATGCGACCTCCAACACTTTTCCAAGGGGAATTAAAACTGACTAGTTAAGCTAGTGCGACCTCCACGTCTCTTCTAAGGGGCATTTAAACTGTCTTGTTAAGCTACTGCAACCTCCACGTCTCTTCCAAGGTGCATTAAAACCATCTTGTTAAGCTAATGCGACCTCCACCACTTCTCCAAGGGGCATTAAAACCGTCTTTTTAAGCTAATGCGACCTCCAGCACTTTTCCTAGGGGCACTAAAACCATCTTGTTGAGCTACTGCGACCTCCACGTCTCTTCCAAGGGGGATTTAAACTGTCTTGTTAAGCTACTGCTACCTCCACGTCACTTCCAAGGGGCATTAAACCATCTTGTTAAGCTAATGCGACCTCCACCACTTCTCCAAGGGGCATTAAAACCGTCTTGTTAAGCTAATGCGAACTCCACCACTTTTCCCAGGGGCAATGATATAGTCTTTTTATTCCACTGCGACCACCACGTCTCTTCCAAGGGGCATTAAAACCGTCTTGTTAAGCTACTGTGACCTCCACCACTCTTCCAAGGGGCATTAAAACCATATTGTTAAGATACTGCGACCTTCACGTCTCTTCCAAGGGGCATTTAAACTGTCCTGTTAAGCTACTGTGACCTCCACCACTTTTCCCAGGGGCATTGATATTGCCTTTTTATTCCACTGCGACCTCCACGTCTCTTCCAAGGGGCATTAAAACCGTCTTATTAAGCTAATGCGACCTCCACCACTTTTCCAAGGGGCATTATAACCGTCTTGGTAAGCTAATGCGACCTCCACCACCTTACTCAGGGGCATTGGTATTGTCTTTTTATTCCACTTCTACCTCCTTGTCTCTTCCAAGGGTCATTAAAACCGTCTTGTTAAGCTACTGCAACCTCCACGTCTCATCCAAAGGGCATTAAAACCATATTGTTAAGCTAATGCGACCTCCAACACTTTTTCCACTGGCATTGATATTGTCTTTTTATTCCACTGCGACCTCCACGTCTCTTCCAAGGGGCATTAAAACCATCTTCTTTAGCTACTCTGACCTCCACCACTCTTCCAAGGGGCATTAAAACCATCTTGTTCAGCTACTGCGACTTCCACCACTATACCCAGGGGCATTGACATTGTCTTTTTATTACAATGCGACCTCCACGTCTCTTCCAAGGGGCATTAAAACTATCTTGTTAAGCTATTGTGACATCCACCACTTTTCCAAGGGGCATTAAAACCGTCTTGTTAAGCTACTGCGACCTCCACGTCTCTTCCAAGGGGCATTGAAACCGTCTTCTTAAGCTACTGCAACCTCCACGTCTTTCGAAAGGGGCATTAAAACCATCTTGTTAAGCTAATGCGACCTCCACCACTTCTCCAAGGGGCGTTAAAACCGTCTTGTTAAGCTAATGCGACCTCCACCACTTTTTTCAGGGGCATTGATATTGTATTTTTATTCCACTGCGAGCTCCATGTCTCTTGCAAGGGGCATTAAAACCGTCTTGTTTAGCTACTGTGACCTCCACCACTCTTCCAAGGGGAATTAAAACTGTCTTGTTAAGCTACTGCAACCTCCACGTCTCTTCCAAGGGACATTAAAACCGTCTTGTTAAGCTAATGCGACCTCCAACACTTTTCCAAGGGGAATTAAAACCGACTTGTTAAGCTAGTGCGACCTCCACTTCTCTTCTAAGGGACATTTAAACTGTCTTGTTAAGCTACTGCAACCTCCACGTCTCTTCCAAGGGGCATTAAAACCATCTTGTTAAGCTACTGCAACCTTCACGTCACTTCGAAGGGGCATTAAAACCGTCTTGTTAAGCTCATGCGACCTCCATCACTTCTCCAAGGAGCATTAAAACCGTCTTGTTAAGCTAATGCGACCTCCACTACTTTTCCCAGGGGCAATGATATAATCTTTTTATTCCACTGCGACCTCCACGTCTCTTCCACGGGGCATTAAAACCGTCTTGTTAAGCTACTGTGACCTCCACCACTCTTCCAAGGGGCATTAAAACCGTCTTGTTAAGCTAATGCAACCTCCACCACTTTTCCCAGGGGCATTGATAATGTCTTTTTATTCCACTGCGACCTCCACGCCTCTTCCAAGGGGCATTAAAACCATCCTGTTAAGCTATTGTGACCTCCACCATTTTTCCAAGGGGCATTAAAACCGTCTTGTTAAGCTACTGCGACCTCCATGTCTCTTACAAGGGGCATTAAAACAGTCTTGTTAAGCTACTGCAACCTCCACGTCTCTTCCAAGGGGCATTAAAACCGTCTTGTTAAGCTAATGCGACCTCCACCGCTTTTCCAAGGGGCATTAAAACCGTCTTGTTAAGCTACTGCGACCTCCACGTCTCTTCCAAGGGGCACTTAAACTGTCTTGTAAAGCTACTGCAACCTCCACCACTTTTCCCAGGGGCAATGATATAGTCTTTTTATTCCACTGCGACCTCCACGTCTCTTCCAAGGGGCATTAAAACCGTCTTGTTAAGCTACTGTGACCTCCACCATTCTTTCAAGGGGCATTAAAACCGTCTTGTTAAGCTACTGCGACCTCCACGTCTCTTCCAAGGGGCATTTAAACCGTCCTGTTAAGCTACTGTGACCTCCACCACTTTTCCCAGGGGCATTGATATTGCCTTTTTATTCCACTGCGACCTGCACGTCTCTTCCAAGGGGCATTAAATCCGTCTAGTTAAGCTAATGCGACCTCCACCACTTTTCCAAGGGGCATTATAACCGTCTTGTTAAGCTAATGCGAACTCCACCACTATTCTCAGGGGCATTGGTATTGTCTTTTTATTCCACTTCTACCTCCTGGTCTCTTCCAAGGGTCATTAAAACGGTCTTGTTAAGCTACTGCAACCTCCACGTCTCGTCCAAAGGGCATTAAAACCATCTTGTTAAGCTAATGCGACCTCCAACACTTTTTCCACTGGCATTGATATTGTCTTTTTATTCCACTGCAACCTCCACATCTCTTCCAAGGGGCATTAAAACCATCTTCTTTAGCTACTCTGACCTCCACCACTCATCCAAGGGGCATTAAAACCATCTTGTTAAGCTACTGCGACTTCCACCACTATACCCCGGGGCATTGACATTGTCTTTTTATTCCAATGCGACCTCCACGTCTCTTCCAAGGGGCATTAAAACCGTCTTGTTAAGCTACTGTGACCTCCACCACTCTTCCAAGGGGCATTAAAACCGTCTTGTTAAGCTAATGCAACCTCCACCACTTTTCCCAGGGGCATTGATAATGTCTTTTTATTCCACTGCGACCTCCACGTCTCTTCCAAGGGGCATTAAAACCATCCTGTTAAGCTATTGTGACCTCCACCACTTTTCCAAGGGGCATTAAAACCATCTTGTTAAGCTACTGCGACCTCCATGTCTCTTCCAAGGGGCATTTAAACTGTCCTGTTAAGCTACTGTGACCTCCACCACTTTTCCCAGGGGCATTGATATTGCCTTTTTATTCCACTGCGACCTCCACGTCTCTTCCAAGGGGCATTAAAACCGTCTTGTTAAGCTAATGAGACCTCCACCACTTTTCCAAGGGGCTTTATAACCGTCTTGGTAAGCTAATGCGACCTCCACCACCTTTCTCAGGGGCATTGGTATTGTCTTTTTATTCCACTTCTACCTCCTTGTCTCTTCCAAGGGTCATTAAAACCGTCTTGTTAAGCTACTGCAACCTCCACGTCTCATCCAAAGGGCATTAAAACCATCTTGTTAAGCCAATGCGACCTCCAACACTTTTTCCACTGGCATTGATATTGTCTTTTTATTCCACTGCGACCTCCACGTCTCTTCCAAGGGGCATTAAAACCATCTTATTTAGCTACTCTGACCTCCACCACTGTTGCAAGGGGCATTAAAACCATCTTGTTAAGCTACTGCGACTTCCACCACTATACCCAGGGGCATTGACATTGTCTTTTGCGACCTCCACGTCTCTTCCAAGGGGCATTAAAACCATCTTGTTAAGCTACTGTGACCTCCACCACTCTTCCAAGGGGCATTAAAACCGTCTTGTTAAGCTAATGCAACCTCCACCACTTTTCCCAGGGGCATTGATAATGTCTTTTTATTCCACTGCGACCTCCACGTCTCTTCCAAGGGGCATTATAACCATCCTGTTAAGCTATTGTGACCTCCACCACTTTTCCAAGGGGCATTAAAACCGTCTTGTTAAGCTACTGCGACCTCCATGTCTCTTCCAAGGGGCATTTAAACTGTCCTGTTAAGCTACTGTGACCTCCACCACTTTTCCCAGGGGCATTGATATTGCCTTTTTATTCCAATGCGACCTCCATGTCTCTTCCAAGGGGCATTAAAACTATCTTGTTAAGCTATTGTGACATCCACCACTTTTCCATGGGGCATTAAAACCGTCTTGTTAAGCTACTGCGACCTCCACGTCTCTTCCAAGGGGCATTGAAACCGTCTTGTTAAGCTACTGCAACCTCCACGTCTTTCGAAAGGGGCATTAAAACCATCTTGTTAAGCTAATGCGACCTCCACCACTTCTCCAAGGGGCATTAAAACCGTCTTGTTAAGCTAATGCGACCTCCACCACTTTTTCCAGGGGCATTGATATTGTATTTTTATTCCACTGCGACCTCCATGTCTCTTCCAAGGGGCATTAAAACCGTCTTGTTTAGCTACTGTGACCTCCACCACTCTTCCAAGGGGAATTAAAACTGTCTTGTTAAGCTACTGCAACCTCCACGTCTCTTCCAAGGGACATTAAAACAGTCTTGTTAAGCTAATGCGACCTCCAACACTTTTCCAAGGGGAATTAAAACCGACTTGTTAAGCTAGTGCGACCTCCACGTCTCTTCTAAGGGGCATTTAAACTGTCTTGTTAAGCTACTGCAACCTCCACGTCTCTTCCAAGGGGCATTAAACCCATCTTGTTAAGCTAATGCGACCTCCACGTCTCTTCCAAGGGGCATTTAAACTGTCTTGGTAAGCTACTGCAACCTCCACGTCACTTCAAAGGGGCATTAAAACCGTCTTGTTAAGCTAATGCGACCTCCACCACTTCTCCAAGGGGCATTAAAACATCTTGTTAAGCTAATGCGACCTCCACCACTTTTCCCAGGGGCAATGATATAATCTTTCTATTCCACTTCCACCTCCACGTCTCTTCCAAGGGGCATTGAAACCGTCTTGTTAAGCTACTGTGACCTCCACCACTCTTCCAAGGGGCATTAAAACCGTCTTGTTAAACTAATGCAATTTCCACCACTTTTCCCAGGGGCATTGATAATGTCTTTTTATTCCACTGCGACCTCCACGTCTCTTCCAAGGGGCATTAAAACCATCCTGTAAAGCTATTGTGACCTCCACCACTTTTCCAAGGGGCATTAAAACCGTCTTGTTAAGCTACTGCGACCTCCATTTCTCTTCCAAGGGGCATTAAAACAGTCTTGTTAAGCTACTGCAACCTCCACGTCTTTCCAAGGGGCATTAAAACCGTCTTGTTAAGCTAATGCGACCTCCACCACTTTTCCCAGGGACAATGATATAGTCTTTTTATTCCACTGCGACCTCCACGTCTCTTCCAAGCGGCATTAAAACCGTCTTGTTAAGCTACTGTGACCTCCACCACTCTTCCAAGGGGCATAAAAACAGTCTTGTTAAGCTACTGTGACCTCCACCACTTTTCCCAGGGGCATTGATATTGCCTTTTTATTCCACTGCGACCTCCACGTCTCTTCCAAGGGGCATTAAAACCGTCTTGTTAAGCTAATGCTACCTCCACCACTTTTCCAAGGGGCATTATAACCGTCTTGTTCAGCTAATGCGACCTCCACCACTATTCTCAGGGGCATTGGTATTGTCTTTTTATTCCACTTCTACCTCCTTGTCTCTTCCAAACGTCATTAAACCCGTCTTGTTAAGCTACTGCAACCTCCACGTCTCTTCCAAGGGGCATTAAAACCATCTTTTTAAGCTAATGCGACCTCCACGTCTCTTCCAAGGGGCATTTAAACTGTCTTGTTAAGCTACTACAACTTCCACGTCACTTCCAAGGGGCATTAAAACCGTCTTGTTAAGCTAATGCGACCTCCATTACTTCTCCAAGGGGCATTAAAACCGTCTTGTTAAGCTAATGCGACCTCCACCACTTTTCTCAGGGGCAATGATATAATCTTTTTATTCCACTGCGACCTCCACGTCTCTTCCAAGGGGCATTAAAACCGTCATGTCAAGCTAATGCGACCTCAACCACTATTCTCAGGGGCATTGGTATTGTCTTTTTATTCCACTTCTACCTCCTTGTCTCTTCCAAGGGTCATTAAAACCGTCTTGATAAGCTACTGCAACCTCCACGTCTCTTCCAAAGGGCATTAAAACCATCTTGTTAAGCTAATGCGACCTCCAACACTTTTTCCACTGGCATTGATATTGTCTCTTTATTCCACTTCGACCTCCACGTCTCTTCCAAGGGGCATTAAAACCATATTCTTTAGCTACTCTGACCTCCACCACTCTTCCAAGGGGCATTAAAACCATCTTGTTAAGCTACTGCGACTTCCACCACTATACCCAGGGGCATTGACATTGTCTTTTTATTCCAATGCGACCTCCACGTCTCTTCCAAGGGGCATTAAAACTATCTTGTTAAGCTATTGTGACATCCACCACTTTTCCAAGGGGCATTAAAACCGTCTTGTTAAGCTACTGCGACCTCCACGTCTCTTCCAAGGGGCATTAAAACCATCTTCTTAAGCTACTGCAACCTCCACGTCCTTCGAAAGGGGCATTAAAACCATCTTGTTAAGCTAATGCGACCTCCACCACTTCTCCAAGGGGCATTAAAACCGTCTTGTTAAGCTAATGCGACCTCCACCACTTTTTCCAGGGGCATTGATATTGTATTTTTATTCCACTGCGACCTCCATGTCTCTTCCAAGGGGCGTTAAAACCGTCTTGTTTAGCTACTGTGACCTCCACCACTCTTCCAAGGGGAATTAAAACTGTCTTGTTAAGCTACTGCAACCTCCATGTCTCTTCCAAGGGACATTAAAACCGTCTTGTTAAGCTAATGCGACCTCCAACACTTTTCCAAGGGGAATTAAAACCGACTTGTTAAGCTAGTGCGACCTCCACGTCTCTTCTAAGGGGCATTTAAACTGTCTTGTTAAGCTACTGCAACCTCCACGTCTCTTCCAAGGGGCATTAAAACCATCTTGTTAAGCTAATGCGACCTCCACGTCTCTTCCAAGGGGCATTTAAACTGTCTTGTTAAGCTACTACAACCTCCACGTCACTTCCAAGGGGCATTAAAACCGTCTTGTTAAGCTAATGCGACCTCCACCACTTCTCCAAGGGGCATTAAAACCGTCTTGTTAAGCTAATGCGACCTCCACCACTTTTCCCAGGGGCAATGATATAATCTTTTTATTCCACTGCGACCTCCACGTCTCTTCCAAGGGGCATTAAAACCGTCTTGTTAAGCTACTGTGACCTCCACCACTCTTTCAAGGGGCATTAAAACCATCTTGTTAAGCTACTGCGACCTCCACGTCTCTTCCAAGGGGCATTTAAACCGTCCTGTTAAGCTACTGTGACCTCCACCACTTTTCCCAGGGGCATTGATATTGCTTTTTATTCCACTGCGACCTCCACGTCTCTTCCAAGGGGCATTAAATCCGTCTTGTTAAGCTAATGCGACCTCCACCACTTTTCCAAGGGGCATTATAACCATCTTGTTAAGCTAATGCGAACTCCACCACTATTCTCAGGGGCATTGGTATTGTCTTTTTATTCCACTTCTACCTCCTTGTCTCTTCCAAGGGTCATTGAAACCGTCTTGTTAAGCTACTGCAACCTCCACGTCTCTTCCAAAGGGCATTAAAACCATCTTGTTAAGCTAATGCGACCTCCACCACTTTTCCAAGGGGCATTAAAACCGTCTTTTTAAGCTAATGCGACCTCCACCACTTTTCCTAGGGGCATTGATATTGTCTTTTATTCCACTGCGACCTTCACGTCTCTTCCAAGGGGCATTAAAACCATGTTGTTAAGCTAATGCCACTTCCACCACTTTTCCAAGGGGCATTAAAACCGTCTTGTTAAGCTACTGCGACCTCCACGTCTCTTCCAAGGGGCATTTAAACTGTCTTGTTAAGCTACTGCAACCTCTACGTCACTTCCAAGGGGCATTAAAACAGTCTTGTTAAGCTAATGCAACCTCCACCACTTCTCCAAGGGGCATTAAAACCATCTTGTTAAGCTACTGTGACCTCCATGTCTGTTCCAAGGGGCATTTAAACTGTCTTGTTAAGCTACTGCAACCTCCACGTCACTTCCAAGGGGCTTTAAAACCGTCTTGTTAAGCTAATGCGACCTCCACCACTTTTCTCAGGGGCAATGATATAATCTTTTTATTCCACTGCGACCTCCACGTCTCTTCCAAGGGGCATTAAAACCGTCATGTCAAGCTAATGCGACCTCTACCACTTTTCCAAGGGGCATTATAACCGTCTTGTTCAGCTAATGCGACCTCAACCACTATTCTCAGGGGCATTGGTATTGTCTTTTTATTCCACTTCTACCTCCTTGTCTCTTCCAAGGGTCATTAAAACCGTCTTGATAAGCTACTGCAACCTCCACGTCTCTTCCAAAGGGCATTAAAACCATCTTGTTAAGCTAATGCGACCTCCAACACTTTTTCCACTGGCATTGATATTGTCTCTTTATTCCACTTCGACCTCCACGTCTCTTCCAAGGGGCATTAAAACCATATTCTTTAGCTACTCTGACCTCCACCACTCTTCCAAGGGGCATTAAAACCATCTTGTTAAGCTACTGCGACTTCCACCACTATACCCAGGGGCATTGACATTGTCTTTTTATTCCAATGCGACCTCCACGTCTCTTCCAAGGGGCATTAAAACTATCTTGTTAAGCTATTGTGACATCCACCACTTTTCCAAGGGGCATTAAAACCGTCTTGTTAAGCTACTGCGACCTCCACGTCTCTTCCAAGGGGCATTAAAACCATCTTCTTAAGCTACTGCAACCTCCACGTCCTTCGAAAGGGGCATTAAAACCATCTTGTTAAGCTAATGCGACCTCCACCACTTCTCCAAGGGGCATTAAAACCGTCTTGTTAAGCTAATGCGACCTCCACCACTTTTTCCAGGGGCATTGATATTGTATTTTTATTCCACTGCGACCTCCATGTCTCTTCCAAGGGGCGTTAAAACCGTCTTGTTTAGCTACTGTGACCTCCACCACTCTTCCAAGGGGAATTAAAACTGTCTTGTTAAGCTACTGCAACCTCCATGTCTCTTCCAAGGGACATTAAAACCGTCTTGTTAAGCTAATGCGACCTCCAACACTTTTCCAAGGGGAATTAAAACCGACTTGTTAAGCTAGTGCGACCTCCACGTCTCTTCTAAGGGGCATTTAAACTGTCTTGTTAAGCTACTGCAACCTCCACGTCTCTTCCAAGGGGCATTAAAACCATCTTGTTAAGCTAATGCGACCTCCACGTCTCTTCCAAGGGGCATTTAAACTGTCTTGTTAAGCTACTACAACCTCTACGTCACTTCCAAGGGGCATTAAAACCGTCTTGTTAAGCTAATGCGACCTCCACCACTTCTCCAAGGGGCATTAAAACCGTCTTGTTAAGCTAATGCGACCTCCACCACTTTTCCCAGGGGCAATGATATAATCTTTTTATTCCACTGCGACCTCCACGTCTCTTCCAAGGGGCATTAAAACCGTCTTGTTAAGCTACTGTGACCTCCACCACTCTTTCAAGGGGCATTAAAACCGTCTTGTTAAGCTACTGCGACCTCCACGTCTCTTCCAAGGGGCATTTAAACCGTCCTGTTAAGCTACTGTGACCTCCACCACTTTTCCCAGGGGCATTGATATTGCTTTTTATTCCACTGCGACCTCCACGTCTCTTCCAAGGGGCATTAAATCCGTCTTGTTAAGCTAATGCGACCTCCACCACTTTTCCAAGGGGCATTATAACCATCTTGTTAAGCTAATGCGAACTCCACCACTATTCTCAGGGGCATTGGTATTGTCTTTTTATTCCACTTCTACCTCCTTGTCTCTTCCAAGGGTCATTGAAACCGTCTTGTTAAGCTACTGCAACCTCCACGTCTCTTCCAAAGGGCATTAAAACCATCTTGTTAAGCTAATGCGACCTCCACCACTTTTCCAAGGGGCATTAAAACCGTCTTTTTAAGCTAATGCGACCTCCACCACTTTTCCTAGGGGCATTGATATTGTCTTTTATTCCACTGCGACCTTCACGTCTCTTCCAAGGGGCATTAAAACCATGTTGTTAAGCTAATGCCACTTCCACCACTTTTCCAAGGGGCATTAAAACCGTCTTGTTAAGCTACTGCGACCTCCACGTCTCTTCCAAGGGGCATTTAAACTGTCTTGTTAAGCTACTGCAACCTCTACGTCACTTCCAAGGGGCATTAAAACAGTCTTGTTAAGCTAATGCAACCTCCACCACTTCTCCAAGGGGCATTAAAACCATCTTGTTAAGCTACTGTGACCTCCATGTCTGTTCCAAGGGGCATTTAAACTGTCTTGTTAAGCTACTGCAACCTCCACGTCACTTCCAAGGGGCTTTAAAACCGTCTTGTTAAGCTAATGCGACCTCCACCACTTTTCCCAGGGGCAATGATATAGTCTTTTTATTCCACTGCGACCTCCACGTCTCTTTTAAGGGGCATTAAAACTGTTTTGTTAAGCTACTATGACCTCCAGTTCTCTTCCAAGGGGCATTTAAACCGTCCTGTTAAGCTACTGTGACCTCCACCACTTTTCCCAGGGGCACTGATATTGCCTTTTTATTCCACTGCGACCTCCACGTCTCTTCCAAGGGGCATTAAAACCGTCTTGTTAAGCTAATACGACCTCCACCACTTTTCCAAGGGGCATTATAACCGTTTTGTTCAGCTAATGCGACCTCCACCACTATTCTCAGGGGCATTGGTATTGTCTTTTTATTCAACTTCTACCTCCTTGTCTCTTCCAAGCGTCATTAAAACCGTCTTGTTAAGCTACTGCAACCTCCACGTCTCTTCCAAAGGGCATTAAAACCATCTTGTTAAGCTAATGCGACCTCCAACACTTTTTCCACTGGCATTGATATTGTATTTTTATTCCACTGCGACCTCCATGTCTCTTCCAAGGGGCATTAAAACCATCTTCTTTAGCTACTGTGACTTCCACCACTCTTCCAAGGGGCATTAAAACCATCTTGTTAAGCTACTGCGACTTCCACCACTTTTCCTAGGGGCATTGACATTGTCTTTTTATTCCAATGCGACCTCCACGTCTCTTCCAAGGGGCATTAAAACCATCTTGTTAAGCTATTGTGACCTCCACCACTTTTCTAAGGGGCATTAAAACCGTCTTGTTAAGCTACTGCGACCTCCACGTCTCTTTCAAGGGGCATTAAAACCGTCTTGTTAAGCTACTGCAACCTCCACGTCTTTCCAAAGGGTCATTAAAACCATCTTGTTAAGCTAATGCGACCTCCACCACTTTTCCAAGGGGCATTAAAACCGTCTTGTTAAGCTAATGCGACCTCCACCACTTTTTCCAGGGGCATTAATATTGTCTTTTGATTCCACTGCGACCTCCATGTCTCTTCCAAGGGGCATTAAAACCGTCTTGTTTAGCTACTGTGACCTCCAACACTCTTCCAAGGGGCATTAAAACTGTCTTGTTAAGCTACTGCAACCTCCACGTCTCTTCCAAGGGACAATAAAACCGTCTTGTTGATCTAATGCGACCTCCAACACTTTTCCAAGGGGAATTAAAACCGACTAGTTAAGCTAGTGCGACCTCCACGTCTCTTCTAAGGGGCATTTAAACTGTCTTGTTAAGCTACTGCAACCTCCACGTCTCTTCCAAGGGGCATTAAAACCATCTTGTTAAGCTAATGCGACCTCCACCACTTCTCCAAGGGGTATTAAAACCGTCTTTTTAAGCTAATGCGACCTCCACCACTTTTCCTAGGGGCACTAAAACCATCTTGTTGAGCTACTGCGACCTCCACGTCTCTTCCAAGGGGCATTTAAACTGTCTTGTTAAGCTACTGCTACCTCCACGTCACTTCCAAGGGGCATTAAACCATCTTGTTAAGCTAATGCGACCTCCACCACTTCTCCATGGGGCATTAAAACCGTCTTGTTAAGCTAATGCGAACTCCACCACTTTTCCCAGGGGCAATGATATAGTCTTTTTATTCCACTGCGACCACCACGTCTCTTCCAAGGGGCATTAAAACCGTCTTGTTAAGCTACTGTGACCTCCACCACTCTTCCAAGGGGCATTAAAACCATCTTGTTAAGATACTGCGACCTCCACGTCTCTTCCAAGGGGCATTTAAACTGTCCTGTTAAGCTACTGTGACCTCCACCACTTTTCCCAGGGGCATTGATATTGCCTTTTTATTCCACTCCGACCTCCACGTCTCTTCCAAGGGGCATTAAAACCGTCTTATTAAGCTAATGCGACCTCCACCACTTTTCCAAGGGGCATTATAACCGTCTTGGTAAGCTAATGCGACCTCCACCACCTTACTCAGGGGCATTGGTATTGTCTTTTTATTCCACTTCTACCTCCTTGTCTCTTCCAAGGGTCATTAAAACCGTCTTGTTAAGCTACTGCAACCTCCACGTCTCATCCAAAGGGCATTAAAACCATCTTGTTAAGCTAATGCGACCTCCAACACTTTTTCCACGGGCATTGATATTGTCTTTTTATTCCACTGCGACCTCCACGTCTCTTCCAAGGGGCATTAAAACCATCTTCTTTAGCTACTCTGACCTCCACCACTCTTCCAAGGGGCATTAAAACCATCTTGTTCAGCTACTGCGACTTCCACCACTATACCCAGGGGCATTGACATTGTCTTTTTATTCCAATGCGACCTCCACGTCTCTTCCAAGGGGCATTAAAACTATCTTGTTAAGCTATTGTGACATCCACCACTTTTCCAAGGGGCATTAAAACCGTCTTGTTAAGCTACTGCGACCTCCACGTCTCTTCCAAGGGGCATTGAAACCGTCTTGTTAAGCTACTGCAACCTCCACGTCTTTCGAAAGGGGCATTAAAACCATCTTGTTAAGCTAATGCGACCTCCACCACTTCTCCAAGGGGCGTTAAAACCGTCTTGTTAAGCTAATGCGACCTCCACCACTTTTTTCAGCGGCATTGATATTGTATTTTTATTCCACTGCGAGCTCCATGTCTCTTCCAAGGGGCATTAAAACCGTCTTGTTTAGCTACTGTGACCTCCACCACTCTTCCAAGGGGAATTAAAACTGTCTTGTTAAGCTACTGCAACCTCCACGTCTCTTCCAAGTGACATTAAAACCGTCTTGTTAAGCTAATGCGACCTCCAACACTTTTCCAAGGGGAATTAAAACCGACTTGTTAAGCTAGTGCGACCACGACTTCTCTTCTAAGGGACATTTAAACTGTCTTGTTAAGCTACTGCAACCTCCACGTCTCTTCCAAGGGGCATTAAAACCATCTTGTTAAGCTACTGCAACCTCCACGTCACTTCGAAGGGGCATTAAAACCGTCTTGTTAAGCTAATGCGACCTCCACCACTTCTCCAAGGAGCATTAAAACCGTCTTGTTAAGCTAATGCGACCTCCACTACTTTTCCCAGGGGCAATGATATAATCTTTTTATTCCACTGCGACCTCCACGTCTCTTCCACGGGGCATTAAAACCGTCTTGTTAAGCTACTGTGACCTCCACCACTCTTCCAAGGGGCATTAAAACCGTCTTGTTAAGCTAATGCAACCTCCACCACTTTTCCCAGGGGCATTGATAATGTCTTTTTATTCCACTGCGACCTCCACGTCTCTTCCAAGGGGCATTAAAACCATCCTGTTAAGCTATTGTGACCTCCACCATTTTTCCAAGGGGCATTAAAACCGTCTTGTTAAGCTACTGCGACCTCCATGTCTCTTACAAGGGGCATTAAAACAGTCTTGTTAAGCTACTGCAACCTCCACGTCTCTTCCAAGGGGCATTAAAACCGTCTTGTTAAGCTAATGCGACCTCCACCGCTTTTCCAAGGGGCATTAAAACAGTCTTGTTAAGCTACTGCGACCTCCACGTCTCTTCCAAGGGGCATTTAAACCTTCTTGTAAAGCTACTGCAACCTCCACCACTTTTCCCAGGGGCAATGATATTGTCTTTTTATTCCACTGCGACCTCCACGTCTCTTCCAAGGGGCATTAAATCCGTCTAGTTAAGCTAATGCGACCTCCACCACTTTTCCAAGGGGCATTATAACCGTCTTGTTAAGCTAATGCGAACTCCACCACTATTCTCAGGGGCATTGGTATTGTCTTTTTATTCCACTTCTACCTCCTGGTCTCTTCCAAGGGTCATTAAAACCGTCTTGTTAAGCTACTGCAACCTCCACGTCTCGTCCAAAGGGCATTAAAACCATCTTGTTAAGCTAATGCGACCTCCAACACTTTTTCCACTGGCATTGATATTGTCTTTTTATTCCACTGCAACCTACACATCTCTTCCAAGGGGCATTAAAACCATCTTCTTTAGCTACTCTGACCTCCACCACTCATCCAAGGGGCATTAAAACCATCTTGTTAAGCTACTGCGACTTCCACCACTATACCAAGGGGCATTGACATTGTCTTTTTATTCCAATGCGACCTCCACGTCTCTTCCAAGGGGCATTAAAACCGTCTTGTTAAGCTACTGTGACCTCCACCACTCTTCCAAGGGGCATTAAAACCATCTTGTTAAGCTAATGCAACCTCCACCACTTTTCCCAGGGGCATTGATAATGTCTTTTTATTCCACTGCGACCTCCACGTCTCTTCCAAGGGGCATTAAAACCATCCTGTTAAGCTATTGTGACCTCCACCACTTTTCCAAGGGGCATTAAAACCGTCTTGTTAAGCTACTGCAACCTCCATGTCTCTTCCATGGGGCATTAAAACAGTCTTGTTAAGCTACTGCAACCTCCACGTCTCTTCCAAGGGGCATTAAAACCGTCTTGTTAAGCTAATGCGACCTCCACCACTTGTCCAAGGTACATTAAAACCGTCTTGTTAAGCTACTGCGACCTCCACGTCTCTTCCAAGGGGCATTTAAACTGTCTTGTAAAGCTACTGCAACCTCCACCACTTTTCCCAGGGGCAATGATATAGTCTTTTTATTCCACTGCGACCTCCACGTCTCTTCCAAGGGGCATTAAAACCGTCTTGTTAAGCTACTGTGACCTCCAACACTCTTCCAAGGGGCATTAAAACCGTCTTGTTAAGCTACTGCGACCTCCACGTCTCTTCCAAGGGGCATTTAAACCGTCCTGTTTAGCTACTGTGACCTCCACCACTTTTCCCAGGGGCATTGATATTGCCTTTTTATTCCACTGCGACCTCCACGTCTCTTCCAAGGGGCATTAAATCCGTCTACTTAAGCTAATGCGACCTCCACCACTTTTCCAAGGGGCATTATAACCGTCTTGTTAAGCTAATGCGACTTCCACCACTATTCTCAGGGGCATTGGTATTGTCTTTTTTTTTCACTTCTACCTCCTGGTCTCTTCCAAGGGTCATTAAAACGGTCTTGTTAAGATACTGCAACCTCCACGTCTCATCCAAAGGGCATTTAAACTGTCTTGTTAAGCTACTGCTACCTCCACGTCACTTCCAAGGGGCATTAAACCATCTTGTTAAGCTAATGCGACCTCCACCACTTCTCCAAGGGGCATTAAAACCGTCTTGTTAAGCTAATGCGAACTCCACCACTTTTCCCAGGGGCAATGATATAGTCTTTTTATTCCACTGCGACCACCACGTCTCTTCCAAGGGGCATTAAAACCGTCTTGTTAAGCTACTGTGACCTCCACCACTCTTCCAAGGGGCATTAAAACCATCTTGTTAAGATACTGCGACCTCCACGTCTCTTCCAAGGGGCATTTAAACTGTCCTGTTAAGCTACTGTGACCTCCACCACTTTTCCCAGGGGCATTGATATTGCCTTTTTATTCCACTGCGACCTCCACGTCTCTTCCAAGGGGCATTAAAACCGTCTTGTTAAGCTAATGCGACCGCCACCACTTTTCCAAGGGGCATTATAACCGTCTTGGTAAGCTAATGCGACCTCCACCACCTTACTCAGGGGCATTGGTATTGTCTTTTTATTCCACTTCTACCTCCTTGTCTCTTCCAAGGGGCATTAAAACCATCTTGTTAAGCTAATGCGACCTCCAACACTTTTTCCATTGGCATTGATATTGTCTTTTTATTCCACTGCGACCTCCACGTCTCTTCCAAGGGGCATTATAACCATCTTCTTTAGCTACTCTGACCTCCACCACTCTTCCAAGGGGCATTAAAACCATCTTGTTCAGCTACTGCGACTTCCACCACTATACCCAGGGGCATTGACATTGTCTTTTTATTCCAATGCGACCTCCACGTCTCTTCCAAGGGGCATTAAAACTATCTTGTTAAGCTATTGTGACATCCACCACTTTTCCAAGGGGCATTAAAACCGTCTTGTTAAGCTACTGCGACCTCCACGTCTCTTCCAAGGGGCATTGAAACCGTCTTGTTAAGCTACTGCAACCTCCACATCTTTCGAAAGGGGCATTAAAACCATCTTGTTAAGCTAATGCGACCTCCACCACTTCTCCAATGGGCGTTAAAACCGTCTTGTTAAGCTAATGCGACCTCCACCACTTCTTTCAGGGGCATTGATATTGTATTTTTATTCCACTGCGAGCTCCATGTCTCTTCCAAGGGGCATTAAAACCGTCTTGTTTAGCTACTGTGACCTCCACCACTCTTCCAAGGGGAATTAAAACTGTCTTGTTAAGCTACTGCAACCTCCACGTCTCTTCCAAGGGACATTAAAACCGTCTTGTTAAGCTAATGCGACCTCCAACACTTTTCCAAGGGGAATTAAAACCGACTTGTTAAGCTAGTGCGACCACCACTTCTCTTCTAAGGGACATTTAAACTGTCTTGTTAAGCTACTGCAACCTCCACGTCTCTTCCAAGGGGCATTAAAACCATCTTGTTAAGCTACTGCAACCTCCACGTCACTTCGAAGGGGCATTAAAACCGTCTTGTTTAGCTAATTCGACCTCCACCACTTCTCCAAGGAGCATTAAAACCGTCTTGTTAAGCTAATGCGACCTCCACTACTTTTCCCAGGGGCAATGATATAATCTTTTTATTCCACTGCGACCTCCACGTCTCTTCCAAGGGGCATTAAAACCGTCTTGTTAAGCTACTGTGACCTCCACCACTCTTCCAAGGGGCATTAAAACCGTCTTGTTAAGCTAATGCAACCTCCAACACTTTTCCCAGGGGCATTGATAATGTCTTTTTATTCCACTGCGACCTCCACGTCTCTTCCAAGGGGCATTAATACCATCCTGTTAAGCTATTGTGACCTCCACCATTTTTCCAAGGGGCATTAAAACCGTCTTGTTAAGCTACTGCGACCTCCATGTCTCTTACAAGGGGCATTAAAACAGTCTTGTTAAGCTGCTGCAACCTCCACGTCTCTTCCAAGGGGCATTAAAACCGTCTTGTTAAGCTAATGCGACCTCCACCACTTTTCCAAGGGGCATTAAAACCGTCTTGTTAAACTCCTGCGACCTCCACGTCTCTTCCAAGGGGCATTTAAACTGTGTTGTAAAGCTACTGCAACCTCCACCACTTTTCCCAGGGGCAATGATATAGTCTTTTTATTCAACTGCGACCTCCACGTCTCTTCCAAGGGGCATTAAAACCGTCTTGTTAAGCTACTGTGACCTCCACCACTCTTTCAAGGGGCATTAAAACCGTCTTGTTAAGCTACTGCGACCTCCACGTCTCTTCCAAGGGGCATTTAAACCGTCCTGTTATGCTACTGTGACCTCCACCACTTTTCCCAGGGGCATTGATATTGCCTTTTTATTCCACTGCGACCTCCACGTCTCTTCCAAGGGGCATTAAATCCGTCTAGTTAAGCTAATGCGACCTCCACCACTTTTCCAAGGGGCATTATAACCGTCTTGTTAAGCTAATGCGAACTCCACCACTATTCTCAGGGGCATTGGTATTGTCTTTTTATTCCACTTCTACCTCCTGGTCTCTTCCAAGGGTCATTAAAACCGTCTTGTTAAGCTACTGCAACCTCCACTTCTCGTCCAAAGGGCATTAAAACCATCGTGTTAAGCTAATGCGACCTCCAACACTTTTTCCACTGGCATTGATATTGTCTTTTTATTCCACTGCAACCTCCACATCTCTTCCAAGGGGCATTAAAACCATCTTCTTTAGCTACTCTGACCTCCACCACTCATCCAAGGGGCATTAAAACCATCTTGTTAAGCTACTGCGACTTCCACCACTATACCCCGGGGCATTGACATTGTCTTTTTATTCCAATGCGACCTCCACGTCTCTTCCAAGGTGCATTAAAACTATCTTGTTAAGCTACTGTGACCTCCACCACTCTTCCAAGGGGCATTAAAACCATATTGTTAATCTAATGCAACCTCCACCACTTTTCCCAGGGGCATTGATAATGTCTTTTTATTCCACTGCGACCTCCACGTCTCTTCCAAGGGGCATTAAAACCATCCTGTTAAGCTATTGTGACCTCCACCACTTTTCCAAGGGGCATTAAAACCGTCTTGTTAAGCTACTGCGACCTCCATGTCTCTTCCATGGGGCATTAAAACAGTCTTGTTAAGCTACTGCAACCTCCACGTCTCTTCCAAGGGGCATTAAAACCATCTTGTTAAGCTAATGCGACCTCCACCACTTTTCCAAGGTACATTAAAACCGTCTTGTTAAGCTACTGCGACCTCCACGTCTCTTCCAAGGGGCATTTAAACTGTCTTGTAAAGCTACTGCAACCTCCACCACTTTTCCCAGGGGCAATGATATAGTCTTTTTATTCCACTGCGACCTCCACGTCTCTTCCAAGGGGCATTAAAACCGTCTTGTTAAGCTACTGTGACCTCCACCACTCTTCCAAGGGGCATTAAAACCGTCTTGTTAAGCTACTGCGACCTCCACGTCTCTTCCAAGGGGCATTTAAACCGTCCTGTTTAGCTACTGTGACCTCCACCACTTTTCCCAGGGGCATTGATATTGCCTTTTTATTCCACTGCGACCTCCACGTCTCTTCCAAGGGGCATTTAATCCGTCTAGTTAAGCTAATGCGACCTCCACCACTTTTCCAAGGGGCATTATAACTGTCTTGTTAAGCTAATGCGACCTCCACCACTATTCTCAGGGGCATTGGTATTGTCTTTTTATTTCACTTCTACCTCCTGGTCTCTTCCAAGGGTCATTAAAACGGTCTTGTTAAGCTACTGCAACCTCCACGTCTCATCCAAAGGGCATTAAAACCATCTTGTTAAGCTAATGCGACCTCCAACACTTTTTCCACTTGCACTGATATTGTCTTTTTATTCCACTGCAACCTCCACATCTCTTCCAAGGGGCATTAAAACCATCTTCTTTAGCTACTCTGACCTCCACCACTCATCCAAGGGGCATTAAAACCATCTTGTTAAGCTACTGCGACTTCCACCACTATACCCCGGGGCATTGACATTGTCTTTTTATTCCAATGCGACCTCCACGTCTCTTCCAAGGTGCATTAAAACTATCTTGTTAAGCTACTGTGACCTCCACCACTCTTCCAAGGGGCATTAAAACCATATTGTTAATCTAATGCAACCTCCACCACTTTTCCCAGGGGCATTGATAATGTCTTTTTATTCCACTGCGACCTCCACGTCTCTTCCAAGGGGCATTAAAACCATCCTGTTAAGCTATTGTGACCTCCACCACTTTTCCAAGGGGCATTAAAACCGTCTTGTTAAGCTACTGCGACCTCCATGTCTCTTCCATGGGGCATTAAAACAGTCTTGTTAAGCTACTGCAACCTCCACGTCTCTTCCAAGGGGCATTAAAACCATCTTGTTAAGCTAATGCGACCTCCACCACTTTTCCAAGGTACATTAAAACCGTCTTGTTAAGCTACTGCGACCTCCACGTCTCTTCCAAGGGGCATTTAAACTGTCTTGTAAAGCTACTGCAACCTCCACCACTTTTCCCAGGGGCAATGATATAGTCTTTTTATTCCACTGCGACCTCCACGTCTCTTCCAAGGGGCATTAAAACCGTCTTGTTAAGCTACTGTGACCTCCACCACTCTTCCAAGGGGCATTAAAACCGTCTTGTTAAGCTACTGCGACCTCCACGTCTCTTCCAAGGGGCATTTAAACCGTCCTGTTTAGCTACTGTGACCTCCACCACTTTTCCCAGGGGCATTGATATTGCCTTTTTATTCCACTGCGACCTCCACGTCTCTTCCAAGGGGCATTAAATCCGTCTAGTTAAGCTAATGCGACCTCCACCACTTTTCCAAGGGGCATTATAACTGTCTTGTTAAACTAATGCGACCTCCACCACTATTCTCAGGGGCATTGGTATTGTCTTTTTATTTCACTTCTACCTCCTGGTCTCTTCCAAGGGTCATTAAAACGGTCTTGTTAAGCTACTGCAACCTCCACGTCTCATCCAAAGGGCATTAAAACCATCTTGTTAAGCTAATGCGACCTCCAACACTTTTTCCACTTGCACTGATATTGTCTTTTTATTCCACTGCAACCTCCACATCTCTTCCAAGGGGCATTAAAACCATCTTCTTTAGCTACTCTGACCTCCACCACTCTTCCAAGGGGCATTAAAACCATCTTGTTAAGCTACTGCGACTTCCAACACTATACCCCGGGGCATTGACATTGTCTTTTTATTCCAATGCGACCTCCACGTCTCTTCCAAGGGGCATTAAAACTATCTTGTTAAGCTATTGTGACATTCACCACTTTTCCAAGGGGCATTAAAACCGTCTTGTTAAGCTACTGCAACCTCCACGTCTTTCGAAAGGGGCATTAAAACCATCTTGTTAAGCTAATGCAACCTCCACCACTTCTCCAAGGGGCATTAAAACCGTCTTGTTAAGCTAATGCGACCTCCACCACTTTTTCCAGGGCATTGATATTGTTTTTTTATTCCACTGCGACCTCCATGTCTCTTCCAAGGGGCATTAAAACCGTCTTGTTTAGCTACTGTGACCTCCACCACTCTTCCAAGGGGAATTAAAACTGTCTTGTTAAGCTACTGCAACCTCCATGTCTCTTCCAAGGGACATTAAAACTGTCTTGTTAAGCTAATGCGACCTCCTACACTTTTCCAAGGGGAATTAAAACCGACTTGTTAAGCTAGTGCGACCTCCACGTCTCTTCTAAGGGGCATTTAAACTGTCTTGTTAAGCTACTGCAACCTCCACGTCTCTTCCAAGGGGCATTAAAACCATCTTGTTAAGCTAATGCGACCTCCAACACTCTTCCAAGGGGCACTTAAACTGTCTTGTTAAGCTACTGCAACCTCCACGTCACTTCCAAGGGGCATTAAAACCGTCTTGGTAAGCTAAAGCGACCTCCACCACTTCTCCAAGGGGCATTAGAACCGTCTTGTTAAGCTAATGCGACCTCCACCACGTTTCCCAGGGGCAATGATATAATCTTTTTATTCAACTGCGACCTCCACGTCTCTTCCAAGGGGCATTAAAACCGTCTTGTTAAGCTACTGTGACCTCCACCACTCTTCCAAGGGGCATTAAAGCCGTCTTGTTAAGCTACTGCGACCTCCACGTCTCTTCCAAGGGTTCATTTAAACCGTCCTGTTAAGCTACTGTGACCTCCACCACTTTTCCCAGGGGCATTGATATTGCCTTTTTATTCCACTGCGACCTCCACGTCTCTTCCAAGGGGCATTAAATCCGTCTTGTTAAGCTAATGCGACCTCCACCACTTTTCCAAGGGGCAATATAACCGTCTTGTTAAGCTAATGCGACCTCCACTACTATTCTCAGGGGCATTGGTATTGTCTTTTTATTCCATTTCTACCTCCTGGTCTCTTCCAAGGGTCATTAAAACCGTCTTGTTAAGCTACTGCAACCTCCACGTCTTTTCCAAAGGGCATTAAAACCATCTTGTTAAGCTAATGCGACCTCCAACACTTTTTCCACTGGCATTGATATTGTCTTTTTATTCCACTGCGACGTCCACGTCTCTTCCAAGGGGCATTAAAACCATCTTCTTTAGCTACTGTGACTTCCACCACTCTTCCAAGGGGCATTAAAACCATCTTGTTAAGCTACTGCGACTTCCACCACTATTCCCAGGGGCATTGACATTGTCTTTTTATTCCAATGCGACCTCCATGTCTCTTCCAAGGGGCATTAAAACTATCTTGTTAAGCTATTGTGACCTCTACCACTTTTCCAAGGGGCATTAAAACCGTCTTGTTAAGCTACTGCGACATCCACGTCTCTTCCAAGGGGCATTAAAACCGTCTTGTTAAGCTACTGCAACCTCCACGTCTTTCCAAAGGGGCATTAAAACCATCTTGTTAAGCTAATGCGACCTCCACCACTTCTCTAAGGGGCATTAAAACCGTCTTGTTAAGCTAATGCGACCTCCACCACTTTTTCAAGGGGCATTGATATTGTATTTTTATTCCACTGCGACCTCCACGTCTCTTCCAAGGGGCAATAAAACCGTCTTGTTTAGCTACTGTGACCTCCACCACTCTTCCAAGGGGCATTAAAACTGTCTTGTTAAGCTAATGCGACCTCCACCACTTTTCCAAGGGGCATTAAAACCGACTTCTTAAGCTAGTGCGACCTCCACGTCTCTTCTAAGGGACATTTAAACTGTCTTGTTAAGCTACTGCAACCTCCACGTCTCTTCCAAGGGGCATTAAAACCATCTTGTTAAGCTAATGCGACCTCCACCACTTTTCCAAGGGGCATTAAAACCGTCTTTTTAAGCTAATGCGACCTCCACCACTTTTCCTAGGGGCATTGATATTGTCTTTTATTCCAATGCGACCTCCACGTCTCTTCCAAGGGGCATTAAAACCATCTTGTTAAGCTACTGCGTCCTCCACGTCTCTTCAAAGGGGCATTTAAACTGTCTTGTTAAGCAACTGTGACCTCCACCACTTTTCCCAAGGGCATTGATATTGTCTTTTTATTCCACTTCGACCTCCACGTCTCTTCCAAAGTGCATTAAAACAGTCTTGTTAAGCTACTGCGACCTCAACGTTTCTTCCAAGGGGCATTGAAACGGTATTGTTAAGCTACTGCAACCTCCACATCTCTTCCAAGGGACATTAAAACCGTCTTGTTAAGCTACTGTGACCTCCAACACTCTTCCAAGGGGCATTAAAACTGTCTTGTTAAGCTACTGCGACCTCCAAATCTCTTTCAAGGGGCATTAAAACCGTCCTGTTAAGCTACTGCAACCTCCACGTCTTTCCAAAGGGTCATTAAAACCATCTTGTTAAGCTAATGCGACCTCCACCACTTCTCCAAGGGGCATTAAAACCATCTTGATCAACTACTGCGTCCTCCACGTCTCTTCAAAGGGGCATTTAAACTGTCTTGTTAAGCTACTGTGACCTCCACCACTTTTCCCAAGGACATTGATATTGTCTTTTTATTCCACTGCGACCTCCACGTCTCTTCCAAAGGGCATTAAAACAGTCTTGTTAAGCTACTGCGACCTCAACATTTCTTCCAAGGGGCAATAAAAAGGTATTGTTAAGCTACTGCAACCTCCACATCTCTTCCAAGGGACATTAAAACCGTCTTGTTAAGCTACTGTGACCTCCAACACTCTTCCAAGGGGCATTAAAACTGTCTTGTTAAGATACTGCGACCTCCACGTCTTTCCAAAGGGTCATTAAAACCATCTTGTAAAGCTAATGCGACCTCCACCACTTCTCCAAGGGGCATTAAAACCGTCTTGTTAAGCTAATGCGACCTCCACTACTTTTCCCAGGGGCAATGATATAATCTTTTTATTCCACTGCGACCTCCACGTCTCTTCCAAGGGGCATTAAAACCGTCTTGTTAAGCTACTGTGACCTCCACCACTCTTTCAAGGGGCATTAAAACCGTCTTGTTAAGCTACTGCGACCTCCACGTCTCTTCCAAGGGGCATTTAAACCGTCCTGTTAAGCTACTGTGACCTCCACCACTTTTCCCAGGGGCACTGATATTGCTTTTTATTCAACTGCGACCTCCACGTCTCTTCCAAGGGGCATTAAATCCGTCTTGTTAAGCTAATGCGACCTCCACCACTTTTCCAAGGGGCATTATAACCATCTTGTTAAGCTAATGCGACCTCCACCACTATTCTCAGGGGCATTGGTATTGTCTTTTTATTCCACTTCTACCTCCTTGTCTCTTCCAAGGGTCATTGAAACCGTCTTGTTAAGCTACTGCAACCTCCACGTCTCTTCCAAAGGGCATTAAAACCATCTTGTTAAGCTAAGGCAACCTCCACCACTTTTCCAAGGGGCATTAAAACCGTCTTTTTAAGCTAATGCGACCTCCACCACTTTTCCTAGGGGCATTGATATTGTCTTTTATTCCACTGCGACCTTCAAGTCTCTTCCAAGGGGCATTAAAACCATGTTGTTAAGCTAATGCGACCTCCACTACTTTTCCAAGGGGCATTAAAACCGTCTTGTTAAGCTACTGCGACCTCCACGTCTCTTCCAAGGGGCATTTAAACTGTCTTGTTAAGCTACTGCATCCTCCACGTCACTTCCAAGGGGCATTAAAACAGTCTTGTTAAGCTAATGCAACCTCCACCACTTCTCCAAGGGGCATTAAAACCGTCTTGTTAAGCTACTGTGACCTCCACGTCTCTTCCAAGGGGCATTTAAACTGTCTTGTTAAGCTACGGCAACCTCCACGTCACTTCCAAGGGGCTTTAAAACCGTGTTGTTAAGTTAATGCGACCTCCACCACTTTTCCCAGGGGCAATGATATAGTCTTTTTATTCCACTGCGACCTCCACGTCTCTTCCAAGGGGCATTAAAACCGTCTTGTTAAGCTAATGCGACCTCCACCACTTTTCCAAGGGGCATTATAACCGTCTTGTTCAGCTAATGCGACCTCCACCACTATTCTCAGGGGCATTGGTATTGTCTTTTTATTCCACTTCTACCTCCTTGTCTCTTCCAAGCGTCATTAAAACCGTCTTGTTAAGCTACTGCAACCTCCACGTCTCTTCCAAAGGGCATTAAAACCATCTTGTTAAGCTAATGCGACCTCCAACACTTTTTCCACTGGCATTGATATTGTATTTTTATTCCACTGCGACCTCCACGTCTCTTCCAAGGGGCATTAAAACCATCTTCTTTAGCTACTGTGACTTCCACCACTCTTCCAAGGGGCATTAAAACCATCTTGTTAAGCTACTGCGACTTCCACCACTTTTCCTAGGGGCATTGACATTGTCTTTTTATTCCAATGCGACCTCCACGTCTCTTCCACGGGGCATTAAAACCATCTTGTTAAGCTATTGTGACCTCCACCACTTTTCCAAGGGGCATTAAAACCGTCTTGTTAAGCTACTGCGACCTCCACGTCTCTTTCAAGGGGCATTAAAACCGTCTTGTTAAGCTACTGCAACCTCCAAGTCTTTCCAAAGGGTCATTAAAACCATCTTGTTAAGCTAATGCGACCTCCACAGCTTTTCCAAGGGGCATTAAAACCGTCTTGTTAAGCTAATGCGACCTCGACCACTTTTTCCAGGGGCATTGATATTGTCTTTTGATTCCACTGTGACCTCCACGTCTCTTCCAAGGGGCATTAAAACCATCTTGTTTAGCTACTGTGACCTCCACCACTCTTCCAAGGGGCATTAAAACTGTCTTGTTAAGCTACTGCAACCTCCACGTCTCTTCCAAGGGACAATAAAACCGTCTTATTAAGCTAATGCAACCTCCAACACTTTTCCAAGGGGAATTAAAACCGACTAGTTAAGCTAGTGCGACCTCCACGTCTCTTCTAAGGGGCATTTAAACTGTATTGTTAAGCTACTGCAAACTCCACGTCTCTTCCAAGGGGCATTAAAATCATCTTGTTAAGCTAATGCGACCTCCACCACTTTTCCAATCGGCATTAAAACCGTCTTTTTAAGCTAATGCGACCTCCACCACTTTTCCTAGGGGAATTGATATTGTCTTTTATTCCACTGCGACCTTCACGTCTCTTCCAAGGGGCATTAAAATCGTCTTGTTAAGCTAATGCGACCTCCACCATTTTTCCACGGGGCACTAAAACCATCTTGTTGAGCTACTGCGACCTCCACGTCTCTTCCAAGGGGCATTTAAACTGTTTTGTTAAGCTACTGCTACCTTCACGTCACTTCCAAGGGGCATTAAAACCATCTTGATAAGATAATGCGACATCCACCACTTCTCCAAGGGGCATTAAAACCATCTTGTTAAGCTAATGCGAACTCCACCACTTTTCCCAGGGGCAATGATATAGTCTTTTCATTCCACTGCGACCTCCACGTGTCTTCCATGGGGCATTAAAACCATCTTCTTTAGCTACTCTGACCTCCACCACTCATCCAAGGGGCATTAAAACCATCTTGTTAAGCTACTGCGACTTCCACCACTATACCCAGGGGCATTGACATTGTCTTTTTATTCCAATGCGACCTCCACGTCTCTTCCAAGGGGCATTAAAACTATCTTGTTAAGCTATTGTGACATCCACCACTTTTCCAAGGGGCATTAAAACCGTCTTGTTAAGCTACTACGACCTCCACGTCTCTTCCAAGGGGCATTGAAAACGTCTTGTTAAGCTACTGCAACCTCCACGTCTTTCGAAAGGGGCATTAAAACCAGCTTGTTAAGCTAATGCGACCTCCACCACTTCTCCAAGGGGCGTTAAAACCGTCTTGTTAAGCTAATGCGACCTCCACCACTTTTTCCAGGGGCATTGATATTGTATTTTTATTCAACTGCGAGCTCCATGTCTCTTCCAAGGGGCATTAAAACCGTCTTGTTTAGCTACTGTGACCTCCACCACTCTTCCAAGGGGAATTAAAACTGTCTTGTTAAGCTACTGCAACCTCCAAGTCTCTTCCAAGGGACATTAAAACCGTCTTGTTAAGCTAATGCGACCTCCAACACTTTTCCAAGGGGAAATAAAACCGACTAGTTAAGCTAATGCGACCTCCACGTCTCTTCTAAGGGGCATTTAAACTGTCTTGTTAAGCTACTGCAACCTCCACGTCTCTTCCAAGGGGCATTAAAACCATCTTGTTAAGCTAATGCGACCTCCACCACTTTTCCAAGGGGCATTAAAACCGTCTTTTTAAGCTAATGCGACCTCCACCACTTTTCCTAGGGGCATTGATATTGTCTTTTATTCCACTGCGACCTTCACGTCTCTTCCAAGGGGCATTAAAACCGTCTTGTTAAGCTAATGCGACCTCCACCACTTTTCCACGGGGCACTAAAACCATCTTGTTGAGCTACTGCGACCTCCACGTCTCTTCCAAGGGGCATTTTAACTGTCTTGTTAAGCTACTGCTACCTCCACGTCACTTCCAAGGGGCATTAAAACCATCTTGTTAAGCTAATGCGACCTCCACCACTTCTCCAAGGGGCATTAAAACCGTCTTGTTAAGCTAATGCGAACTCCACCACTTTTCCCAGGGGCAATGATATAGTCTTTTTATTCCACTGCGACCTCCGCGTCTCTTCCAAGGGACATTAAAACCGTCTTGTTAAGCTAATGCGACCTCCAACACTTTTCCAAGGGGAATTAAAACCGACTTGTTAAGCTAGTGCGACCTCCACGTCTCTTCTAAGGGACATTTAAACTGTCTTGTTAAACTACTGCAACCTCCATGTCTCTTCCAAGGGGCATTAAAACCATCTTGTTAAGCTACTGCAACCTCCACGTCACTTCGAAGGGGCATTAAAACCGTCTTGTTAAGCTAATGCGACCTCCACCACTTCTACAAGGCGCATTAAAACCGTCTTGTTAAGCTAATGCGACCTCCACCACTTTTCCCAGGTTCAAAGATATAATCTTTTTATTACACTGCGACCTCCACGTCTCTTCCAAGGGGCATTAAAGCCGTCTTGTTAAGCTACTGTGACCTCCACCACTCTTCCAAGGGGCATTTAAACCGTCTTGTTAAGCTAATGCAACCTCCACCACTTTTCCCAGGGGCATTGATAATGTCTTTTTATTCCACTGCGACCTCCACGTCTCTTCCAAGGGGCATTAAAACCATCCTGCTAAGCTATTGTGACCTCCACCACTTTTCCAAGGGGCATTAAAACCGTCTTATTAAGCTACTGCGAGCTCCATGTCTCTTCCAAGGGGCATTAAAACAGTCTTGTTAAGCTACTGCAACCTCCACGTCTCTTCCAAGGGGCATTAAAACGGTCTTGTTAAGCTAATGCGACCTCCACCACTTTTCCAAGGGGCATTAAAAATCATCTTGTTAAGCTACTGCGACCTCCTCGTCTCTTCCAAGGGGCATTTAAACTGTCTTGTAAAGCTACTGCACCCTCCAACACTTTTCCCACGGGCAATGATATAGTCTTTTTATTCCACTGCGACCTCCACGTCTCTTCCATGGGGCATTAAAACTGTCTTGTTAAGCTACTGTGACCTCCACCACTCTTCCAAGGGGCATTAAAACCATCTTGTTAAGCTACTGCGACCTCCACGTCTCTTCCAAGGGGCATTTAAACCATCCTGTTAAGCTAATGTGACCTCCACCACTTTTCCCAGGGGCATTGATATTGCCTTTTTATTCCACTGCAACCTCCACGTCTCTTCCAAGGGGCATTAAATCCGTCTAGTTAAGCTAATGCGACCTCCACCACTTTTCCAAGGGGCATTATAACCGTCTTGTTAAGCTAATGCGACCTCCACCACTATTCTCAGGGGCATTGGTATTGTCTTTTTATTCCACTTCTACCTCCTGGTCTCTTCCAAGGGTCATTAAAACCGTCTTGTTAAGCTACTGCAACCTCCACGTCTCATCCAAAGGGCATTAAAACAATCTTGTTAAGCTAATGCGACCTCCAACACTTTTTCCACTGGCATTGATATTGTCTTTTTATTCCACTGCAACCTCCACGTCTCTTCCAAGGGGCATTAAAACCATCTTCTTTAGCTACTCTGACCTCCACCACTCTTCCAAGGGGCATTAAAACCATCTTGTTAAGCTACTGCGACTTCCACCACTATGCCCCGGGGCATTGACATTGTCTTTTTATTCCAATGCGACCTCCACGTCTCTTCCAAGGGGCATTAAAACTATCTTGTTAAGCTATTGTGACATTCACCACTTTTCCAAGGGTCATTAAAACCGTCTTGTTAAGCTACTGCGACGTCCACGTCTCTTCCAAGGGGCATTTAAACCGTCTTGTTAAGCTACTGCAACCTCCACGTCTTTTGAAAGGGGCATTAAAACCATCTTGTTAAGCTAATGCGACCTCCACCACTTCTCCAAGGGGCATTAAAACCGTCTTGTTAAGCTAATGCGACCTCCACCACTTTTTCCAGGGGCATTGATATTGTATTTTTATTCCACTGCGACCTCCACGTCTCTTCCAAGGGGCAATAAAACCGTCTTGTTAAGCTACTGTGACCTCCACCACACTTCCAAGGGGCATTAAAACTGTCTTGCTAAGCTACTGGAACCTCCACGTCTCTTCCAAGGGACATTAAAACCGTCTTATTAAGCTAATGCGACCTCCAACACTTTTCCAAGGGGCATTAAAACAGACTTCTTAAGCTAGTGCGACCTCCACGTCTCTTTTAAGGGACATTTAAACTGTCTTGTTAAGCAACTGCAACCTCCACGTCTCTTCCAAGGGGCATTAAAACCATCTTGTTAAGCTAATGAGACCTCCACCACTTTTCCAAGGGGCATTAAAACCGTCTTTTTAAGCTCATGTGACCTCCACCACTTTTCCTAGGGGCATTGATATTGTCTTTTATTCCAATGCGACCTCCACGTCTCTTCCAAGGGGCATTAAAACCATCTTGTTAAGCTACTGCGTCCTCCACGTCTCTTCAAAGGGGCATTTAAACTGTCTTGTTAAGCTACTGTGACCTCCACCACTTTTCCCAAGGGCATTGATATTGTCTTTTTATTCCACTGCGACCTCCACGCCTCTTCCAAAGGGCATTAAAACCGTCTTGTTAAGCTACTGCGACCTCAACGTTTCTTCCAAGGGGCATTAAAACGGTATTGTTAATCTACTGCAACCTCCACATCTCTTCCAAGGGACATTAAAACCGTCTTGTTAAGCTAATGCGACCTCCACCACTTTTCCAAGGGGCATTAAAACCATCTTATTAAGCTACTGCGACCTCCACGTCTCTTCCAAGGGGCATTTAAACTGTATTGTTAAGCTAATGCAACCTCAACGTCTCTTCCAAGGGGCATTAAAACCGTCTTGTTATGCTAATGCGACCTCCGCCACTTTTCCAAGGGGCATTATAACCGTCTTGTTAAGCTAATTTGACCTCCACCACTTTTCCCAGGGGCATTGATATTGCCTTTTAATTCCACTGCGACCTCCACGTCTCTTCCAAGGGGCATTAAAACCGTCTTGTTAAGCTACTGTGACCTCCAACACTCTTCCAAGGGGCATTAAAACTGTCTTGTAAAGCTACTGCGACCTCCAAGTCTCTTCCAAGGGGCATTTAAACTGTCTTGTTAAGCTACTGCAACCTCCACGTCACTTCCAAGGCGCATTAAAACAGTCTTGTTAAGATAATGCGACCTCCACCACTTCTCCAAGGGGCATTAGAAACGTCTTGTTAAGCTACTGCGACCTCCACGTCTCTTCCAAGGGGCATTAAAACTGTCTTGTTAAGCTACTGCGACCTCCACGTCTCTTCCAAGGGGCATTTATACTGTCCTGTTAAGCTACTGTGACCTCCACCACTTTTCCCAGGGGCATTGATATTGCCGTTTTATTCCACTGCGACCTCCACGTCTCTTTTAAGCGGCATTAAAACCGTCTTGTTAAGCTACTGTGACCTCCACGTCTCTTCCAAGGGGCATTTAAACCGTCCTGTTAAGCTACTGTGACCTCCACCACTTTTCCCAGGGCCATTGATATTGCCTTTTTATTCCACTGCGACCTCCACGTCTCTTCCAAGGGGCATTAAAACCGTCTTGTTAAGCTAATGCGACCTCCACCACTTTTCCAAGGGGCATTATAACCGTCTTGTTCAGCTAATGCGACCTCCACCACTATTCTCAGGGGCATTGGTATTGTCTTTTTATTTCACTTCTACCTCCTTGTCTCTCCCAAGGGTCATTAAAACCGTCTTTTTAAGCTACTGCAACCTCCACGTCTCTTCCAAAGGGCATTAAAACCATCTTGTTAAGCTAATGCGACCTCCAACACTTTTTCCACTGGCATTGATATTGTCTTTTTATTCCACTGCGACCTCCACGTCTCTTCCAAGGGGCATTAAAACCATCTTCTTTAGCTACTGTGACCTCCATCACTCTTCCAAGGGGCATTAAAACCATCTTGTTAAGCTACTGCGACTTCCACCACTTTTCCTAGGGGCATTGACATTGTCTTTTTATTCCAATGTGACCTCCACGTCTCTTCCAAGGGGCATTAAAACCATCTTCTTTAGCTACTGTGACCTCCATCACTCTTCCAATGGGAATTAAAACCATCTTGTTAAGCTATTGTGACCTCCAACACTTTTCCAAGGGGTATTAAAACCGTCTTGTTAAGCTGCTGCGACCTCCACGTCTCTTCCAAGGGGCATTAAAACCGGCTTGTTAAGCTACTGCAACCTCCACGTCTTTCCAAAGGGTCATTAAAACCATCTTGTTAAGCTAATGCGACCTCCACCACTTCTCCAAGGGGCATTAAAACCGTCTTGTTAAGCTAATGCGACCTCCACCACTTTTTCCAGGGGCATTGATTTTGTCTTTTTATTCCACTGCGACCTCCACGTCTCTTCCAAGGGGCATTAAAACCGTCTTGTTTAGCTACTGTGACCTCCACCACTCTTACAAGGGGCATTAAAACTGTCTTTTTAAGCTACTGCAACCTCCACGTCTCTTCCAAGGGACATTAAAACCGTCATGCTAAGCTAATGCGACCTCCAACACTTTTCCAAGGGGAATTAAAACCGACTAGTTAAGCTAGTGCGACCTCCACGTCTCTTCTAAGGGGCATTTAAACTGTCTTGTTAAGCTACTGCAACCTCCACGTCTCTTCCAAGGGGCATTAAAACCATCTTGTTAAGCTAATGCGACCTCCACCACTTTTCCAAGGGGCATTAAATCCGTCTTTTTAAGCTAAAGCGACCTCCACCACTTTTCCTAGGTGCATTGATACTGTCTTTTATTCCACTGCGACCTTCACGTCTCTTCCAAGGGGCATTAAAACCGTCTTGTTAAGCTAATGCGACCTCCACCACTTTTCCAAGGGGCATTAAAACCATCTTGTTGAGCTACTGCGACCTCCACGTCTCTTCCAAGGAGCATTTAAACTGTCTTGTTAGGCTACTGCTACCTCCACGTCACTTCCAAGGGGCATTAAAACCGTCTTTTTCAGCTAATGCGACCTCCACCACTTCTCCAAGGGGCATTAAAACCGTCTTGTTAAGCTAATGCGACCTCCACCACTTTTCCCAGGGGCAATGATATAGTCTTTTTATTCCACTGCGACCTCCACGTCTCTTCCAAGGGGCATTAAAACCGTCTTGTTAAGCTACTGTGACCTCCACCACTCTTCCAAGGGGCATCATAACCATCTTGTTAAGCTACTGCGACCTCCACGTCTCTTCCAAGGGGCATTTAAACCGTCCTGCTAAGCTACTGTGACCTCCACCACTTTTCCCAGGGGCATTGATATTGCCTTTTTATTCCACTGCGACCTCCACGTCTCTTCCAAGGGGTATTAAAACCGTCTTGTTAAGCTAATGCGACCTCCACCACTTTTCCAAGGGGCATTATAACCGTCTTGGTAAGCTAATGCGACCTCCACCACCATTCTCAGGGCCATTGGTATTGTCTTTTTATTCCACTTCTACCTCCTTGTCTCTTCCAAGGGTCATTACAACCGTCTTGTTAAGCTACTGCAACCTCCACGTCTCTTCCAAAGTGCATTAAAACCATCTTGTTAAGCTAATGCGACCTACAACACTTTTTCCACTGGCATTGATATTGTCTTTTTATTCCACTGCGACCTCCACGTCTCTTCCAAGGGGCATTAAAACCATCTTCTTTAGCTACTGTGACCTACACCACTCTTCCAAGGAGCATTAAAACCATCTTGTTAAGCTACTGCGACTTCCACCACTTTTCCCAGGGGCATTGACATTGTCTTTTTATTCCAATGCGACCTCCACGTCTCTTCCAAGGGGCATTAAAACCATCTTGTTAAGCTATTGTGACCTCCACCACTTTTCCAAGGGGCATTAAAACCGTCTTGTTAAGCTACTGCGACCTCCACGTCTATTCCAAGGGGCATTAAAACCGTCTTGTTAAGCTATTGCAACCTCCAAGTCTTTCCAAAGGGGCATTAAAACCATCTTGTTAAGCTAATGCGACCTCCACCACTTCTCCAAGGGGCATTAAAACAGTCTTGTTAAGCTAATACGACCTCCACCACTTTTTCCAGGGGCATTGATATTGTCTTTTTATTCCACTGCGACCTCCACGTCTCTTCCAAGGGGCATTAAAACCGTTTTGTTTAGCTACTGTGACCTCCACCACTCTTCCAAGGGACATTAAAACTGTCTTGTTAAGCTACTGCAACCTCCACGTCTCTTCCAAGGGACATAAAAACCGTCTTATTAAGCTAATGCGACCTCCAACACTTTTCCAAGGGGCATTAAAACCGACTTCTTAAGCTAGTGTGACCTCCACGTCTCTTCTAAGGGGCATTTAAACTGTCTAGTTAAGCTACTGCAACCTCCACGTCTCTTCCAAGGGGCATTAAAACCATCTTGTTAAGCTAATGCGACCTCCACGTCTCTTCAAAGGGGCATTTAAACTGTCTTGTTAAGCTACTGTGACCTCCACCACTTTTCCCAAGGGCATTGATATTGTCTTTTTATTCCACTGCGACCTCCACGTCTCTTCCAAAGGGCATTAAAACAGTCTTGTTAAGCTACTGCGACCTCAACGTTTCTGCCAAGGGGCGTTAAAACGGTATTGTTAAGCTACTGCAACCTCCACATCTCTTCCAAGGGACATTAAAACCGTCTTGTTAAGCTAATGCGACCTCCACCACTTTTCCAAGGGGCATTAAAACCATCTTATTAAGCTACTGCTACCTCCACGTCTCTTCCAAGGGGCATTTAAACTGTATTGTTAAGCTAATGCAACCTCCACATCTCTTCCAAGGGGCATTAAAACCGTCTTGTTAAGCTAATGCGACCTCCACCACTTTTCCAAGGGGCATTATAACCGTCTTGTTAAGCTAATTTGACCTCCACCACTTTTCCCAGGGGCATTGATATTGCCTTTTTATTCCACTGCGACCTCCACGTCTCTTCCAAGGGGCATTAAAACCGTCTTGTTAAGCTACTGTGACCTCCAACACTCTTCCAAGGGGCATTAAAACTGTCTTGTTAAGCTACTGCGACCTCCAAGTCTCTTCCAAGGGGCATTTAAACCATCTTATTAAGCTACTGTGACCTCCACCACTTTTCCCAGGGGCATTGATATTGTCTTTTTATTCCACTGCGACCTCCACGTCTCTTCCAAGGGGCATTAAAGCTGTCTTGTTAAGCTAATGCGACCTCCACCACTTTTCCAAGGGGCATTAAAACCGTCTTGTTAACCTAATGCGACTTCCACCTTTTCTCCAAGGGGCATTAAAACCATCTTGTTAAGCTACTGTAACCTCCACTCCTCTTCCAAGGGGCATTAAAACCGTCTTGTTAAGCTACTGTGACCTCCACCACTTTTCCCAGGGGCATTGATGTTGTCTTTTTATTCCACTGCGACCTCCATGTCTCTTCCCAGGGGCATTAAAACAGTCTTGTTAAGATAATGCGACATCCACCACTTTTCCAAGGGGCATTAAAACCGTCTTGTTAAGCTAATGCGACCTCCACCACTTTTCTCAGGGGCACTGATATTGTCTTTTCATTCCAAAGCGACCTCCACGTCTCTTCCAAGGGGCATTAAAACCGTCTTGCTTAGCTACTGTGACCTCCACCACTCTTCCAAGGGGCATTAAAGCTGTCTTGTTAAGCTACTGCGACCTCCTAGTCTCTTCCAAGGGGCATTTAAACCGTCTTGTTAAGCTACTGCGACCTTCACCACTTTTCCCAGGGGCATCGATATTGTCATTTTATTCCACTGCGACCTCCACGTCTCTTCCAAGGGGCATTAAAACCGTCTTGTTAAGCTAACGCGACCTCCACCACTTTTCCAAGGGGCATTAAAACCGTCTTGTTAAGCTAATGCAACCTCCACCACTTTTCTCAGGGTCATTGATATTGTCTTTTTATCCACTGCGACCTCCTTGTCTCTTCCAATGGCCATTAAATCCGTCTTGTTAAGCTAATGCGACCTCCACGACTTTTCCAAGGGGCATTAAAACCGTCTTGTTAAGCTAATGCGACCTCCACCACTTTTCTCAGGTACATTGATATTGTCTTTTTATTCCACTGCGTCCTCCTTGTCTCTTCCAATGGTCATTAAAACAGTCTTGTTAAGCTACTGCAACCTCCACGTCTCTTACAAGGGGCATTAAAACCATCTTGTTATGCTAATGCCACCTCCACAACTTCTCCAAAGGCCATTAAAACTGTCTTGTTAAGCTAATGCGACCTCCACCACTTTTTCCAGGGGCATTGATTTTGTCTTTTTATTCCACTGCGACCTCCACGTCTCTTCCAAGGGGCATTAAAACCGTCTTGTTTTGCTACTGTGACCTCCACCACTCTTCCAAGTGGCATTAAAACCATCTTGTTAAGCTAATGCGACCTCCACCACTTTTTCCAGGGGCATTGATTTTGTCTTTTTATTCCACTGCGACCTCCACGTCTCTTCCAAGGGGCATTAAAACCATCTTGTTTAGATATTGTGACCTCCACCACTTTTCCAAGGGGCATTAAAACCGTCTTGTTAAGCTACTGCGACCTTCACGTCTCTTCCAAGGGGCATTAAAACCATCTTGTTAAGCTACTGCAACCTCCACGTCTGTCCAAAGGGGCATTAAAACCATATTGTTAAGCTAATGCGACCTCCAACACTTCTCCAAGGGGCATTAAAACCGTCTTGTTAAGCTAATGCGACCTCCACCACTCTTTCCAGGTGCGTTGATATTGTCTTTTTATTCCACTGCGACCTCCACGTCTCTTCCAATGGGCATTAAAACCATCTTGTTTAGCTACTGTGACCTCCACCACTCTCCTTAGGGGCATTAAAACCGTCTTGCTAAGCTACTGCGACCTCCAGCACTCTTCCAAGGGGCATTGATATTGTCTTTTTATTCCATTGCGACCTCCACGTCTCTTCCAAGGGGCATTAAAACCATCTTGTTAAGCTAATGTGAACTCCACCACTTTTCCAAGGGGCATTAAAACCGTCTTGTTAAGCTACTGCGAATTCCACTTCTCATCCAAGGGGAATTAAAACCGTATTGTGAAGCTACTGCAACCTCCACGTCTCTTCCAAGGTACATTAAAACAGTCTTGTTAAGCTAATGCGACCTCCACCACTTTCCCAAAGGAGCATTAAAACCGTGTTGTTAAGCTACTGCGACCTCCACGTCTCTTCCAAGGGGCATTTAAACCGTCTTGTTAAGCTAATGCGACCTCCAATACTTTTCTCAGGGGCATTGATATTGTCTTTTTATTCCACTGCGACCTCTTAGTCTCTTCCAAGGGTCATTAAAACCATCTTGTTAAGCTACTGCAACCTCCGCGTCTCTTCCAAGGGGCATTAAAACCATCTTGTTAAGCTAATGCGACTTCCACCACTTTTCCCAGGGGCATTGATATTGTCTTTTTATTCCACTCTGACCTCCACGTCTCTTCCAAGGGGCATTAAAACCGTCTTGTTTAGCTGCTGTAACCTCCACCCCTCTTCCACGGGGCATTAAAACCGTCTTGTTAAGCTACTGCGACTTCCACCACTTTTCCCAGGGGCATTGATATTGTCTTTTTATTCCACTGTGACCTCCACGTCTCTTCCAAGGTGCATTAAAACCGTCTTGTTAAGCTACTGTTGCCTCCACGTCTCTTCCAAGGGGCATTAAAACCGTCTTGTTAAGCTAATGCGACCTCCATCACTTCTCCAAGGGGCATTAAAACCATCTAGTTAAGCGAATGCGACCTCCACCACTTTTCCAAGGGGCATTAAAACCGTCTTTTTAAGCTAATGCAACCTCCACCAGTTTTCCCAGGGGCATTGATATAGTCTTTTTATTCCACTGCGACCTCCACTTCTCTTCCAAGGGGCATTAAAACCGACTTGTTAAGCTATTGCGACTTCCACCACTTTACCAAGGGGCATAAAAACCGTCTTGTTAAGCTAATGCGACCTCCACCACTTTTCTCAGGGGCATTGATATTGTCTTTTTATTCCACTGCAACCTCCTTTTCTCTTCCAAGGTCATTAAAACCATCTTGTTAAGCTACTGCAACCTCCACGTCTCTTCCAAGGGGCATAAAAACCATCTTGTTAAGCTAATGCGACCTCCACCACTTATCCAAGGGTCATTAAAACCATCTTGTTAAGCGAATGCGACCTCCACCACTTTTCCAAGGGGCATTAAAACCTTCTTTTTAAGCTAATGCCACCTCCACCACTTTTTCCAGGGCCATTGATTTTGTCTTTTTATTCCACTGCGACCTCCACGTCTCTTCCAAGGTGCATTAAAACCGTCTTGTTAAGCTACTGCGACCTCCACGTCTCTTCCAAGGGGCATTAAAACCGTATTGTTAAGGTACTTCAATCTCCACGTCTCTTCCAAAGGACATTAAAACCGTCTTGTTAAGCTAATGCGACCTCCAACACTTTTCCAAGGGGCATTAAAACCGACTTGTTAAGCTAGTGCGACCTCCACGTCTCTTCCAAGGGTCAATTTAACTGTCTTGTTAAGCTACTGCAACCTCCATGTCTCTTCCAAGACGCATTAAAACCATCTTTTTAAGCTAATGCGACCTCCACCACTTCTCCAAGGGGCATTAAAACCATCTTGTTAAGCGAATGCAACCTCCACCACTTTTCCAAGGGGCATTAAAAAAGTCTTTTTAATCTAATGCGAACTCCACCAGTTTTCCCACGGGCATTGATATTGTCTTTTTATTCCACTGCGACATCCACGTCTCTTCCAAGGGGCATTAAAACCGACTTGTTAAGCTAATGCGACTTCCACCACTTTACCAAGGGGCATAAAAACCGTCTTGTTAAGCTAATGCGACCTCCACCACTTTTCTCAGGGGCATTGATATTGTCTTTTTATTCCACTGCGACCTCCTTTTCTCTTCCAAAGGTCATTAAAACCGTCTTGTTAAGCTACTGCAACCTCCACATCTTTTCCAAGGGGCATTAAAACCATCTTGTTAAGCTAATGCGACCTCCACCCCTTCTCCAAGGGGCATTAAAACCATCTTGTTAAGCGAATGCGACCTCCACCACTTTTCCAAGGGGCATTAAAACCGTCTTTTTAAGCTAATGCGACCTCCACCACTTTTTCCAGGGCCATTGATTTTGTCTTTTTATTCCACTGCAACCTCCACGTCTCTTCCAAGGGGCATTAAAACCGTCATGTTTAGCTACTGTGACCTCCACCACTCTTCCAAGGGGCATTAAAATCGTCTTGTTAAGCTACGGCGACCTCCACCACTTTTCCCAGGGGCATTGATAATGTCTTTCTATTTCACTGCAACCTCCACGTCTCTTCCAAGGGGCATTAAAACCATCTTTTTAAGCTATTGTGTCCTCCACCACTTTTCCAAGGGGCATTAAAACAGTCTTGTTAAGCTACTGCGACCTCATCGTTTCTTCCAAGGGGCATTAAAACCGTATTGTTAAGCTACTGCAACCTCCACATCTCTTCCAAGGGACATTAAAACCATCTTGCTAAGCTAATGCAACCTCCACCACTTTTCCAAGGGGCATTAAAACCGTCTTCTTAAGCTACTGCGACCTCCACGTCTCTTCCAAGGGGCATTTAAACTGTCATGTTAATCTAATGCAACCTCCACGTCTCTTCCAAGGGGCATTAAAACCGTCTTGTTAAGCTAATGCGACCTCCACCACTTCTCCAAGGGGCATTAAAACAGTTTTGTTAAGCTAATGTGACCTCCACCACTTTTCCAAGGGGCACTAAAACCGTCTAGTTAAGCTCATGCGACCTCCACCACTTTTCTCAGGGGCATTGATATTGTCTTTTTATACCACTGCGTCCTCCTTACCTCTTCCAATGGTCATCAAAACCGTCTTGTTAATCTACTGAAACCTCCACGTCTCTAACAAGGGGCATTAAAACCATCTTGTTATGCTAATGCCACCTCCACAACTTCTCCAAGGGGCATTAAAACTGTCTTGTTAAGCTAATGCGACCACCACCACTTTTTCCAGGGGCATTGATTTTGTCTTTTTATTCCACTGCGACCTCCACGTCTCTTCCAAGGGGCATTAAAACCATCTTTTTAAGCTAATGCGACCTCCACCACTTTTCCAAGGGGCATTAAAACCGTCTTGTTAAGCTAATGCGACCTCCACCACTTTTCTCAGGGGCATTGATATTGTCTTTTTATTCCACTGCGACCTCCTTGTCTCTTCCAATGGCCATTAAAACCGTTTTGTTAAGCTAATGCGACCTCCACCACTTTTCCAAGGGGCATTAAAACCGTCTTGTTAAGCTAATGCGACCTCCACCACTTTTCTCAGGTACATTGATATTGTCTTTTTATTCCACTGCGTCCTCCTTGTCTCTTCCAATGGTCATTAAAACCATCTTGTTAAGCTACTGCAACCTCCACGTCTCTCCCACGGGGCATTAAAACCATCTTGTTAAGCTAATGCGACCTCCACCACTTCTCCAAGGGACATTAAAACCATCTTGTTAAGCGAATACGACCTCCACCACTTTTCCAAGGGGCATTAAAACCGTCTTTTTAAGCTAATGCGACCTCCACCACTTTTTCCAGGGCCATTGATTTTGTCTTTTTATTCCACTGCGACCACCACGTCTCTTCCAAGGTGCATTAAAACCGTCTTGTTAAGCTACTGCGACCTCCACGTCTCTTCCAAGGGGCATTAAAACCGTATTGTTAAGCTTCTGCAACCTCCACGTCTCTTCCAAGGGACATTAAAACCGTCTTGTTAAGCCAATGCGACCTAAAAAACTTTTCCAAGGTTCATTAAAACCGACTTGTTAAGCTAGTGCGACCTCCACGTCTCTTCCAAGGGGCATTTTAACTGTCTTGTTAAGCTACTGCAACCTCCACGTCTCTTCCAAGGGGCATTAAAACCGTCTTGTTAAGCTAATGCGACCTCCACCACTTCTCCAAGGGGCATTAAAACCATATAGTTAAGCGAATGCGACCTCCACCACTTTTCCAAGGGGCATTAAAAACATCTTTTTAAGCTAATGCAACCTCCACCAGTTTTCCCAGGGGCATTGATATAGTCTTTTTATTCCACTGCGACCTCCACTTCTCTTCCAAGGTTCATTAAAACCGACTTGTTAAGCTAATGCGACTTCCACCACTTTACCAAGGGGCATAAAAACCGTCTTGTTAAGCTAATGCGACCTCCACCACTTTTCTCAGGGGCATTGATTTTGTCTTTTTATTCCACTGCGACCTACTTTTCTCTTCCACGGTCATTAAAACCATCTTGTTAAGCTACTGCAACCTCCACGTCTCTTCCAAGGGGCATTAAAACCATCTTGTTAAGCTAATGCGACCTCCACCACTTATCCAAGGGGCATTAAAGCCATCTTGTTAAGCGAATGCGACCTCCACCACTTTTCCAAGGGGCATTAAAACCGTCTTTTTAAGCTAATGCGACCTCCACCACTTTTTCCAGGGCCATTGATTTTGTCTTTTTATTCCACTGCGACCTCCACGTCTCTTCCAAGGTGCATTAAAATCGTCTTGTTAAGCTACTGCGACCTCCACGTCTCTTCCAAGGGGCATTAAAACCATATTGTTAAGGTACTTCAACTTCCACGTCTCTTCCAAGGGACATTTAAACCGTCTTGTTAAGCTAATGCGACCTCCAACACTTTTCCAAGGGGCATTAAAACCGACTTTTTAAGCTAGTGCGACCTCCACGTCTCTTCCAAGGGGCAATTTAACTGTCTTGTTAAGCTACTGCAACCTCCACGTCTCTTCCAAGGGGCATTAAAACCGTCTTGTTAAGCTAATGCGACCTCCACCATTTCTCCAAGGGGCATTAAAACCATCTTGTTAAGCGAATGCGACCTCCACCACTTTTCCAAGGGGCATTAAAACAGTCTTTTTAAGCTAATGCGACCTCCACCAGTTTTCTCAGGGGCATTGATATTGTCTTTTTATTCCACTGCGACCTCCACGTCTCTTCCAAGGGGCATTAAAACCGCATTGTTAAGCTAATGCGACTTCCACCACTTTACCAAGGGGCATAAAAACCGTCTTGTTAAGCTAATTCGACCTCCACCACTTTTCTCAGGGGCATTGATATTGTCTTTTTATTCCACTGCGACCTCCTTTTCTCTTCCAAAGGTCATTAAAACCGTCTTGTTAAGCTATTGCAACCTCCACGTCTCTTCCAAGGGGCATTAAAACCATCTTGTTAAGCTAATGCGACCTCCACCACTTCTCCAAGGGGCATTAAAATCGTCTTTTTAAGCTAATGCGACCTCCACCACTTTTCCCAGGGGCATTGATAATGTCTTTCTATTTCACTGCAACCTCCACGTCTCTTCCAAGGGGCATTAAAACCATCTTGTTAAGCTATTGTGTCCTCCACCACTTTTCCAAGGGGCATTAAAACAGTCTTGTTAAGCTACTGCGACCTCATCGTTTCTTCCAAGGGGCATTAAAACCGTATTGTTAAGCTACTGCAACCTCCACATCTCTTCCAAGGGACATTAAAACCATCTTGCTAAGCTAATGCAACCTCCACCACTTTTCCAAGGGGCATTAAAACCGTCTTGTTAAGCTACTGCGACCTCCACGTCTCTTCCAAGGGGCATTTAAACTGTCATGTTAAGCTAATGCGACCTCCACCACTTTTCCAAGGGGCATTATAACCGTTTTGTTAAGCTAATTCGACCTCCACAACTTTTCCCAGGGGCATTGATATTGCCTTTTTATGCCAATGCGACCTCCAGTTCTCTTCCAAGGGGCATTAAAACCGTCTTGTTAAGCTACTGTGTCCTCCACCACTCTTCCAAGGGGCATTAAAACTGTCTTGTTAAGCTACTGCGACCTCCTAGTCTCTTCCAAGGGGCAATTAAACCGTCTTGTTAATCTACTGTGACCTCCACCACTTTTCCCAGGGTCATTGATATTGTCTTTTTATTCCACTGCGACCTCCACGTCTCTTCCAAGGGGCATTAAAACTGTCTTGTTAAGCTAATGCGACCTCCACCACTTCTCCAAGGGTCATTAAAACCATCTTGTTAAGCTAATGCGACGTCCACCACTTTTTCCAGGGGCATTGATTTTGTCTATTTATTCCACTGCGACCTCCACATATCTTCCAAGGGACATTAAAACCGTCTTGTTTAGCTACTGTAACCTCCACCCCTCTTCCAAGGGGCATTTAAACCGTCTTGTTAAGCTACTGTGAACTCCCCAACTTTGCCAGGGGCATTGATATTGTCTTTTTATTCCACTGCGACCTCCACGTCTCTTCCAAGGGGCATTAAAACCGTCTTTTTATTCCACTGCGACCTCCACGTCTCTTCCAAGGGGCATTAAAACAGTCTTGTTAAGCTAATGCGACCTCCACCACTTTTCCAATGGGCACTAAAACCGTCTTGTTAAGCTCATGCGCCCTCCACCACTTTTCTCAGGGGCATTGATATTGTCTTTTTATTCCACTGCGTCCTCCTTACCTCTTCCAATGGTCATCAAAACCGTCTTGTTAATCTACTGCAACCTCCACGTCTCTAACAAGGGGCATTAAATCCATCTTGTTATGCTAATGCCACCTCCACCACTTCTCCAAGGGGCATTAAAACTGTCTTGTTAAGCTAATGCGACCTCCACCATTTTTTCCAGGGGCATTGATTTTGTCTTTTTATTCCACTGCGACATCCACGTCTCTTCCAAGGGGCATTAAAACCGTCTTGTTAAGCTAATGCGACCTCCACCACTTTTCCAAGGGGCATTAAAACCGTCTTGTTAAGCTAATGCGACCTCCACCACTTTTCTCAGGGGCATTGATATTGTCTTTTTATTCCACTGCGTCCTCGTTGTCTCTTCCAATGGTCATTAAAACCGTCTTGTTAAGCTACTGCAACCTCCACGTCTCTTCTAAGGGGCATTAAAACCATCTTGTTAAGCTAATGCGACCTCCACCACTTTTCCAAGGGGCATTAAAACTGTCTTTTTATCTAATGCGACCTCCATCACTTCTCCAAGGGGCATTAAAACCATTTTGTTAAGCGAATGCGACCTCCACCACTTTTCCAAGGGGCATTAAAACTGTCTTTTTATCTAATGCGACCTCCATCACTTTTTCCAGGGCTATTGATTTTGTCTTTTTATTCCACTGCGACCTCCACGTCTCTACCAAGGTGCATTAAAACCGTCTTGTTAAGCTACTGCGACCTCCACGTCTCTTCCAAGGGGCATTAAAACCGTATTGTTAAGCTACTGCAACCTCCACGTCTCTTCCAAGGGACATTAAAACCGTCTTGTTAAGCTAATGCGACCTCAAAAACTTTTCCAAGGGGCATTGAAACCGGCTTGTTAAGCTAGTGCGACCTCCACGTCTCTTCCAAGGGGCATTTTAACTGTCTTGTTAAGCTACTGCAACCTCCACGTCTCTGCCAAGGGGCATTAAAACCGTCTTGTTAAGCTAATGCGACCTCCACCACTTCTCCAAGGGGCATTAAAACCATCTTGTTAAGCGAATGCGACCTCCACCACTTTTCTCAGGGGCATTGATATTGTCTTTTTTTTCCACTGCGACCTCCTTGTCTCTTCCAAGGTCATTAAAACCATCTTGTTAAGCTACTGCAACCTCCACGTCTCTTCCAAGGGGCATTAAAACCATCTTGTTAAGCTAATGCGACCTCCACCACTTCTCTAAGGGGCATTAAAACCATCTTGTTAAGCGAATGCGACCTCCACCACTTTTCCAAGGGGCATTAAAACTGTCTTGTTAAGCTACTGCGACCTCCTAGTCTCTTCCAAGGGGCATTTAAACCGTCTTGTTAAGCTACTGTGACCTCCACCACTTTTCCCAGGGTCATTGATATTGTCTTTTTATTCCACTGCGACCTCCACGTCTCTTCCAAGGGGCATTAAAACTGTCTTGTTAAGCTAATGCGACCTCCACCACTTCTCCAAGGGTCATTAAAACCATCTTGTTAAGCTCATGCGACGTCCACCACTTTTTCCAGGGGCATTGATTTTGTCTATTTATTCCACTGCGACCTCCACATATCTTCCAAGGGGCATTAAAACCATATTTTTATGCTACTGCAACTTCCACGTCTCTCCAAAGGGGCATTAAAACCATCATGTTAAGCTAATGCGATCTCCACCACTTCTACAAGGGGCATTAAAACCATCTTGTTAAGCTAATGCGACCTCCACCACTCTTTCCAGGGGTATTGATATTGTCTTTCTATTTCACTGCAACCTCCACGTCTCTTCCAAGGGGCATTAAAACTATCTTGTTAAGCTATTGTGACCTCCACCACTTTTCCAAGGGGCATTAAAACAGTCTTGTTAAGCTACTGCGACCTCAACGTTTCTTCCAAGGGGCATTAAAACCGTATTGTTAAGCTACTGCAACCTCAACATCTCTTCCAAGGGACATTAAAACCATCTTGTTAAGCTAATGCGACCTCCACCACTTTTCCAAGGGGCATTATAACCGTCTTGGTAAGCTAATGCGACCTCCATCACCATTCTCAGGGGCATTGGTATTGTCTTTTTATTCCACTTCTACCTCCTTGTCTCTTCCAAGGGTCTTTAAAATCGTCTTGTTAAGCTACTGCAACCTCCACGTCTCTTCCAAGGTGCATTAAAACCATCTTGTTAAGCTACTGCGACATCCACATCACTTCCAAGGGGCATTAAAACCGTATTGTTAAGCTACTGCAACCTCCACGTCTCTTCAAAGGGACATTAAAACCGTCTTGTTAAGCTAATGCGACCTCAAAAACTTTTCCAAGGGGCATTAAAACCGACTTGTTAAGCTAGTGCGACCTCCACGTCTCTTCCAAGGGGCATTTTAACTGTCTTGTTAAGCTACTGCAACCTCCACGTCTCTTCCAAGGGGCATTAAAACCGTCTTATTAAGCGAATGCGAACTCCACCACTTTCCAAGGGGCATTAAAACCGTCTTTTTAAGCTAATGCGACCTCCACCAGTTTTCCCAGGGGCATTGATATTGTCTTTTTATTCCACTGCGACCTCCACGTCTCTTCCAAGGGGCATTAAAACCGACTTGTTAAGCTAATGCGACTTCCACCACTTTACCAAGGGGCATAAAAACCGTCTTGTTAAGCTAATGCGACCTTCCACCACTTTTCTCAGGGGCATTGATATTGTCTTCTTATTCCACTCCGACCTCCTTGTCTCTTCCAAGGGTCATTAAAACCATCTTGCTAAGCTACTGCAGCCTCCACGTCTCTTCCAAGGGGCATTAAAACATCTTGTTAAGCTAATGCGACCTCCACCACCTCTCCAAGGGGCATTAAAACCATCTTGTTAAGCGAATGCGACCTCCACCACTTTTCCAAGGGGCATTAAAACCGTCTTTTTAAGCTAATGCGACCTCCACCACTTTTTCCAGGGCCATTGATTTTGTCTTTTTATTCCACTGCAAACTCCACATCTCTTCCAAGGGGCATTCAAACCGTCTTGTTTAGCTACTGTGACCTCCACCACTCTTCCAAGTGGCATTAAAATCGTCTTGTTAAGCTACTGCGACCTCCACCCCTTTTCCCAGGGGCATTGATAATGTCTTTCTATTTCACTGCAACCTCCACGTCTCTTCCAAGGGGCATTAAAACCATCTTGTTAAGCTATTGTGTCCTCCACCACTTTTCCAAGGGGCATTAAAACAGTCTTGTTAAGCTACTGCGACCTCATCGTTTCTTCCAAGGGGCATTAAAACCGTATTGTTAAGCCTCTGCAACCTCCACATCTCTTCCAAGGAACATTAAAACCGTCTTGCTAAGCTAATGCAACCTCCACCACTTTTCCAAGGGGCATTAAAACCGTCTTGTTAAGCTACTGCGACCTCCACCATTCTTCCAAGGGGCATTAAAACTGTCTTGTTAAGCTACTGCGACCTCCTAGTCTCTTCCAAGGGGCATTAAAACAGTCTTGTTAAGCTACTGCGACCTCATCGTTTCTTCCAAGGGGCATTAAAACCGTATTGTTAAGCCTCTGCAACCTCCACATCTCTTCCAAGGGGCATTTAAACTGTCATGTTAAGCAAATGCAACCTCCACGTCTCTTCCAAGGGACATTAAAACCATCTTGTTAAGCTAATGCGACCTCCACCACTTTTCCAAGGGGCATTATAACCGTCTTGTTAAGCTAATTCGACCTCCACCACTTTTCCCAGGGGCATTGATATTGCCTTTTTATTGCAATGCGACCTCCACTTCTCTTCCAAGGGGCATTAAAACCGTCTTGTTAAGCTACTGTGACCTCCACCATTCTTCCAAGGGGCATTAAAACTGTCTTGTTAAGCTACTGCGACCTCCTAGTCTCTTCCAAGGGGCATTAAAACCGTCTTGTTAAGCTACTGCGACCTCCACCACTTTTCCCAGGGTCATTGATATTGTCTTTTTATTCCACTGCGACCTCCACGTCTCTTCCAAGGGGCATTAAAACTGTCTTGTTAAGCTAATGCGACCTCCACCACTTCTCCAAGGGTCATTAAAACCATCTTGTTAAGCTAATGCGACGTCCACCCCTTTTTCCAGGGGCATTGATTTTGTCTATTTATTCTACTGCGACCTCCACATATCTTCCAAGGGGCATTAAAACCATATTTTTAAGCTACTGCAACCTCCACGTCTCTCCAAAGGGGCATTAAAACCATCTTGTTAAGCTAATGCGACCTACACCACTTCTACAAGGGGCATTAAAACCATCTTATTAAGCCAATGCGACCTCCACCACTCTTTCCAGGGGTATTGATATTGTCTTTCTATTTCACTGCAACCTCCATGTCTCTTCCAAGGGGCATTAAAACCATCTTGTTAAGCTATTGTGACCTACACCACTTTTCCAAGGGGCATTAAAACAGTCTTGTTAAGCTACTGCGACCTCAACGTTTCTTCCAAGGGGCATTAAAACCGTAATGTTAAGCTACTGCAACCTCAACATCTCTTCCAACGGACATTAAAACCATCTTGTTAAGCTAATGCGACCTCCACCACTTTTCCAAGGGGCATTATAACCGTCTTGGTAAGTTAATGCGACCTCCACCACTATTCTCAGGGGCATTGGTATTGTCTTTTTATTCCAATTCTACCTCCTTGTCTCTTCCAATGGTCATTAAAACCGTCTTGTTAAGCTACTGCATCCTCCACGTCTTATCCAAAGGGAATTAAAACCATCTTGTTAAGCTAATGCGACTTCCAACACTTTTTCCACTGGCATTGATATTGTCTTTTTATTCCACTGGGACCTCCACTTCTCTTCCAAGGGGCATTAAAACCATCTTGTTAAGCTACTGTGACCTCCACGTCTCTTCCAAGGGGCATTTAAACTGTCTTGTTAAGCTAATGCAACCTCCACGTCTCTTCCAAGGGGCATTAAAACCGTCTTGTTAAGCTAATTCGACCTCCACCACTTTTCCCAGGGGCATTGATATTGCCTTTTTATTCCACTGCGACCTCCAAGTCTCTTCCAAGGGGCATTAAAACCATCTTGTTAAGCTACTGCGACCTTCACCACTCTTCCAAGGGGCATTAAAACCATCTTGTTAAGCTACTGCGACCTCCACCACTTTTCCCAGGGCATTGATATCGTCTTTTTTTTCCACTGCGACCTTCACGTCTCTTCCAAGGGGCATTAAAACTGTCTTGTTAAGCGAATGCGACCTCCACCACTTTTCCAAGGGTCATTAAAACCATCTTGTTAAGCTACTGCAACCTCAACCCCTTTTCCCAGGGGCATTGATAATGTCTTTCTATTTCACTGCAACCTCCACGTCTCTTCCAAGGGGCATTAAAACCATCTTGTTAAGCTATTGTGTCCTCCACCACTTTTACAAGCGGCATTAAAACAGTCTTGTTAAGCTACTGCGACCTCATCGTTTTTTCCAAGGGGCATTAAAACCGTATTGTTAAGCTACTGCAACCTCCACATCTCTTCCAAGGGACATTAAAACCGTCTTGCTAAGCTAATGCAACCTCCACCACTTTTCCAAGGGGCATTAAAACCGTCTTTTTAAGCTACTGCAACCTCCACGTCTCTTCCAAGGGGCATTAAAACCGTCTTGTTAAGCTAATGCGACTTCGACCACTTTTCCAAGGGGCATTATAACCGTCTTGTTAAGGTAATTCGACCTCCACCACTTTTCCCAGGTGCATTGATATTGCCTTTTTATTCCAATGCGACCTCCACTTCTCTTACAAGGGGCATTAAAACCGTCTTGTTAAGCTACTGTGACCTCCACCAATCTTCCAAGGGGCATTAAAACTGTCTTTTTAAGCTACTGCGACCTCCTAGTCTCTTCCAAGGGGCATTTAAACCGTCTTGTTAAGCTACTGTGACCTCCACCACTTTTCCCAGGGTCATTGATATTGTCTTTTTATTCCACTGCGACCTCCACGTCTCTTCCAAGGGGCATTAAAACTGTCTTGTTAAGCTAATGCGACCTCCACCACTTCTCCAAGGGTCATTAAAACCACCTTGTTAAGCTAATGCGACGTCCACCACTTTTTCCAGGGGCATTGATTTTGTCTATTTATTCCACTGCGGCCTCCATATCTTCCAAGGGGCATTAAAACCATATTTTTAATCTACTGCAACCTCAACGTCTCTCCAAAGGGGCATTAAAACCATCTTGTTATGCTTATGCGACCTCCACCACTTCTCCAAGGGGCATTAAAACCATCTTGTTAAACTAATGCGACCTCCACCACTCTTTCCAGGGGTATTGATATTGTCTTTCTATTTCACTGCAACCTCCACATCTCTTCCAAGGGGCATTAAAACCATCTTGATAAGCTATTGTGACCTCCACCACTTTTCCAAGGGGCATTAAAACAGTCTTGTTAAGCTACTGCGACCTCAACGTTTCTTCCAAGGGGCATTAAAACCATATTGTTAAGCTACTGCAACCTCAACATCTCTTGCAAGGGACATTAAAACCATCTTGTTAAGCTAATGCGACCTCCACCGCTTTTCCAAGGGGCAATAAAACAATCTTGTTAAGCTACTGTGACCTCCACGTCTCTTCCAAGGGGCATTTAAACTGTCTTGTTAAGCTAATGCAACCTCCACGTCTCTTCCAAGGGTCATTAAAACCGTCTTGTTAAGCTAATTCGACCTCCACCACTTTTCCCGGGGGCATTGATATTGCCTTTTTATTCCACTGCGACCTCCAAGCCTCTTCCAAGGGGCATTAAAACCATCTTGTTAAGCTACTGCGACCTCCTAGTCTCTTCCAAGGGGCATTAAAACCATCTTGTTAAGCTACAGCGACCTCCATCACTCTTCCCAGGGGCATTGATATTGTCTTTTTATTCCACTGCGACCTCAACGTCTCTTCCAAGGGGCATTAAAACCGTCTTGTTAAGCTAATGCGACCTGAACCACTTTTCCAAGGGGCATTAAAACTGTCTTGTTAAGCTAATGCGACCTCCACCACTTTTCTCAGGGGCATTGATATTGTCTTTTTATTTCACTGCGACCTCCTTGTCTCTTCCAATGGTCATTAAAACCGTCTTGTTAAGCTACTGCAACCTCCACGTCTCTTCCAAGGGGCATTAAAACTGTCTTGTTTAGCTACTGTGACCTCCACCACTCTTCCAAGGGGCATTAAAACCATCTTGTTAAGCTACTGCCACCTCCACCACTTTTCCCTGGGGCATTGATATTGTCTTTTTATTCCACTGCAACCTCCACCACTCTTCCAAGGGGAATTAAAACCGTCATGTTAAGCTACTGCGACCTCCACGTCTCTTCCAGGGGGCATTTAAGCTGTCATGTTAAGCTAATGCAACCTCCACGTCTCTTCCAAGGGGCATTAAAACCGTCTTGTTAAGCTAATGCGACCTCCACCACTTTTCCAAGGGGCATTATAACCGTCTTGTTAAGCTAAATCGACCTCCACCACTTTTCCCAGGGGCATTGATATTGCCTTTTTATTCCAATGCGACCTCCACTTCTCTTCCAAGGGGCATTAAAACTGTCTTGTTAAGCTACTGTGACCTCCACCACTCTTCCAAGGGGCATTAAAACTGTCTTATTAAGCTACTGTGACCTCCTAGTCTCTTCCAAGGGGCATTTAAACCGTCTTGTTAAGCTACTGTGACCTCCACCACTTTTCCCAGGGTAATTGATATTGTCTTTTTATTCCACTGCAACCTCCACGTCTCTTCCAAGGGGCATTAAAACTGTCTTGTTAAGCTAATGCGACCTCCACCACTTCTCCAAGGGTCATTAAAACCACCTTGTTAAGCTAATGCGACGTTCACCACTTTTTCAAGGGGCATTGATTTTGTCTATTTATTCCACTGCAACCTCCACATATCTTCCAAGGGGCATTAAAACCATATTTTTAAGCTACTGCAACCTCCACGTCTCTCCAAAGGGGCATTAAAACCATCTTGTTAAGCTTATGCGACCTCCACCACTTCTCCCAGGGGCATTAAAACCATCTTGTTAAGCTAATGCGACCTCCACCACTCTTTCCAGGGGTATTGATATTGTCTTTCTATTTCACTGCAACCTCCACATCTCTTCCAAGGGGCATTAAAACCATCTTGATAAGCTATTGTGACCTCCACCACTTTTCCAAGGGGCATTAAAACAGTCTTGTTAAGCTACTGCGACCTCAACTTTTCTTCCAAGGGGCATTAAAACCGTATTGTTAAGCTACTGCAACCTCAACATCTCTTGGAAGGGACATTAAAACCATCTTGTTAAGCTAATGCGACTTCCACCGCTTTTCCAAGGGGCATTAAAACAATCTTGTTAAGCTACTGTGACCTCCACGTCTGTTCGAAGGGGCATTTAAACTGTCTTGTTAAGCTAATGCAACCTCCACGTCTCTTCCAAGGGGCATTAAAACCGTCTTGTTAAGCTAATTCGACCTCCACCACTTTTCCCAGGGGCATTGATATTGCCTTTTTATTCCACTGCGTCCTCCAAGTCTCTTCCAAGGGGCATTAAAACCATCTTGTTAAGCTACTGCGACCTCCTAGTCTCTTCCAAGGGGCATTAAAACCTTCTTGTTAAGCTACAGCGACCTCCATCACTCTTCCCAGGGGCATTGATATTGTCTTTTTATTCCACTGCGACCTCAACGTCTCTTCCAAGGGGCATTAAAACCGTCTTGTTAAGCTAATGAGACCTGAATCACTTTTTCAAGGGGCATTAGAACTGTCTTGTTAATCTAATGCGACCTCCACCACTTTTCTCAGGGGCATTGATATTGTCTTTTTATTTCACTGCGACCTCCTTGTCTCTTCCAATGGTCATTAAAACCGTCTTGTTAAGCTACTGCAACCTCCACGTCTCTTCCAAGGGGCATTAAAACCGTCTTGTTTAGCTACTGTGACCTCCACCACTCTTCCAAGGGGCATTAAAACCATCTTGTTAAGCTACTGCCACCTCCACCACTTTTCCCTGGGGCATTGATATTGTCTTTTTATTCCACTGCAATCTCCACCACTCTTCCAAGGGGCATTAAAACCGTCATGTTAAGCTACTGCGACCTCCACGTCTCTTCCAAAGGGCATTTAAGCTGTCATGTTAAGCTAATGCAACCTCCACGTCTCTTCCAAGGGGCATTAAAACCGTCTTGTTAAGCTAATGCGACCTCCACGTCTCTTCCAAGGGGCATTAAAACCGTCTTGTTAATCTACTGTGACTTCCACCACTTTTCCCAGGGGCATTGATATTGTCTTTTTATTCCACTGCGACCTCCTAGTCTCTTCCAAGGGGCATTAAAACAGTCTTGTTAAGCTACTGCGACCTCATCGTTTCTTCCAAGGGGCATTAAAACCGTATTGTTAAGCCTCTGCAACCTCCACATCTCTTCCAAGGGGCATTTAAACTGTCATGTTAAGCAAATGCAACCTCCACGTCTCTTCCAAGGGACATTAAAACCATCTTGTTAAGCTAATGCGACCTCCACCACTTTTCCAAGGGGCATTATAACCGTCTTGTTAAGCTAATTCGACCTCCACCACTTTTCCCAGGGGCATTGATATTGCCTTTTTATTGCAATGCGACCTCCACTTCTCTTCCAAGGGGCATTAAAACCGTCTTGTTAAGCTACTGTGACCTCCACCATTCTTCCAAGGGGCATTAAAACTGTCTTGTTAAGCTACTGCGACCTCCTAGTCTCTTCCAAGGGGCATTAAAACCGTCTTGTTAAGCTACTGCGACCTCCACCACTTTTCCCAGGGTCATTGATATTGTCTTTTTATTCCACTGCGACCTCCACGTCTCTTCCAAGGGGCATTAAAACTGTCTTGTTAAGCTAATGCGACCTCCACCACTTCTCCAAGGGTCATTAAAACCATCTTGTTAAGCTAATGCGACGTCCACCCCTTTTTCCAGGGGCATTGATTTTGTCTATTTATTCTACTGCGACCTCCACATATCTTCCAAGGGGCATTAAAACCATATTTTTAAGCTACTGCAACCTCCACGTCTCTCCAAAGGGGCATTAAAACCATCTTGTTAAGCTAATGCGACCTACACCACTTCTACAAGGGGCATTAAAACCATCTTATTAAGCCAATGCGACCTCCACCACTCTTTCCAGGGGTATTGATATTGTCTTTCTATTTCACTGCAACCTCCATGTCTCTTCCAAGGGGCATTAAAACCATCTTGTTAAGCTATTGTGACCTACACCACTTTTCCAAGGGGCATTAAAACAGTCTTGTTAAGCTACTGCGACCTCAACGTTTCTTCCAAGGGGCATTAAAACCGTAATGTTAAGCTACTGCAACCTCAACATCTCTTCCAACGGACATTAAAACCATCTTGTTAAGCTAATGCGACCTCCACCACTTTTCCAAGGGGCATTATAACCGTCTTGGTAAGTTAATGCGACCTCCACCACTATTCTCAGGGGCATTGGTATTGTCTTTTTATTCCAATTCTACCTCCTTGTCTCTTCCAATGGTCATTAAAACCGTCTTGTTAAGCTACTGCATCCTCCACGTCTTATCCAAAGGGAATTAAAACCATCTTGTTAAGCTAATGCGACTTCCAACACTTTTTCCACTGGCATTGATATTGTCTTTTTATTCCACTGGGACCTCCACTTCTCTTCCAAGGGGCATTAAAACCATCTTGTTAAGCTACTGTGACCTCCACGTCTCTTCCAAGGGGCATTTAAACTGTCTTGTTAAGCTAATGCAACCTCCACGTCTCTTCCAAGGGGCATTAAAACCGTCTTGTTAAGCTAATTCGACCTCCACCACTTTTCCCAGGGGCATTGATATTGCCTTTTTATTCCACTGCGACCTCCAAGTCTCTTCCAAGGGGCATTAAAACCATCTTGTTAAGCTACTGCGACCTTCACCACTCTTCCAAGGGGCATTAAAACCATCTTGTTAAGCTACTGCGACCTCCACCACTTTTCCCAGGGCATTGATATCGTCTTTTTTTTCCACTGCGACCTTCACGTCTCTTCCAAGGGGCATTAAAACTGTCTTGTTAAGCGAATGCGACCTCCACCACTTTTCCAAGGGTCATTAAAACCATCTTGTTAAGCTACTGCAACCTCAACCCCTTTTCCCAGGGGCATTGATAATGTCTTTCTATTTCACTGCAACCTCCACGTCTCTTCCAAGGGGCATTAAAACCATCTTGTTAAGCTATTGTGTCCTCCACCACTTTTACAAGCGGCATTAAAACAGTCTTGTTAAGCTACTGCGACCTCATCGTTTTTTCCAAGGGGCATTAAAACCGTATTGTTAAGCTACTGCAACCTCCACATCTCTTCCAAGGGACATTAAAACCGTCTTGCTAAGCTAATGCAACCTCCACCACTTTTCCAAGGGGCATTAAAACCGTCTTTTTAAGCTACTGCAACCTCCACGTCTCTTCCAAGGGGCATTAAAACCGTCTTGTTAAGCTAATGCGACTTCGACCACTTTTCCAAGGGGCATTATAACCGTCTTGTTAAGGTAATTCGACCTCCACCACTTTTCCCAGGTGCATTGATATTGCCTTTTTATTCCAATGCGACCTCCACTTCTCTTACAAGGGGCATTAAAACCGTCTTGTTAAGCTACTGTGACCTCCACCAATCTTCCAAGGGGCATTAAAACTGTCTTTTTAAGCTACTGCGACCTCCTAGTCTCTTCCAAGGGGCATTTAAACCGTCTTGTTAAGCTACTGTGACCTCCACCACTTTTCCCAGGGTCATTGATATTGTCTTTTTATTCCACTGCGACCTCCACGTCTCTTCCAAGGGGCATTAAAACTGTCTTGTTAAGCTAATGCGACCTCCACCACTTCTCCAAGGGTCATTAAAACCACCTTGTTAAGCTAATGCGACGTCCACCACTTTTTCCAGGGGCATTGATTTTGTCTATTTATTCCACTGCGGCCTCCATATCTTCCAAGGGGCATTAAAACCATATTTTTAATCTACTGCAACCTCAACGTCTCTCCAAAGGGGCATTAAAACCATCTTGTTATGCTTATGCGACCTCCACCACTTCTCCAAGGGGCATTAAAACCATCTTGTTAAACTAATGCGACCTCCACCACTCTTTCCAGGGGTATTGATATTGTCTTTCTATTTCACTGCAACCTCCACATCTCTTCCAAGGGGCATTAAAACCATCTTGATAAGCTATTGTGACCTCCACCACTTTTCCAAGGGGCATTAAAACAGTCTTGTTAAGCTACTGCGACCTCAACGTTTCTTCCAAGGGGCATTAAAACCATATTGTTAAGCTACTGCAACCTCAACATCTCTTGCAAGGGACATTAAAACCATCTTGTTAAGCTAATGCGACCTCCACCGCTTTTCCAAGGGGCAATAAAACAATCTTGTTAAGCTACTGTGACCTCCACGTCTCTTCCAAGGGGCATTTAAACTGTCTTGTTAAGCTAATGCAACCTCCACGTCTCTTCCAAGGGTCATTAAAACCGTCTTGTTAAGCTAATTCGACCTCCACCACTTTTCCCGGGGGCATTGATATTGCCTTTTTATTCCAATGCGACCTCCACTTCTCTTCCAAGGGGCATTAAAACCATCTTGTTAAGCTACTGCGACCTCCTAGTCTCTTCCAAGGGGCATTAAAACCATCTTGTTAAGCTACAGCGACCTCCATCACTCTTCCCAGGGGCATTGATATTGTCTTTTTATTCCACTGCGACCTCAACGTCTCTTCCAAGGGGCATTAAAACCGTCTTGTTAAGCTAATGCGACCTGAACCACTTTTCCAAGGGGCATTAAAACTGTCTTGTTAAGCTAATGCGACCTCCACCACTTTTCTCAGGGGCATTGATATTGTCTTTTTATTTCACTGCGACCTCCTTGTCTCTTCCAATGGTCATTAAAACCGTCTTGTTAAGCTACTGCAACCTCCACGTCTCTTCCAAGGGGCATTAAAACTGTCTTGTTTAGCTACTGTGACCTCCACCACTCTTCCAAGGGGCATTAAAACCATCTTGTTAAGCTACTGCCACCTCCACCACTTTTCCTTGGGGCATTGATATTGTCTTTTTATTCCACTGCAACCTCCACCACTCTTCCAAGGGGAATTAAAACCGTCATGTTAAGCTACTGCGACCTCCACGTCTCTTCCAGGGGGCATTTAAGCTGTCATGTTAAGCTAATGCAACCTCCACGTCTCTTCCAAGGGGCATTAAAACCGTCTTGTTAAGCTAATGCGACCTCCACCACTTTTCCAAGGGGCATTATAACCGTCTTGTTAAGCTAAATCGACCTCCACCACTTTTCCCAGGGGCATTGATATTGCCTTTTTATTCCAATGCGACCTCCACTTCTCTTCCAAGGGGCATTAAAACTGTCTTGTTAAGCTACTGTGACCTCCACCACTCTTCCAAGGGGCATTAAAACTGTCTTATTAAGCTACTGTGACCTCCTAGTCTCTTCCAAGGGGCATTTAAACCGTCTTGTTAAGCTACTGTGACCTCCACCACTTTTCCCAGGGTAATTGATATTGTCTTTTTATTCCACTGCAACCTCCACGTCTCTTCCAAGGGGCATTAAAACTGTCTTGTTAAGCTAATGCGACCTCCACCACTTCTCCAAGGGTCATTAAAACCACCTTGTTAAGCTAATGCGACGTTCACCACTTTTTCAAGGGGCATTGATTTTGTCTATTTATTCCACTGCAACCTCCACATATCTTCCAAGGGGCATTAAAACCATATTTTTAAGCTACTGCAACCTCCACGTCTCTCCAAAGGGGCATTAAAACCATCTTGTTAAGCTTATGCGACCTCCACCACTTCTCCCAGGGGCATTAAAACCATCTTGTTAAGCTAATGCGACCTCCACCACTCTTTCCAGGGGTATTGATATTGTCTTTCTATTTCACTGCAACCTCCACATCTCTTCCAAGGGGCATTAAAACCATCTTGATAAGCTATTGTGACCTCCACCACTTTTCCAAGGGGCATTAAAACAGTCTTGTTAAGCTACTGCGACCTCAACTTTTCTTCCAAGGGGCATTAAAACCGTATTGTTAAGCTACTGCAACCTCAACATCTCTTGGAAGGGACATTAAAACCATCTTGTTAAGCTAATGCGACTTCCACCGCTTTTCCAAGGGGCATTAAAACAATCTTGTTAAGCTACTGTGACCTCCACGTCTGTTCGAAGGGGCATTTAAACTGTCTTGTTAAGCTAATGCAACCTCCACGTCTCTTCCAAGGGGCATTAAAACCGTCTTGTTAAGCTAATTCGACCTCCACCACTTTTCCCAGGGGCATTGATATTGCCTTTTTATTCCACTGCGTCCTCCAAGTCTCTTCCAAGGGGCATTAAAACCATCTTGTTAAGCTACTGCGACCTCCTAGTCTCTTCCAAGGGGCATTAAAACCTTCTTGTTAAGCTACAGCGACCTCCATCACTCTTCCCAGGGGCATTGATATTGTCTTTTTATTCCACTGCGACCTCAACGTCTCTTCCAAGGGGCATTAAAACCGTCTTGTTAAGCTAATGAGACCTGAATCACTTTTTCAAGGGGCATTAAAACTGTCTTGTTAATCTAATGCGACCTCCACCACTTTTCTCAGGGGCATTGATATTGTCTTTTTATTTCACTGCGACCTCCTTGTCTCTTCCAATGGTCATTAAAACCGTCTTGTTAAGCTACTGCAACCTCCACGTCTCTTCCAAGGGGCATTAAAACCGTCTTGTTTAGCTACTGTGACCTCCACCACTCTTCCAAGGGGCATTAAAACCATCTTGTTAAGCTACTGCCACCTCCACCACTTTTCCCTGGGGCATTGATATTGTCTTTTTATTCCACTGCAACCTCCACCACTCTTCCAAGGGGCATTAAAACCGTCATGTTAAGCTACTGCGACCTCCACGTCTCTTCCAAAGGGCATTTAAGCTGTCATGTTAAGCTAATGCAACCTCCACGTCTCTTCCCAGGGGCATTAAAACCGTCTTGTTAAGCTAATGCGACCTCCACGTCTCTTCCAAGGGGCATTAAAACCGTCTTGTTAATCTACTGTGACTTCCACCACTTTTCCCAGGGGCATTGATATTGTCTTTTTATTCCACTGCGACATCCTCGTCTCTTCCAAGGGGCATTAAAACAGTCTTGTTAAGCTAATGCGACCTCCACCACTTTTCCAAAGGGCATTAAAACCGTCTTGTTAAGCTACTGCAACCTCCACGTCTCTCCAAAGGGGCATTAAAACCATCTTGTTAAGCTAATGCGACCTCCACCACTTCTCCAAGGGGCATTAAAACCATCTTGTTAAGCTACTGCGACCTCCACAACTCTTCCAAGGGGCATTAAAACCATCTTTTTAAGCTACTGCGACCTCCACCACTTTTCCCAGGGGCATTGATATTGTCTTTTTATTCCACTGCGACCTCCACGTCTCTTCCAAGGGGCATTAAAACCATCTTGTTATGCTAATGCCACCTCCACCACTTCTCCAAGGGGCATTAAAACCATCTTGTTAAGCTACTGTGACTTCCACCACTTTTCCCAGGGGCATTGATTTTGTCTTTTTATTCCACTGCGTCCTCCACGTCTCTTCCAAGGGGCATTAAAACCGTCTTGTTTAGCTACTGTGACCTCCACCACTCTTCCAAGGGGCATTAAAACCATCTTGTTAAGCTGCTGCGACCTCCACCACTTTTCCCAGCGGCATTGATATTGTCTTTTTATTCCTCTGCGACCTCCACTTCTCTTCCAAGGGGCATTAAAACCATCTTGTTAAGCTATTGTGACCTCCACCACTTTTCCAAGGGGCTTTAAATCCATCTTGTTAAGCTTCTGCGACCTCCACGTCTCTTCCAAGGGGCATTAAAACCATCTTGTTAAGCTACTGCAACCTCCACGTCTCTCCAAAGGGGCATTAAAACCATCTTGTTAAGCTAATGCGACCTCCACCACTTCTCCAAGGGGCATTAAAACCATCTTGTTAAGCTACTGCGACCTCCACCACTCTTCCAAGGGGCATTAAAAGCCTCTTTTTAAGCTACTGCGACCTCCACCACTTTTCCCAGGGGCATTGATATTGTCTTTTTATTCCACTGCGACCTCCACGTCTCTTCCAAGGGGCATTAAAACCGTCTTGTTAAGCTAATGCGACCTCCACCACTTTTCCAAGGGGAATTAAAACTGTCTTGTTAAGCTAATGCGACCTCCACCACTTTTCTCAGGGGCATTGATATTGTCTTTTTATTTCACTGCGACCTTCTTGTCTCTTCCAATGGTCATTGAAACCGTCTTGTTAAGCTACTGCAAGCTCCACGTCTCGTCCAAGGGGCATTAAAACCATATTGTTAAGCTAATGCGACCTCCACCACTTCTCCAAGGGGCATTAAAACATTTTTGTTAAGCTAATGCGACCTCCACCACTTTTTCCAGTGGCATTGATTTTGTCTTTTTATTCCACTGCGACCTCCACGTCTCTACCAAGGGGCATTAAAACCGTCTTGTTTAGCTACTGTGACCTCCAACACTCTTCCAAGGGGCATTAAAACCATCTTGTTAAGCTACTGAGGCCTCCACCACTTTTCCCTGGGGCATTGATTTTGTCTTTTTATTCCACTGCGACCTCCACGTCTCTACCATGGGGCATTAAAACCGTCTTGTTTAGCTACTGTGACCTCCACCACTCTTCCAAGGGGCATTATAACCATCTTGTTAAGCTATTGTGACCTCCACCACTTTTCCAAGGGGCATTAAAACCGTCTTGTTAAGCTACTGCGACCTCCACGTCTCTTCCAAGGGGCATTAAAACCGTCTTGTTAAGCTACTGCAACCTCCACGTCTCTCCAAAGGGGCATTAAAACCATCTTGTTAAGCTAATGCGACCTCCACCACTTCTCCAAGGGTCATTAAAACCATCTTGTTAAGCTAATGCGACCTCCACCACTTTTTCCAGGGGCATTGATTTTGTCTTTTTATTCCTCTGCGACCTCCACGCTTCTTCCAAGGGGCATTAAAACCGTCTTGTTTAGCTACTGTAACCTCCACCCCTCTTCCAAGTGGCATTAAAACTGTCTTGTTAAGGTAATGCGACCTCCACCACTTTTCCAAGGGGCATTAAAACCGTCTTGTTAAGCTAATGCGACCTCCACCACATTTCTCAGGGGCATTGATATTGTTCTTTTATTCCACTGCGTCCTCCTTGTCTCTTCCAATGGTCAATAAAACCGTCTTGTTAAGCTACTGCATCCTCCACATCTCTTACAAGGGGCATCAAAACCATCTTGTTATGCTAATGCCACCTCCACCACTTTTTCCAGGGGCATTGATTTTGTCTTTTTATTCACTGCGACCTCCACGTCTCTTCCAGACTCATTAAAACCGTCTTGTTTAGCTACCGTGACCTCCACCACTCTTCCAAGGGGCATTAAAAGCATCTTGTTAAGCTACTGCGACCTCCACGTCTCTTGCAAGGGGAATTAAAACCATCTTGTTAGGCTACTGCAACCTCCACGTCTCTCCAAAGGGGCATTAAAACCATCTCGTTAAGCTAATGCAACCTCCACCACTTCTCCAAGGGGCATTAAAACCATCTTGTTAAGCTACTGCGACCTCCACGTCTCTTCCAAGGGGCATTAAAACCATCTTGTTAAGCTACTGCAACCTCCACGTCTCTCCAAAGGGGCATTAAAACCATCTTGTTAAGCTAATGCAACCTCCACCACTTCTCCAAGGGGCATTAAAACCATCTTGTTAAGCTACTGCGACCTCCACGTCTCATCCAAGGGGCATTAAAACCGTATTGTGAAGCTACTGCAACCTCCACTTCTCTTCCAAGGGACAATAAAACCCTCTTGTTAAGCTAATGCGACCTCCACCACTTTTCCAAGGGGCATTAAAACCGTCTTGTTAAGCTACTGCGACCTCCACGTCTCTTCCAAGGGGCATTTAAACTGTCTTGTTTAGCTACTGCAACCTCCACGTCTCTTTCAAGGGGCATTAAAACCGTCTTGTTAAGCTAATGCGACCTCCACCATTTTTCCAAGGGGCATTAAAACTGTCTTGTTAAGCTAATGCGACCTCCATCACTTTTCCCAGGGGCAATGATATTGTCTTTTTATTCCACTGCGACCTCCATGTCTCTTCCAAGGGGCATTAAAACCGTCTTGTTAAGCTAGTGTGACCTCCACGTCTCTTCCAAGGGCCATTAAAACCATCTTGTTAAGCTACTGCGACCTGAACCACTTTTCCAAGGGGCATTAAAACTGTCTTGTTAAGCTAATGCGACCTGAACCACTTTTCCAAGGGGCATTAAAACTGTCTTGTTAAGCTAATGCGACCTCCACCACTTTTCTCAGGGGCATTGATGTTGTCTTTTTATTTCACTGCGACCTCCTTGTCTCTTCCAATGGTCATTAAAACCGTCTTGTTAAGCTACTGCAACCTCCCCGTCACTTCCAAGGGGCATTAAAACCATCTTGTTAAGCTAATGCGACCTCCACCACTTCTCCAAGGGGCATTAAAACTTTTTTGTTAAGCTAATGCGACCTCCACCACTTTTTCCAGGGGCATTGATTTTGTCTTTTTATTCCACTGCGACCTCCACGTCTCTACCAAGGGGCATTAAAACCGTCTTGTTTAGCTACTGTGACCTCCACCACTCTTCCAAGGGGCATTAAAACCATCTTGTTAAGCTACTGCGACCTCCACCACTTTTCCCTGGGGCATTGATATTGTCTTTTTATTCCACTGCGACCTCCACCACTCTTCCAAGGGGCATTAAAACCATCTTGTTAAGCTACTGCGACCTACACGTCTCTTCCAAGGGGCATTTAAGCTGTCATGTTAAGCTAATGCAACCTCCACGTCTCTTCAAAGGGGCATTAAAACCGTCTTGTTAAGCTAATGCGACCTCCACCACTTTTCCAAGGGGCATTATAACCGTCTTGTTAAGCTAATTCGACCTCCACCACTTTTCCCAGGGGCATTGATATTGCCTTTTTATTCCAATGCGACCTCCACTTCTCTTCCAAGGGGCATTAAAACCGTCTTGTTAAGCTACTGTGACCTCCACCACTCTTCCAAGGGGCATTAAAACTGTCTTGTTAAGCTACTGCGACCTCCTAGTCTCTTCCAAGGGGCATTTAAACTGTCTTGTTAAGCCACTGTGACCTCCACCACTTTTCCCAGGGTCATTTATATTGTCTTTTTATTCCACTGCGACCTCCACGTCTCTTCCAAGGGGCATTAAAACTGTCTTGTTAAGCTAATGCGACCTCCACCACTTCTCCAAGGGTCATTAAAACCACCTTGTTAAGCTAATGCGACGTCCACCACTTTTTCCAGGGGCATTGATTTTGTCTATTTATTCCACTGCGACCTCCACATATCTTCCAAGGGGCATTAAAACCATATTTTTAAGCTACTGCAACCTCCACGTCTCTCCAAAGGGGCATTAAAACCATCTTGTTAAGCTAATGCGACCTCCACCACTTCTCCAAGGGGCATTAAAACCATCTTGTTAAGCTAATGCGACCTCCACCACTTCTCCAAGGGGCATTAAAACCATCTTGTTAAGCTAATGCGACCTACACCACTTTTCCAAGGATCATTAAAACCGTCTTGTTAAGCTAATGCGACCTCCACCACATTTCTCAGGGGCATTGATATTGTCTTTTTATTCCACTGCGTCCTCCTTGTCTCTTCCAATGGTCATTAAAACCGTCTTGTTAAGCTACTGCATACTCCACGTCTCTTACAAGGGGCATTAAAACCATCTTGTTATGCTAATGCCACCTCCACCACTTCTCCAATGGGCATTAAAACTGTCTTCTTAAGCTAATGCGACCTCCACCACTTTTTCCAGGGGCATTAATTTTGTCTTTTTATTCCACTGCGACCTCCACGTCTCTTCCAAGGCTCATTAAAACCGTCTTGTTTAGCTCCTGTAACCTCCACCACTCTTCCAAGGGGCATTAAAACCATCTTGTTAAGCTACTGTGACCTCCACCACTTTTGCCAAGGGCATTGATATTGTCTTTTTATTCCTCTGCGACCTCCACGTCTCTTCCAAGGGGCATTAAAACCATGTTGTTAAGCTATTGTGACCTCCACCACTTTTCCAAGGGGCATTAAAACCATCTTTTTAACCTACTGCGACCTCCACGTCTCTTCCAAGGGGCATTAAAACCATCTTGTTTAGCTACTGCAACCTCCACGTCTCTCCAAAGGGGAATTAAAACCATCTTGTTAAGCTAATGCGACCTCCACCACGTCTCCAAGGGGCATTAAAACCATCTTGTTAAGCTAATGTGACTTCCACCACTCTTTTTTCAGGGGCATTGATATTGTCTTTTTATTCCACTGCGACCTCCACGTCTCTTCCAAGGGGCATTAAAACCGTCTTATTTAGCTACTGTGACCTCCACCACTCTTCCAAGGGGCATTAAAACTGTCTTGTTAAGCTACTGCGACCTTCACCACTTTTCCCAGGGTCATTGATATTGTCTTTTTATTCCATTGCGACCTCCACGTCTCTTCCAAGGGGCATTAAAACCAACTTGTTAAGCTATTGTGACCTCCACCACTATTCCAAGGGGCATTAAAACCGTCTTGTTAAGCTACTGCGACCTCCACGTCTCATCCAAGAGGCATTAAAACTGTATTGTTAAGCTACTGCAACCTAAATTTCTCTTGCAAGGGACATTAAAACCGTCTTGTTAAGCTAATGAGACCTCCACCACTTTTCGAAGGGGCATTAAAACCGTCTTGTTAAGCTACTGCAACCTCCACGTCTCTTTCAAGGGGTATTAAAACCGTCTTGTTAAGCTAATGCGATCTCCACCACTTTTCCCAGGGGCATTGATATTGTCTTTTTATTCCACTGCGACCTCCATGTCTCTTCCAAGGGGGATAAAAACCGTCTTGTTAAGCTACTGTGACATCCACCACTCTTCCATGGGGCATTAAAACCGTCTTGTTAAGCTACTGTGACCTCCACGTCTCTTCCAAGGGGCATTTAAATCGTCTTGTTAAGCTACTCTGACCTCCACCACTTTTCCCAGGGGCATTGATATTGTCTTTTTATTCCACTGCGACCTCCACGTCTCTTCCAAGGGGCATTAAAACCGACTTGTTAAGCTAATGCGACCTCCACCACTTTTCCAAGGGGCATTAAAATCGTCTTGTTAAGCTAATGCGACCTCAACCACTTTTCTCAGGGGCATTGATATTGTCTTTTTATTCCACTGCGACCTCTTTGTCTCTTTCAAGGGTCATTAAAACCATCTTGTTAAGCTGCTGCAACCTCCACGTCTCTTCCAAGGGGCATTAAAACCATCTTGTTAAGCTACTGTGACCTCCACCACTCTTCCAAGGGGCATTAAATCCATCTTGTTAAGCTGCTGCGACCTCCACCACTTTTCCCAGCGGCATTGATATTGTCTTTTTATTCCTCTGCGACCTCCACGTCTCTTCCAAGGGGCATTAAAACCATTTTGTTAAGCTACTGCAACCTCCACGTCTCTCCAAAGGGGCATTAAAAACATCTTGTTAAGCTAATGCGTCCTCCACCACTTCTCCACGGGGCATTAAAACCATCTTGTTAAGCTACTGCGACCTCCACCACTCTTTCAAGGGGCATTAAAACCGTCTTTTTAAGCTACTGCAACCTCCACCACTTTTCCCAGGGGCATTGATATTGTCTTTTTATTCCACTGTGACCTCCACGTCTCTTTCAAGGGGCATTAAAACCGTCTTGTTAAGCTAATGCGACCTCCACCACTTTTCCAAGGGGCATTAAAACTGTCTTGCTAAGCTAATGCGACCTCCACCACTTTTCTCAGGGGCATTGATATTGTCTTTTTATTTCACTGCGACCTCCTTGTCTCTTCCAATGGTCATTAAAACCGTCTTGTTAAGCTACTGCAAGCTCCACGTCTCTTCCAAGGGGCATTAAAACCATCTTGTTAAGCTAATGCGACCTCCACCACTTCTCCAAGGGGCATTAAAACATTTTTGTTAAGCTAATGCGACCTCCACCACTTTTTCCAGGGGCATTGATTTTGTCTTTTTTTCCACTGCGACCTCCACGTCTCTACCAAGGGGCATTAAAACCGTCTTGTTTAGCTACTGTGACCTCCACCACTCTTCCAAGGGGCATTAAAACCATCTTGTTAAGCTACTGCGGCCTCCACCACTTTTCCCTGGGGCATTGATTTTGTCTTTTTACTCCACTGCGACCTCCACGTCTCTACCAAGGGGCATTAAAACCGTCTTGTTTAGCTACTGTGACCTCCACCACTCTTCCAAGGGGCATTATAACCTTCTTGTTAAGCTATTGTGACCTCCACGTCTCTACCAAGGGGCATTAAAACCGTCTTGTTTAGCTACTGTAACCTCCACCCCTCTTCCAAGGGGCATTAAAACCGTCTTGTTAAGCTAATGCGACCTCCACCACTTTTCCAAGGGGCATTAAAACCGTCTTGTTAAGCTAATGCGACCTCCAGCACATTTCTCAGGGGCATTGATATTGTTCTTTTATTCCACTGCGTCCTCCTTGTCTCTTCCAATGGTCAATAAAACCGACTTGTTAAGTTACTGCATCCTCCACATCTCTTACAAGGGGCATCAAAACCATCTTGTTATGCTAATGCCACCTCCACCACTTTTTCCAGGGGCATTGATTTTGTCTTTTTATTCCACTGCGACCTCCACGTCTCTTCCAGACTCATTAAAACCATCTTGTTTAGCTACCTTGACCTCCACCACTCTTCCAAGGGGCATTAAAACGATCTTGTTAAGCTACTGCGACCTCCACGTCTCTTGCAAGGGGCTTTAAAACCATCTTGTTAAGCTACTGCAACCTCCACATCTCTCCAAAGGGGCATTAAAACCATCTTGTTAAGCTAATGCAACCTCCACCACTTCTCCAAGGGGCATTAAAACCATCTTGTTAAGCTACTGCGACCTCCACGTCTCTTCCAAGGGGCATTAAAACCATCTTGTTAAGCTACTGCAACCTCCACGTCTCTTCCAAGGGACAAAAAAAACGTCTTGTTAAGCTAATGCGACCTCCACCACTTTTCCAAGGGGCATTAAAACCGTCTTGTTAAGCTACTGCGACCTCCACGTCTCTTCCAAGGGGCATTTAAACTGTCTTGTTAAGCTACTGCAACCTCCACGTCTCTTTCAAGGGGCATTAAAACCGTCTTGTTAAGCTAATGCGACCTCCACCACTTTTCCAAGGGGCATTAAAACTGTATTGTTAAGCTAATGCGACCTCCACCACTTTTCCCAGGGGCATTGATATTGTCTTTTTATTCCACTGCGACCTCCATGTCTCTTCCAAGGGGCATTAAAAACGTCTTGCTAAGCTACTGTGACCTCCACGTCTCTACCAAGGGGCATTTAAACCGTCTTGTTAAGCTACTGTGACCTCCACCACTTTTCCCAGGGGCATTGATATTGTATTTTTATTCCACTGCGACCTCCACGTCTCTTCCAAGGGGCATTAAAACCGTCGTGTTAAGCTAATGTGACCTCCACCAATTTTCCAAGGGGCATTAAAATCGTCTTGTTAAGCTAATGCGACCTCTACCACTTTTCTCAGGGTCATTGATATTGTCTTTTTATTCCACTGCGACCTCTTTGTCTCTTTCAAGGGTCATTAAAACCATCTTGTTAAGCTGCTGCAACCTCCACGTCTCTTCCAAGGGGCATTAAAACCATCTTGTTAAGCTAATGCGACCTCCACCACTTCTCCAAGGGGCATTAAAACCATCTTGTTAAGCTAATGAGACCTCCACCACTTTTTCCAGGGGCATTGATTTTGTCTTTTTACTCCACTGCGACCTCCATGTCTCTTCCAAGGGGCATTAAAACCATCTTGTTTAGCTACTGTGACCTCCACCACTCTTCCAAGCGTCATTAAAACCATCTTGTTAAGTTACTGCGACCTCCACCACTTTTCCCAGGGGCATTGATATTGTCTTTTTATTCCACTGCGACCTCCACGTCTCTTCCAAGGGGCATTAAAACCATCTTTTTAAGCTATTGTGACCTCCACCACTTTTCCAAAGGGCATGAAAACCGTCTTGTTAAGCTACTGCGACCTCCACGTCTCTTATAAGGGGCATTAAAACAGTCTTGTTAAGCTACTGCAACCTCCACGTCTCTCCAAAGGGGCAATAAAACCATTTTGCTAAGCTAATGCGACCTCCACCACTTATCCAAGGGGCATTAAAGCAATCTTGTTAAGCTAATGCGACGTCCACCACTTTTTCCAGGGGCATTGATTTTGTCTTTTTATTCCACTGCGACCGCCATGTATCTTCCAAGGGGCTTTAAAACCGTCTTGTTTAGCTACTGTAACCTCCACCCCTCTACCAAGCGGCATTAACACCGTCTTGTTAAGCTAGTGTGACTTCCACCACATTTCCCAGGGGCATTGATATTGTCTTTTTATTCCACTGCGACCTCCACGTCTCTTCCAAGGGGCATTAAAACAGTCTTGTTAAGCTAATGCGACCTCCACCACTTTTCCAAGGTGCATTAAAACCGTCTTGTTAAGCTAATGCGACCACCACCACTTTTCTCAGGGGCATTGATATTGTCTTTTTATTCCACTGCGTCCTTCTTGTCTCTTCCAATGGTCATTAAAACCGTCTTGTTAAGCAACTGCAACCTCCACGTTTCTTACAAGGGTCATTAAAACCATATTGTTATGTTAATGCCACTTCCACCACTTCTCCAAGGGGCATTAAAACCATCTTGTTAAGCTACTGTGACTTCCACCACTTTTCCCAGGGGCATTGATTTTGTCTTTTTATTCCACTGCGACCTCCACGTCTCTTCCAAGGGGCATTAAAACCGTCTTGTTTAGCTACTGTGACCTCCACCACTGTTCCAAGGGGCATTAAAACCATCTTGTTAAGCTTCTGCGACCTCCACCACTTTTCCCAGCGGCATTGATATTGTCTTTTTATTCCTCTGCGACCTCCACGTCTCTTCCAAGGGGCATTAAACCATCTTGTTAAGCTATTGTGACCTCCACCACTTTTCCAAGGGGCATTAAAACCATCTTGTTAAGCTACTGCAACCTCCACGTCTCTCCAAAGGGGCATTAAAACCATCTTGTTAAGCTAATGCGACCTCCACCACTTCTCCAAGGGGCATTAAAACCATCTTGTTAAGCTACTGCGACCTCCACCACATTTCCCAGGGGCATTGATATTGTCTTTTTATTCCATTGCGACCGCCACGTCTCTTCCAAGGGGCATTAAAACGATCTTGTTAAGCTATTGTGACCTCCACCACTTTTCCAAGGGGCATTAAAACCGTCTTGTTAAGCTATTGCGAACTCCACGTCTCATCCAAGGGGCATTAAAGCCGTATTGTTAAGCTACTGCAACTTCCACGTCTCTTCCAAGGTTCATTAAAACCATCTTCTTAAGCTAATGCGACCTCCACCACTTTTCCAAGTGCCATTAAAACCATCTTGTTAAGCTACTGCGACCTCCACGTCTCTTCCAAGGGGCATTTAAACTGTCTTTTTATGCTACTGCAACCACCACATCAATTCCAAGGGGCATTAAAACTGTCTTGTTAAGCTAATGCGACCTCCACCACTTTTCCAAGAGGCATTAAAACTGTCTTGTTAAGCTAATGCGATCTCCACCACTTTTCCCAGGGGCATTGATAGTGTCTTTTTATTCCACTGCGACCTCCAAGTCTCTTCCAAGGGGCATTAAAACCGTCTTGTTAAGCTACTGTGACCTCCACCACTCTTCCAAGGGGCATTAAAACCGTCTTGTTATGCTACTGCGACCTCCAAGTCTCTTCCAAGGGGCATTTAAACCATATTGTTAAGCTACTGTGACCTCCACCACTTTTCCCAGGGGCATTGATATTGTGTTTTTATTCCAATGCGAACTTCACGTCTCTTCCAAGGGGCATTAAAACCGTCTTGTTAAGCTAATGCGACCTCCACCACTTTTCTCAGGGGCATTGATATTGTCTTTTTATTTCACTGCGACATATTTATCTCTTTCAAGGGTCATTAAAACCGTCTTGTTTAGCTACTGTAACCTCCACCCATCTTCCAAGGGGCATTAAAACTGTCTTGTTAAGCTACTGCGACCTCTACCACTTTTCCCAGGGACATTGATATTGTCTTTTTATTCCACTGCGACCTCCACGTCTCTTCCAAGGGTGCATTAAAACCGTCTTTTTAAGCTACTGCGACCTCCACATCTCTTCCAAGGGGCACTAAAACCGTATTGTTAAGATACTGCAACCTACACGTCTCTTCCAAGGGACATTAAAACCGTCTTGTTAAGCTAATGCGACCTCCAACACTATTCCAAGTGGCATTAAATCCGACTTGTTAAGCTACTGCGACCTCCACGTCTCTTCCAAGGGGCATTTAAACTGTCTTGTTAAGCTACTGCAACCTCCACGTCTCTTCCAAGGGGCATTAAAACCGTCTTGTCAAGCTAATGCGACCTCCACCACTTTTCCAAGGGGCATTAAAACCGTCTTTTTAAGCAAATGCGACCTCCACCTCTTTTCCCAAGGGCATTGATATTGTCTTTTTATTCCACTGCGACCTCCACGTCTCTTCCAATTGGCATTAAAACCATCTCGTTAAGCTACTGTGACCTCCACAACTCTTCCAAGGGGCATTAAAACCATCTTGTTAAGCTACTGCGACCTCCACGTCTCTTCCAAGGGGCATTTAAACCGTCTTGTGAAGCTACTGTGACCTCCACCTCTTTTCCCAGGGGCATTGATATTGTCTTTTTATTCCACTGCGACCTCCACGTCTCTTCCAAGGGGCATTAAAACCATCTTGTTAAGCTAATGCGACCTCCACCACTTTACCAAGGGGCATTAAAAGCGTCTTGTTAAGCTAATGCGACCTCCACCACTTTTCTCAGGGGCATTGATATTGTCTTTTTATTCCACTGCGACCTCCTTGTCTCTTCCAAGGATCATTAAAACCATCTTGTTAAGCTACTGCAACCTCCACGTCTCTTCCAAGGGTCATTAAAACCATCTTGTTAAGCTAATGCGAGCTCCACCACTTCTCCAAGGGGCATTAAAACCATCTTGTTAAGCTAATGCGACCTCCACCACTTTTTCCAGGGGCATTGATTTTGTCTTTTTATTCAACTGCGACCTCCACGTCTCTTCCAAGGGGCATTAAAACCATCTTGTTTAGCTACTGTAACCTCCACCCCTCTTCCAAGGGGCATTAAAACCATCTTGTTAAGCTACTGCGACCTCCACCACTTTTCCCAGGGGCATTGATATTGTCTTTTTATTCCACTGTGACCTCCACGTCTCTTCCAAGGGGCATTAAAACCGTCTTGTTAAGCTTCTGCGACCTCCACCACTTTTTCAAGGGGCATTGATATTGTATTTTTATTCCACTGCGAACTCCACCATTCTTCCAACGGGCATTGCATTTCCTCCTAATTTTAGTAAGCTTTTGCTTTTTAATGCATAGGCGAACACTAAGGGACACCCACTACCCAATAATGGGTAGACGGTTTTTAGTATGCTGTAACCCACGTCTGTTTCAAGGGGCATTGCAGTTCCTCATAATTTTTCGAAACCCTTTCATTCACTGCTTAGGCCAACTGTGCACAGGAGACCCAGATGCTATAAATGGAAAAAACAGTTTAGCTAAGGCCCTCTGACCCCCATGTCACTTCCAAGGGGCATTTTTGGTAGGCATTGCACTCACTGCATGCCCTATAACTGTGTAGCCGAACCTCTCCTTTGGGAAAAGAAACATATCCTACTAGACATGTGTGGTTGACTGACCTGATATTGATGTGAATGGTCCCTGTTCCTCCTGCTCTTTCTCCTTTGCCACCACCTCATCCATCATTCATCACCTGAAGCTTTGTTTTAACAGGAGTCATAGAACTGGGATAGTGGCAGGAAAACATCCAGCAATCCTCGAAGGAGGTAGGATATGCTCCAAAGCGCTGACCACCTCAGGCCTAGCCGCTACTACATACATGCGCTTGCATTCCAAGAAAACAAAGCAGATGCTAACTTCTATCATCATCATCATGCTCCTCACCTTGGCACTCTCAACTCCCCTCATGGAGAAGCCAGGGCCCACCGGAGGAGTCTGGTTCTCTGGTGGGCTGGTCAAATGCTGCCCTGAAGCAGGCCGGGCTAAGAAAAGTGTGTGAGGGGATGTTCCAAGGAGAAATAGGGGCGGCTGGGGACCGTTTATGGACACCCGGCGACCCTCAGGCGGCTGGGGACCATGTGTGGACACCCGGCCGCGGGGCGGCTGGGGACCGAGTATGGACACCCGGCCACCCCCTGGTGGCTGGGGAATGAGCGTGGACACCCGGCCGCGGGGCGGCTGGGGACTGAGTATGGATACCAGGCTGCTGACGCAGCCATGACATGGTGGCCGGCGTCTGCCTCCACATGCCTAAAATGTCCAATTTCAAGTGCAAGCAAGCTAGCAGTATGGTATTGCAGCCTGGGGGTGGGTGTGTGGCAGATTGCATACTTGCGCTTGCATTCCAAGGAATGGGGGAGGTACAACTGAACACTGCCCTTGGGCAAGAACTTGCACAGGGATAGTTGCAAGTCTGCATCTTCTGATGCAGAAAGGATCACTTCTGATGGGCACACTTTTAGGCAGTGACCTGGGTGTCAGAGATGCTTCCAGGGGTCTTCCCCATGCTGTTCCCATGTCTTTTCAGCACTGTATGCATGTGTCACACAGCACATGGCCAGATAAAGTTGTAAAATGTTAAAATGACATTTCCCGGTGAATGCATTTGTCATGGTTGAAAGCAATACAAACGTGCAAAAACGCATAAAAAATGCTACTTGTGAACATAGCTCAAGGTGTGGAGGAGTATTTTTGTTTTTGGTTATTTATTTTACCTTATACACAAGTCTTTACCCTGGAAAGGAAGTTCCTTAACATATTTCACAGGAAAACCGTTTTAGTTTCGTTTTTGAACGTTTTATTGTAAGCCTGTTAAAGTGGCTTAATACCTCTGACCACGTTGTTGACAGCAGTGACCTGTGGGTCAGAAATGCTTCCTGGGGCGATGCCCATGCTGTCCCCATATCTTTTGAGCACTGTCACTATCGTTTTGGGCACTTTTTAGTCTTTGTACAGACTGCCAAGGGTGCCACCGCAAAAATGCTTGGGTCTCCCATAGACTAACATTGGGCTCGTTGCTCGGGTCGAGCACCCGAGTATCACGGCGAGTTTGGCCCGAGCTTCAAGCACCCGAGCATTTTAGTGCTCGCTCAACACTAGTAATAAACTGACATTTAAAGGAACATACCTCCTGTTTGCCTCCTGATGCACTCAAGTGAGTAGAAGCCCCACAATAGATAGATAACAGATAAATAGATACATACATAGATAGATACATAGTTTACAGGGGGATCCAAGAAAAAAATTGATGTTTGATTCTTAATTAACAAAAAAAAAGACAAACATATCCCTCAACTGTGCGATGCGATAACACTCCAGATTGTCCCATGGCGATCTGGGTCACCTCTAGAACAGTCACAGATGTGACTGTTCTAGAGGACAGCAGGCTATACACTAACACAGGAGTTTAATCACTCCTGTGTCAGTGTAAAGGCTGAGCTACAGGCAGAGAGGTTACACAAGTTCATCAGCTGATGAACTCGTGTGACCTCACTTACGGCACTACTGCAGTGTGAGAAATTCCCATGCAGCAGTAGTGCCGTAAGTGTGGTCACACGAGTTCATCAGCTGATGAACTCATGTGAGCTCTCTGCTGGCATCTCAGCCTGTACACTGACTGGAGCGATGACGCTCCAGTCAGTGTATCGGGGCTGCTGAATAGAGCTGTCACATTTTCTGATGTGGCCATTCTATTCATGAGATCAACGTGGGACACTCGCTATATGAACAATGGAGGACAGGTCTATATCTACAAGGGATGGGTGAGAATACAGTAGGTCAGGGTACAGCTGGTTGTGCAGCAGTATGCTGGAGCAAGGGTTACCACAGATTGTACGCTTGTGAGAAGAAGTGGGTCTTCAGCTTCCTTTTCAAGGTTTCCACGGTAGGCCACAGTCTGATGTGTTGGAATACAGAGTTACACAATAGGGAAGATGCATGAGACAAATCTGCTTAGAGTCTAAATGAAGGTAAGCTTCCAGGAGCTCACAACTGAGCAGATTAACCCCTGCACTGCTAAAAAAAAACCTGCACCGATTAATATGAAGGCGAAAGGCTTCTAATGAGTGAAGGAGTGGGAGGCATCTGTTGCTGTGGTCTTCTGGCTCCCCTCTGTCAAGGTAAACCCATGACACCTTGCAGGCTTCAACACAATGTTCACAAGGTAGACAGCAGTGGTGGTTGGTCTCCTAGACAATGAGCTAACTCCTTTATGATGATAGAGGCCACCATCTCCTTAGCTTGCTGCTGGTACTTCTTTGTGGGAATGAGTTTGTCTCCAACCAGCCTGGAATATTTCCAGTGAATTATAGCATGCCATGATATTAGCAGTGCACCCAGTACCAGAAGCAAAGCCATCCACAATTTCCTTCTCAGGAATTTTTTTTGGTAGACTGAGTGGCTGCCCAAACAATAGTTTCTCACAAAGGAGCTGAAGACACTGTATGGCAGTAGGTGCAAGTTTCTCCAGCATGTTAGATATCAGAGGGAGAACAGAGAGAGCATCATGGTGGTTCAGTGGTTAGCACTGCAGCCTTGCAGCGCTGAGGTCCTGGGTTCAAATCCCACCAAGGACAACATCTGCAAGTAGTTTGTATGTTCTCCCCGTGTTTGCGGGGTTTTGCCCCGGTTTCTCCAGTTTCCTCCTCAGGAAAAAAGCACCCTTAGAGTGTCTGCGACCCTTTGCATAGACTTTTCTTGGCCAGGGCTGCTTCTCGGCAGGGTTAGAAGGGTCCACCAGTGAACCGAAGACTCCTCCAGTGTGCCCTGGCTTCTCCTTCAGGAGAGTTCATAGCGCAAACCTTGGCAGCGCTATGGGGCTCTTGAGTGGGGGAGAAAGGCTGAGCCCTCAGAATCAAATCCTCTGGTGGGCCCAATGTTTTTCATCTGACACTGCTTCTCAGTGAGTTGTATCGCCTCAGCTATTATCTTTAGGTCGGTGAAAAGACTGTCATAGAGGGAATCCGTATCTACTCCGGCTGTCATTTCTCCCAGGAAGTCCAATAATGCAGCTTGTTCCATTAGAAATGGCAGCCCGTCCAGCATCAGCTCACACTTCTCGGTGGTGCTGCTTAGTCACACACAAAGATCTTTATTTCTGCCTTGAATTTCATGACTACAGAGTTGGGAAATGGTCTGATCTGCAATGCGTTTTGAGAAATAACGTGCATAAGCAAAGCCATGATTTAGGCTATTGAAGGTCATCATTAAACAAAACTCGTACAGCTTTCCCACAGACTGAAAGAGGGGTATCAATACTTCTAAGACAGCCAAGAGTTCCCTGTCCTCACCAAGAGGTTGACTGTCCATGTTCTACTCCTCATCCTGCTCCTCATTATCACCCAATCCGCATTGAGATGAGATGAGGCTAAGCTGTGTAGAATCACCCTGTATAGCTCCTTGCTCTGCCTGCAATGCCTCCTCTTTAATTGTGAGCAGCGAGCATTTCAGTAGAAAGAGAAGCGGGATGGTGACGCTATTTATGGCGTCATCGCTGCTCACCATCTTGGTAGAGTCCTCAAAGTTTTGGAGGATGGCACAGATGTCAGACATTAATGCTCTTATGTGCGGAGGCTGACCTGAATTCCAAAGAATGTGTTGAAGCTGGTACTCAACAACTGACCTCTGCTGCTCACAAATCCTTCCCAACATCTTCAACCTTGATTTCCAACGTGTGATCACATCGCACACTAGTCAGTGAGCTGGAAGCTGCAAATGTTGCTGAAGCACTGCCAGGGTGGAGGAAGCTGTAGCTGACTTTCTGAAATGGCCACACACTCGGCATACTTTCACAAGCAGCTCTGGCAGATCTGGGTAGGTTTTGAGAAACCGCTGAACCACTAATTTGAGCACATTTAGTGCTCGCTCATCACTAATGTGTACCCCTGTATGGAGAACAATATCAGCACCAAAGAATTAAGAGATCAAATGTAGACTGCTTTATATACCATGGTAGTAAGAAGATTATATCATGTGTTCCCCTGTGAGAACAATATCTGCACCAAAGAACTAATTTCACTAGAGTAGAACTAGTATAATGGGGACCAACAACTCTTCCACTACAGCCAACGCTGCAGCTGGAGACCCATCCAGGAATGTTCACATTTCAAAAAATTAGGGCCTGACACCACCATTTCTGTGGCCAACAGATTGGAGATGGTGTAGTTCAAACTCTTAGATTTGTCATGTGTAGGAGGAAACAATCTTTTACGTGACCACAACTGTGGGACCAAAGGCTGACTGCAGTGCTGAGCGAGGGTGGAGCATGGTGAACAGGACAAACTGCTGGACCGTGAGTGAGGTTCAGGAGGAGATGTTATGGTGGATTGAGAAAGATGTGGTGTGCTCGGTGAAACAAACATAGCAGGCTTGTCCACTTCTGCTACAGCTGATGGGCTCTCACTCAGCCTGATTGGTATACAACCATAGGTTTTGCGATCAGAGACCTTCGTGACAATACTAGGCATGGTAATAGAGGAGGAGGAAGAAGTAGCAGATGCAGTTGATGGGGTGGCTGATGGTTGTTGAGGTCTGTATTTTATCACAGTGAGATTGACAGTGTAATGCATGTTGATTGCGGATGTGAAGGTTCATGCATGTAGTACTCAAATTATTTCACTTTTTCCCTCTACTGAGTTTTTTCTTGCAATCTTTGCAGATAACGTGAGTTGGCTCATTCTTTGCGGTGTCTAAAAAGGCCAAGGCTACACAACCCTTGCTGCCCCTACAAGCTGCAAACCCGCAACCGACGCTGGTCACTACCACAGTTGTGGCTAGGGATACATTGCTTGTCACGGTTGCATCACTCTGTGTCCTCATCTTCTTGCCCTCACAGCACAGTACAATCTGTGTGACCCTCAAGTATCTGAGTCGAGGATCAGGAGGTTGCCCGGGCCCTACTTTTTTTTTCCCCATATGGTGAACAATATTTGTACCAAAGAATTTCAACCCTGGGACTTAAGAGCCTGACCCGTATTAGTACGTCATCGCGGGCGCACACAGGCTGTGCGGGCGCGATCGCCACCGGGTGTCAGCTGATTGACACAGCTGACACCCGGTACTATGTGCAGGGAGCGGTCCCGCACCACTCCCAGCACATTAACCCCCGCAATGCTGCAATTGAAGTCGATCGCAGCATTGCGGTGGCTAAGGGGAGGTGATCGGTATACTCACCTCCTCTTCCGGCCTCCAGCGCTGTCTGCCGCAGCTTCCCGGGTGTTGCCATGACGACCTGATGTCGTCATGACAACATCCGGGTCACCAGACAGCAGGAAGATTGTTTGGTCATGCGCAGTGCATGACCAAACAATCTTCTCACTGTGCAGCGCTGACTGCCTGCATGGCACAGGGATGGTGCTCCATCCCTATGCTATGCAGGCGATCAGAATAAAAAAATGTGAAAGTCCCACAGTGGGACAAAGTAAAAAAGTAAAAAAACTCCCAGAAAGTGAAAAAAAGTGAAGAAAAAAAAAAAAATTGTAAAAATATAAAAAAAAAGTAATAATAATACACCAAAAATAAAAATATAATGTACCCATTAATAAATATTATTATGAAAAAAAAAAAAAGGACACATATTAGTTATTGAAGCGTCCGTAACGACCTGACCTATAAAACTGTCCCACTAGTTAACCCCTTCAGTGAACACGGTAAAAAAAAAAAAAAGCGAAGCAAAAAACAATGCTTTATCATCATACCGCCAAACAAAAAATGGAATAACACGCGATCAAAAAGACGAATATAAATAAAAATGGTACCGCTGAAAACGTCATCTTGTCCCGCAAAAAACAAGCTGCCAAACAACTCCATCATCTGAAAAATCAAAAAGTTATAGCTCTTAGAATAAAGCAATGCAAAAAAATATTTTTTTCTATACAATAGCTTTTATTGTGTAAAAGCGCCAAAACATAGAAAAACGATATAAATGTGGTACCGCTGTAAATGTACTGACCCGAAGAATAATGCTGCCTTATCAATTTTACCACACACGGAGTAGAATAAAAAAATAATAAAAAAAAACAATTCCTGAATTGTTGGTTTTTGTTTATTCTGCCTCCCAAAAGCTGGAATAGAAAGCGATCAAAAAATGTCATGTGCATGAAAATGGCACCAATAAAAACGTCAACTCATCCTGCAAAAAACAAGCCATCACATGTCCCTGTCGGCCAAAATATGGAAAAATTATAGCTCTCAAACTATGGCGATGCAAAAACTGGATTTTACAAAATATGTGTCTTTTAGTGTGTGACAGCTGTCAATCATAAAAACCCGATATGATTCTGGTATCTCTGTAGTCGCACCGACCCGAAGAATAAGGTCGTCTAATCACATATACCACACTAGGAACGGCGTAAAAAAATAAACGCTAGGGCTGGGGTTGGGGTTAGGGTTGTTCTAATGTTAGGGTTGGGGTCAGGGTTGGGCTAGGGTAGGGTTAGGGTTGGGGTTAGGGTTGTTTTTTTTTCAAAAGTAAAAAAGAAAAAAAAAGATGACGATATGGCAACTAATGTTGAACGCAAGTGCTCGCCATTTGAGTGTGCATCGGGTGCTCGGGTATGCATTGAGTATCGCGGGTGCTCGAGTCTCCGCCCCATATGCTTCGCGGCTAAAAAAACCTTGCAGGGATTGCCTGCCATGCACGAGCGATCCCTGCATGTTTTTTTTGGGGGTGTCTAATAACCGTGAAACATGCGGGCGGGGACTCGAGCATTTCACTTGAGCACCCGTGATACATGGTGCATACCTGAGTACCCGATGCAAACTCAAGTAGCGAGCACTTGCGCTCAAGACTAATGACAACTTATTCAATATGATGACCTAATGTCATCAAATTCTGTGTCGTACCTCTGGGTTCAAAATGTTCACTATACCCCTTGATAAAATCCTTGAGGGGTGTAGATTCCAAAATGGGGTCACTTGTGGGGGGTTTCAACTATTTAGGCACATCAGGGGCTCTCCAAACTCGACATGGCGTCCGCTCTCGATTCCAGACGATTTTGCATTCAAAAAGTCACACAGTGCTCCTTCCCTTCTGAACTCGGCCGTGCGCCCAAACACTGTATTTTCCCCACATATGGGGTATTGGCATACTCAGGAGAAATTGCACAAAAGTTTTTGGGGTCCATTTTCTCCTCTTACCCTTGTGAAAATAAAAAAATTGGGGCTGAAACATCATTTTTGTGGAAAAAGTTAGATTTTTTTATTTTAACGGCTCCATGTTATAAACTTCTGTAAGGGACTTGTGGGTTCAAGGTGCTCAACACACATCTAAATAAGTTCCATGAGGGGTCTAGTTTCCAAAATGGTGTCACTTGTGGGGGGGGTTCCACTGTTTAGGTACATCAGGGGCTCCCCAAATGCAACATGGCGTCTGCTAATTATTCAAGCAAATTTTACATTCAAAAAGTCAAATGATGCTCCTTTCCTTCTGAACCCTGCCATGCGCCCAAACAGTGGTTTTCCCCTACATATGGGTTATCTTCTTACTCAGGAGAAGTTGCACAACAAATTTGGGGTCCATTTTTTCCTGTTACCCCTGCGAAAGTAAAAAAAATTGGGTCTAAAGTAACATTTTTGTGAAAAAAGTTAAATATTAATTTTTTTCTTCCACATTCCAAAAATTCCTGTGAAGCACCTGAAGGGTTAATAAAGTTCTTGAATGTGGTTTTGAGCACCTTGAGGGGTGCAGTTTTTAGAATGGTGCCACTTTTGGGTATTTTCTGTCATAAAGACCCCTCAAAGTGACTTTAAATATGATGTGGTCCCTAAAAAAATGGTTTTGTAAATTTTGCTGGAAAAATGAGAAATCGCTGGTCAGCTTTTAACCCTTATAGCTCCCCAATAAAAAAAATTTTGGTTCCAAAATTGTGCTGATGTAAAGTAGACATGTGGAAAATGTTATTTATTAACTATTTTGTGTGAAATATCTCTCTGATTTAAGGGGGAATAAAAATCAAATTTTGAAAATTGCAAAATTTTCAAACTTTTCGCCAAATTTCCATTTTTTTCACAAATAAACACAAGTGATATCGAAGAAATTTTACCACAATCATGAAGTACAATATGTCACGGAAAAACTTTCTCAGAATCAGGGGGATCCGTTGAAGCGTTCCAGAGTAATTACCTCATAAAGTGACAGTGGTCAGAATTGTAAAAATTGGCCTGGTCATTAACGTGCAAACCACCTTGGGTTGTAAAGGGGTTAAGCTGAGATGTAGCCGGCTTTATATACCACAAGAGTAAGAAAAAAAAATTGAGTTTATCATGTGGGTGTTCCCCTGTGTGGAGAACAATATCTGCATCAAAAAAATTAATTACACTAGAGTATAACTATTGTAATGGAGACCAAAACCTCTTCCACTACAGCCAACCCAGGAGATGGAGACCCAATGAGGACTGTTCACATTTTCCTAAATTAGGGCTTAACACCACCGAAGTGGCATCAATTTCACTAGAGTAGAAGTATTATAATGGAAACCAAAACCTCTTCCACTACAGTCAACCCCGCAGATGGAGACCCAATGAGGACTGTTCATATTTCCCTAAATTAGGGCCTAACACCACCGAAGTGGCATCAATTTCAGTAGAGTAGAAGTATTATAATGGAAACCAAAACCTCTTCCACTACAGTCAACCCCGCAGATGGAGACCCAATTAGGATTCTCCACATTTCCAAAAATTAATGTCAGACACCAGTGAAGTGGCATCAATTTCTCTACAATAGAAATAGTATAATTAGGACTGACACCTCTTCCCCTACAGCCAACCCAGCAGATGGAAACGCCTTCAGGATTCTCCACATTTCCATAAATTGGGGCCTAATACCAATGAAGTGGCATCAATTTCACTACAGTAGAAATAGTATAATTAGGAATGACACCTCTTCCACTACAGCCAACCCAGGAGAAGGAAATTTAACCAGGAGCATTCACATTTCCTTAAATTAGGGTCTAGCACCACTGAAGTGGCATCAATTTCACTAGAGTAGAAGTAGTATAATGGAGACCAAAACCTCCTCCACTAAAACCAACCCTGCAGATGGAGACCCCATCAGGATTCTCCACATTTCCAAAAATTAATGGCAAACACCAGCGAAGTGGCATCAATTTCAATACAGTAGAAATAGTAAAATTAGGAACGACACCTCTTCCATTACAGTGAACCCAGGAGATGGAGACCTAACCAGGAGTGTTCACATTTCCCTAAATTAGGGCCTAACACCACCAAAGTGGCATCAATTTCACTAGAGTAGAACTAGTATAATGGAGACCAAAACCTCTTCCACTACAGCCAACCCAGCAGATGGATACACAATCGGGAGTTTTCACGTTTCCAAAAGTTTGTGTTAACACCTGCAGCAGCAAGAGCAGCCACACAAGCCATATCACAGACTGCAATTCCGCAAGACCAATGCAGCCAAAACTACAACATCGCCTAGTCTGTACAGTCTGCGATTGGGGTACAAAAGTCCTTGGAGAACCATGACTTGTTCATCTTGATGAAATTTAGGTGGTCTACACTTTCAGGGGACAGCCGGCTGCGCTTATCCGTCAGGACACCAGATGCAGTGCTGAAGGCACGTTCTGAGAGAATACTGGCTGTCGGGATGATAAAACCTCCAATGCGTGACAAGCGAGCTCTGGCCATTTATCCATTTTGAAAGACCAAAATGTGAAAGTGTCCAAATCCTCCCTGATGGTATTCATATTGAGCTCTAGATTCTCCTGCACCATCCTATCCAGTCGCTCACCACATGTCAGACTTGTACTCTGCTGTCTGGTGCACCAACTGGTCTAAAAAATGTTTGAATGGACTTACAGAAATTGCTTCTGCCACTTACATTGCTGCTGCTACTAATGTTTTGGCTTTGATGAATTGACGTGCCGGAGGTTGAAAGTCTACAGCTGTGATGCACACTGTGTGCCTCACTGCTATTTTGGGGAAACCTCTCTTAAGGATGCTTAAAATCTTGCTTTGATACTCCAGCAATAGAGGGTGCCTTTACAGGGCGGGAAGCATCTGGCAAAATGTACTCTTATAACGTGGATCTAACAGAGTGGCAACCCAGTAGTCATCATTATTTCGAATCATAACTATTCGGGAATCATGTTGCAGATAGTGCATCAAGAAGACACTCATATGTCATACTCTTCTAGGAGGTCCAAGGCCATGCTGTATTCATGGCTGGGTAACCCTGATGCTTGTTTCCTCCTTCCCCTCCTGCCAACCACATTCAACAGAGAAGGGATGATTATCCTCTTCATCTTCTGACTGTTGCTTGCCCATCACCTCTTCCTCCTCCATTTGTTCCTCGGCTCTTGCACCTTCACTAACAGTTTTTCTGGTATCACCAACCCCCCTTGATCGCAGTAATCCACCCTCACTTGGCATCCGCCTGTGTGACGACAGTCTGGAACTTTGAGACATCCTTATCCCTTCTGCATTCTCTTCTTCTGGGACCACCACCTCCTGCCGCAGGCTATTCAAAGTCTGTTCCAGCATGTAGACGACCGGAATCGTGATGCTGATGATCGCATTATCAGTGCTAACCATCTTAGTAGCCATTTCAAAACTGTTCAGAAGTGTGCAGAGATCCTTAATCTGTGCCCACTCGGTAAACCTGATATGCCCCACGTCCGTACTGCGTTGGCCCAGGCTATACAACATGACATATTGCATCAGGGCTCATTGCTGATGCCACTATCGCTGGAACATGTGCAGAGTGAAATTCCACCATGTCAGCACATCATATATCAACCTTTTAACTAGTATAGACAAAGACCTCTGTATTGATGCAAGTTGCTGACCTGTGGGGTGTGAATGGCGGAAGTGAACACACAGCTTCTGTGCTTTCTGAAGCAGCTCATTAAGGCCAGGATAGTGGCGGAGAAATCACTGTACCTCCAGGTTGAGTATGTGAGCCATGCAAGCCACGTGTGTGAACCTGCTTTTATCTGTGAAGAGCACAGGGCGCAAGTGGCGACTTTGCCAATCCTGGTGTTCTGTGGCAAATGCCAAGCATCCTGCAAGGTGTTGGGCTGTAAACACAACCCCCATCTGTGGACGTCGGGCCCTCATACCACCCTCATGGAGTCAGTTTCTAACCATTTGTGCAGACACATGCACATTTGTGGCCAGCTGGAGGTCATTTTGCAGGGCTCTGGCAGTGCTCCTACTGTTCCTCCTTGAAAAAATGCCAAGGTAGCGGTCCTGCTGCTGGGTTGTTGCCCTCCTATGGCCCCCTTCACGTCTCCTGGTGTACTGGCCTGTCTCCTGGTAGTGCCTGCAGCTTCTCGACACTACGCTGACAGACACAGCAAACCTTCTTGTCACAGCTCGCACTGATGTGCCATCATGGATGAGCTGCACTAACTGAGCAACTTCTGTGGGTTGTAGAGTCTGTCTCATGCTACCACAAGTGTGAAAGCACAACCAACATTCAAAAGTGACCAAAACATCAGCCAGAAAGCATTGGTACTGAGATGTGGTCTGTGGTCCCCACCTGCAGAAACACTCCTTTATTGCGGGTGTCTTGATAATTGCCAATAATTTCCATCTATTGTCTATTCCATTTGCACAACAGCATGTGAAATTGATTGTTAATCAGTGTTGCTTCATAAGTGGACAGTTTGATTTCACAGAAGTTTGATTTACTTGAAGTTATATTCTGTTGTTTAAGTGTTCCCTTTATTTTTTGAGCAGTGTATTTCAAACTGAGATGTTCCCTGCTGCATCACATTAGTATCAGACGAAAGTATTTTTTTTCTGTGGATGACATCTGTATAACATAGGAGATATATTCCAAACTATTTCAAACTGAAATGTCCTCTGCTGTATGACGTTAGTAACAGAAGAAAGTATATTTTTACTGTGGATGACGTCTGAATAACATAGGAGATATACTCCAAACTACAGTATTTGAAACTGAGATGTCCTCTGCTGTATAACGTTAGTAACAGAAGAAAGTATATTTTTACTGTGGATGATGCCTGTATAACATAGGAAATATGCTCCAAACTATTTCAAACTGAGATGTCCCCTGCAGAATCACGTTAGTACAGAAGAAATTATTTTTTTACTGTGGATGATGCCTGTATAACATAGGAGATATGCTCCAAAGTATTTCAAACTGAGATGTCCCCTGCTGTATAATGTTAGCAACAGAAGAAAGTATTTTTTTACAGTGGATGACGCCTATATAACATATTAAATATGCGCCAAACTATTTCAAACTGAGATGTGCCCTGCTGTATCACGTTAGTAACATAAGAAAGTATTTTTTTTTTACTGTGGATGAGGCCTATATAAGATAGGAGATATGCTCTAAATCATTTCAAACTGAGATGTGCCCTGCTGTATCACGTTAGTAGTAGAAGAAAGTATTTTTTTACTGAGGCTGACGCCTGTATTACATAGGAGATATGCTCGAAAGTATTTCAAACTGAGATGTTCCCTGCTGTATCACATTAGTATCAGACGAAAGTATTTTTTTTCTGTGGATGACGTCTATATAACATAGGAGATATATTCCAAACTATTTCAAACTGAGATGTCCTCTGCTGTATAATGTTAGTAACAGAAGAAAGTGTATTTTTACTGTTGATGACGCCTGTATAAGATAGGAGATATGCTCCAAACTATTTCAAACTGAGATGTGCCCTGCTGTATCACGTTAGTAACAGAAGAAAGTACTTTTTCACTGTAACTGACGCCTGTATTACATAGGAGATATGCTCTAAATTATTTCAAACTGAGAAGTCCCCTGCTGTATCACGTTAGTAACAGAATAAAGTATTTTTTTTACTGCGGATGAGCCCTGTATAACATAAAATATATGCTCCAAGATATTTCAAACTCAGATCTAGCATTCTGTATCATGTTAGTCACAGAAAAAAATAGTTTTTTTACTCTGCATAAGCTGTGCATACAGCTGATTTTCATCGCCACAAAATGACATGGTGGCATATGATGTATTGTATCTCGTTAACACAGAAAGAAAAAAAATTACTCTTGTTAGCAACAGAAAAAAATTGTTTGTTTACTCAGTTTACACATAGCTTAATTTCACCGCTTATAGCAGATTGTATCACGTTTGTCACAGAAAAAAATATTTTTTTGTACTCTGGCTAGCAACAGAAAAAATAGATTTTCTTAACCTGAAAACAGCTGAATTTCACCGCCACAAAAGGACTAGGTAGCTTATAGCAGATTGTATTGCGTTTGTCACAGAAAAAAATATTTTTTTTATTTGGCTAGCAACAGAAAAAATAGATTTGCTTACTCTTAAAATAGCGGAATTTCACCGCCACAAAAGGACTAGTTGTCTTATCTTATAGCAGACTGTATTACGTTTGTCACAGAAAAAAATATTTTTCTTACTCTGGTTAGCAACAGAAAAATGAGAATTTTTTTACTGTGCATACAGAGGAATCTCACCCCCAATATATTTTTGTACTCTGCACTCAGGAGCTCTCCATACAGCTGAATTTCAATTCCACAAAATGAAAAGGTGGGCTAGTGTGGCTTGCTTATTGTATCATATTAGCAAGTGAAAATAAAATTTAAGGGATACTTGTGCATACAGCACAATACAAACAGTGCACAACAGAGTACTATGACATGGGCCATGCTGTCTTTGTCTTTGTCTGGACCTCAGTAATAGCACAAGAAAAAAAATCTGCTGGAAGGTTGATTTCGCAGATACACAGGACACTAGTTATATAAACTATCTGTCTAAAAAGCTGCCACCTATCTATCTAGCTAAAATCTCTCAGTAGGCAGGAGTAGCATCTGTCTGTGATCATTTATAAGCTTAAAATGGTGCTGACACAGCATGTTCCCTCTTTATATACAGAGGAAATGTGATTTCAGTGGCCAATGGCACAAGCCCTTGTGTCTGGACAGTGTGGATGCTTTCTGTGCTCTGATTGGATAGCCGCGATTTGCACATATGAAGTTAGAGGAAAAAAAAGACTACAAGCACGTTAGCATGGTGCTGCTCTCGGCTACTGTCAGCTCTACCCAGTCCCTTCCCTCATCAAACTCGTCCCCCCGCTCATCATACTTAACCAGTATGCTGTCACGCCAGGTGAGAGTGCAATACAGAGAGTAATGCCAGGTGTGAGTACAACACAGAGGGGAAAGGGGAAGGGAGCCCAGACACTAGGGAAAGGGGGGAATGGTGACCTCCTAATCTGTACTAGCATCACCCTGACTCCCCTAAAAGTCCCTATACAGCCTCTGCCTATGTCGCCAATCACGTGCCTCGCCCTGCTGTCTTTGGCGAAAGGCTACAACTAGGGGTGGAAGGAGATGAGCACTAGTCAATCTCCGCTAGCAACTAAAGACAATAGGGAAAGACAATACAAGGGAATAACAGCTTAGCTTTAGATGAACTCCAACAGTGCACATGGCCTCAAGACTCCAGAGAGGACGTGGTGCTGCTACAGCTAAGATCCAGGAAGAAATGAGTATAACTGGCGACGCCCACCTGGAGAGACCAGGTATATATACACCCAGGCCAGACGGAGGTAGTCGCTGGGTCCTAGAGACAGCCTCCTATCTAGGAAGCTGTCTGCAATGCCAAACGTGGAGATCTCCTACAAGTCACTGCAGGGCGACTGTCTGTCACCTCCGATACACCCGTGACATATGCTATCCAAACTGTTAAAAACACTTTAGTTACACCGCAAAATGCTCGGGTTTCCGATCACGAATCCGAATGTGCCATATTTGTGTCGAATTTAACATTTTAGTTCGGATTTCAAACATTTTTGCTCATCACTACTCTTCAGGTGTATGACTGCGATCTCCAAGGCATATTCATTTTAACACTGCCTGATTGCGTAGAGCCCTGGCTGCACAGTACAGAGGTGGGGGGATTCTATCTGCACTGCTGGAACATGTGTCTCATTAAGGCAGAGGTTGAGGGCACAGGTGGAGGCCCTAGAGGAGCTGAAGGAGGCAGAAGCACTGGAGGAAGTGTTACATACAGAGGTTTGTCCCGCAAGCCTTGGGGATTCCAACACTTGCTGTCTAGTAATACCTTGGTGTCTAGTGCTTTAGTTCTCCATCCCCTGGTGTGTAGTAGTTTAGTTCTCCAACCCTACCTGTTTAGTAGTTTAGTTTTCCAAATCCTATTGTTTATTAGTTCCCCATGTTCTGACGTGTATATGTTTCATTCTCTAAAACTAGCTGTTTAGTAGTTTAGTTCTCCAACCTCTGTTGTCTAGTAGTTTGGTTCTCCATCTTCTGGTGTCTAGTGGTTTAGTTCTCCATCCCCTGGTGTGTAGTAGTTTAGCTCTCCAACCCTAGCTGTTTAGTAGTTTATTTTTCCAACCCCTGTTGTATATTAGTTTAGTTCTCCATGTTCTGGAGTGTATTTGTTTTGTTCTCAATCCATGCCCACCACCCCCTCCCCAGGATTAACGTCTGGTGACGAGGGTTTGGATTCTGCTCGGACCCTACTTCATCTGGCCCTGGATCAACTGAAAAAAAATTTGGGCATCGCTACACATGCCTTCCCCCTCTTGAGTCTTGAAGCTTTGCATCAGACCTCTGATGCCCCAGAATAGAATGTGTGAACAGCTCTGCAGACTCGCCCATCTGTGGTTTCCCACAGTCAGTTGGGAGGATGGAGAGTTGTGACGCGGGTGAAAACAAGGGTAATTGGGGCACCACCTCTGAGGATTGTACTGTGTGTGATGTTAAGGTGGAGGTAGAGGAGCAGAGGCCGCTTGATGCAGCGCTTGTCATCTACTGGAGCACATGTTCTTTTTGGCCTTCATCTACAAAGCGTACCGCTGTGTCGGCATCACAGATGTGGTCCTATCTTGAATTTCTTCATACCTAACCGACCGAACATTCAGTGTCTCCCACTCACACACCACCTCCTCATCTTGCCTCCTATGTGTCGGTGTCCTTCAAGGTTCAGTTCTAGGACCTCTGCACTTCTCCATCTACACCTTCGGGCTAGGACAGCTCATAGAGTCTCAAGGCTTTCAGTATCAACTCTATGCTGGTGACACAGAGATCTACCTCTCTGGACCTGATATCACCTCTTTACTAACCAGAATCCCACAATGTGTGTCTGCTATTTCATCTTTCTTCTTTGCTAGATTTGTAAAACTTAACATGGATGAAACCAAATTCATTATCTTTCCACTATCTCATTAATCCCCCCAACTAACCTAGCCATCAAAGTCAATGGCTGCTCACTCTGATCTGTCCTTCAAATGTCAGATCCAAGCCCTTTCCACTTGCTTATGACTCCAACTCCAAAATATCTCCAGTATCCGCACATTTCTCAACCATGAATCTACCAAAACACCAGTGCACGCACTCATCAATCATCTCCCGCCTCGACTACTGCAACCTCCTGCTCAGTGGCCTCCCTTCTACCACTCTCGCACCCCTCCAATTTATCCTAAACTCTGCTGGCCGACTAATCCACCGGTCACCCCACTATTCCCCAGCTTCTCCCCTCTGTCAATCCCTGCGCTTGCTCCCTGTTGGCCAGAGACTCCAGTTGAAATGCCTAACTTTGGCCTACCAAGCCATCCAATACCTGTCTCCTCCATACATTTGTGACCCAGTCTCCCTGTACCTACCTGCATGCAACCTCCCATCCTTCCAAGATCTCCTTCTCTACTTCCCTCTTATCTCTTCTTGCTACAATCGCATACATGTTTTGTCCTGTGCATCTCCCCTACTGTGGAACTCTGTACCCCAACACATCAGACTGTCACCTACCGTGGAAACCTTGAAAAGGAAGCTGAAGAAGACCCACTTCTTCTGGCCAGCATATAATCTACAGTAGCCCTCGCTCCACTACACTGTGTGCAGAATTATTAGGCAAGTTGTATTTTAGAGGATTATTTTTATTATTGATCAACAACTATGTTCTCAATCAACCGAAAAGACTCATAAATATCCAAGCTTAATATTTTTGGAAGTTGGAGTGTTTTTTTTTTTAGATTTGGCTATCTTAGGAGGATATCTGTTTGTGCAGGTAACTATTACTGTGCAGAATTAGTAGGCAACTAAATAAAAACCAAATATCATCCCATCTCACTTGTTTATTTTCAACAGGTAAACCAATATCAGTGCAGAAGATTTAGAAATAGACATTTCTGACATGCAAAAACAAAAAACAAAAAAATTAGTGATCAATATAGCCACCTTTCTTTATGATGACACTCAACAGCCTTCCATCCATAGATTCTGTCAGTTGCTTGATCTGTTTTCGATCAACATTGCGTGCAGCAGTCACCACAGCCTCCCAGACACTGTTCCGAGAGGTGTACTGTTTTGCCTCCCTGTAGATCTCACATTTTATGATGGACCTCAGGTTCTCTGTGGGGTTCAGATCAGGTGAACAAGGGGGCCATGTCATTATTTTTTCTTCTTTTAGACCTTTACTGGCCAGCCACACTGTGGAGTAGTTGGATGCATGTGATGGAGCATTGTCCTGCATGAAATCATGTTTTTCTTGAATGATACCAACTTCTTCCTGCACCACTGCTTGAAGAAGTTGTCTTCCAGAAACTGGCAGTAGGTCTGGGAGTTGAGTTTCACTCCATCCTCAACCCGAAAAGGTCCCACAAGTTCATCTTTGATAATACCAGCCCATATCAGTACCCCACCTCCACCTTGCTGGCGTCTGAGTCGGAGTGTCGGAGTGGAGCTCTTTGCCCTTTATTGATCCAGCCTCTAGGCCATCCATCTGGCCCATCAAGAGTCACGCTCATTTCATCAGTCCATAAAACCTTTGAAAAATCAGTCTTAAGATATTTCTTGACCCATTCTTGACTTTTTATCTTATGTTTCTTGTTCAAAGGTGATAGTTTTTCAGCCTTCCTTACCTTGGCCATGTCCCTGAGTATTGCACACCTTGTGCTTTTTGATACTCCAGTAACATTGCAGCTCTGAAATATGGCAAAACTGGTGGCGAATGGCATCTTCGCAGCTTCATGCTTGATTTTCCTCAATTCATGGGCAGTTATTTTGCGCCTTTTTTGGCCAACACGCTTCTTGCGACCCTGTTGGATATTTGCCATGAAACGCTTGATTGTTCGGTGATCATGCTTCAAAAGTTTGGAAATTTCAAGACTGCTGCATCCCTCTGCAAGACATCTCACAATTTTGGACTTTTCAGAGCCAGTCAAATCTCTCTTCTGGCCCATTTTGCCAAAGGAAAGGAAGTTGCCTAATAATTAAGCACACCTTATATAGAGTGTTGATGTCATTAGTCAACACCCCTCCTCATTACAGAGATGCACATCACCAGATTTACTTAATTGGTAGTTGGCTCTCAAGCCTATGCAGCTTAGAGTAGGACAGCATGTATAAAAAGTATCAAAGTGATCAAAATACGCATTTGCCTAATAATTCTGCACGCGGTGCATACTGCTGCATGACCAGCTGTACCCTGATCCTCCTGTATCCTCACCCATCCCCTTGTAGATTGTTTGTGCACTCTCGCGGGCAGGGTCCTCTCTCCTCTTGTACCAGTCGCTGACCCCTTTTCACATGTAAAGTGCCACGGAATAAAAGTTGCTATAATAATAATAATTATAGTACTTGTACTCTGGGTCAATTGATGGCAGTTTCCAGGTGTCTGCCCCTAATTTTATGTGTTTTGTCAGCTTTTGGACCCATTTGAAGGTGTTGTGTATGCCTTTTTTTGCCCCCCATTGAATCCAATGGCATTCGGCAATGTTCGACGAATATTCGACAAATAAATAGGCGAATATTGCAAATTTGACGATTGTAATCCAAACCGAATATTGAAACACTGGCTTATCTCTAGTACTGAGTGCAGAAAGGGAAGTCGCTGACCCCTTTTCACATGTAAAGCGCCGCAGAATAAATGTTGCTATAATAATAATTATAGTACTTGTACTCTGGGTCAATTGATGGCACTTTTCTGGTGTCTGCCCCAAATTTTATGTGTTTTGGCAGCTTTTGAGCCCATTTGAAGGTGTTGTGTATGCGTTTGTTTTTGCCCCCCATTGAATCCAATGGCTTTCAGCAATGTTCGGCCAATATTCGACAAATAAATCGGCGAATATTGCAAATTTGATGATCGTAATCCGAACTGAATATTGAAACATTCGCTTATCTCTAGTACTGAGTGCAGAAAGGGAAAACTGATTCGAAAGATTCCTGTCCATCGGCCAGGACAGCAATCTGTGACTGCTGGAAGTGAGGCCTACAAATCTTACCTTCAGACATTCCAGGTTTCTCTTTCGATTATTAAGGCTGTGTGATGCACACATGACATCATACCAGACTGACTAATCAAAAGAGGAGCTGTAAAGGCTGAAAGGTAAGAATATTGGCAGACCTACCAATCAGCAGTCACAGATTACTGACCTGGCTGATGGTCCAGAGTCGTGCAAATCTAGTAGTGGGTTTTCACACATTATGAATGTAGCGAGCATGAGCCTACTTGCCTTTGCATGGTCATAATGAGACTATAATATGTAATTTTCACCTCTAATGTTTGTGCCACTTTCTCTGACAAATTATTTCTAACAAAGAAGCTAGCTCCTAATCTATAAAGCATGTTAGTCATCTCTAATTTCTGGCAAACATCGTTACTGCTCTGTGATGAAAGGAATTTAAGGCAAACCTCCCTTAACAAAAATAAATTCCAGCACATATAAACACTGCACGCAACTACATTAGCCTTTTGAGAAGTATGGTAATTCACAGTGAATTATGCAATGAATAAGCGCACATTAACTACATGGAGGCAAGTGGGCAAAGACACGTAATACATAAGTTTACTATTTGGCTTGAAGACATTTAAGTTTGGAACGACTGATTTTAAAATCCGAAAAGTGTTGTCTAACACTTAAATATTAAGTGTTAAATATTACATTTCTCTCTGCATCCAAATATAGCTGTTACATGTACAGCCCAATGATTTTGGCACAATTAGGTACACCTTCATTAAGGATGCAACTACCTTGAGTCTTGAGGACACAACATTTTTTTTTTCACTTTACTAATGTTCCGTTCAGGAGTATTAGATTTCCAGTTGTCCTTTTACAGTTTGACCACTAGTGGCTGCTATTGTTCATAATTGTGCCGCAATCCCATTCCTTATCAATGGAGGCTGCAGTTGTCTTCTGAAATTGCCCTTTACTAAGATGGCAGATTCTGAACCTGTGGGATCCATCTTATTTCCTGTTTAGGCCTACTTAAAGCTGCATGGATCTCTCACTTATTGCTTGAGTATTGTGTCTAGCTGTTAGCCTAGTTTCCAATCTCCAAGCTCCTGAACATTCTTACCTAGAATGTTCTCACCTATCTATGGATTGTTTCCTACAACTCCTTTTGTTAACTACAAGAACTTTTACTACCGCTTGCTGTTCCTGCTCGTGCTCCTTCAGCCATTGGTTTCCAGCAGTACTACGCCAGTATCGTAACAGGATACTCAAGCAATCATCATGGATGCCGCCAAGGAAAATTTGGAGGTTCGTGTAAATAAGACGAACTGTTTGCTTACCAACATCTATGCAGATACAGTTGAAACCAAAAGTTTAGATACACTATATAAAAAGACACGTTGCATGTTTTTCTCAATATCTGACATGAAATCAGAATAAACCTTTCCCAATTTAGGTCAATTAGGATTACCATCATTTTTAAAATTTGCCACATGCCAGAATAATGAGAGATAATGCTTTAAGGCATTTTTATTACTTACTGCAAAGTCAAAAGTTTACATACACTAATGTGACATGCAGTAGTGCTTTTGCAGAGTGTGACATGCAGAAGTAGTGCTGGTTATTTAAAAGCATCCAGCAACTAAAGGGGTTAACACAGTCACAGGAGAAGGGGAGTGTTTTAGTAGAGCCCCAGGGGGATTGTGGGAGAAGTTGTTTACTGTCTGGCTGGAGCCAAAAAGAAAGGTGGTGTGTGTGTTCTGTATCTCACAGAAGTGCCCCTGCAAGTGAAAAGGATTCAAGTCAGGAGTGAAGCTAAGCACAGGTCAGAAAGAGGTCCTGAACTAGCAGTGCAGAGTATTGTCAGGCAGAAAGATAAGGACTGGAAGAAATGGTGTCAAAGGATCATCTCCCTCAGAAAACCCTCCTCCATCTCACTGTGCTGTAAAGAATGCTGTGTTCATTTATGTGCCTTTGCATTAGAACTGTGCTGTCCTGTACTACTGGGAAGACTGTGAACTGCTGTGCTGCTAAGGAAACTGTACTGTTTGTCAATGTAGCCGGTTGCTCATAAGACTTAACTTGCACTGGCTGTGCGGCTTCTTATTAAATGCTACTGTTCTACCTTTTATGAGGACTCTTGTCAAGTGTGTCTGGTCAGCAAGTGAAACAACCTACGTGTCTGTGCCTGAGGGTCAATTCCCCTGTGTGCCTGAGAGAAGCTGCAGCACATGGTCTATGGTCGCCCTGAGTAACGGTTCCCCCAGGATTCCAAAGAATTCATGTAACCTGCCTCACCCCTATCTGAACCTAACGATGTGCATGTAACACTAAGATTACTATTCATATAAACAATTCTGGACTACCCATATGATGATGTCATGTGTTTGGAAGCTTCTGATAGGTTTTTTGGCAACATCTGAGTTAATTAGAGACACACCTGTGGATGTATTTTAATGCATACCTGAAGCACACTGCTTGTGTAGCATCATGGGAAAGTCTAAAGAAATCAGCCAAAATATTAGGAAGAGAATTGTGGACTTGCACAAGTCTGTATCACCCTTGGGTACAATTTCAAGATACCTGAAGGTGCCTGGTTCATCTTTACAAACAATTTTACGGAAGTACAAACAAGATGAGAATGTCCAGCCATCATACTGTACAGCTCAGGAAGGAGACAGGTTCTGTGTCCCAGAGATGAACATGCTTTTGTCCGACATGTGCATATCAACCCAAGGACAAAAGCAAAAGACCTTGTGAAGATGATGGCTGAAGCTGGTCAGATTGTGTCAATATCCACAGTGAAACGAGTGCTGTATCAACATGGGCTGAAGGCCACTCTGCCAGTAAAAGCTATTAATCCAAAATAAAATATAAAAAAGCCAGAATTATGTTTGCAAATGAATATAGGAACATAGACCTTAATTTTGGAGACATGTCCTGTGGTCTGATGAAACTAAAATTGAACTTTTCGGCATAATGACGATCCTTACATTTGGAGCAAAAAGGGAGACGCTTGGAAGCCTAAGAACACAATCCCAACTGTAAAACATGGGGGTGGCAGCATCATGTTGTGGGGTTTTTTTTTGCTGCAGGAGGGACTGGTGCACTTCGAAAGATAGATGGCATCATGAGAAAAGATTATGTGTCAATACTGAAGCAACATCTCAAGACATCAGCTAGGAAGTTAAAACTTGGGCGGAAATGGGTCTTCCAAATGGACAATGACCCGAAGCATACTGCCAAAATGGTAACAAAATGGCTTAAGGATAACAAAGTCAATGTTTTGGAGTGGCCATCACAAAGCCCTGATGTCAATCCTATTGAAAATTTATGGGCAAAGCTGAAAAGTCAGGTGCGAGCAAAGCGACCAACCAACCTGGATCAGTTACACCAGTTTTGTCAGGAGGAAAGGGCCCAAATTCCGACCAACTATTGTGAGAAGCTTGTGGAAGGATATCCCAAACGTTTGACCCAAGTCATTCAGTTTAACGGCAATGGTAACAAATACTAATGAAATGTATATAAACTTTTGACTTTGGAGTAAGTAATAAAAATGCCTTAAGACATTTTATCTCACTTATTATTGTGGCATTTGGCAAATATTAAAAATTATGGTAATCCTAATTGACCTAATACGGGAAAGGTTTATTCTGATTTCATGTCAGATATTGAGAAAAATATGCATATGTGTCTTTTTATATAGTGTATATAAACTTCTGGTTTTAACTGTATGCAAACACTAAAAACAAAATACACTGCATTTGAAACTCAGACATCTCATAATGTTCAAATTTTGGGACAAGCTACACAGGATCTACAAAATATTGTGCATGACCGTGTACGGCCAGTACAGCTTTCTTACCATATTTTCCTCGTTCCACCTTCTCCAACGCTGCACCTTACCCCACCACGAATAAAAAACACTTCAACACCGGATTCTTTGGATAAATTTGGCCACAGCGGCCATTTTATTAACAAACATACATTAACATATTAACCATAATAATACCAGATAAATTAAGAGGGGAAGGTTCTTGGAGCTAATAAGTCTGGCTTTTATAACACGAAATAAATCCAACCGCCATCTTACCCTCAGCCGTGCACCACCAGCTCGAGGGCACCATACTTCCACAATACATGAAAGATTAATCACCTAAGAGCTCCCAGGGTAAAAACCCCATCCTAAGCCCTGACCAAAAATTGCCAGACCACCCCCAATGTAACTTCAAATTACCCGGAATTCACACAAATTCTTTGTACCAACAAATCTGTACCAACTCCAAGAACCCCACCCCCCGCCAACTACGCAGAGCCCTGACACCTCAGGCTCATGAGTGCCCAAACTCCAACAATGCCCTTTCAATCCCATCCTGTATTGCCAAAGCCCAGAAATCAATTCTGATGGCATTCAAATGAACACCGTCCGCCATCCAAAAATTCCCCTTTCCGGACTCTAAATCTAAATGTATAATACTTATACCTCCATTCCTGGATACAAAGGTCCCTATAGCCGTATTCAACTTCACCCTCGCTCTATTGATCCCTTTTAATGATCTCGCCGCCCTCCACTTCTGTCTAGGCACAATAGCTGACCATACCATCAGCAACCCTGGAAAAGTTGTCCATAATCTCAAAAAATCAAACCAAATGTCACGAATTAATTCCCTAATGGGCATTGTTCTCAAATCGTTCCCACCTATGTGAACCACCAAGATATCAGGTGCTCTATCCAACCGTGCCGCTTTGTGGAATTCGGACAAATACCGACTCCACACCATCCCCCTAAAACCCAGCCAGCGGACAACAATCTGCTCCCAACCAAAACCCAGTTGCCTACTGTCCGGCCTTACGTCAGCAGCGCAGTTCCCCCCAATGTACGAACTAATGTCCGAAAATCCTGGCTAACAATTGACCAGCACCTAAAATGATTAACGAAAAGCATATTAACCAACTTGACAAACCACTTTTTCCATTGCCTTATAATTAATACCTCACATACGTAAGAGAGCGGTCAGAATTCCACCTACCGATGCGCTTTATCACCTCAGCACCCAAACTGCACCTATCTGCCTCTGATGCTGCACCAATCCTAAATGAATGTGAGCCATATAATTCGGGGCTAAGCCCCAACTTGAGAATCCCTTTTTTAAGTACTGTAGTAAACTGAAAACGGGACAAAAACGTTCCGTCTTCATGGCATAGAAGCGGGCCAGCTCTACCCGACATTACTTGTCATTATTCTTCCAAACATCTCCTTGGGCACATCATTGCCCCGTCCACCTTGCCCAACACCACATGCCTGCCTTTTCCAGCTTGATCCGCCTTAGAGTGTCTTAACCAAAAATCAATGCCCCCAACCCAATATCCCACATCCTCAGCCCGCAGTCCCCCCGCCATGCTTTTACTTGGAGCCAACAATACCCCAACTAGCATTGCGCCAAAGAAAGTTAACGAAAAAAGCCAGCCTAAACAATACCAACTCAAAACTAGAACTACAAATTGTCCTTAGTACGGCACCCAAACCCTCTAACATTGTAAACGACACTGGTCTCCGTTTGTCCGGCATGTGTCTGCCCCTCCTGAAACCCTTTAATGCTTGCCTGACTAAAAAGGATTTTGTAGCGTCCCCTACTCCCTGCAATTTAAAACTGAACGCCAGCCCAGCCATGAACTTACTAACCCTTGACCCGGACCACCCAATCTCTGACGCCTTACCAATCAGAAACAAAACCGCCAAACTTCTATCCTCATCACTTACAATTGGCCCCCATTAAGCCACCCAAGTTTGCCATACTCGCCATGATGCCTCGTAAGCAGACTTGGTATTTCTCGCTATAGATTCCCGAATAAGCCTTCCTGCTCCTCCGTAATCACTTCCCACAAGTGCGAAGGGCATTCGTCTCCCACGTCCTCCGCTTCTGGCGCCAGAGCCAGAAAAATGTCCCACTGAAAACGAGACAATGCATCCACTATAGAATTCTGAACACCCGGAACATGTACAACCGAAATCCAAGCATTCAATTCAAGACACCTGAGCACGAGTTCCCTGAGCAGCTTAATGACCGGAGGGGATGAGGCTGACAAACTGTTAATAACCGCCACCACTGCCATATTGTTGCAATGAAAACGTACCCTCGTATTCAAGAAAAATTCCCCCCAAATAGAAACCGCCACCACTATTGGGAACAACTCCAACAAGGCCAAGTTTTTTGTGTAACCCAACTGTTTACACGATGTTGGCCACGCTCCAACATTCCACCTCCCCTTAAAGTACACTCCGAAACCTGCCCCGCTGGCTGCATCCGTATAGATTTCGCAATCAAAACTGTCCACGAAATCCTGCTGAATTAACGACCTCCCATTGTAATTCTCAAAAAAACGTTTCCACACTTCCAAGTCACCTCTGTGGTCCCTATTCAAACGAATGAAATGGTGCGGTGCCCTAACACCTGCAGTCGCCCCGGACAACCTAGGACAAAATTCAACCTCCCCAACAGGGATTGCAAATCCTTCAACGTTACCTTACGCAAGCTCCCCACCCTGTTCACCTCCTGCTTCAGCATGTGCAATTTATCCTCTGGTAAACGACATTCCATCTTTTCTGAATCAATCAGAATTCTTAAGAAACTCAACACAGTACAAGGCCCTTCTGTTTTTTGTTCTGCTAGCGGAATGCCAAAAAGGTTAGCCACCCAAAACATAGATGCCAACAAGTTCCCACAAACTAACGATTCTGGAGGACCTATAAGCAAAAAATCATCCAAATAATGAATGACCGACTGTACACCTGCAACGCCCCGTACCGCCCATTCCAAGAAAGTGCTAAAAGTTTCAAACAGCGAACAAGAAATTGCACAACCCATGGGCAAACATCTATCTAGGTAGTACTCCTCACACCAAAAACACCCTAACAACGGAATGCTATCCGGGTGCACCGGAAGCAACCTGAATGCTGACTCAATGTCGGTCTTAGCCAACAACGACCCAGGCCGCATCAAATGATGTATACACCACCGAACATAGATCCTGATCAATACCATCATTTACCGAAAGCCCTTTTGGATATGACAAGTGCTGGATCAGGTGAAATTTATTCGGTTCCTTCTTTGGCACAACTCCCAAAGGAGAAATAATCACACCCTCACCCGGCAAATGCTGAAAAGTACCAGCCATACAACCCAACTCCACCTCTTTAGACAACTTTGCACTGATCACGTCTGGATGCAACTAGGCCGACCTCAAATTCTTAAGTGAAAAATGAACTTTAAGTGCGGGTGGAGGAATCCTAAAACCTTCTAAAAAACCGTGACTAATTATACTGCTTTTTCCCGATCTGGATATCTACTTTGAAAGGGGGCCATCCCGGGAAGTTTCACTGGAGTCTCCCCCTTGACCGGGACCCACTGAAGGCTTCCCTTTTCCTTTCTTGAAACATCTATAGGCGCCGTAGGAACTACCATTACAATGGGAACACACGTGTTTGAACTTACAGCTGTTCCCGTACTTGCATTGGCCGTCATTAAACTGCCAACACGTTCCTGATTTTTCTTTTCCATCCTGCGCCACTGCGTTACCCCCCCGAGTCCAGATGATTGACTACCGCTGCCTCTGCTCCCATGAAAGGACTGCCCGTACCTGGCCGGAGCCATTACCTTAAGCCACAACCCTATGTCCTTCTGATCTCACTTTCTGGCCTCACTGCCTTCCTCTGCCTGAACTGTTTGTTGTAACGTAACCATGCCTGCCCCCCGTATGTACGGTGGGCCTCCCCTATGTAGTCCAAATAACAAAATAAACCGGAGCAATTTTCCGGAAACTTCTCCCCGATAACGCTAGCCAATATTGCAAACACTTGCAACCAATTTACAAACATCTGGGGAATCAAACGTCACCTCCACTTTTCTTCCTCCTCCTTCTTGCTATCATCCTTCTTTCCCTTATCTAAATTGAACTTTTCCAAGTGGAGGAGGGAGAAAATTTCGACATACTCATCCCGCTAAATTTTTTCCCTTACCTCTTTTTTTAAATGAGCCCCCAAAGGCCACTCGAAACACACGTACACTTCACCCCTTGCCCTGTCATCCAGATTTACCGTATCTCCTTTTTCTTTCTCTATTTGCACCGATACCGAAACCCTGGAGGACACCTCCCTGCTACCAACTACTGATCTGACTGCTTCAGTCCCAGCCCGCTTCGCTGCCGCCTGCCCAGGCAACCAAGCTCTCACGGGTGAGACACCCGTCTCACCGGCTACCCCACCATCTAACCTCAGTAAGAATTGCGACATAGTGCGAAAAATATCACTAAGCCCCAGTACCTGTGCCCCACTCGGCCCACCCACATTCCTTACGTCATACCCCACCAATTGACTATTCCCTACCCCTTGTGATACAGCCCCTGCGGGAAACAAACCAGACATATAATCATACTCACGTAGCCCGATTGCCCCCAGACCCGGACCGGCCGGTCCGGCCCGTGCTGGACGGGATGTGACTGCCAGGCAGCTCCACTCTGCCACCCGCCGCAGACTGAAGAGCTGGGCCTACCAGTGCTGCTTCTCCCTGCTGCTGCCTGCCCTCTGATCGCCGCCGTAGGGTGAGTCTCCCGCTCCGTCTGGCAGGCACCCTGACAGGAGCATCGCCAGGGATACCTGCCGTTCCAGATGTCCGTCCACCTGCTCCACCGCTGCGCACCTCCAATCTCCAATTTTTTGCTGTGTGCAGGCAGATCTGCCTGATGCAGGGTCTTCCGGTCCAGGCTGCGCTGCAGACGCCGGCCACACTTCCTGTGCGGCCTGCACTTCCTGTGCAGCCTGCAACTCGGCGCCAGTCCCCGATTTACACCGTCCAGGGCCCGCAGGCCGGCTGTGCGGATTCCTGCCGGTGCAAGCATGGCGGCGTGGCACCGCACTGTGCAGCTCGCTACCAGCAGGGTCCCGTGAGGGGCTCCGCAGCCACCGCCTGCAGCCTGCAGATGCTCCATGCGACAGCCGCTCCAGAGGCCACGATCTTCGAGGTGTCCCGCTGGGTCCCGGTGAGTGGTCCGCCGCACGTGCTGCCCCCAGCAAGGCTGAAAGCTGGGACGCCAGCCAGCCTCCATCCATATAACGGGCCATGTCCTGCAGCTGGGCCACCAATGAATCCACTGACTCCATAGAGGTAGGGATTTGTGCTATGGGTCTTCCCTGTACCGAGTCCTACAGGAGAATGGCCCTTCCCACACTATTCCCCATAAACCACCCCTCAACTCTTATAATGCCCGCCCCCATACTTCCTCACCCAATCCTAAACCCCCGCATCTTCCAAACTCAAAATGCTCCCAGCCAATCCCGGTCATGGGGGGCTTCCCTCTAGCTACGCCCAACTCCACCCCCTCCTAGATCTAAGCAATAAGATTTCTCTGCACTCTGAGCAGATCCTTCAATTACAAAATCAACATATTGCTCTGGCCCCTCCACCCACCCTTCCACTCCCACCTTTAATGTATAATGTTTAGATCTGTCTCTTTAAGAAAAGGAAGTCTTGTGACTGGGGAGTTAGAGACAGGAAGTGAGTTGGGGAGGTTTTTAGTTTAGTTTCGGTTTCTAGCCTGCTGAGAAACATGTTATGCTGTGTGCTGGAGGAAGAAGGAGAAGAATAAAATACAGATAAAATCTACTCTCTTGAATTCCTTGTACCGTGAGGACATTACAACTGGCGACAAGGATGGGATTGAATCACCTGCCGCTGTGAGTGCTGACCCCTACTTTACCGCTTCACACGTCCGTGTCACTGAGAGACTCCATCATGGCTGACTACTTGCACACATTCCCACAGTTTGATATGACTGATGTCATTAATCTCTCTCATAACTGGAGAAAATGGCTAAACCGGTTTGAGAACTTTCCGGAAGCTATGGACATAAAAGAGGAGAAAAGAAAGAGAGCCGTGCTCCTGCATTGCGCGGGCACAGGAGTCTATGACATATGCAGCACGTTACCTGCAGCAGAGACAGACAAGTACAGCAACTGCGCCAAAGCTCTCACTGACTACTTCAACCCCAAACAAAACCTCAGATATGAAAGATGCAAGTTCAGGATTGCTAAGCAGCTTCCAGAAGAATCCATAGACACCTACAGTACAGACCAAAAGTTTGGACACACCTTCTCATTTAAAGGTTTTTCTGTATTTTCATGACTTTGAAAATTGTACATTCACACTGAAGGGATCAAAACTATGAATTAACTCATGTGGAATTATATACTTAACAAAAAAGTGTGAAACAACTGAAAATATGTCTTATATTGTAGGTTCTTCAAAGTAGCCACCTTTTGCTTTGATGACTGCTTTGCACACTCTTGGCATTCTCTTTTTTGTTAAGTATATAATTCCACATGTGTTAATTCATAGTTTTGATGCCTTCAGTGTGAATGTACAATTTTCAAAGTCATGAAAATACAGAAAAATCTTTAAATGAGAAGATGTGTCCAAACTTTTGGTCTGTACTGTATGTCACACGGCTAAAAGAGCTCGCACATGGATGTGCATTTAGGGACATAGATGATGAAATTCTAACTCAAGTAATTGTCACCTGCTCGTCTAACAATTTAAGACGTAAAGCTTTGCAGCAGGATCTCTCTCTGCATGCTTTGCTCAAGATTGTCCCTGCTATAGAGATAGCAGATCATCAGTCCACCGCCATGGAGAATGGGGATAATTTACATGTGCATAATCTCAAACATAAAAGTACAGAATACAAGCAAGCCCCGAAACAGAAGAAATGCTATAGATGTGGACAAGATTTCCCTCACCCCCTGAACAGATGTCCAGCTATGGGACAAATATGCAGTAAATGCGGAAAAGGGAACCATTTTGCAGCTGTCTGCAAGTCAGCGCACAACAAGTCTCTTCTACCTATGACAAAGCCCGCAAATGTAAAGATGGTGAATCAGGATGTAGAAGAAATGTTGGTGGCTGAGAATTATGTGTTCACTACCTCTGTCACTGGCTCAATGCAGTCTCCCTGTATCACCCTCGCCCTCTGCAACACTGATATCACTTTTAGATATGGGATCTTCAGTGGATATCATAGACAGCAATGCATATGAACAATTGAAAACAAAGCCAGTCCTACAGCAAGTGCATACTAAGATCTTTCCATACGGATCTAAAACACCTCTAGCTACAATGGGGCAATTTGACGCTGAACTTAGCCATAAAGAAAACAGGCAGAAAACCACTTTTCATACATTGCACGGATCGGGAGGCTGTCTTCTCAGTTATCACACTGCCTTGAAACTAGGACTCATCCAGATTATTCACACCATAACCGATCCTGCGGATCTGGATGTACAAGGTATGGTGAACAGCTTTCCCTCCCTATTTAGTGGATTGGGAAAACTAAAGGACTCTCAAGTGCATCTTCATGTGTATGACAGTGTTTGTCCAGTAGCCCAGGCTCACAGGCGTATTCCATTTCACCTGAGAAAGAAGGTAGAAAAGGAACTCCAATTGCTCATGGATGAGGACGTTATTGAAACTGTTACTGGTTACACTCCATGGGTCTCTCCACTTGTGGTAGTTCCAAAACCAAAGACTACAGAGCAGGTAAGACTATGTGTTGATATGCGCCTGCCCAACATCGCTATTCAGAGAGAAAGACATATCTCACCCACAATTGATGACATCATCCACTTATTAAATGGAGCAACAGTCTTTTCAAAGCTCGACCTCAATAAGGGCTATCATCAATTCGAACTGAGTCCAGAATCCAGACACTTGACAACATTTTCCACCCATGTGGGTCTCAGAAGATACAAGAGATTGACTTTTTGGGTCTGCTCAGCAGCGGAAATTTTTCAAGATGCGATAAGAAGCGTCATCCAACACATTCCAAATGCCTTTAATTACAGTGATGACATATTAGTTTTTGGGAAAACTCAAGCTGAACACAATCGTGCTCTATATGCCATTTTCGAATGCCTGCTCTCTGCTGGACTCACTTTAAACAAAGAGAAATGCGAATTTGATAAAAGTTCATTGGAGTTCTATGGTCACATTTTCTCGGCGGAAGGAGTACAACCTGATCCCAAGAAAGTGGAATCTATCAGAGCAGCCGCAATTCCACAGAATGCCAGCGAGGTGCGCTCTTTTCTTGGAATGGCAAGCTACTGTGCTAGATACATTCCAAATTTTTCAACAATCAGCGCTCCATTAAGGGAACTTACAAAACAAAGCTGTGTTTTTCAATGGTCCCAAGACTGTCAGGCCTCTTTTGACACAATTAAGAACGAACTCTGCTCAACAACAAACATGGCCTATTTTGATCCAGCTCTTCGAACCGAACTGATTGTGGATGCCTGTCCCATGGGACTGGGTGCCATTTTAGCGCAATACAAGGATGACAATCAAAATCCCCACATCATTTCTTATGCAAGTAAAAGCTTAACAAACACTGAAAGAAAATATTCACAAGTCACAACCTGAAAAAGAAAGCTTAGCAGTTGTCTGGGGATGTGAACACTTTCACTTATTTCTCTATGGAGCTCCCTTCACCATTGTCACAGATCATCAAGCCCTCCTCACAATTTTTGAAAATCCCAGAGCTAAAATGCCTGCACGGATCGAACAATGGGGTCTACGTCTACAGGACTACAATTATAAAATTGTTCACAAACCTGGAAAATACAGTAATCCGGCTGATTATCTCTCAAGACATCCTACAAATGATGATCTACCTGTACAGTCCTCCATTGAAGAATACATACATTTTGTTGCAGCTCACGCAGTGCCAAAAGCACTTTCTGTTGATCAGTTTGTGAATACAACAACAAGTGACAAGACACTCTGTGCCTTAATACAAATCATTCAAAATCGAAGGTGGCATGAAATTCAAAAGGCAAAATTTCCCAGTTCTGGGATTGATCTGAAAGAATTTAAATTATTCTCAAATGTACGTGAGGAATTGTCAGTCACTGAAGAACACCTCATCCTTCGAGGTACCAAACTGGTTGTACCTAAGGCCTTGCGCAACTTAGTCATACAAATAGCACACGAAGGTCATCTAGGAATTGTTGGCACAAAAAAGTTACTCAGAGAAAAGGTGTGGTTCCCAAATATGGATAAATTGGTGGAAGAGAAAATTAAACACTGCTCCACTTGTCAACTAATTACTGCATCATCAAACTTAGAACCATTACAAATGTCTCCGTTACCCACCGCTGTCTGGGAGGAAGTGGCAGTCGACATATATGAACCATTACCAAATGGCCAATACATTCTAGAAACAATTGATGAATATTCTAGATACCCTGTCATTTCATTCATCTCTGCAACGTCTGCTAATAGTGTCATACCAGAACTGGACAACATTTTCTCTGCATATGGCATTCCAAAAGTGGTCAAAACAGACCATGGACCTCCATTCAATGGACATGTGTTCACACAATTTTCTGAATACTTGGGGTTCAGCCACAGGAAAATCACACCTTGCTGGCCGCAAGCCAATGGAATCGAAGAGCATTTCATGCGCACTATGGGGAAGCGAATCAAGGCAGCTAGTCTGGAGCACACCCCACTGAAACAGTTTTTATAAAAAATTCATGCGCAATTACAGCAATACGCCACATTCCACCACTAATGCTGCTCCATCTCATCTAATGTTCAGCAGAACGCCTCGTATACGGATTCCTGATGTGACCAGCCATCCCTTACCAAGTGACTCTTCAGTGCGATCAACGAATTTCTTTAACAAGCAAGCCATGAAACATTATGCAGACAGACGGCGAAGGGCACAGCCAAATGCCATCAAAAGAGGTGATATCATTATTGTGCGTCAAAGATCAACCAACAAAACCTCAGCTGTATATAGTCCTGCAAAATATAATGTTACTGAGCGAAAAGGCAACATGGTCACGGCTGAGCGGAAAGGACACTCCATAACCAGAAATTCCTCACATTTTAAAATCATACCGCAGAACAATGGTAATGGGCTCCCACTGATGGAAGATTTGGTACCTGACGGTGGAGAGGGCCAACAGGAAGTAGCAGATCCGTTGGCGATGGACACCCCCAATGAACACAGACATTACCCTACATGAGAAAGAAGGGCTCAATCGAGACTCATTGAAGAGATAAAATTATTTTTTTTTTCTTTCTTGGACATGCTTTTGCATTATAAATGTTCTTCTTAGGTTGTTAGTATAAAAGAAAAAAAAAGAGGGATAATGTAATGTATAATGTTTAGATCTGTCTCTTTAAGAAAAGGAAGTCTTGTGACTGGGGAGTTAGAGACAGGAAGTGAGTTGGGGAGGTTTTTAGTTTAGTTTCGGTTTCTAGTCTGCTGAGAAACATGTTATGCTGTGTGCTGGAGGAAGAAGGAGAAGAATAAAATACAGATAAAATCTACTCTCTTGAATCCTTGTACCTTGAGGACATTACACCCCCCTTCAGGTTTGGTGGAGACCATGACAAATTTTGTGGATTCATCAACCAGTGCAGATTGTACTATGGTGCACACCCTGCTCACTTCCATACTGACAGATCAAAAGTATTGTGTATTATTATGCTACTGACACATAAAGCTTTGGCTTGGGTCAGCCCCCTTATTGAAACTCATGATGATCGACTTAATGATCTGGAGGCTTTTCTAGCAGCCATGAGCCAGGTGTTTGATGACCCTAATCATTGTGCAACAGCTTCAGCTACAGTGATATTGCTACGTCAGGGTAAACGCTCTGTTGCAGAGTATGCCACGGAATTCAGACGGTGGGTTATTGATACCGAATGGAATAATGCTGCAAAATTATCTTTTTTTAAGAACGGACTCTACAGCACGCTCAAAGATGAACTAGCCCGGGCCGATGCTCCCACAAATTTTGATGACTTCATTCATCATTGTATTTGTATAGACAACCGATTATCAGAGAGAAGATTGGAAAAGTGGAATTCATACTGGTCCCGCAACAGTAATCATTATCCACCTGTTTCAACTAGCACTCCCAGAGACTTTAAGATAAAGAGTCCTCACATATCTGAAGTTGAATCCATGCAGGTCGACAGCCTGTTAAAATGTGAAAGTGGTGAGAGAAAAGAACGGAATCTTCAGAAAAATCTGTGTTTTTATTGTGGGAAGACTGACCACTTTCTCGTTAATTGTCTTTCTCGAGTACGTAAAACAATGGCAGTTGTAGCGGATCCCAAATTTTCTGATGAAGACTCAGTCTTGTCTGAACCAGCGCCTCCAAAGAATGCTGTCATCCAATTTCTTCTTTTGCATCCAACATTAAAAAAAGAAAACAAGGACTCTCATTGCTTAATTTTTATCAAGTTTCAAGTTGATTCTCAATGGATTTGCACATCTGCCATGGTTGATTCAGGAGCAAACGGAAATTTTATGGACATTTCTTTCGCAAAGGAACATGGGGTAAAACTTCAAAACAGACTTTCATCTATTGTCACGAAAGCTGTTGACAGATCTCCAATAAATTCAGGGCCAATGAATCAAGAGACTGAACCCCTAGAAATAGTTATGGAACCTAATCACCATGAGATTTTATCCTTTCTACTAATCTCATCTCCGGATTTTCCAATAATCCTGCGGTTGTCATGGCTACAGACTCAAAATCACACAATCAACTGGGAAACCAAAGAAGTGTATTTTCCATCTACTGTTCCCTTACCACAGGCTTCACTACATGAAGAGGTTGTAGAGGATTCTTAACAATCTTCTAAACTACCATCTATGTACAGTGGGTACAAAAAGTATTCAGACCCCTTTAAATTTTTCACTCTTTGTTTCATTGCAGCCATTTGGTACATTCTAAAAAGTTCATTTTTTTCTCATTAAAGTAGACTCTGCACCCCATCTTGACTGAAAAAAAAGCAGAAATGTAGAAATTTTTGCAAATTTATTAAAAAAAAACAACTGAAATATCACATGTTCATAAGTATTCAGACCCTTTGCTCAGACACACATATTTAAGTCACATGCTGTCCATTTCTTTGTGATCCTCCTTGAGATGGTTCTACTCTTTCATTGCATTGGAGTACCGCTTTGTTTAATTAAACTGATAGGACTTGATTTGGAAAGGCACACACCTGTCTATATAAGACCTCACAGCTAACAGTGCATGTCAGACCTGTAGTATCGGCGTCTCTGCCCCATGACAGGCAGAGACGCCGTCCCTCTTACCGCCGCGGTCCCCGCCCGGCGTCCTTTGGCGCTCCTGCTTCTGCTGCAGCTGGCGCGCGCAGCTTCCCGGGCACTGTGCTTAGGGCGCGCGTGCACGCGCGATCCCTCCCTCTTAAAGGGGCTGCACGCGCCGTCCTAAGGAGTCCCCGGCCAATGGCAGGAGGACCTCTCATATAAAATGCACCTCCTCCAAAATGGAGGTGCCCGTGCAAGGTTGTAGCTTTGTGTGTAAAACTCTGCTTCAGCCCTCAGGTCCAGTCCGCCAGCCTGACTACCAGTCCAGCCTGCCAGCCTGACTACCAGTCCAGTCCGCCAGCCTGACTACCAGGCCTGTCCGCCAGCCTGACTACCAGACCTGTCCGCCAGCCTGACTACCAGTCCTGTCCACCAGCTTGTCTACTCTTCAGCCCGACAGTCTGTCTACAGTCCAGTCCGCCAGTCTGTGTATGGGCCCTACCCGCCTGCTTACCTGGAAGCACCTGCCTGCTACTTGCCGTGCCTACCAGCCAGCCTACTTGGAGGCTCCTGCTTGTTACCTGCCGTGCCTACCTGTCAGCCTACCTGGAGGCTCCTGCTTGTTACCTGCCATGCCTACCTGTCAGCCTACCCGGAGGCCCCTGCTTGTTACCTGCCGTGCCTACCATCCAGCCTACCTGGAGGCTCCTGCTTGTTACCTGCCGTGTCTGCCAGTCCGTCTACCCGGATCACCCGTCAGCCTGCCGCCATGCTCATCTGCTGTACCCTGCCTTCTGACCCGTGGGATTCACCTGCTCTCATACAAGGTCGGTCCCAGAGTAGCACCTGGTCCCTCTGCTTGGTCCTTCCCTGGTCACGGAATCGATTGAGCCGCCGTACGACCTTGGTCGGTCCGAGTTGATACCTAGTTACGCCCCTCTGGTCCCTCCTTGCACAGCAGCAGAGGTTCCACCACCCGGATCGTAACAATTTGCACGGGCCATGGAACCCGGTGGCCCCCAGGCCCCTTCGCTTTCTGACCTGTACCAGGAGGTTTCTCGTCAGAGATCCCAACAGGAAACCATCCTGACCTACCTGCAGTCTGTCAACTCTCACCTGGACACGCTGTCTGTCCCACCTGTGCCCGCCTCGAGTCGAGCGACACCCGCTCCGGCAGCGCTGCTGCCTTCCAATACCACGGCATCCAGCCGAGGACCTCGGCTTTCTGCGCCTCCTCATTTTGGAGGTGACCCCGTCTTATGTCGGGGCTTTCTGAACCAGTGCACGCTGCACTTTGAACTTCAGGCACATCAGTTTCCCTCCCACAGGGCCAAGGTGGCATTCATAATGTCTCACCTCACCGGGGAAGCATTGGCATAGCTAAACCCTCTATGGGAGAGAGGGGATTCCCTGGTGTCCGATCTTCTGGCTTTCCTCACAGCCTTCCGGAGGGTCTTCGATGAACCCAGACGAAGGATTTCTACTGCCTCCTCATTGCTCTGTCTCTGCCAAGGGAGTCTCACCGTGGGCCAGTATGCCATATGGTTCCGTACCCTCGCTTCTGAGCTTGCCTGGGACAATGAGGCCCTGGTGTTCACCTTCTAGGAGGGCCTTTCCGGTCGGATTAAGGATGAGTTAGCCGGCCGGGACATTCCTACCACCCTGGATGACCTGGTGTCACTAGCAACCCGGATTGACATCCTTTTCCTAGAACGTGCTAAGGAGACTACCCGGGAGAGGAGATTTCCTCGTCTTGCTCCTGTTTTCCAGAAACCGGCTTCCCAATCAGCAACTCCCTGGGCACGCTCGCCCGAACCTATGCAGATCGACCAGACCAAGATGGTCAAGTCTCGCCAAGAAACACGCCGAGCCGAGGGGAGCTGTTTCTACTGTGGTAGTAAGGAGCACCTGATCCGTTCCTGTCCGGTGAAGCCGGGAAACTCCAGTCTCTAGGAGGTCATCCTAGGCAAGAGTAAATCCTCTCCGTTCTTGACTTTGTCTCTCTCTATCTCCTGTGGAGAGAACCGCCTCTTTGGACGGCACATCTGGATTCCGGAGCCGCTGGAAATCTCATTTCCCAGTCCCTTGTAGAGAAGTATCAGATTCCTACCAAACCTCTGGCTGAACCATTGGCAGTCGCTTCCGTGGATGGAAGACTCCTTCCGGTGACCATCTTGCTCATCACAGAGCCCGTAACCCTGCAGGTGGGAATGCTGCACTCAGACAGGATCTCCTGTCATCTTCTTTCCGGACTCTCTCACCCTCTTTTGCTAGGTCTACCCTGGCTACAGAGACATGAACCCGTTCTTAACTGGCAATCCAGTGAGGTGCTCCGTTGGAGGCAGGATTTCCATGAGACCTGTCTGGTTCCAGTTCGCCCGGCTCGACCTCCATCTACTCCGACTAATTTACCCAGTCTACCGGCACCTTACTGGTCCTATGCTGATGTCTTCGACAAGAAGGAGGCAGAGACACTGCCACCTCATAGGCCATATGACTGCCCTATCGACCTGATACCCGGTGCCACTTCACCCAGTGGGCGTATTTACCCGTTGTCGTTGGCCGAAACCTGGGCCATGTCGGAGTACATCGAAGAAAATCTGGCTAGAGGATTCATCCAGAAATCTTCCTCCCCGGCTGGAGCCGGATTTTTCTTAGTAAAAAAGAAAGACGGTTCACTGCGCCCCTGTATCGATTATAGAGGTCTCAACCAAATCACTATCAAAAACAAATACCCCCTGCCGCTCATCTCTGAGCTGTTCAACCGCCTTAATGGCGCGAAGGTCTTCACCAAGCTCGATCTTATTGGGGTGTATAACTTGGTCCGGATCCGCCAAGGAGACGAGTGGAAGACAGCAATCAATACCCGGGGCATTCACTATGAATACCGTGTGATGCCCTTCGGCCTCTATAATGCTCCAGCCGTCTTCCAAGAATTAGTTAATGACATCTTCCGTGACCTCTTATATTCTTGCGTGGTGGTGTACCTGGACGACATCTTGGTCTTCTCTCCGGATCTTCCCACACACCGGAGGGATGTTCGTCAGGTCCTGCTTAGGCTCAGGCAGAATCACCTATATGCAAAATTTGAGAAATGCCTCTTCGAGCAGACCTCTCTTCCATTCCTTGGCTATATTATCTCTAAGACAGGTCTACGGATGGACCCCGAGAAGGTCTCTGCCGTCTTAAAGTGGCCCCGTCCAGAGGGGTTGAGGGCGATTCAGCGATTCCTGGGCATCGCCAACTATTACCGTCTCTTCATTCCACATTTCTCTTCCCGGACTGCTCCCATCTCTGCTCTCACCCGAAAGGGAGCAAATCCTAAGGAATGGCCGTCCGAAGCGGAGGAGGCATTCCTGTCCTTAAAACAAGCCTTCTCTTCTGCCCCTGTGCTGCACCGTCCGGATAGCAGCAAACATTTCTTTCTGGAGGTTGATGCTTCCTCTTCCGGAGCCGGAGCGGTGCTCACCCAGAAATCTCCATCCGGGAGAATGGCAACCTGTTGCTTCTTGTCCAAGCTCTTCTCCTCGTCTGAGCGCAACTACTCCATAGGAGACCGAGAACTGCTAGCCATCAAATTGGCACTGGAGGAGTGGCGTTACCTGCTCGAGGGGACTCTGCACCTGGTGGTCATCTATACTGACCACAAAAACCTGGCTTATCTACAGAATGCCCAAAGACTCAATCCGCGTCAGGCCCGGTGGTCTTTGTTCTTCGCTCGCTTCAACTTTACCCTACATTACCGCCCAGCAGACAAGAACGTTAAGGCCGACACCTTGTCCCGATCCTTCCTGTCATCCGATCAAGAGGAGGAACCTATGCATATCATCGATCCCTCCAAAGTGATGAATGTGGCCCCCTTGGACCTGTCTTGTCTCCCACCCGGTAAGACGTTTGTAGCGGTTCCGGATCGTGAGAAGGTTCTTCACTGGGGTCATTCATCCAAACTAGCCGGTCATGCTGGCCAGAAGAAGACCTTCCTGCTCATTACCCGGCATTACTGGTGGCCTACCCTGCGCCAGGATGTGGTAGACTTTGTCACGGCTTGTTCGTCCTGTGCTCGCAATAAGGTTCCCAGACATCTTCCAGCCGGCCGTCTCCTGCCTCTTCCCATACCTGGTGCCCCTGGGCAACACATTGCTATGGATTTTATTACGGATCTCCATGTTTCTGCCGGTTATACGGTCGCTGACCGCTTTTCTAAAATGGCCCACTTCATTCCTCTGCCTGGTCTCCTGTCTGCATTTGTGCTGGCTAAGGACTTCATCCATCACATCTTTCGTCTCCACGGCCTACCCCTCCACATTGTTTCTAATCGAGGGGTCCAGTTCACTTTGAGCTTCTGGAGAGCTACGTGTAAGCTGCTGGATGTCACCCTGGATTTCTCCTCTGCTTACCATCCGCAGTCCAATGGCAAAGTGGAACGTATCAACCAGATCCTTACCAACTTCCTCCGGCACTTCGTCAACGCTCACCATACCGATTGGGTGGAGCTCCTACCATGGGCCAAATTCTCCTATAACAACCATGAGAGCGAATCTTCTTCCAAGTCCCCGTTATTTGCGGTCTACGGTCAACATCCCCAGAATCCGTTTCCCATTTCCGTTTCAGTGGACAACCCTGCCATGGAGTCTCTGGTGAGCAAATTTTCCACTATTTGGGAGGACACTAGATCCGCACTTCTTCAATCCTCCGAGCGGATGAAGAAACATGCTGATAAGAGACTTCTGCATCTGCCTCAATTCTGTCCGGGAGACAAGGTTTGGCTCTCCTCCAAACATGTTCATCTCAAAATACCCTCCTATAAGTTGGGACCACGATTCATCGGCCCATATGAAGTCCTCAAGCAAATCAACCCAGTAGCCTACAAGTTAAAACTCCCGGCCACCTTACGGATTCCACGTACCTCTCCTCAAACCAGTTGTGCTTAATTCTTTTTCCAAAAATCCAGGTACCTCCCCAGCTCCGGTCTCCACTGAGAACATCTATGAGGTAGAGAACATTCTGGCCACCAAGAGGGTAAGAGGAAAAACTTTTTTTCTGGTGGATTGAAAGCGGTTTGGCCCAGAGGAGAGAATTTGGGAACCCAGGGAGAACATCCTCGCCCCAATTCTCCTTAAAAAATTTCTTTCTGGCCTAAAAAAGAGGGGGCGTAAAGGGGGGGTACTGTAGTATCGGCGTCTCTGCCCCCTGACAGGCAGAGACGCCGTCCCTCTAACCGCCGCGCTCCCCGCCCGGTGTCCTCCGGCGCTCCTGCTTCTGCTGCTGCCGGTGCGCGCAGCTTCCCGGGCACTGTGCTTAGGGCGCGAGCGCGCTCCCTCCCTCTTAAAGGGGCCACGAGTGCCGTCCTAAGGAGTCCCCGGCCAATGGCCGGAGGACCTCTCATATAAAAGGCACCTCCTCTAAAATGGAGGTGCCCGTGCAAGGTTGTAGCTTTGTGTGTAAAACTGCTTCAGGTCCAGTCCGCCAGCCTGACTACCAGTCCAGCCGGCCAGCCTGACTACTAGAGATGAGCGGTGTTCGAATCGGACTGTTCGCCAATCTCAAATTCGAGCTGTTTTGGGCGGTGTTCGAGCCATTCGACGAACCCGAACGATTTGAAAAAAATCCGGCTGTTCGAGGTTATGTTCGATAACTGTTCATGCACCCAAATCATAACTGGCTTTTTTCACAGTAATGCTGATAATCAATGTTAATACACAGTTTGAGTGTACAGCGGGGTGGGGGGAGGGGCATGGGATGGATCTCTGCAGAAATAATGAAGATCTCCATTTTTTTTCTCTTTTACAGTGGGGAGGTGCAGTCTGTCAGCCTATCAGCAGCGCACACACGGAGTGAAGTGCTTTTTTTCACACAAGCAAGGGCATGTGTCTTTGGCTGTGTATGTCACATGTCCTTGCCCTATAAGACCCAGCCATTTTCCCCGTCGCCACCATTTTCTCCCTGCTGCAGCTGAGTGTTAGACGGCACTGATGCTGCTGTTAGCGCTATATTGTGTAACTGAATTGCAAGCGAATTTTCTCTTAAATAGACAGAACGGTTTAGGGAGTAGGGACTATTTTGTAATTGCAGCCCTTTTGAAGGCTAGGTTACAGCAGTTCCTAGCACTTTTAGCAGGCAGGTCTGTGCTCTTAAATCGACAGATAGGTTGGGAGTAGTGACTAGTTGTAATTCCAGCCCTTTTGAGGGCTAGGTTACATCAGTTCCTATCACTTTTTGCCAGGCAGGTCTGTTTTAGTGCTGTGCAAGTGTTTTTCACAGCATTTGGCTAAATCTAGATAAGCAAATCCTTTTGGGCCTCTTGCAGTGTGTGTTAGTCAGTGGAGTAGCCTATCTGTGTTGCAAGCTACACCACCTGTGTATGTAATACAAATTTTTTACTGCACCTAGCCAAGTAAAACCTTTTGGGCCTGTAGCAGTGTGTGGTACTCAATCTATTAGGCCATCTATACCAAGCTCCATCAGCTTTGAAATTAATAATAATTTTTAGCTGCATCTTGCCTGTAAAATAATGTTGGGCATATTAGCAGTGTGTGGTACTCGTTCTATTAGGCCATCTATACTAAGCTCCACCAGCTTTCAAATTACTAATAATTTTTAGCTGCATCTTGCCTGGAAAATATTTTTGGGCATAGTAGCAGTGTGTGGTACTCATTCTATTAGGCCATCTATACCAAGCTCCACCGGCTTTGAAATTAATAATAATGTTTAGCTACATCTTGCCTGTAAAATAATTTTGGGCATATTAGCAGTGTGTGGTACTCATTCTATTACTCCATCTATACTAAACTCCACCAGCTTTCAAATTACTAATAATTTTTAGCTGCATCTTGCCTGTAAAATAATGTTGGGCATAGTAGCAGTGTGTGGTACTCATTGTATTAGGCCATCTATACCAAGCTCCACCGGCTTTGAAATTAATAATAATTTTTAGTTGCATCTTGCCTGTAAAATAATTTTGGGCATATTAGCAGTGTGTGGTACTCATTCTATTAGGCCAGCTATACTAAGCTCCACCAGCTTTCAAATTACTAATAATTTTTAGCTGCATCTTGCCTGGAAAATAATTTTGGGCATAGTAGCAGTGTGTGGTACTCATTGTATTAGGCCATCCATACCAAGCTCCACCAGCTTTTAAATTAATAAGAATTTTTAGCTGCATCTAGCCCAGAAAATAATTTTTCTTCCCAATAGTGGTAGCAATAGAAATATGGGGCGCGCGCCTGGCTAACAAAAATATACGCTTCATAACAAAAAACACCAGCGTAGCGCACTGCATTAATAAGATGGCATCATCGTCTCTCCCAGTGCTAGGCCTACTACGCCGGCTAGCATTCCTGTGCCTAAAACACAATGTATGGGTCCGCGCTAGCCACGATGCTGAGGGGTCTAAAGCTGCTGCTAACGCTTTATCACAATTCAATTGGCAGATTTTCACAGAGCTCCTCCCCAACGCCCACCCATCGGGCAACAGTTGCCCACCCTCCCTATGGGATCTAGTGGCGAATAGTTGATGCCATTAATCAGAGCGTCAGTTGCCCCGTCGACGTGGCAAGCATACGGTAAGGCATGGGAAGAGTGGACATGACTAGTAGCAGGCAAATGGGTTGACCAATGTGAACAAGCCAGATTACAAGTCACCATAGAATTTCTCCACCAGCTAATGATGAGGGGCATATCAGGGGCGTCAGCGCAGCGGTGTCTGACCGGAGTAGCATTTCACTTCCAACTACTGAATTGGGGAGATGTGACAAAGAGATTCATCATCAGACAATTCATAAAAGGGTGGAAAAGGGGTCAGCCAAGTCAGGAGTGTAGACGTCCCATCCCGTTTCACTAAAACTGATTTCTCACATCATATTCCTAACACCATTAACATGACACTCACAATTTGAAGCAACACTACTGTCTACTGCATTTGCGATCGCCTTCTTTGGGGCGCTATGCATAAGCGAATTAGTCCCTCAATCCAAAATTAGCACCAGTGGAGGCTTATTACACCAGGATGTAGTCATAGCCAATAATGCAATACGTCTACGCATACGCCAATCGAAAACGGTTCCAGCGGGCAGGGGCACTTGGGTACTTCTACAACCCACAAACGGTACACTGAGTCGGGTAACAATAGTAAAAACATATATAACCATTAGATCACAAAGTAATTTCTTCCTATCACACATTGATGGAATGCCATTATCAAGATACCAGTTCCAAGCTATATTTAATAAATGCATAACATCGGCAGGGAACCACCCCAAAGATTATGGGACACACTCATTCCGCATAGGCGCGGCCACGGAAGCAGCAAGAGTAGAACTGTCAGAAACGGAAGTTCAGAGGATAGGGAGATGGCGATCCACGTGTTTGGCGAGATACATAAGACCGGACTTGTTATCCTAACGTGGTCTGTTTCTTTTACAGGTGACGCTAAGCCAACAGTGTGGGTGATAGGCCACTCGTATATATATTGGGCAGAAAAAAGGGCGAAAGTTCGCCCAGGCGGGAGGAAATTAGAATTTTATAACACATATTTCAACTGGAGAGGTATTAGAGGCCTGCTATGGCCACAGGTACTAATGGAGGTAATCAAGGTAGGGAGAGAGGCAAGAGGTCCGGTCATCTTAGTTATACAGGCCGGGGGAAACGACCTAGGTCATCACAAGAGCGCATAACTAATGGCAATAATGAAACTAGACACTGAGCGCTTCAGAGAATTTTTCACAAAACTAACTATAGTATGGTCAGAGATTGTGCTGATAGCAGTATGGTAAGGTGCGCGAGACATCACGGCCATCAAACGGACAAGGCGGGTAATAAATATTCGGATGGCAAAATTTAGAAGAGACAGAGGTGGTGTAGTGATACAACACCGACAACTGGAAGGAGATAAAGCAGGCCTCATACAGCCCGACGGTGTTCACTTAATGGATATTGGACTGGACATATTCCTGTCAGGACTCCAGGACGGAGTGGAACAAGCGTTAAGAGTGATGGATGGGGGGTCAGAGTCCTGCATACGAGTACGCAGGATCCTCCGTGGCCTGGAAATAGAAAGGACATGTTGGAGAGTTACACTTGTTGGCCAACTTGCCAGTGTGGAGACCCAGGGCATGCTGAAACATGCTGAATTATTTTAGAAATAAAATGCCTTTCTAATGGAATGAGTATAAAGAGTTAATAAAGCTGTGACCGATCCTCACCCATCCAGTTGTAAGAGTTACATTATTGTATTGTCAAGGAAAGGGGGGCGGTAGGAGGGCTGAGCGTCTGGGTTTGGTTGGGGGTCCCCATAATCTGCCTAGGCTAGATGCATTTAAAAATTCTTATTAGATACACAGGCTGTGCAGCTTGCTTCTCAGCTGGGCTGCTACGCCCAAAGTATTGCCTAGGCTAGATGCAGTTAAAAATTCTACGCTGACTAGCAGACGCTGAAGCTTTGGAGCAGACCTCTGAGTAAACAGACTCAACCACCTGTGTTACCCCAAGCCATAGTGTATGTAGTTTCTTACAGTTAAAAGGGGGGGGGGGAGCGACCCAACCCACCTGGAATTGACGATGTCAACGTCACGTAAAACACAGCAAGGGGACTCCAAAAGGAGTCTCCATTTTTTCCAAAAATTGTGGCACAGACACCACTTAAGTGGCATCAATTGCCCCAGAGTTGCTTAAAACGGTTGGTGAGGTGATTTTACCAAATCCTCAAGCTTTTAGTCTCCCCAGGATGACACAGGGGTAGAAAAGTCCTTGCGGATCCATGATTTGTTCATCTTTATGAACGTGAGTCTGTCTACATTCTCAGTGGACAGCCGCGTGCGCTTATCTGTCAGCACACCACCAGCAGCGCTGAACACACGTTCAGAGAGAACGCTGGCTGCAGGGCATGACAAGATCTCCAAGGCGTGAGTGGCGAGCTCCGGCCATTTTTCCAGATTGGAAGCCCAAAATGAGCAAGGGTCCAGTGACACAGTCATAGCTTCGATGTTCACTTGGAGATACTCCTGTACCATCCTCTCTAGGCGTTGACTATGTGTCAGACTTCTTGTCTCCTGTGGCCTTGCAAAGGATGGTCTAAAAAAGTGGTGAAACGATTCCACAAAATTGCTGTTACCAGCAGATACTGTGTTACTGTTACGGTTTGATTGATGAAGACTCGATAGTCCCACGGTTTGCAAGTTAGAACTGTGAGATTCACTACATGCACCACTGGTGTTTTGTGGAAAAGCACATGTAAAATTCTGCAACAGCCTCTGCTGATACTACTGCATGCGTGAATCCCTTTCTATGGCAGGAATTATTTCTGCTAATTTACTTTTGTACCGGGGATCTAAGAGTGTGGCAACCCTGTAGTCGGGATTACTTCGAATTCTGACAATCCAAGGGTCATGTTGCAGGTAGTGCAGCAAGAAGGCACTCATGTGTCTTGCGCATCCAGGAGGACCAAGTCCTTGTTGTGTTGGTAGCGAGGTAAGAATCATGCTTCCTTCCTCTGCCCTCTCCCCCCAGCCTCACACAACAGAAATGTGATCAAGGTCTCCCTCATCTGATGAGTCTTACATGCCCATCGCCCGTTCGTCCTCCACTTCTTCCTCGGCTCCTGCACCTTCCTCAACAGTTTGGCTGCTACCATGCGCCCTAGTTAATCCCTCTCCCCCACCCTCCCATGCCTGCCGCCTTGGTGCTGCCGACCGTTTGGACCTTGGAGATGTTATCCCTTCCGCATACGACTCCTCCTTTACTTCCTCCACCTCCACTTGTCCCACCACCTGACTCTGAATTCTGTTTAACGTGTGCTCCAGCATGTAAATCACCTAAATAGTCATGCTGATAATGGCATCGTCGTCAGCACTAAACATCTTCGTCGCCATTTCAAAACTGTGCAGAAGGGTGTGTGGCGCCCCTGAGGGTTCAGTCGCCAAAGAGGTACTGCATCTCACCCATAGGTGTGGTATCTCACCCGCAGGTAAGGAAGGAGTATGGCTCGGGACCCTAACACCTGCATCCAACACATACCCGCAGTGGGGGTAGGGCGAGATTGCCACAGTCCCAGGTCCCCAGCTGGCGGGAGGGTCCTATGTAGTGGGTGTGGGTGGAGAAAGCAGCTTAGGGGAGCACATGACAGGGAGAGTTTAAATAAGAAACCATCTTAGAAAGAGCAAGCCAGTCAGAGGAGGAGAAGTGACAGGAGCAGAGGCTCTGCATGAGCTCTGCTCCAGAGGCGGGCCTAGCCTGGGAGGCCCAGGACTGAAGGAGAGAAGAGAGGAGTGGGAGCAGGAAGGCTCCAGGAACCGAAGGGACCCTAGGGGTACGGGCCGTGCAGAAGGCCACCCGTACGCCCGCTGCTACCAGGAGGTAGAGGGGTCAGGCCAGATAAGGGGAACTGGTCCCTCAACTAGCAGAGAAACAGCAAGGCTCAACTAGAAAAAGGAGGCTGCAGCATTTCATGTACTGCAGGCCAAAGTCCACACCAGTCTCACTAAGAAGGTAGCCACATAGGACCAAGGGGACGGAACACACGTCGCCTGCCAAGGCCCTAGAGAAAGGACACACAGAAGGGGGTCCTGCTAAGTACTCCAGAGCTATCTGGGGGTGGACTGAGCCCTTCACTGAGTACACACAGCACAACGGGGGAGATTGCTCTGGTACCTGTAGTCTGGACTGCAACAACTGTGAGTAAAGATCTTGGGACTGCATCACACGGACTCTGTGTTCATTACTGACTCCCTGCACTACAACCACCATCATCCACCCACACTGCCCTGAAGCTACACTCTTCCTGTGGGGAGTAATAATACCATTGCTGCAAAACCACCAGCTTCAGAGGACTGGCCGCACTCCACAGGTGGCATAGTCGGACATTATAAAACCCATAAATACAAATTACCCTTGGATTGACCGCCCTGGGTCATGGACCAGGTCACCGCCACAGTGACTACAACCCCCAGTGTCTACCGGCCCGGCTCCGGGTACCCCACGACCCAGGGGGCGCGTCAACTTTATAGGTCCCTGATCTGAGACCACTCCTGCAGCGTGATTTGCCCCACCTCTGGATCAAGTTGGCCCAGGCTATATGTCAGAACGTATTGCACCAGGGCTTATCGGTGCTGCCACAGTTGCTGCAACATGTGCAGAGTTGAATTCCACCGTGTCGGCACATCGCATTTCAGCCGGTGAACTGGCAGGCCCAACGACTTCTGTAGAGATGTAAGTCGCTGAGCTGCGGGATGCGAACGGCGGAAGTGAGCGACCGTGCCCTCTGCAGAAGGCCATCTAGTCCGGGATAGTGGGCTAAAAATTGCTGGACAACCAGGTTCAACACGTGAGCCATACAAGGCACGTGTGTGACATTGCCCCGGCGAAGGGCAGCACCCAGGTTTGCAGCATTGTCGCACACGGCCTTCCCGGGTTGCAGGTCCAGTGGAGACAACCATTCATGAAACTGGGTCTCCAGAGCTGACCACAACTCCTCAGCTGTGTGACTCACATTTCCCAGACATTTCAAAGTAAACACCGCCTGATGCCGTTGAGCCCTGTTGCCAGCATAGTAAGGAGGTGTGCAGGATTCCTTCTGTGCAGTTATAAAGCGGGTGGCATTACCAGACAGGCTTTGGGTGCAGGTGGAGGACCGAGAGGAGGTTGAGGAGGCAGAAGCAGTGGAGGAACTTCTAGATAAAGACGATTGATGTACAACTCGTGGGGATGGCAAGACTTGGACAGCAGCCCCTTGTCCTGCTGTCACCATAGTTACCCAGTGCCCAGTCAGCGACATGTAACGCCCCTGTCCATGCCTACTCGTCCAAGTGTCTGTGGTGAAATGCACCCTGTCACACACAGAGTTTCTCAAAGAAGCGGTGATGTTGTGTGCGACATGCTGGTGGAGCGCAGGCACATCTTTCTTAAAGAAGTAGTGCCGACTGGGCATCTGGTACTGGGGCACTGCGACGGATATAAGGTCTCAAAAATCCTCTGTGTCCACCAGGCGGAAAGGCAGCATTTCTGTAGCCAACAGCTTGCAGATGGTGAAATTCAACCTCTTAGCTTTGTCATGGCTAGGAAGAAATGGTCTTTTACTTGTTCACATCCGAGGGACCGAGGGCTGGCTGTTGTGCTTAGATGGGGTTGAGTAGGGTGTCCCCGGCAAACTGCCGGTCTGTGAGGAAGATGCAGGTGAAAAAGTTAGCTTGCCTTGATCCAAAGGTGGTGCTCTCGATGTCGGAGAGCGCTCAACACCAGCTGGTGTTTCCACTTCCAAATGAAATGATGACCTGCCAATGACACTGGCTGTTGCGGGTAAAGAGGTGGCAGGTCTGCGTACAGAAACATGTGTGACTGCTGACCCCCAGTCACAGAGGATGAAGAGGCCGCGTATGCACAAGATGGGGCAGACGGTCGTTGGCCCGGCCTGCTAGGCCGCATTGTAGCACAGTGAGCTTCCCACTGCAACTTATGCTTCATATCCCTGTGACGGTTCATGCATGAAGTACTCAAACTATGGATTTTTTGGCCTCTACTTAGCTTTTGGTGACAAATATTACAGATAACACGAGTTGGGTCATCCTTATCGATCTGTTTGAGGATGCAGTTGTTGACGTGCTTCCAGTACTCCGTCTCTGTCCAGGAAGGCGCAACCTAACCTCGTCGTCAATAGCATCTGTGATGCCCAGCTGCACTTGGTATCACAGATCCTAGAAGAGTGCATTGATGGAATCCTCCACAAGAGGCCCCCATAAACATTCACACCTCCACCTTCCACCTCAGACCAGCAGAGGGAGCCCGTTAGGGATATAAATAGGGAATGTGGAGCTAGGCAGTACAGTTCCTCTGAAGAGTTCCTGCAGTAGAGAAGCCTAATAGAGGTCAGTCTGCAGTGGAGCTCAGTCTAGTCTAGAGAACTCAGTTAATAGTTCAGCAGTGGAGCACGAGGCTCCTGCTAGCTAGAGTTAGAGCCCAGTTAGAGCTTAAGGTGTGCCAGCACCATAAGATCGGTGAAGCACGGCAAGCTGCCGTTAGTGTGTATAGCCTAGTGAGGGCCCGAGTAGGCTGAAGGCGAGTGGAGAGTTAGTACATAGGGGGCAGAGGAGCTTAACCAGCTCACCCCGAATTATTTACCAGACACCGGATCCGAGCTTACCGGGATCTCTATGACCCAGTAAGGCATAACCGGAATCCCTGGAGAACTACAAGTCCCAGGATCGCTAAGGTGCTGATACGTAAGAGAGCCAGTAGACACTTAGGCCCCGCATTCTGGGAGTGTGAACTCCAAGACAAGGCCCTACCACAAGGTCAGCCAACGCAGGACAGAGACAAAGTTAGGCCTAGCTCCAGGCAGGTCAGAAACTTACTACGCAGAGGCAAGAAACAGGAGGCCCTACACCCGCTCATTGGGGAGGATCCTGATATGCACCCTTCACCCTACAGTGCTCCGGGATGTGCCTGAATTTCCACCAGTAAAAGGTACTGAAGTGACTACCGTGTCCGTTCCCGTTCTTGCTCTGACCCAGCTGGGTCTTGCCTGTCCTGCATTCCCCCTGCATACGCTTTTCTGAGGCCTAGCTCCACCTGTGGGGAGCTATACCATCGAGCTGCCTTATCACCGGCCTCAGTGGACTGCTGCAGCGCTGGTGCTTCTCACCAGATACCACAGGTGGCGTCACGAACTCTTATAAAATTAACAATTATCCACCCTTTTAAAGAGTGACCCCAGGGTACGGGCCCGGGAGCCGACCACCGCGACATCCCCAAGGCCAGGCAAAGGCCCGGGTACCGAGTCATCCCCATCCCCTGGGCTAGTCACATACTCCTCCACCTCTTCTGCTGACCTTATTGACTGGCTGACTGTGGGTTGACAGTAAGTGGGATCTCCAACCTCGTCATCATCACCCTGTGTGTTCTCACACCCGTCGTCCTCAGAGCCAACCTCTTCCTGCCCTGACCGAAAAGTCAAGTTGTCGCTCCATTCAGGTATTTGAGTCTCATCATCGTCTTCATCATTGTCTCCACCAACAGGAGTTACAGTTTGGGAATGATCGTCTACATTATGCTCAGAACCTTCTTCATCTGGTCCTGGATCCGATTCATAAAGATTCTGGGCATCAGTGCAGATCATTTCCTCATCTGGATTAACAGAAGCTCTGGAGCAGACCTCCGTTTCCCAGCTATAGTATGAGTAAACAGCTGTGCAGACTCAACCATCTGTGTTACCCCATACTCAGAAGGGCAGCTGGAGACTTGGGAGCTGTGAGGAAGCAAGTGCGATTGGGGTGACACCTCTGAGGACTGGAATATTTGTGATGTTGAAGTTGAGGTGGAGGATAGCCCACTTGAAGGAGCACTTGATATCCGTTGAAGCGCCTGCTGTTTTTGTGCCTCATCTGGAATTTGTAGCGATGGGCGTGTCCGTAAAAAAGGAATCGTATCACATTGTCCACGAAACGAAGTAGACATCTTAGTTTAGCTGAAAGATGGTCTTTCTTCTGCAGATGTTACTCCCCACCACCGCGGGGGGGGCTCGACCCACCAGCGGACAGGCACCAGTATTGGGAGAGGGGGGCTGGCCGTCAGGGTCCACCGCGGCTCTGGCACAAACCCGGCGACACGGAGGTCGCACGGGCAGGAACGGACTGGCCGTGTCGGCTTCGCACTCCAGCGTAGTCCCTCTGCCCGCTCACGCCCGTAACCTCAAAGGGATGCGCAAGCGGTTTTTCTTCCCAGGGCTGTTCCCCGCCCAGCAGGAACGTGGGGGAGCTCAGGTCGGCCTTCCACTGTACTCCCTTACCTCACTCGCCCTCTTTCCTTCTTCCATTCTCCATCTAACCCCTCAGCTCTGTGGTGTCCGCTCTCCCTCCAGCTCTCTCCTTCTCACAGGTGGACTACCGCGTGTATTCACACTGTGGCGAATCTTTTGGGGCCCAGCCATAAGAAGTTGTAGAGGTAATGGATAATATGTGCCCCCTTAGAAACGTCCATTACAACCCATTCGAGGAAGAAACTAAACGCCTCAAATAGTGAGCAGGATCTGGAGCACCCCATTGGCAAACAGCGATCTATATAGTATGCTCCTTCCCAGAAGCAGCCCAATAGGTGGACACTATTCGGAGGCACAGGTAGTAAGTAACCGGAACGCCGCATCAATGTCTGTTTTGGCCATTAGGGTGACCCTTCCCAACTTCTTGATCCGCCTGATTGCCTTGTCAAAGGATGTACAGTATATACTACTGTACTTGGTTCCGCGTCGATGTTGTCGTTTACGGACCTGCCCTTGGATATGACAAATGGTGGATTAGTCCGAATGTATTGGGTTCCGTTTTTGGCACAACTCACAACGGCGATACCACTACGTCTTGTAAGGAAAGTGTTCTGAATGGAACCGCCATTCTACCTAAAGATATTTCTTTTTTTAATTTTCGACGTCTGGGTGTTGTTAGGCTGATTTTAGATTTTTACTCCAGCCTTTCTTGATTTTAGAAGGGCATGACATGCCTATATCTGTGTCTCCCCTTCCTTTTACTCCTCCAGCTCTTTTCTTTTCGCATGACTATATGTACTTGTCACTTTTCCATGTGTTAGTTGTATCTTCTGAGCAGTTTTTCAGCTTTTGGACACCTTTGAAGTGTTTTCTATGTGTTTTCTATGTGTTTTTGTTTGCCTGCCATTGGTTTTAACAGTGTTCGAAGGTGTTCGACGAACAGTTCGACGAACAGTTCGGCGAACATACGAGTGTTCGACGAACCGAACCAAACTCGAACACTACGGAAGTGGCTCAACACTACTGACTACCAGTCCAGTCCGCCAGCCTGACTACCAGTCCTGTCCGCCAGCCTGACTTCCAGGCCTGTCCGCCAGCCTGACTACCAGTCCTGTCCGCCAGCCTGACTACCAGTCCTGTCCGCCAGCTTGTCTACTCTCCAGCCCAACAGTCTGTCTACAGTCCAGTCCGCCAGTCTGTCTATGGACCCTACCCGCCTGCTTACCTGGAAGCACCTGCCTGCTACCTGCCATGCTTACCAGCCAGCCTACCTGAAGGCTTCTGCTTGTTTCCTGCCGTGCCTACCTGTCAGCCTACCTGGAGGCTCCTGCTTGTTACCCGCCGTGCCTACCTGTCAGCCTACCCGGAGGCCCCTACTTCTTACCTGCCGTGCCTACCAGCCATCCTACCTGGAGGCTCCTGCTTGTTACCTGCTGTGTCTGCCAGTCCGTCTACCTGGATCACCCGTCAGCCTGCCTGCCGTGCTCATCTGCTGTATCGGTCAGTTCCTGCCTTCTGACCCATGGGAGTCACCTGCTCTCATACAAGGTCGGTCCCAGAGTAGCACCTGGTCCCTCTGCTCGGTCCTTCCCTGGTCACGGAGTCGATTGAGCCGCCATACGACCTTGGTCGGTCCGAGTTGATACCTAGTTACGCCCCTCTGGTCCCTCCTTGCACCGCAGCACAGAGGTTCCACCACCCGGATCCGTAACAAGACCAAATGAGAATCATGAGCTCAAAGGAACTGCTCAAGGAGCTCTGAGACAAAATTGTGGCAAGGCACAGATCTGTCCAAGGTTACAAAAGAATTTCTGCATTAGTCAAGGTTCCTAAGAGCACAGTGGCCTCCATAATCCTAAATGGGAGAAGTTTGGGACCACCAGAAGTATCCATAGATCTGGCCGCCCAGCTAAACTGAGCAATCCGGGGAGAAGAGCCTTGGTGAGAGAGGTAAAGTAGAAGCCCAATATCACTGTGACTGAGCTCCAGAGATGCAGTAGGGAGGTGGGAGAAAGTTCCACAAAGTCAACTATCACTGCAGCCCTCCACAAGTCGAGCCCTTATAGCAGAATGGCCCACCCGAAGCCTCTCCTCAGTGCAAGACATATGAAAGCCCCCATAGAGTTTGCTCAAAAACACATGAATTACCCCTAGACTATGAGAAATAAGATTCTCTGGTCTGATGAGACGAAGATAGAACTTTTTGGTGATAATTCTAAGCGGTATGTGTGGAGAAAACCAGGCACTTCTCATCACCTGCTCAATACAATCCCAACAGTGAAACATGGTGATGGCAGCATCATGCTATGAGGTTGTTTTTCAGCTGCAGGGACAGGACGACTGGTTGCAATTGAAAAACATGAATGTGGCCAAGTACAGAGATATCCTGGATGAAAACCTCTTCCAGAGTGCTGTAGACTTGGCTGAAGATTCACCTTCCAACAAAACAGTGACCCTATGCACACAGCTAAAATAACAAAGGAGTGGCTTCAGAACAACTCTGTGACCATTTTTTACTGGCCCAGCCAGAGCCCTGACCTACACCCAATTAAGCATCTCTGGAGAGACCTGAAAATGGCTGTCCACCAACGTTCACCATCCAACCTGACAGAATTGGAGAGGATATGTAAGGAAGAATGGCAGAGGATCCCTAAATCCAGGTGTGAAAAACTTGTTGCATCATTCCCAAGAAGACTCAAGGTTGTACTAGCTCAACAGGGTGCTTCTACTCCATACTGAGCAAAGGGTCTGAATACTTATGACCATGTGATATTTCAGTTGTTCTTTTTTAATAAATTTGCAAAAATTTCTACATTTCTGTTTTTTTTTAGTCAAGATGGGGTGCAGAGTGTACTTTAATGAGAAAAAAAATGAACTTTTTAGAATTTACCAAATGGCTGCAATGAAACAAAGAGTGAAAAATTTAAAGGGGTCTGAACACATTCCGTACTCACTGTATAAGAAATTTGATTATGTATGTGACTAGAAAAACGCCGATATTACGGGTCCAGGTGGTGGAACCTCTGTGCTACGGTGCAAGGAGGGACCAGAGGGGCGTGACTAAGTGCCTACTCTGCCTGACCCAGGTCACACGGCGGCTTAGTCGACTCCGTGAACCAGGGAGGGACAGGGCAGGTGAACCAGGTGCCACTCTGGGACCGACCTTGTGTGAGAGCAGGTGACTCCCACGGGTCAGATGACAGGAACTGACCAGTACAGCGGTTGAGCACGGCAGGAAGGCAGACGGGTGGTCCAGGTAGATCAGCAGGCACGTACGGCAGATAGCCAGACAGGTGCTCCGGGAAGGCATGCTGGTGGGCATGGAGGGTAACTGGCAGGTGCTCCAAGTAGGCAGGATGGCGGGCACGGCCGGTTTCTGGCTGGTGCTCCAGGTTGGCAAGCTGGCGAGCACGACAGGTAACTGGCAGGTGATCCAGAAAGGCAAGCTGGCGGGCACGACAGGTAACTTCCAGGTGCTCGAGGTAGGCAGGCTGGCGGGCATGGCAGGAAACTGGCAGGTGCTCCAGGTAGGCAAGCTGGCGGGCACGACAGGTAACTGTCAGGTGCTCCAGGAAGGCAAGCTGGCGAGCACGACAGGTAACTGGCAGGTGCTCCAGGAAGGCAAGCTGGTGGGCACGACAGGTAACTGGCAGGTGCTCCAGGTAGGCAGGCTGGCGGGCATGGCAGGAAACTGGTAGGTGCTCCAAGAAGGCAGGATGGCGGGCACGGCAGGTTACTGGCTGGTGCTCCAGGTAGGCAAGCTGGCGAGCACGACAGGTAACTGGCAGATGCTCCAGGAAAGCAAGCTGGCGGGCATGACAGGTAACTGGCAGGTGCTCCAGGTAGGCAAGCTGGCGGGCACGCCAGGTAACTGGCAAACTGGCGGGCAGAACTGTTAGACAGACTGGTGGGCTGGACTGTAGACAGACTAGCGGGCTGCACTGTTAGACAGACTGGTGGGGCTGGACAGACTGGCAGCGGGTTGAAGCAAGTGTTAGCACACGGAACAACAACCTTGCACAGGCACCTCCATTTTGGAGGAGG